>NC_051849.1:121705353-122910211 GCF_905115235.1 Hermetia illucens
CGAAGGCATGGATATTTTTTCTTGTTCACAAGTAACACATCTTCATGATCGCAGTATCTTAGTGCAATGCATTTTTTAATGCATCATTTCGCATGGGATAAATCAAGGTGGAGGCATATGTAATTCCCTTTTTGTTGGCAAGCAACATATGCGTATCTTCATGATCGCAATGGTTCCATAATTTTTTTTTTTTTACTCCACATGCGAAATGTATAATATAAACCATAAGACAAGTATATTATTCCCAAGCATTTGGTTACCTAGAGAATATAAAAAAATTGCACTGGACAACTCAAAGAACCAAGGCATAAGCATAAGCACTGTTTTTTTTGACGAGCAACCTGTCTTCATGATCATAATATCTTGGGCCCATGTATTTTTTTTTTTGTTTTTATTCACTTTAAAAATCATGCAAAGTGTTGCAATAAATCATAAGACAAATATCTGCGGGGTCTTGTTCGTAGGCATTTGGTTGCATATGTTAGCATTATGGATTTGTAGGAAGTTTACATTTGCAGATGCTGTGTAATTAATTTCAGAGAACATAAAAACATTAAAAAACTGTCCTGGATAAATTACAAGGCAAGTATCATGATGATGATGATTTTTTGTGAGCTATGTAGATATCTTCATGATCGCTATATGATGTTCTCATGTAGCGAATACATGTATAAAAGGAATTTCTTCGGGAAGTAATTATCATTTGCGGTGTGATTTCTACTATGCTTCACCCGATATCAAATATGGGACTAGTTTCGAAAAATGCTAATTGAGCCTTTCCATTTGATACTCCACATAGCCATATTCTGTGGGAAAAAAAAGTTCCGCCTCTCTCGCAATTTTTCCACGATCGGTGCAACCCCATAACGATCTCGGATTTCCTGATTTCGGATGTGATCTAACCGTGTCACGCCACTAGTCCAACGCAACATCTTCGTCTCCATTACCACAAGACGCCGTTCATTGTCTTTTACAGTCGGCCATCACTCAAAACCATAGAGGACGACAGGACAGACGACATTGCGGTAAATTTTAGATTTGAGACGTTCGTTAATACGTCGACCACAAAGAACACCAGTTGTGGAATGTCACTTCGTCCAGTGCTCAATTAGTGCTTTTCGAAAAAGGTCTCATTCTCAGAACCTACTCAACAGGAAAATCTGAAAAAAATACAGTGGTGTATCTAAACGAAATCTAGGCCTCAAAATCTCGTTCCGATATCTGCATAAATAAAGTTAATAATAGTATATTAGCGTATCTTAGAAATTTAGCCGGAAACACCCCCTAAAATCGTGCTAGAACTATAAAATTTAGCAACTTGTCAAGCAAATTGTTGGCTGCAGCGAGATTACAAGTTGCGGTGAACCAAGATTGCATGTCTGTGCACAAGCTAGGGTTGGCCGATCAGGTCGCGACAACCGCAACTTGCCCACAGACGTCCAATCTTACTGAACTGACAAGACTTGTTCAGCATAAGAAACGACCAAAGCACGCTGTGGACCATGGAAACTACAGGTCAGTCCCCCAGCAGTATCAAAACAAGAATTCCAGTTGATGATGGACCAGGGAATCTGCCGTCCATCCAAAAGCCCTTGGTTGAGTTCTCTAAACACCATGCAAAAGGCGAATGACCCCATTCAACATACACACAATACCTGACAGGTACGGTGTGCCCAACATAGCGGCCTTCAACGTAGGACTACACACAAGCATACTTTACTTACTTCCAGACTCCTACAGCAGCTGCCGACATCCTCAAAACAGCAATTATGACGCCATTTGAGTTGTTCGAGTTCATTCGAATGTGTTTTGGTCTCAGGAATGCAGTACAGACCTTCCAACGATTTATTTATTCCATTTTCAAAGATCTACCCTTTGTCTTCGCGTACCTGGACGATTTGCTCATCGCCTCAAAGACGATTTGGAGCAGCACTCACAGCACCTCAGAATAGTCTTCAAAAGACTCTCAAATCACAGAATTAACCTTAACCCTGCGAGATGCGATCCTAGCCAGCCAGAAATCGACTTCCTAGGCTACAAGGTAATATCACAAAGTGGGTCTCCACTACCCAGCAAGGGGCAGGCAATCTAGGACTACACATGCGCGGAGACGGACACGCGAGGGAGAGTTGTGCAACTACGAAGATTCCTAAGATATTGTACGCCACTTCCAGTAATTACTTGAAGGCAGGCAATTTACCATCTGTACCGATCACAAACGCTGGTATTTGCTTTCAACCAGAAGACAACTACCGAATCAAGGAGGACTATACAACTCATCTACAGTAGCTAGTTCATCACCGACCTAACGCACCAAAGTGGAATCGACAGTCGCTAATGCACTCTCCAGAGTAGAAGAAATAAGTCTACCTAGAGATGCAACTAGACTAGCCAATGCACAGAGAGACGACTCATCCTCACGGGACTTACACTCTCTGTTCTGTGTCAAGAGCCTTGTTGCTTCTGCCGAAGGTGTTAATAGTGCACCGTTGGCTGCATAGAGAGTGTAAGACTCTGATGCTGCCTTTTAGTTTTTAGGCACGGGCAAAACTGAGACAGCTGTGTCCGTGCCAATGAGGTATGGGTTGTTTGTCCGCTTATCGTTGATGGAAAGGCGGGATCCATGTATATTTCGACCAATCTGTTCCTGAGTTCGTTAAGACTTTTTTCTTAATTGGAGACCTGTTGTAGTATCTCGAAGTCCAAGTTGGTAATAACCAGCTGGAATCCTATTTCGTCCTTCTTTATCCTGGAAGTGGCGAACACGGCTTCTATCTGGTAAAACCAGAAGCTTGGGTCCGCTTTCCAGAAAGGTGGAATAATATTAAATTCATGGAATAATATTGAATTCATTCATATTCTTATGTCTAACGATACCTGACCCTTTAATGGGGTAGTGTTATCTGAAACATATGATTTAAGTGCAGCAACGCCATTTACTTGTAGCGACTAAATGATGAGCGCCGATTTTTGTATTTGGCTGATCACCATTCTATAATACTTTGATAAGCAATCGATGACATGCGTGCGAACATTTACGAGAATTAGTGGTGCCATCCTTGCCCCGCCGAAATTGTCAAAGCAGCAACTTGTTCAATAAAAACTTATCGGTGATTAAATTGAAAGATAAAAGCCATCATTTAATCCTGTGCTATCAGCTATTTTTTAGGGTAGTAGAATCGAGTCGATGTCTGTCTGTCTGTCCGTGTGTCACAGCTGATTTATTCGAAAACGGCTAGACCGATTGTCACGAAAATTGGTAAGAGTGTGTGGTCTATTATTCCCTTTACATGCAGCAAGTGGCGCCATTTTGTATTAGGTTTGAGGGGGGCTCCCCATCCATGTGAATGGAGGGTGGAAAATTTTTTTTCATGAAATGTGGCCATGTGGGGAATCAAATTAAAGGGCTCAATTAGTACTTTTCGAAATTGGTTCCATATTTGATATACTTGAAAAATCGGGGTCCTAAGTCTGCATCAACTTAATGCTGGACCGGACCAAATGGGGAGCAATTTACTCCCTCTTTCCTGGTCCGTGGACCCCTCGCTTAGGGCTTGCACCCAAACTTTTCAAAAATGTAAAGTGATGACGGCTTCACAGTTTCTTACCAGGGCAGAGACAAATCGTCAGACGCTGCCGCACCTCTGCCCTGGGAGCAGCGTGACCGCAGCGGCTCGCAGGCGCAGCGTCTGACGATTTGCCTCTGCCCTGGTAAGAAACCGTAAAGCCGTCATTGCTTGACATTTTTGTAAAGTTTGGGTGCAAGCACTAAGCGAGGGGTCCGTGGACCAGGAAGGAGGGAGTAAGTTGCCCCCCATTTGGTCCGGTCCAGTATTAAGTTGATGCGATCTTAGGACCCTATCATTCTCAAAAAAAAATATATTTTCAGGTCTGGCCAAGCTCTGGTCAATAAAGCGGATTTGTGCTCAATATAATTCGTAGTCATGTCGTGTTCTACGAATTATATAAAGGAGCGCTCAACATCTGCGAACCGCTACGGTCACGCTGCTCCCAGGGCAGAGGTGAGGCAGCGTCTAACGATTTGCCTCTGCCCTGGTAAGAAGCCGTAAAGCCGTCATCGCTTGACACCCTAATTATGTTTTACAACCCATTTGCTAGGTATTGATGACGCATTATGCTATTGTGGTGCGTGATCGAGTTGTATTGATGACGTAACTCCTCCCCTTCTTGATTCGAACCTGTCCTCAGGTTTTGCTACCTTCATGTTTATTTTCTTGTTACAAAGTTTAGAATTCCGAAAAATTGTTGGCCCCGTACATGAGGATGGACGATTCCGTAGCCTACACAATGAAGAATTCTATGAGCGATACCATGACCGTCCGGTTGTGGATAAAATCCGGCTCAATAGGTTACGGTGGGCGGGTCACTTAACCCGTATGGATGAGGATGATCCCACCCGGAAAGTCTATAAGGGCAATATCTATGGTAGAAAAAGAAGACGAGGCAGACCCTGCCTAAGATGGAGCGATGGCGTGGGTCAGGACGCCAGACACCTTTTAGGGATATCGAATTGGTGGACCTCGGCGCAAGACCGAGATATCTAGAGTTCCTTATTAAGGCAGGCCTAGACCGGATACCGGTTGTTGTGCCGTTCATGATGATGAAAGTTTAGATTTTATGTACAAGGCGACAATTATTGATATTAATACTATTGTAAGACCAAATGTGGGTAATGTAAATGCCAAGAAATTCTGTGAACTATCTAGTTTTAATAGGTTTTGGATTTCTAATAAATGTATTGCTTTGTTTTGTAATTGTTCAATATGATGGGTTCAATATTGTTTGCGGTAATATTTTGGGAATGTAATTTTCTAAAGATGCACTAACAAATTTTAATGATTGTATGTACACAGGACACAATTCAATCGTTAGTTGGAAATTTTTATACTGTATCAATATTGTTTGGTTATCTGAATTATCACATGAGTATGTAAGATGTTTATCATGAGCATTGGTAAATATAAAAATATTCTCATTTATCGTGACATATTAAGTTTCATCCTCTTGTACTAAAGTATAATCAATTGGTTGCTGCTGGATAATACTATTAATACAAACATTGTTAATTGGGTTTTTGCTTACAATGTCTCTTGCTACACCCTTTGATATATAAAATCGTTCGATTTTGAGTATATTTGATAGTTGTTAGCATTAGGTAGTAGAATAAGTTGGTTGACTGTGATTTGCTCAAATTCTAAGGGTATTTCTATAAATATTGTTAACTTGTCCGGTTTTCATTAATATATATCCATTTTGTTGTGTTGACGGCAACATTGCAACACTAGTTGTTGGTGGTATCGATAGCAGCAGAATCGTTACCATCGTCCCTGTGCTGATATTTTTTACATTTCTTTTTAGATCTTTGTGGATGAATCTTTCTCTTTCCTTGTGCTTTAGAAAATCTAGGCTGCAATTTGCTTGGGTGAGGATTTTCGACAAAATTCTAATTCATTTCGTAGACTTGTCTCCTAGTATTTAATCTACTAATATATTTTTCTTTATACTGTTTAAGGTGATCATAGATAGTCTTCTTATCTATTCCATTGTTAATTATTATTATTTATTAAAAAATACGTCGCAGAATTTTGCTGTATGTGCAGTGTGGCGTGTATTATTATAAATATTGAGGCATTCCTCTATTGGGTTAAAATCTTGTAGATCCCTGTCTTCTGTTCTCTGTCGCAAATAAAAAGTTCTTAGGTTTTCATTTAACGTGCGTATCTGCGTTTCCCGTCTTGTGATGAGGTGAGGAAAAGTGAATTTCAATACCCTCTTTGTCTAGCCAATCTCTTGTTTTCTGAGAATCAAGTGCCCCCTCATTATCTGTAACTATTTTCTGCTGTTTACCTATCCTATTCGGCATGACGCGCAAGGCGTGTATGACAGTGTCCCACTGTCTATTTTTTAATAGTGTCATAGTCATGAATTTTGAAAACTTATCGATACACGTTAAATGTGGAGAGTTCGTATCTTTAAATCATATAGCTATATGATATATATATCTTACATCTTTTGCTGTTTCTGTAAGTTTTAATGGTAATCTACCCGGATTTCTTTCGTATTTACTTTGAGTGCATATTAAACATTTATTGATGTAATTTGCTACTCGACCTTTTAGGTGTGAGTAAAAATATTTTCTTGATAATATTTCGTAAGTTTTTGTAATTCCTTGATGATTACTATTTTGATGCTCCTTTGTAATTATCTCTTCAATTTTTTCTTTAGAACAATTCCAGAGATTTGTTAGCTGAGCATTTTGGGTTACTAATTTTGAGCTTATTATAATAATTTTTAATGAGTTATAGTATATTTTTATTAGGAAACTTTATTCCAGTGGTGCCCACATGAGAAATGTGGTTTCTGAATATGTATTCCACTGTTTTGTTATTGTATTTCTTGTAAGGGATTATTGTCTGTTTAGAGTTATTGAAACTATTGCTTTTTGCGTTTCTGAATTTCCCTAATTTCAAAATAATTTGATTTTTAAAGCAATTCTAAGGTTTTTCTGAGATATAGATATGGTGAGTATTGTCTTCGTGTGCTGTGTGCTGTGTAGCAAATGTCGATTTATTTTTCTGTCCATTAAGAAGCTACGTCATCCTCATCCATCCGCCTACACATGTCCGCATCGCCAAAGCACGATGCCTAAATAAATACTCGCTAGTAAGTAAGTTAGTTTTATTGCACTAGACCAAAGTAAATACATAATTGTTAGGAAGTAAGAATAAGGAAAATATGTATATTTTATTGCTTGCATTGTGACCCTTTAAAAGGGCATGTAACTGCAAGCAAAGGGTGCACTCTTATTGAAGACATTAAAGTGTAGAATTACATTTGAAATTATTTGTTTTGCAAAGGCGGATCACGGTCGGAAACTCGTGATCATAATTGGCGCAGTCGGCCTGCGAGTGTTTAATAACTATTTATCACTCACAAATAAAAGAACCTGGAGAATGTCATCAAAGATTTCTCATTACTCACGCTCAAGATGACAATGGACTTCAAAAGTTTGTCGGGCTATATTGGAGCACTTTCGAATTTCGATGGAACGCAGGTGGATCTATTCCCTTTATAGATGCAGTGGATGCAGTGATACATCAAGTGAACAACAGCCCCTTCAAAGCCATCCTTCATCAGATGTTGTTAGGACGCATCGTTGGAAGAGCAAGGGAGGTTTTGCATACTCACATCACAGAATCCTGGTCAGAGGTCAAGGCGCTCCTCATCAATCACTTTGATACACCTGGAGAATGTCATCAAAGATTTCTCTTTACTCACGCTCAAGATGACAATGGACTTCAAAAGTTTGTCGGGCTATATTGGAGCACTTTCGAATTTCGATGGAACGCAGGTGGATCTATTCCCTTTATAGATGCAGTGGATGCAGTGATACATCAAGTGAACAACAGCCCCTTCAAAGCCATCCTTCATCAGATGTTGTTAGGACGCATCGTTGGAAGAGCAAGGGAGGTTTTGCATACTCACATCACAGAATCCTGGTCAGAGGTCAAGGCGCTCCTCATCAATCACTTTGATACACCGGAAAATAAAATTCAGCTCACCGAAAGATTGCTAGCGGCACGATTCACAATAGCAGGACAATTATACGAATATCTGTAAGTGTCTATTTAAAATTAACCATAAGATTAAGTATAATGTAACATTTTCCGCTGCACAGAGGTCGGAAATGATTAAGCTAAAAAATCAGATCGCTAAAAATACTTTTGTTAACAAATGTCCCGAACCTATTAGAGGTATCTTACATGCCTACAAACCAGATTCACTTGAAAGTGGTTATAAAGTGTTAGTAGAAACAGGGTACGTTAGTTACAGTGGTGCAAGAAATGTGAATAACAATACTGATCAATATGGTAAAAATAGAAGTGATACGAAAGTGCGAAATTTAGCTCCAACAGGAAACACTAGGTTTCAAAGCAGAGCAAATTTATCTCCACCTTCAAATGTTTTCGTTCCATTAGGAAACACTAAATTCCAAAACGGAGCAGATCTATCTCTACCTTAGGATGTCTCCATGAATACGGCAACATCCCGTTCAAGTTCGCTCCATGTCAACACGGATTTTTCGGCTATATGCCTCGGAGGAGAACCCCAATTACCCATTATTCGACTAACTATCGAAGGCAAAGAACTTCGATGCTTAATTGATACCGGCTGTTCTACCTCAATATTAAACTCGAAGGCAGTAGCAGAGCATAGACAACATAGGTTATCTAAACCATTGCAAATATGTTCGGTAAATGCAGTTTCATCCACCTTTCATGGATTTTATTCAGAATTCCCACAAGAATTTCAATTTAAAGGTAGAATTGAATGGAAATTACTGCCTGAATGAAACTTTCGACTGTATTATAGGACAAAACATTTTAAAACCAACTAAAGCGATAGTTAACTTTGAAGATAATACATTATCAATTAACAGCATCGCATTGCCTATAACTGTCCAACAAGAAGTGGTATACATGGCCCAAGCCGCAAACTTTGAGCCAGAAAATGAAAAAACGTTAGGGGTAGAAAACCATCTCACAAAAGAGCGACGCACTGCGTGTACTTGTATCTGGATTGAATCGCCCAATAAGCGATATACTGTTTTCCAGCAGACCCGTAGATCTTCCTAGTGCTTAAGCGTTGGCTCAAGAATTGGAAATGAACCAAGAAAGGTCAGCTTTTGCTAGTGCAGAAAGAAAAACTTTCAATCCAATGCCAGAATCCAAATTTTAATACAAGTGAACCAAATAGAGTGTTTCACCAAAACCAAGTGACAAATTTTTCCCGACAAGGCAAACCTAGGAATAAAGAATCCGGCAAAGACCATAAGAGATCACAACGTGCCAATTATATTAGTGCACAGAAATATGGATCAAATTCAGCCCAGAATTATCCTAATGTTTCGGATGATGAACAACATTCAGATGTTACTGATCAACTTCATTTATTGAACACTAGCTCTCGACTACCTTTTATTGTGAAAACAGCAACTAATGGAAAAAAGTTGAAGGTACTTATTGATACTGGAGCTGTCAAGAATTACATCAAGCAACTTTCATTTTTGAAATCTATTAGATCGGTACAGAATCCATTTTATGTTTCATCAATTAATGGGTCAACCAAAATTTCAAAAAAATGCGCCATTCACATTCTAGGACAGGAATCCGAATTTTTCATTCTACCGAACCTGGTCGACTTTGACGGAATATTGGGTTATGACTTCCTTAAGGAAATCAACGCTACTGTTGATACAGGTTCAAGCTGTATCAGACACCAAAATGGCGTGGAACCTCTTTCCTTTATGGAGTGTGCTCAGGTAAATACCTTGAGGATGGATTATAGTAAAATTCCTGAAGAGGTTCGTTCGGAATTCAGATCAATCTTGAGATGTAATTCTAACGTTTTTGCTGATCCAAACGAAGTTCTACCATACAATACGGCAGTAGTAGCTACCATTAGAACTATGGTTAGTGAACCCATTTATTGTCGAACATACCCATATCAAATGTCCGCAAAACAATTTGTTGAAAACGAAATTGACTCCATGTTACAAGCTGGTATCATACGCAAAAGCCGATCGCCCTATAACAGCCCTGTATGGGTAGTGAATAAAAAAGGTCTCGACAAATCAGGAAATCGGAAACAACGGTTAGTTATCGACTTTCGTAAGCTGAACGATAAAACTATTTCTGATCGATACCCAATACCAGATATTTCAGTAATTCTAGCTAACCTTGGAAAGGCTAAATATTTCACTACTGTGGATTTGAAATCTGGATTTCATCAAATACTCTTAGCAGAAAAAGATCGTGAGAAAACAGCTTTTTCAGTCAACAATGGGAAGTATGAATTTTGCCGACTTCCATTTGGATTGAAAAATGCTCCTGCAATATTTCAAAGAGCAATTGATGATATATTACGTGATGAAACAGGTGTACGTTGTCACGTTTATATCGATGATGTTGTAATCTTCTCGGAAAATGCGGAAAAACACATTGAAGATATTGAAATTATTTTAAAAAAAATTGCTTAACGCTAATATGAAAATCGCAGTGGAAAAATCAACATTCTTTAAAAGCAGCATAGAGTTTCTTGGTTTCACAGTATCTCAGGCCGGATTGAAAATATCTGTTGATAAAGTTCAAGCAATTCTTCAGTATGAGGAGCGCGTTCCTTAAGATCTTTTTTAGGCCTGTCCGGCTACTATAGACGATTTATAAAAAACTACGCTTCAATTGCCAAACCGTTAACGGAAATATTACGAGGCGATAATGGAAATATTGGCACCAACCAATCCAAAAATAGAAAAATAGCGTTGTCCTCAACGGCTAGAGAAGCTAGAGAAGATTTAGGCACACTACTAAATTCGTTATTGATCTTCTCAACAGTAACGATCAAGTGGAAACCATAGCTATAGAGCATGAAAGAGCACACCTTTCAGCAAACGAGAACTACCAGCAAATTTTAGATAGCTACTTCTTTCCCAAGCTTAGGCAGAAAATTAAGGCTTTCGTGGGAAAATGTGCTCTTTGTACGCAAGGAAATTATGCAAGACATCGGAAGAAAGAGATGTTGACTCCTACTCCAATTCCCAATTACCCTGGTGAGATCTTGCACGTGGATATTTTTAACACAAATGGTCTTTACTTTATCACATGTATCGACAAGTTCTCTAAGTTTGCCATTGTAGAACGTATATCCTCTCGATGCATAGTCGATATAAAGAATGTTCCACTCAAGATTATTGGATTTTTTAGGAAACCAAGAATACTGGTTACTGACAATGAACCTTCATTCTGTTCTCAAACTATCGAATCTCTGATTAAAAACAAGTTCAACTTATCTCACTATACCGTACCTGCAATGCAGAGCGTAAGTAATGGTCAAATAGAGAGATTCCATTCAATAGTTGCTGAAATTTCGAGAACTTTGAATATGAAGAACCCCACCGATGACACTGAGGAAATAATATTAACAGCCGCCATCAAATATAATGGTTCAATTCACTCGGTAATTAAAAGAAGACCTGTAGACGTCTTATTCTCCCTACCTGAAAAGGAAATTAAGGAAGTAAGATATCTCCTCCATAAAGCTCAAGAGAAACAATGTCAAATCCCGAATAAGAAACGGGTATCCCGTGAATTCCACGCCGGTCAAGAAATATTTGCTAGAATAGGCAAACGGCGAGGAACAAAACTGTCTAGGAGATACGTAAAGAAGATTGTTCAAGAAGATTTAGGGACAACTGTATTAGTTGATGGCAAAAAGATTCACAAAGATAATATTCGATAAAAATCTTTTCAGATTACTAGTCTTCACTACACCAACGCACGACTATTGGACTTCTCAACGGCTATGTATATACCTTTCCGGAAGGGTAACATCGCGATTTACCAAGAGTTTATTTATTTAATACACACCGTGAACCTGCCCGAATTCGAAGTAATCGCAGAAGATATTCAGAACTTTGAAAAGCTATTTAAAGTTAAAGAAGGGAAAGCATCTCTTGAAGCTGATTTTAACGAAATTACGAAATTACTAAACTCCTTGCGATTCCACAAACAAAAAAGATCAATTGATTTCATAGGCTCTGCATTGAAATTTATTGCTGGCACTCCTGATCAATACTTCAAGAAAAACAATCTAGATTGCTTATAGCGGAAAATCAACAAATTGAGATCAATACAGAACTCACTGCAAAAATTAACGAATTAACCACTCAAATTAATACGATTCAACGTAATTCCATTAGGGTGGAAAATTCTGCAAGATCCAACCTATTTCAACTAATTTAATAATAGGTCTACTAGATAATGTCGTCTACTCGGTTACTTTTGCACGCTTAAACATTGTAAATCCTATTATTTGAATTATGAAATAAGAGATTTAATTAATTCAAAGTTTACTATTAGTCTAAATGATTTAATGACAGCCTCACAAGTTAAAGTCTATTCCGACGAAAGCATATTAAAATATTTAATTAAAATTCCAAAAATTGAGGAAATCTGTCCGTTAGTAAAAGTTTTTCCCGTAGTTCATGATAACACTATTCTAAATCTGCTTAATCAGCATATCTCTACGTGTGAGTCAGGAAACCAAGCATTAAGAAATTGCAAAGAAGCCTTAAGTTTTTCTATCTGCCAGAAGGATCCCTTCGCTCACTGTTTAGTGCAAATTTTCGATAACGCCACAGCCACGTGCAACACCACGACAGCCCACCACATTCCACCAATTGTACAAATCGACAAGAATACAATACTCATCAACGACAACAATGCAAAGATCATCGAGAACGGTAGCGAGATGACTACTAACGGAACTTTCCTCCTTATTCACTCGAATGACGTACACATAAATGGCACGATATATGCAGTGACATCCAAGAAGCCGACAATGGAACCACAGACACCGAGCGTTTTCAACCTAAAGAATTTACAAAAGTTCGATCAAATGACAGACCAGTTTGAAGCGCAAAAAACAAATTACTGGCTTGCAGCTGCTATTTTCGGATTTACAATGTTGACAATGACAGGATCAAGGTGCTACTGCAGGTACAAGCGCCGCGAGAATCATGAGGTCATTATACTCCCAGTCCAATTCAACAACGACGAGAGAATGCAGGTCATCCCGAAAATCATCAATAGCAACTCGCAACAGATTCGGAACGAATCTGCTTAAGAGGGGGAGTAGTCATAGTCGACGAAGCAGATGCCAACCATCTGCGACCACCATCAAACAATTCAATAGATAACGATATCTGTAGTCCTTCCTGGAATAATATCACATTGGGTAAACAAATCCCCGACCTTCCTGGAACATTATCACCATAGGTAATAAAAGTCTTAACCCATATAGTAATAAAGATCGCAGGTCATAGGGAAACATGTTTTGTATAGTTTCCCTGTGTTAAAGATAAGATATACGGTAAGAACCATGGGTCATAAGGAAATATGTGTTGTATATTTCCCTATCGATTCATTAGTAAGTAAGACGTAGTATTTAAGGAGGTGTAGAAACAGAGATCAGGGGTGTTCCCTCAAGTACTACCAGAGCGTAAGCACTCTGGCCCTCGTGAATAAAAAAATATAAAAACAAATACCGTCTTATCTTATCATTTTTTTTAAGAAACAAACGTACCTGATAATCAAATTTATGAACAACTACAAAAGGTAAAGAGACTATAAAACAACGAAATAAGGGCAGAAAACAAACAGCATATGACAGTAGATTCGTTAAGAACCATAGAGCAAAAAAACTAGATCCTAGATATATACAAGCTAATTCTGGAAAGATACACCCTCAAAGATATAAAAGGCAAAAAACACATTGCCAAGAAAAAGACTCCAATTAAACAAAAAAAAACAAGTCGGAATACCGGAAGCTCCCGCTTCGGGTATAAAGGTTTTGTGTTCATCTTATCTAAGAAATTTCAACTAACATTTTTCTATCCGTATACAGCTACAAAACTACGAGCCATACGTACATATTACGGCCGTAGATGTTACGTTCACCCTAAACAAACAAACTGCCTATTTTCGAATACTTTACACATATAGGCACGTATATAGATTGATCGTACCCATATTTCCGATTTACTTCTTATATCTATCTGAATTAGGCACTACCCGCAAAGTCCATTAGCACGCATGTACTATAACCTACATACACACATGTCCCGTTGGAATAATTGATATTCATATAGAAATGATTAAAAAACTAAAACAAAATAATTCTTTTCCACCCAATTCATACGAACTTACTTCGTTGTGGTATTGACGAATTGATATGTGATGATGACGTCAAGCAGGTTGTAGAGTGCACGAAATTCACGAAAAATTGTAAATTTTTACCCCCTATAACTTTGTTAATAATAGTTTGATTTTCTTCAAACTTCACCAAATTATGCATTATGTTCTTCTTTATACGCATGCCAAATTTTGTAGTTCTGGGATGAACATAAGGGGGTGCCGGGTAAATTTCTAAAATGTGGAAATATACTATTATTAACTTTATTTGTGCAGATATCGGAACCGGATATATTTTGAGGCCTAGATTTCGTAGAGATGCACTACTGGGATTTTTTTTTATATTTTTTGGTTGGATAGGTTCTGAGAACGAGACCTGTTACACTTTTTGATCACTCCCCTACGTTTCACCCAATATCAAATATTAAACCAGTTTCGAAAAGTACTAATTGAGATCTTTCATTTAATAACCCACATGGCTACATTCTGTGAAAAAAAATTTTGCATCCTCCTTTCACATGTATGGGGAGCCCCCCTTAAACTTAACACAAAATGGCGTCAGTTGCTGCATGTAAAGGGAACGGCAGATCACATACTCCTACTAATTTTCGTGACGATCGGTCCAGCTGTTTCTGAATAAATCGGCTCTGACAGACAGACAGACGGACGGACAGACAGACAGACAGACAGACGGACAGACAGACATCGAATCGATTCTAATAAGGTTTTGTTTCACACAAAACCTTAAAAAAGAAAGAAAGGAAAATAATAAACATTGATATCCAATTAGTAAACCAAGAAATTGGAAAATCAGAGGTTACGTGTAAGAAATTATTATTATAGGAAAGACACACGCGACTATCTATTGATAAGTCATAAAAATAAGGGCAATAAAAAAAAATCTCGAGGACGAGCTTTACATTTAGTAGGGAGGGATTACGTCATCCTCATCCATCCGCTTACTCATGTCGGCATCGTCAAAGAACGATGCCTAAATAAATACTCGCTAGCAAGTAAGTTAGTTTTATTGCACTAGACCTAAGTAAATACATAATTGTTAGGAAGTAAGAATAAGGAAAAGATGTATATTTTATTGCTTGCATTGTGACCCTTTAAAAGGACATGTAACTGCAAGCAAAGGGTGCACTGAATTTTAACTCTAGACAGTGCGTCCGCAACCTGATTTTCTTTTCCTTTGATGTGTTTAATCTCATAGTCGTAGTCCATCAACTTGAGTTTCCCTCGTTGGAGTTTTGGCTTTTCCTCTTTAAGATTTTCGAGAAAAATTAGAGGTTTATGGACAGTTTGTAAAATGAATTTTCTCCCATATAAGTAGGGCCTAAAATATTATATTTTGTAGCCCATACATATAACAACAATTCTTTTTCAATCATTGAATATCTAGTTTTGGTTACACTTAGCGTTCTAGATGCGAAAGAGATTTCATATTTTGGCTCAATACAGCAAAATTACTCGCATTTGTGGTCAGTGTGAATTGTTTATTTCAATCTGGATGAGTCAAAATTGGATCGTTAAGAATATATTTTTTATGGATTGGAATCATCATCAACGGCGCAACAACCGGTATCCGATCTAGGCCTACCTTAATAAGGAACTCCAGACATCCCGGTTTTGCGCCGAGGTCCACCAATTCGATATCCCTAAAAGCTGTTTGGCGTCCTGACCTACGCCATCGCTTCATCTTAGGCAGAGTCTGCCTCGTCTTCTTTTTCTACCATAGATATTGCCCTTATAGACTTTCCGGGTGGGATCACCCTCATCCACACGGATTAAGTCACCCGCCCGCCGTAACCTATTGAGCCGGATTTTATCCACAACCGGAAGGTCATGGTATCGCTCATAGATTTCGTCATTGTGTAGGCTACGGAATCGTCCATCCTCGTGTACGGGGCCAAAAATTCTTCGGAGGATTCTTCTCTCGAACGCGGCCAAGAGTTCGCAATTTTTCTTGCTAAGAACCCAAGTTTCCGAGGAATACATGAGAACTGGCAAGATCATAGTCTTGTACAGTAAGAGCTTTGACCCTATGGTGAGATGTTTCGAGCGGAACAGTCTTGTAAGCTGAAATAGGCTCTGTTGGCAGACAACAACCGTGCGCGGATTTCATCATTGGTATGATTGTGAAGATCATTTGTTGATGCTTCATCTCCAGCTCCTCTGTTGACTGCGGTTATTGCGGCATCCATTTCCCTATTATAGGTGTCCCGGAGGGTTATGTTGTGGATGGCTTCAGTGTTCACTCTCACCTGATTGTCAGAGGGGATTCTAGGTGGTATTGTTATTCGAGCTCGGAGCACCTTGCCAACGATATAGTGATCCGAGGTTATATTGGCGCCCCTATATGTTCTGACATTCATCAAGGCTGAGAGGTGGCGGCGTTCGATCAACACGTGGTCAATTTGGTTGAAAGTGGCCCCGTCTAGAGAGGCCCACGTATGTTTGTGGACCGCTTTCCGCGCAAACCAGGTACTTCCAACAAACATTTCGTGTGACCCTGCTAATTGAATAATCCGCAGTCCGTTATCATTTGTTTTTTCGTGTAAGCTATGGGAGCCAACGTATCGCCTGAATACGGGCTCCTTCCCTACTTAGCTGTTAAAATCCCTAAGTATGATTTTAATATCATATCTGGGACAGGCTTCGAGGGTTCGTTCTACTGCCTCGTAGAAGGTATCCTTCTCCGACTCTGCAGTCTCCTCTGTAGGGACGTGAACGTTAATGAGGCTTATATTTCTAAACTAGCCTCGCAGGCGCACAGTGCATAGCCGTTCGCTTATGTTTTCAAAACCGATAACAGCAGGTTTCATTTTTTGGCTGACTAAGAAACCTACTCCGAGCACATGGTTTACTGGATGACCGCTATAATATATGGTGTAGTGACTCTTCTCTTCTCCATCTCTTGTAACGCTGTTATATCAGCCCTATATTGGAACAGAGTATCGGCTAGCTGCTCATCAGCTTCATCTCTGTACAGGGAGCGCACGTTCCTTGAGAAAATGCTCAAATCGTTGATCCGTTGTTGTTGCTGGGTTCGTCGTTTGAAAGTCCATCCTGTCCGGGGCTCCTTTCGTGGCTCCGTAACATCGGTTTTCCGTGTAGGGTTGTGGTCAAAGGGTAGTATAGGTCCCGGGGCGAAACGTGGATTGGTACCCACGATGGAGCATAAAACCTGGGAAATGCCTGCTGAACCAACACCAACAGCTCTACTACCAGACCTTATCTCCACCTCCACGTGGTGACCGCTGGGAGCTTATTGCTTGCTCAACTTTGTATTAATTAAAATTGAAGATGAAAATTAAATAATTTGATCCACCTTGCGTGTGAATAGTAATCAAAATTATTAAGAAAATTAAATGAAATTATTTATTTATTTAAAACACCAAAAATTTTTAACTTAATTACACGATGCGCGTACAACAAACAATTTTTTGGGTTATATGTTTACGCCGCCGCGGTTAGGAACAGAAGAGACCGACTTATTTCCATGCGGTCCTTACTGTCCCAAACAACGGCATTTTTCCGCCGCTAATTCTCCACTCCCCTGGTGCGTTCAGAAAATGACTGAGTGGAGAGTTCCGCGCCATCTACCCGTCCGCATCCGCAACATTTGAAATAAATTTCGAATGCTGCAGATCCTGCCGCGCCCCAAGCTCTTTCTTAACGAAAAGCTGCAGACGGAGAAGGATGAAGGCGAGTCTCCCGCGCCTAAAAATGGGACAAAATGTACCAACTGGTCCTCCAGGTTGGGGGTTGGGTAGGGCTGACAACCTTACACGGAAAACAACTTGTTACGAAGCCACAACAAGAGCCTCGGACAGGACGGATTTTAAAACGACGAACCCGGCAAGACAATGGAATAACGATTTACGCATTTTCTCATAGAACGTGCGCTCCCTGTACAGAGATGAAGCTGATGAGTAGCTAGCCGATACCCTGTCCCAATATAGGGCTGATATAACAGCGTAACAGGAGATGCGTTAGACAGGGACCGGTTTCCTGGAGAAGAGCCACTACACCATATATTATAGCGGTCATCCAGTAAACCATGTGCTCGGAGTAGGTTTCTTAGTCAGCCAAAAAATGAAACCTGCTATTATCGGTTTTGAAAACATAAGCGAACGGCTATGCACTCTGCGCTTGCGAGGCAAGTTTAGAAATATAAGCCTCATAAACGTTCACGCCCCTACAGATTAGACTGCAGAGTCGAAGAAGGATACCTTCTACGAGGCAGTAGAACGAACCCTCGAAGCCTGTCTCAGATATGATATTAAAATCATACTTGGGGATTTTAACAGCCAAGTAGGGAAGGAGCCCGTATTCAGGCGATACGTTGGCTCCCATAGTTTACACGAAAAAACAAATGATAACGGACTGCAGATTATTCAATTAGCAGGGTCACACGAAATGGTTGTTGGAAGTACCTGGTTTGCGCGGAAAGCGGTCCACAAACATACGTGGGCCTCTCTAGACGGGGCCACTTTCAACCAAATTGACCACGTGTTGATCGAACGCCGCCACCTCTCAGCCTTGATGAATGTCAGAACATGTAGGGGGGCCAATATTGACTCGGATCACTATCTCGTTGGCATGGTGCTCCGAGCTCGAATAACAATACCACCTAGAATCCCCTCTGATCAGGTGAGAGTTAACACTGAAGCCATCCATAACACAGCCCTCGGCGACACCTAAAGAGGGAAATGGATGCCGCAATAACCGCAGTCAACAGAGGACCTGGAGATGAAACATCAACAAATGAACTTCACAACCACCTGAAGAACGTTATCATGGATACGGGAACAAACATACTTGGCCCCAGCCGCAAAAGGAGTCGGAACAGCTGGTTTGAGGATGAATGTAAGCTAGCAACGGAACGGAAGAATGCCGCATACCGAGTAATGTTGCATTCTCAAAGAACGCGGGCACGCGCAGAGACTTATCACGAACTCCGTCGAGCGGAGAAGCGACTTCACAGACGGAAAAAGGAAGCCTGGGAGAACCATCAAGTCTGTGAACTAGAAAAGTACAGGGAGCAACCGCACCAGGCGCGGAAGTTTTACCAACAAGTCAGCAGGATGAAGCCTTATACACGACAGAATGGGCATATTGGAGCGATGGGTTGAGTACTTTGATGAGCTACTGAACAACCAGAACATCGGCGAGTTGGAGGTCCCGCCAACATTGTTGTTCTTAACTTCTAAATTGTTGACCCCGGAACTCGCACCAAGAGCATCAACAACTAAGGTCCCGAATTCCCAGAACCTGCCAAATAGAAAAACTCAACAAAAAGGACAATGAACAGCAGTAGCGGTGCTCCGCAGCAACAGACAAGCCACTTCCACTAGCCAGTCGCTTCCTAACGGATTCAATCAACAAGCTACATTGCAGCTCGAGTTTGTTTAAGCCAATGCCAACGACCACTAAAATTCCACCCAACTGCGCAAACACATAATTATTCCCATCAACAAATCGCAGTCTGCGCAAGCACAATCGCCCGGCAGGCAGCCGCAACAACCACTACAGTATAATTCACGGTCACAGGTGCAACAACAGCCCCCACCTAATCCGCAGCAATCACTGGTGTCGATAGGAAGATTCCGTGATGCAAATCCTAAGTGTGTGATGTGCATTTTATCGCTGTCGTTTTAAAATAGACTCGTCGCCGTCGTCACTGCAGCCCCGCTGTCGCCGTCGCCGCCACGTCTGTTGTCCCCGCAGTCAAGACCAGCGCAGCTGACCACCACCAACGCCACCGCCGTAGCCGCCGCCACAGCCGTCGACACCATCATCAGCGCCGCCTCCGTAGCCGACCCCGCAGCCGTTGCCACCATCAACACAACAGACACTGCCGCAGCAGCCGCCAACACCACCGCTATCGCCGTAGGAGCAGGATACTCTGCCATCAGCCGCCTCCTCGGCAGACGCCGCCATTTGCTTTATTTAATTTATTATTTATTAAAATCATTGAATTTCATTAAAAAATTTTCTAAAGGTGGTATTATTATTATTCTGTTAAGGGAATGTCGCACCGCGTCCTTGAAGAACTATTGTGCCCCTTTTACTGGTTATAGTGTACCTATTGATCATAGTATCCCAAGCAGGCCTATAACCGTTAGGAACTTTAGTCAGTTCCCTACTTCCAGATCTTTCAGCTTTGCATCTAGTATTAAGTGTCCTGCCAGATGCCTCGACTGTGCACAAGTGCCGGACACTGTCCCAGGACGTGTATAGAGGTTTCGTCCTCCTCCTCACAAAACCTACAGGCAGTGTCCGTTGATATCCTTAGCTTCCCTAGGTGATTCAGCCGACAATGACCAGTGAGAATTCCCACTATGATTCGGAGGTTCTTTTTGGTGAGATTTAAGCAATCCTTTGTACGCATGGGTTCGTATCCCCCAATAAGCACCCTGGACTGCTCCATCCCTGGTAGGCCCGCCCAATATAGTTCCCTCAACCGTTTCTCTTCATTTCTTAGATTCATAGCGGTGAAACCGTTTCCGATTCCACAGAAGGGTTCTGGCCCGTGTAAAGGCGTCCCTGCTCCCTTCTTGGCTAGTTCGTCCACTGCCTCGTTGCCTTCCAACCCAGCATGGTCTGGAACCCAAAGTATCCAGACCTTGTTGGACGAGCCGAGTGTATTCAGTCTCTCAAGGCATTCCTATACCAGTTTAGAGTTCACTTGGTTGGACCTAAGTGCCTTGATCGCTGCTTGGCTATCGGTGAGAATAGCTATGTTCTGCCCCTGTAGTTCCTTTGCAGATTATAGGAGGCACATTTGTCTATGGCGTATATTTCCGCCTGGAATATGCTAGTGTACCTGCCCATTGGCTCAAAGTACCTTTTCCTTGGACCAATGACACCGGCACCCGCTCCCTCTGCTGCGAGGGTTCCGTCAGTGTACCAAGTAATCAGTTGCTGGTTTAAGCCGTATGTCGCAACCACGCGCTCCCAGTTTGCCTTGTTACTCCAACGTGTTTCAAACTTCTTATCGAAGTAAAACTTCGTTGTCATGTTATCCCTCGGTATCAGTAATTCGGGATACCGCCCAGAAAGAATATCAACTTTCCTTCGATTTAGGCGGCTCCCCGCCTCACTCATACTACCGGCCATCCTAAATATTGATCTCCTTGCCTGCAATTGTATGTGCGAATGGAGAGGGGTTAATCCCAGAAGGACCTCCAGGGATGCCGTTGATACACACGCAAGCCAGCCTTTGGAGCTTATATAATTCCCTGGCTTGTGTTGTTTCTACCCAGATTACCGCTCCATAGGTAATCATTGGCCTTACTATATATCCAAAGTAGTATCTTCGCGCTGCAACCCCATTTTTTTCCTGCTATAGATCTGCAAGTCATCAGAGCCCTCGTGGCTTTCCGACAAGTCTTTCCGACATGTGTCAGAGAGTAATTTTTGGTCTAGCGTAATTCCCAAATCTTTGACCTCTGTTTCTCGTTTCACCTTCATATCATGTAATGTTACGGTTGTCAGTGAATGGTACTATGGTGGTTTTGGTTGGGTTGATCCGCAGTCCCACTATTCTGCACCAGGCACTAGTAACCCTTAGTCCAGTTTGGATTCTATCACATAGGGTATCTTCATATTTGCCCCTACAGATTAAAACAATGCCGTCCGCGTAGCCCTCGACTTGTATTCCAGTATTTGTTAACACGTCCAGAAGTTCATTCACTACCATACTCCACATCAGCGGCGATAGTACTCCACCCTGTGGGCAGCCTTGAGTGGTGTTCATGATAATAGAATTTGTACCTGTTTGTACCTCCATTTTGTCTGCTTTCTAGCATTTTGCGCATCCAGAGTGCCAGGGTGTTGCCCACTCCTTTGCGGGTCAGGGCATCCTGTATCTCTGTGTGTGATGTGTTGTCGAATGCCCCTTCGATATCCAAAAACGCGCACAGTGCAATTTCTTTTGTTTCTGTGGCGTCCCGAAGTACCTCTGTCAGCTGATAAAGAGCAGTTTCAGTTGACCGTCCTGCCCGGTAAGCGTGTTGACAGTGATGCAGGGGATTACGCTTTAGAACGTTAGTTCTAATATAGTTGTCTATGACCTTCCGCACCGTTTTGAATACGAACAATGTTAGGCAGATTGGTCTGAAAGATTTAGGGTGAAAAGGATCCTTTTTACCCGCTTTCGGAATAAAGACCACTTTTGCCCGTCTCCATGCCCTTGGTATGCAACCCAGTGCTATGCTCCCCCTTACTACCCTCAAAAGAGACTCTAAGATAATTCCTAGGCCTCTCTAGATAAGTGCTGGGAAAATGCCATGTACTCCGGGAGATTTCATTGGTTTAAAAGTTCCCACTGCCCATTTTAGCCTAGCTTCTGAGCATACCTCTTTTGCTAGTTTCCAGCTCTCCTTCCTTCCCCTTTTATTCGTTGTTGAGGTGTCAGGCAGATTGTTGTCACCTGCCACCGAGGGGTAGGACCCCGGGAAATGAGTTCTGAGAAGCAGGTGTACCCTGTCCTCCTCATTCTCGGTAAATGTCCCATCTTCCTTTTTCAAGTAGACAGAGGATATTCCCCCGTCTTTGGCTACAGCCTTGTGCAGCCTGGTTGCTTCTGTGATCTGTTCAATCCCTTCACAGAATTCCCTGAAGCTGTTCCGTTTCGCTTCCCTGATCGTGTTGCTATACGCAGTCGGTGCATTTTTATACCTCCGCCAGTCCCCGATTTGTTTTGCCGGGTAAAAAGTTTTCGTGCCTCAGACATATGTATTTTAAATAACGTTTGAAAATTATGCATGCTCTTGGTTTTTCACAAGAGGAGTCCCAAATTACCTGCATGCTTCCTCCTTGCAGACCGCGAATCTGCCCCCGGTACACCCAGGGCTCCTGAGCCAGCACTATTCCAATGTTCTCCTTGGAATTTGCCTTTGCAATCACTGCAGATTCAGCTCTCGCATGGTGGAGGTTTATCTGGGCTATCTTAGTGCTAGCCATTGGCTCCGTTATTGTTTGGAGCTCTTCTCCACTGTCGGAGTGTCAACCTCCTACTCCGACATGGCGCTTTCCTGCGCGTCGCTGTCCACCCTGAGCCCTAGGAGTTCTAGGTCTAGATCGTCCAGCTTCTGCTCTTCACTGGGCAGCAGGTCTATTTTCCTGGTTGATCCAGTCTTTTCCGCCTCTATGGCTTTCGAGACTTCTTCAGGGACCTCGGTAAGTTTTCCACCCGATGCCTCCTCCGAGGTCTCTTTCCTCGGCTTTTCCCTGTGCACAAGCACGGGTATGTTGCCCAATCGGCAGTTGATATGACAACTCCGACGTTTAATTGCCTCCAGGGATCGGTCATCTACCCCGATCATGAGGAGTTTACCCTTGCCCTGAAGACTTGCTTCTGAAGACTCTCCATAGTCGAGTATGGAGATCTTCATTCTGAGCAATTAGGAGTCCCATAAGGTCTTCCGTTTCTATTGCCGCGGCCTTTGGCAGAAAAACTGTCACCATGTGGGCTCCTGGTATATCATCCCCAGCACATGCTGACAGTTCCACCCCTTCCCAGCCTGGAAATCTAGGAACTATGGTTCTAACCCATTCTGCGGTGTCTTCCGTCGCGCAGTCCACCAGTATAAGGCCTGGTCGAAAGCGTATCCCGATGAACAAAAGTTTCGACGTCCAACCCTTGATCATCTGCTTGATGGCAAGGTCCTCAATGATTTCCTGCTCCTCCCGAGTGAGTATTTGCTCAGGAAACCTTTTTGGCAGTACGGCCAGTCCAATGACCTTGACCGCACTACCATAGCTAATGGCGGACTTCCTGGGTCCTGCCTTCACTCCTGACCTGCCCGGGTTTTCTCCCCCCTTGGGTTCAGGTTTGGATTTTTTGGGAGCATTCCCTTCATGCGGGCTGATCTCTGCTGCTCCCCGCTTTCTCGACTCCGGTAGAGATGGCTTAGATCTGTCCCGAGCCTTCTTAAGGGCCTCTTCTGATTTCAGGCCTTCCTTCAGATAGCGTAGGTACCATTTAACACCGGCGCCACAGAGACCTGTCTCCTTCCTGACGTCTGTTATATTTATCTCAGACGTGCTTTTGCTGGCCCCTGCTCTTTGAACAGTGGTGTTCGTTGGCTGTTGTCCACGCAGTATACCAATGCTCACCTTGGATCCACTGTTTGACGTCCCAACTTCTCCCTTCTTGGGTGTAGTCACCTGGCTCTCAGTAATTGGGAGACGTGCCTCCGCCTGATTAACCAGTTTTTGTGCGGTACGGGGCCCCGCTTTGTTGGTTTGTTGTACTCATGTACTTTGTACTGATTTGCGGTACGGGGCCCCGCTTGTTTGGTTTTCGTTTTCTTTTCATGTTTTGTACTCATTTGATTCCCACGAGTATGGAGGTTAAGAGGTCCGCCTTGCCATAGCCCTCCGTAGCACGGTAAGGTCTAACTTACTCACTGAGGCGACCAGGTATCAGTGAGGCTCCGTTCGAATACAGTCAGTTACCCCCGACTGCAAACTATCCAAAGGGCACGGTTCGCATGACACCCTGGATTGGTGGAGGTGTTTTTCGACTCCCCAGTCTAGATCCGTAGCGTTTTGTTAATAGTAGGGTCACCTCGTACAGGGTGTGGTTGTCACCACTCACTAACGGTCTTGGTAGACGAGAGGCTTGGCCCCTGAAAAGGCACACACCCTCCCAGAGGAGAGACAGCTCATCCTCAGAGAGAGATAGGTTGGCCTCAGGGAGCTATGTTCCGCATCAGTTTATCCTGCAGTGCACTGCTTGACCCCCTAAAGGTGGCCGTTCAACAACCATCGGACGAGGTGAGTGACTTAAGGCGCGAAATAGCCGCCTTAACAGCCAGTGTGGCCGAGATGCGGGTGACGCTGGACGCTCAGCGTTCGGGCGCCAGATCACGAGCTCACTCGCGGTCTGCCACCCGAAAAGGGCGATCAGGTAGCAGGTCGTCAGGACAGTCCACGGACCGAGGGATTTGCTAGTACCACCGCAGATTCGGCGATAAAGCCATTAAATGTACAATCCCTTGTAAAGTCACGCCTGCCGCAAAAAAACTAGGTTTGCGGGGGTCCTGGCGACGGCCACCCAGAACGCAGCGCCATCTCACCTAACAATTTACAATCCTCTCAGAAGGTGCAACTACCTCGTGGATACTAGTGCGGAAGTTTCGGTTCTTCCCGTACCTCAGCACCATAAACAGCAGCGCCAAATTCCTCCCGTATCAACCCGTACGGGTATAAGCAAGTGGACGTGAGTCTTGGCTTGCGTAGGACATTTTCGTGGCGTTTCATCCTGGCGGATGTCACCTTCCCCATACTAGGCACAGACTTCTTGTGTCACTATGGATTGCTGGTAGACTTGCAAAACAAGTCTCTTATAGATTCCACGACCAACCATAATTCGTCGGGACAAATGGTATCCCACCGACGCAATAATATTTCCGTTCTTTTATAAGACATTACCGATTTTCGTGTTCGGGCACTTCTCCGAAAGTTCAGCCAGATTACTACCAAGTGTAGTATCTCCAAACCAGTCAAGCACAATGTGCAGCACCACATTAATACTACTGGTTCCCCGATTTTCTCGAAGGTGCGTCCTCTACCACACCAGAAACTGGCTATTGCGCGGAAAGAATTTGAACAACTTGTTCAACAGGGTATCTGCAGGCCCTCAAACAGCTGTTGGTCTTCCCCATTGCATATGGTCCCTAAGCCAAATGGCGAATGGCACCCATGTGGGGATTACAGAAGTCTAAATGCACAGACTGTTCCTGACCGGTATCCAATTCAACTCATCCACGACTTTGCGCATCACCTCGCGAATCGCCACATCTTTACGACCTTGGACTTAACCAAGGCTTCCAAGGCTTATCATAAAATCCCTGTAGCTCCAGAAGACGTTCCAAAGACGGCAATATGCACACCCTTTGGACTTTTCGAGTTCGGATGACTTTCGGATTGTACAATGCGGCGCAAACCTTTCAAAGGTTCATCCACTCGGTCCTGCGAAACCTCGATTTCTGTTTCGTATATTTGGATGATGTTTTGGTGGCTTCTTCCTCAGAGTCTGAGCACTTAGCCCATCTCGAGTGCATTTTTCAACGTCTCCTTGAGGCCGGGTTAGTTCTAAACGTTGAGAAATGTAAGTTCCTGCAAACACAGGTGCGATTCCTCAGCCACTCCATTTCCCCTGAAGGAATGCAGCCCAACTCAGACAAGGTGCAAGCGATTACAAGCTTCCCGCGTCCTAAAAGTGTAAAGGATTTGCGGAGGTTCTTGGGCATGCTAAACTTCTATCGTCGTTTCCTGCCCAAGGCCGCCCAACACCAATCCGTTTTGAACGCGTACTTGTCTGGCCGAAAAATTATGGACACACGAGAGATCGTGTGACCTGAAGAGGCTGTCCGTGCGTTCAATAAATCCCGGCAGCAACTGGCTGAAGCTACACTCTTGGCATTTCCTCTGCAATATGCACCTCTAGCCGTTTTTGTTGATGCCTCTGACACCGCAGTAGGTTCCGCTCTTCACCAAAAGGTGAATCACGTCTGGCAACCGTTGAGCTTCTTCTCTAAACAGTTGAACCCCGCTCAACGGAACTACAGTACCTACGATCGTAAACTGCTCACCGCGTACTTGAGCATCAAATACCTCCGCTTCTCCATTGAAGGCAGGCCGTTCACAGTGTTCACGGACCATAAGCCTCTCACATATGCTTTGAAACAAAAGCCCGACAAAGCGTCCCCTCGTCAGCTTTGACATCTGAGTTTTATAAGCCAGTTTACGTCAGACATCCAGCACGTGTCCGGCAAGGACAACATTGTTGCTGACGCTTTGTCTCGTGTCTCCGAGGTTAACATCCCCGCCTCACTCGATTTTTCGGCTATTGCCAAGGCGCAGGAGGATGACGCAATACTTCAGAGCCTCAAATCCAACCCTAAATACAAATTTCGGGAGTTGCCCATCTTCGGCTCGAACCTCTCTCTCTGCTGCCAAGGCTCGGAAAAGGGACCTCGGCCTTACATTCCGGCCACTTTCCGCAAGGAAGTGTTCCACGCGGTTCACGACTTAGCACATCCAGGCATCAGATCAACAAATCGGTTAGTCACCGATAAATACTTCTGGTCCTCCATGAACAAGGATGTCAATTCCTGGGCCAGAGAGTGCATCGCATGCCAAAAGTGTAAAGTCACCAGGCATGTAAGGAAAGAAGTGGGCTCATTCCCCCGCAATACCAAGCGGTTCCATACAATACACCTCGACATAGTAGGGCCTTTGCCAGACTCGCACAGTTATAGGTATTGTCTCACAATCACCGACAGGTTTACGCGGTGGCCTGAGGCAATACCTCTGAAAGACATTACGACGCAATCTTGTGCCGAAGCCGTCTGTCGAGAGTAGATACCTCGCTTTGGCGTCCCTGCAGTGGTCATCACTAACCAGGGAATGCAATTTGAGTCCACCCTTTTCTCGGAGTTAGGCAAATTCCTAGGATTTCAACCCCAGCGGACTACTGCATACCACCCGCAATCCAACCGGATGCTAGAACGTTGGCACCGGACGCTGAAAGCCGCCATTATAGCACGCGACGATCCGTCCTGGACCCAAATCTTGCCTCTCGTCCTACTCGGCCTACGTACAACACGCCGAGAGGAATTTGCTGCCAGCCCCGCGGAGCTGGTATACGGGGAGAACCCAAGACTCCCAAGTGATCCGGTCTTCGACAAGAGATCGGGTCTCACAGAGTCGGGGTTGGTGCGTCTGCTGAGAGACAATCTCCGACGCATCAAGGCCACTCCTCCCACCCAACACTCGTCCGCACCTGTCTGTGTGCCCAAGGAACTGGACACGTGTACGCACGTCCTGGTCAGGACGGATGCCGTCCGAAAGCCACTGCAGCCTCCTTATAAAAGCCCGTACCGCGTTCTAGAACGGGGAGAACATTTCTTCCAGCTCGAGATCGGTGGAACAAAAAGGCAGTCTCCCTGACCGCGTTCGCTTCAAGGACTGATGGGGAACACAGTTCCGGATTCGGCCGCTGCAACCCCTCAGTTTCATCCGGGGGCGGAGTGATGTGGCGCGGCAGGATTCGCGGTATTCGAAATTTATTTCAAATGTCGCGAATACCAGCGGGCAGATGACGTCACCGGCGCTCTCCACTCAGTTCAGACCTCGCTACAAGAGTGAAGAGCAGAGTAGCTGACGAAAAATGTTAGATTTCATAGAGAAAAAAGTGAATACGAAAAGAGACAAGACGTGATTAGATTAGTAAAAATAACGAGCACCAGTTGTGTCGTTGAATATAGTGAAAGGATTCTATAAAAAGTTTTTATGAAATTCACCTTTTGTTGAAGCATTGCAGTTCCATTGTTTTTAATAAAATAAACATGTTGTAACAGTGAACATTGTTGTTCTTAACTTCGAAAAATAGATGGCACAACTGTTGTCCATATTCCAACAGTTGTTCCTTTGCTTACCGCAGAGAGAAAATCTGGTCTGTTGCTGATTTGCCTGGAGTGAAGCCTCTTTGGTATGGGCCAATGATGTTCTGGGCGTATGGGGCTATCCGGCCTAGCAAGATAGCGGAGAATATCTTATAGATGGTACTCAGCAACGTGATACCTCTATAATTGCTGCACTGTGTGATATCTATTTTTTTATGTATGAGACAGATAATGCCTCGCTGCCAATCGCCAGGCATTGATTCGCTGTCCCATACTTCGAGCACAAGTTGATGAACCACTTGGTGTAACTGGTCGCCTCCATATTTAACCAATTCGGCTGTAATTCCATCGGCTCCTGGCAACTTATGATTTTTTAGTCGATGAATTGCGCGGACTGTTTCTCCTAAACTTGGTGGTGGCAGTATTTGTCCGTCGTCTTCAGTTGGCGGGACCTCCAACTCGCCGATGTTCTGGTTGTTCAGTAGCTCATCAAAGTACTCAACCCATCGCTCCAATATGCCCATTCTGTCGTGTATAAGGCTTCATCCTGCTGACTTGTTGGTAAAACTTCCGCGCCTGGTGCGGTTGCTCCCTGTACTTTTCTAGTTCACAGACTTGATGGTTCTCCCAGGCTTCCTTTTTCCGTCTGTGAAGTCGCTTCTCCGCTCGACGGAGTTCGTGATAAGTCTCTGCGCGTGCCCGCGTTCTTTGAGAATGCAACATTACTCGGTATGCGGCATTCTTCCGTTCCGTTGCTAGCTTACATTCATCCTCAAACCAGCTGTTCCGACTCCTTTTGCGGGGGGGCCAAGTATGTTTGTTCCCGTATCCATGATAACGTTCTTCAGGTGATTGTGAAGATCATTTGTTGATGCTTCATCTCCAGGTCCTCTGTTGACTGCGGTTATTGCGGCATCCATTTCCCTCTTTAGGTGTCGCCGAGGGCTGTGTTATGGATGGCTTCAGTGTTAACTCTCACCTGATCAGAGGGGATTCTAGGTGGTATTGTTATTCGAGCTCGGAGCACCATGCCAACGAGATAGTGATCCGAGTCAATATTGGCCCTCCTATATGTTCTGACATTCGTCAAGGCTGAGAGGTGGCGGCGTTCGATCAACACGTGGTCAATTTGGTTGAGAGTGGCCCCGTCTAGAGAGGCCCACGTATGTTTGTGGACCGCTTTCCGCGCAAACCAGGTACTTCCAACAACCATTTCGTGTGACCCTGCTAATTGAATAATCTGCAGTCCGTTATCATTTGTTTTTTCGTGTAAACTATGGGAGCCAACGTATCGCCTGAATACAGGCTCCTTCCCTACTTGGCTGTTAAAATCCCCAAGTATGATTTTAATATCATATCTGAGACAGGCTTCGAGGGTTCGTTCTACTGCCTCGTAGAAGGTATCCTTCTCCGACTCTGCAGTCTCCTCTGTAGGGGCGTGAACGTTAATGAGTCTTAAATTTCTAAACTTGCCTCGCAAGCGCAGAGTGCGTAGCCTTTCGCTTATGTTTTCAAAGCCGATAACAGCAGGTTTCATTTTTTGGCTGACTAAGAAACCTACTCCGAGCACATGGTTTACTAAATGACCGCTATAATATATGGTGTAGTGGCTCTTCTCCAGGAAACCGGTCCCTGTCCATCGCATTTCTTGCAACGCTGTTATATCAGCCTTATATTGGAACAGGGTATCGGCTAGCTGCTCATCAGCTTCATCTCTCCATGAGAAAATGCGCAAATCGTTATTCCGTGTTCGTTGCCGGGTCCGTCGTTTTAAAATCCGTCCTGTCCGAGGCTCCTGTTGTGGCTTCGTAACAAGTTGTTTTCCGTGTAAGGTTGTCAGCCCTACCCAACCCCCAACCTGGAGGACCAGTTGGTACAATTTGTCCCGTTTTTAGGCGCGGCAGACTCGCCTCCATCCTTCTCCGTCTGCAGCTTTTCGTTATGAAAGAGCTCCCAGCGGTCACCACGTGGAGGTGGAGATAGGGTTTGGTATTAGAGCTGTTGGTTCAGCAGGCATTTCCCAGGTTTTATACTCCATCGTGGATACCAATCCACGTTTCGCCCTGGGACCTATACTACCCTTTGACCGATCCGTAGAAAATGCAGTTTTGTGCCTATCTTCAGGTTTGGTTTGGATCTGATGAAATCCTTTTGCAAGGTCGATCGAAGTGAAGTAGTTTGCATTTCCTAGTTTGCCTAAGATATCATCTATTTGTGATATGGGGAATTTATCCTCAACCGTCAGGTTATTAATTTTCCTAAAATGAATAACGAGCCTGTGTTCACCGGGTATTTTTTTAACTACCCATAGGGGCGAGTTATAGGGAGAATTCGGTGGTCGTATAATACCTTGTTTTAGATCTTCCTCAATTTGATTATTAACAAAATCTCTTAAGGAGTCTGGATACCGAAAATTTTTTTGATAAACTGGTGTATCAGTATTTAGTTTTAATTCAGTTTAATTTCACTTGTGAAAGTTAGTGTCGTTTTTTAAGGTTTTGTGTGAAACAAAACCTTATTAGAATCGATTCGATGTCTGTCTGTCCGTCTGTCTGTCTGTCTGTCTGTCTGTCTGTCTGTCTGTCTGTCTGTCCGTCTGTCTGTCTGTCTGTCTGTCTGTCTGTCACAGCCGATTTATTCGGAAACGGCTGAACCGATTGTTATGAAAATTGGTAGGAATATGTAATCTGCCGTTCCCTTTACATGCAGCAACTGACGCCATTTTGTGTTAAGTTTAAGGGGGGCTCCCCATACATGTGAAAGGAGGGTGCAAAATTTTTTTTCATGAAATGTGGCCATGTGGGGTATCAAATGAAAGTTCTCAACTAGTACTTTTCGAAACTGGTTCAATATTTGATATTGGGTGAAACATAGGGGAGTGAGGGCTCAAAATATGACTCCCAAAAAGTGTAACAGGTCTCGTTCTCAGAACCTATCCAACCGAAAAATCTGAAAAAAATCTCAATAGTGCATCTCTATGAAATCTAGGCCTCAAAATATATCCGGTTCCGATATCTGCACCAATAAAGTTAATAATAGTATATTTCCACATTTTAGAAATTTACCTGGCACCCTCCTTATGTTCATCCCAGAAGTACAAAATTTGGCATGCGTGTAACGAAGAACATAATGCATAGTTTGGTCAAGTTTGAAGAAAATCCTACTATTGTTAACAAAGTTATATGGGGTAAAACTTTACAATTTTTTGTGAATTTCGTGCACTCTACAACCTGCATGACGTCATCATCACATATCAATTCGTCAATACACAACGAAGTAAGTTCGTATGAATTGGGTGGAAAAGAATTATTTTGCTTTAGTTCTTTAATCATTTGTATATGAATATCAATTATTCCAACGAGACATGTGTGTATGTAGGTATATAGTATATGCGTCCTAATGAACTTTGCGGGTAGAGCCTAATTCAGATAGATATAAGAAATAAATCGGAAATATGGGTACGATCAATTCATATACGTGCATATATATGTACAGTATTCGAAAATAGGCAGTTTGTTTGTTTAGGGTGAGCGTAACATCTACGGCTGTAATATGTACGTATGTCTCGTAGCCTTGTAGCTGTATACGGGTAGAAAAATGTGCGTTGAAATTTCTTAGATAAGATAAACACAAAACCTTTATACCCGAAGCACGAGCTTCCGGTATTCCGACTTGTATTATACTCTAGATCATGAAACTCGTTTCGTATTTTATTTATTACAACTTGTTCCTCGGCTGAATGTTCTGTTTTATTTTCGTTTGCCTGTTTTTCTTTAAGCGAATGATATACCAGTTCTTGATCTAAGCTCAAGGGGACTTTGATCGAATTAATTACCAAGCAATTATCATCGAAATTGATAATTGCTTTTGTTGGCACAAGAACATTTTGGCCAATTATATAATAGTATCAAAATTTCAATCTTCTAAGGGTACGAGTTTCCATTCGATTCCTCCGTTTAAGTTGAGTTCTTCCGAAAAACTCGTTAGTAATCCTTCTGTGGCAAGCGAATTTCAATTAGCACTTGAAATCACTATTTGAGTATCGAGTTTGTGCTTTCTGTGATTAGCAACTCGTTTAGAGTTCATAATCGACGTGGAACAACCCGTGTCGATCAGACATTTCACTTTGATGTCGTCCATTATTAATAGAATAATTGCTAATTTGAATTTGTTTCCGAGGCTTGAAACCGAAAATTTGGCAAGTGTGACTGAACATGACGAGATGTATCTTTGGACATTGCCGTGTTCATAGGAATATCCGAGGTTAAAGTTAGATCATTCATTCTTCTATTATTTCCTTGCTTATTAAATCCAACGTTCGGATAACTATTGTTAGGTTTAAAACCAGAATTTAACCCACTTGTTCCACTACCGCTTGTTTTCATATTTCTATTGTGTTGTACACCACTATTGCTATAATTTAAGTAGCCCGTATTTACTAAAACCTTATACGCATCTTCCAGAGTATCTGGTTTATATGCGTGTAGAATTCCGCGAATAGGTTCCGGACATCTCTTATATATAAAAATCAATTGCTCTTCGTTAGTCTCGCTAAAACTCGCTAGTTGTCCTGCTGTCTTGAATTTCGGCGCTAATAACCTTTCCATAAGTTGCGTTTCCTGTTCTGGAGTTTCGAAATGGTTAATGAGAAGTGACTTCACCGACTCCCAATCAGTTGTGATGTGCTCGAGCTTTCCCGACAATTTTTGTCAAAATTTACTGATGCAAAATCGACCTCAGCTCGCATCCTCTCAAATGTGGAAGTACAACGTCTACTGCGTCCAAAAATTGAAAAAGGTCCACCTGACTTCCATCGAAAGTTGGCAATGTGGAGATATGGTAAGATAGTTGCCTGAACACTAGACAATACCTTCAACGTGCCGAACTATCTCTTACGGATTTTGAGTGACTATCTGAGGAACCGCTCCCTGCTCTATGAAACACTAGAGGGTCAAAGGTGGATGGAGGTCACGTCGGGGGTAGCACAGGGATCCATCCTAGGGCCGGATCTCTGGAACGCTACCTATGACAGTCTGCTTAAACTCGACATGCCAGAAGAGTCGCGCCTGGTCGGCTATGCAGATGATGTCGCAGCGATTGTTGCTGGACGCACTGTCGAACAGGCGCAAAGCAGACTCGGCATATTGATGCGACGGGTAAGCGGATGGATGACTACTCATGGTTTCAACCTTGCACTGGAAAAAACCGAAGTAGTCATCCTGACTAAGAAGAGAATTCCGACCCTGCGTCCCATATCTTTCGGCGAGTCGATAATTGAGTCAAAATCAGCGGTAAAGTGCCTCGGGTTGACTCTTGACTCAAAGATGAGCTTTTCTGAGCAAATCCAAGCAGCAGCAAACAAGGCTGCGGCTGGAGTTTCGGCGTTAAGTAGGCTAATGGCAAACATTGGGGGTCCTACGTCTAGCAGGCGACGTCTCCTGATGAGTACAACGCAGTTTGTCCTGCTCTACGGTGCAGAGATATGGGCTGGCGCTCTTAACAAGGAGGTATATCGTAAACGCCTCGAGCAAGTACAGAGACGGGGAGCTTTACGGGTGGCGTCTGCGTACCGCACAGTCTCTGAACCGGCCGTGATGGTGATCGCGGGAGTTATCCCCGTTGCCCTTCTTGCTAGGGAGCGTCAGGCCATATACAAGCGCAAAGGAGATGAGCCAAGGGAGGTGCTTGCTCGCGAAGAACGGCAACGCACTCTAGACGAGTGGCAGCTCTCGTGGCAAAATGAAACTAGAGGCAGATGGACTGCGCGGCTCATCGGCAACTTAGGTGCGTGGCTGAATCGGAAGCATGGTGAGACTGACTATTTCCTTACACAATTTTTAAGTGGGCATGGAAATTTTCAGTCTTACCTGCACAAGATTGGAAAGGCGCGTTCTCCGCATTGTGTGTTTTGCAATGGAGTTGTGGACGATGCCCACCACACTTTTTTTTCTTGTGGAAGGTGGGATGGGGTTCGTCAGCAGCTCTATTTAAACAAAGGGGATCTCTCTCCAGACAACATTGTGGAAGAGATGCTGAGGACTGCTGACAGCTAGCACCGTGTTGCCCATTACGTTCGGGCCCTTCTCGTTGCTAAGAAGATAGAACTAGACCGGTGGAGGAGCCGGATGGCAGGGGGTCCCTTGAACTGACAGTTTCCTTCCTCTTCTCCCCTCCCGTTGGTGGAAGGAATTCCCTGATTTGAAGGCTCCGCAAGGCGGGAGAGTTCGGGGGCTGGCCCGAAGTAATATGACAAACGGTTCCAGGCTAGCTCTCTGACGATTGGGAGGTGTTTAGTTGGTAGTCCGACGACGTACCGAATCGGGAGTCCAACACTGTGTGCGCAAATGCATTCACCTACCCTACCCGAAAAAAAAAAAAGATAGTTGCCTGAAATCCATTTTCACTGGATTTCCTATTTGCAACTCTTTAAAAGATTTAATTAAGGAATCAATATGTAGATTCGCCTACCGACTGCGCCACTTAAAAGATCGGTTTTCGATCTTTGTTTGAAGAGATTTGGTTCTTTCTCGAGTACAATTTTAATACTAAATCAGATACAAATTTCTTTTTAGGCTTACACGTACGTTTCTAATACACATTTTCATCTTTTGTGGGATTTTCCACATCCTATCTTTATCTTCACCCTAATCACCTACGGATTTCATATTTCAAGGAACTTCCTACATTTTATTATCTTATACCCTAATTACCTACGGATTTCGTATGGCTTAATGACCGTCTTGTATTTTTCCGACAAACACCCAAATTATGTTTTACAACCCATTTGCTAGGTATTGATGACGCATTATGCTATTGTGGTGCGTCATCGAGTTGTATTGATAACGTAACTACATTGGGTGAAAAATAGGAGAGTGAGGGTTCAAAATATGACCCCCAAAAATTGTAACAGGTCTCGTTCTGAGAACCCATCCAATCGAAAAATCTGGAAAAAATCACTGTGGTGCTACGAAATCTAGGCCTCAAAATACATCCGGTTCCGATATCTGCACCAATAAAGTTAATAATAGTATATTTCCACATTTTAGAAATTTACCCAGCAACCCCCCTTATTTTCATCCCAGAATTATAAAATTTGGCATGGGTGCAAGGAAGAATATAATGCACAAGTTGGTCAAGTTTGAAGAAAATCAAACTATTATTAACAAAGTTATATGATGTGAAACTTTGCCATTTTTTGTGAATTTCGTGCACTCTGCAACCTACATGACGTCATCATCACATATCAATTCATCAATACCACGAAACGAGTTCTTATGAATGGGGTCGCAAAGAATTATTTTGTTTTAGTTTTTTAGTCATTTGTATATGAATACCAATTACTCCAAACAGACATGTGCGTATATAGGTATATAGTAGATGCTTGTGGGCAGTGTCTAATTCAGATAGATAGATTTGTACATTAAACCAGCTGCATTTAATATACGTACCATATATATGTACATATGTTTGCTTTTGGGCACAAAGTAAATCGGAAATATGGGTACGATCAATTTATAATATATCCGTGTATATAGATATACAGTATTCGGAAATTGGCAGTTTGTTTAGGGTGTGCATAATATCTATGGCTATAATATGTACGTACGTTTTGTAGTTTGGAAAAATATGAAGGAATATGTTGGATTTGTAGCTATATACGGATAAAAAAATATGCGTTGAAGTTTCTTACATAAGATGAACACAAAACCTCTATACTCGAAGCGCGAGCTTCCGGTATTCCGACTTGTTTTTTTTTTTTGGATGGGTAGACACTAAATTGTGAACTATTTAATGAAGTCGTCCTAGTAGATTACAGAAAATGACAATAAATTAGATAACTTCATACAGAAATTAATCAGTGGATATTTACGGGAGTTTCCTCTAAACTGAAGAAGGCTAGATGATTAGTTGTTGATCAGGTATATTTTGCCTTGGGAATGCAACTTGGAATCCGGTTGAAGTAGAAATGAAAAATGTTTAGAAATTGTTCATTGTAAAAGTACGGATATAAATCCTTCCAACGTAGGACGCCAGAGCACGGAAGGACGAATCCTGGTAGGCGGTGATTTTAATGCCAGCGCCCTTGAATGGGGCATACCTCAGTCAGACGCCAGAGGGAAATGGATTCTGGAAATGACGGCGAAAACCGGACTCGTAGTTTTAAACACCGGATCCACGCCAACGTTTCGGTGCCTAGGCTATGAAGGAAGCATTCCTGACATCACTTTTGCTTCGGAATCTCTGGCATCATCGGTGGTCGAGTGGCGAGTCCTAGAAGACTACCAACTGTAGTCCGACAGCGTACTGTTGCGGGAGTGCGTTTCCCTCAGGGATCGTCAACGATCCTTCACGAGTCGTTTACGATACGGAGAGTGGCGTCCCCGAGGTGCCCGAGCAAGTAGTTCTGACCCCCCCACCTGGCATAATACTTGCGTCCTAGGTAGTAGCCTCGAGAAAGTTTCTCGGTGAAGAGCGAACTGCTAATGACCGATACACGCCGGGACACACTGGGAGTCCCCGGAGCCGTCGACAACTCCTTGTCAACGTCAATGGGGTGATGTGAGCGCAGCTTTGCCAAGGTGGTAGTTGTGGCGTGTATCAGGAGCCAGCCCCTTCGGGACTCTGGTCGGGTAGTGTGCATTGAACCGGTGTTAGTAGACCGCGTTGCCCCGAGCGAGCGCTGATCCGTCCGTGAATTCCGGGATCAGCTAAGCGTAGGTCAAGCCTCAGGAAACTGGGGTAGGGACTGTGTCCCCGAGGGTATACCCGTTCTTGACTATTCGGCCCGCTCCCTTGCACACGATGCGCTGGTAAACAACTCAAATGGAGAATAAAAACAAACGAAACGAGGAGATAGTGGAAATGGAGGGTGAGCTGCCTGCGTTTATTCACAGAACAAAAATGCGCCGTTCGCTCCAGCGCCCAGCGAAGGACGCAACAAGGACTGAAATACCCGACGAGACATCGGGACGCGCAGAAGGAGAGAAAGACTCGCAAAGTGATGCGGCACCTGCAACGCAGAAAGGAACCCAGACCATACCACACAGTGCTATAATTGCGGAAAGAGGCACAGTGGAAACTGCCAAAACTAATCAGACGGTTTCGAATATCAGCCAAGTGGGAGGACTGTCGACTACTCTGGCGCAAGCTGAAGAGGAAAGGCTTATTAGTAAATGCGCGGCCGTTGTGAAGCACATGCAATCTGCGACGTTCCTCCAGAAAAACGTCGGCAAGGGGGTGAAAAACGGGTTAGTGGAACTGGAGGAGCTCCTGGGCAGGATTTCATACTATAGGCGAACATGGAAAGTAACACAAAATCCGCAGAAAGCAGAAACAACCGCGTTTCCCGACAGAACACCACGAGCACCAAACGGATCGCTGACAGTCCATTGCAGAGCGAACTTGGTAAGAAGCAGGCGAAGAGGAACAAAAGGCAACAACACGTCGCGCCATCAGAAAAACGTCCGCCTAAAACTAAGGCGGACACGAAGGACGGAGCACCAAAAGAAAGGGTGGGGAGACGAAGGAGGACTAGACCGCCAGCTTTGCTTATTAAGCCGACGGAAGGCAAGACTTTGGCAGAAGTCCTCAGCGAAATCCGTTACAAGATTAAACCCGAAGATAATGGAGCAAAAGTGTCTTCCATTCGTAAAACGAAGGGTGGTGGAGTCTTAGTTGAACTAGGCCCGAAGACTATAAATTAAGTCACGTTCTGTGAAGCAGTCAAGGGGCTTCTGGGAGAAAAAGCTTTGGTTTCCAGCCTGGAACCCACGTGTTCTTTGGAAATCCGAGACCTTGACTGTCTCACGGAAAAGAACGAGATAGAAGAGGCCATCAAACGCGAATGCCTGGAGGTAACCAATGTCCAGATTGGTATCACCTCCACGAACTCCCGAGGCCAAAAACTCGCTGTAGTGGAAGTTGCCGAGTAATCCGCGAGGAAGCTTCTAAACAGCGGAAAAATAAGAATTGGTTGGGTAGTGTGTAGGATACGAATCCGGGCCGCACCAACCAAATTTTACAGATGTTTGGATTGTGGGCACACATCTGCAAACTGTCGGGGACCTGACAGAAGGGCAACATGCCGTAAATGCGGTCAGGCAGGCCATAAAGCGAACACCTGCAATGAAGAGGAAAGCTGCTCCTATGCAGGGACCGTGGCGCGACTGATGAGAGCATTGCACGCACTGCGGGATCGGGGCGGTGTCCAGTTTTCAGAGCAGAACTGGAAAGAGCTAAGACACGATCAACATGATTCGCATCCTACAAATCAATATGAACCGGAGTGCAACCGCTCACGAGTTGCTAGCGCAGTTCGCTGTGGAGACCAGTCCTCATCAGTGAGCAGTACTAAAACAAGGGTCCAGTTTCATGTCACCCAGACATATCAGGTACCGCTGCCATCTGGGTTCGGGACGGTACCCTCCTTAGGGTTCTTGCCCAAGGCCGAGGGGACGGCTTTGTCTGGATTCGGTGTTCAGGGATAAGGTTTTTTAGTGTCTATCTTACGCCGAATGAGACGATGCCGCATCGGAATCACTGGTGTCGCTGGTGGACGGGTGGCGAGTCCTGAAAGACTTCTCGACAAGTGACTACAAATACATTGCTTTCGAAGTGGTGAACACAAACTCCAGGTGTTCTCCACCCCGGCGATCTTTCTGTCCATGAAACGTCGCGAAAGTGAACACCGGGAAGTTTGTCGAAACTCTGGGAACAGGTGGAGCCATGCTGGAGGGTAGTCCTGGGGGCGGTGGCGCCGCAGCTGACACTGTCGTAAATTCAGTTATGAACCTGATAACGACGGTCTGCGGAGCCTCCATGCCCAGGAAGACATCGAGGCGCGGCAAACCTTCCATGTATTGGTGGACAGTGGAAATTGCAGAGCTCCGGAAGGAGTGTCACAGGCTCCGCCGCTTAACACAACGTCTAGGCAACCGGGAGGAGGCATGTACCGTAATGATGGAGTACAAATCAGCCAAAAGGAGACTCCGCAGCGCAATAAACAAGAGCAAAGCTCGCTGCTGGCAAGATCTGGTTGACGAGGTGAATGGGGATCCCTGGGGACTCGGTTACAAACTGGTAATCCGAAAAATCGGGGTTCTGCGGAAACCCTGTTCACTTAAGGCTAAGCAAATGGACCGCATTATAAGGGCACTCTTTCCTACGCACCTTGTATGGGATGACGACGTCGGCGGGGAGAGCGCGGAGGACTGTCCACTTTTCTCTATAAAAGAGTTGGAACAGGCAGTCCTCTCTATGAAAAGCAAGAAGGCGCCAGGACCAGATGGTATTCCAGCAGAGGTATACAAACTGGCATTCCAACAACGGCCAAACCTACTGCTCGGCGCATTCAACGCTTGCCTGAAAGAGGGCATTTTCCCTGCTCGTTGGAAGGTTGCGAGGCTTGCGCTGATCCATAAAGGGAAAGGCGATCCCGAATTGCCGTCTTCATACCGCCCACTATGTGTGCTTGACACTGCTGGGAAAGTGCTCGAAAAGCTCATCAGAAGTAGACTCACTGAAGCGATACGCGCTGCCGGAGATTTATCTCCCCGGCAGTTTGGTTTTAGAGCAGGGAGATCGACAATTGATGGTGTCATGCAAGTCATGGACGCCGTTCGACGAGCAGAGGCAGATAGCCGCCGAACTCGACGGATGGTGCTCCTCGTAACACTTGACGTCAGAAACGCCTTCAATTCCGTAAGATGGAAAGACATTCTAGGCACACTAGACAATACTTTCAACGTGCCGAACTATCTCTTACGGATATTGAGGGACTATCTGAGGAACCGCTCCCTGCTCTATGAAACACTAGAGGGTCAAAGGTGGATGGAGGTCACGTTAGGGGTAGCACAGGGATCCATCCTAGGGCCGGATCTCTGGAACGCTACCTATGACAGTCTGCTTAAACTCGACATGCCAGAAGAGTCGCGCCTGGTCGGCTATGCAGATGATGTCGCAGCGATTGTTGCTGGACGCACTGTCGAACAGGCGCAAAGCAGACTCGGCATATTGATGCGACGGGTAAGCGGATGGATGACTACTCATGGTTTCAACCTTGCACTGGAAAAAACCGAAGTAGTCATCCTGACTAAGAAGAGAATTCCGACCCTGCGTCCCATATCTTTCGGCGAGTCGATAATCGAGTCAAAATCAGCGGTAAAGTACCTCGGGTTGACTCTTGACTCAAAGATGAGCTTTTCTGAGCAAATCCAAGCAGCAGCAAACAAGGCTGCGGCTGGAGTTTCGGCGTTAAGTAGGCTAATGGCAAACATTGGGGGTCCTACGTCTAGCAGGCGACGTCTCCTGATGAGTACAACGCAGTTTGTCCTGCTCTACGGTGCAGAGATATGGGCTGGCGCTCTTAACAAGGAGGTATATCGTAAACGCCTCGAGCAAGTACAGAGACGGGGAGCTTTACGGGTGGCGTCTGCGTACCGCACAGTCTCTGAACCGGCCGTGATGGTGATCGCGGGAGTTATCCCCGTTGCCCTTCTTGCTAAGGAGCGTCAAGCCATACGCACGCAAAGGAGATAAGCCAAGGGAGGTGGTTGCCCGCAAAGAACGGCAACGCACTCTAGACGAGTGGCAGCTCTCGTGGCAAAATGAAACTAGAGGCAGATGGACTGCGCGGCTCATCGGCAACTTAGGTGCGTGGCTGAATCGGAAGCATGGTGAGACTGACTATTTCCTTACCCAATTTTTAAATAGGCATGGACATTTTCAGTCTTACCTGCACAAGATTGGAAAGGCGCGTTCTCCGCATTGTGTGTTTTGCAATGGAGTTGTTTACGACGCCCACCACACTTCTTTTCTTGTGGAAGGTGGGATGGGGTTCGTCAGCAGCTCTATTTAAACAAAGGAGATCTCTCTCCAGACAACATTGTCGAAGAGATGCTTTTCGTTGATAAGAAGATAGAACTCGACCGGTGGAGGAGTCGGATGGCAGGGAGTTCCTTGAACTGACAGTTCCCTTCCTCCTCTCCCCTCCCGTTGGTGAAAGGGATTTCCTGATTTGAAGGCTCCGCAAGGCGGGAGAGTTCGGGGACTAACCCGAAGTAATGTGACAAATGGTTCCAGGCTAGCTCTCTGACGATGGGGAGGTGTTTAGTTGGTAGTCCGACGACGTACTGAATCGGGAGTCCAACACTTTTTGCGCAAATGCATTCACCGACCCTACCCAAAAAAAACACTGTGTGCGTAAACGCATTCACCTACCCTACGACGAAAAAAAAGCGTCGCTGAGTCGCAAATCGATGCAGCCCCATGGTACAACCACAAATCTATGAACTGGGGGGCTCCTTTTAGATTGTAACTTTTGGTGGTATCATTCGACCTCGAGAGTTCACGTCTCTAGTAGAGTAGTTGACTCCTGAGTCAAGGCACGTGATTAAGTTTCTGCGTCCTAACAGGGAAATGATATGTTAGAACCAAGAACCCCGGCCTATATCTCGCCGAACTGCTTGCATTCGGTCCATATAGTTGCTAGTTTGGGAAAAAAGAAATGTCGCATTTGTGATCAGAACTTGACGCTTCATTTAATACATAATATTCAGAATTATCCTATTTAAGTCAAATATGCACCGTTTTGTTCGCAAAATTGTTGCCATTTAGAAGGGAACTTAATTATCCCCCCTTATAAAACCTCCCCTCCTTATTTGCAAAAAACTCAGACAATCCAACTTAGCACCTCCAAGAGCGTCTCGCATGGACTGGAGGAGATAGTAATCACTTGGTGCCGGTCCGGACTATACGGTGGGTGCAATAGGATATCTCATCTGAACTCTCGTAACTTCTGGCGGATCATCAAAGATGTGTGAGGCCGAGCGCTGTCCTGGTAGAACACAACACCATTCCTATTGACCAATTCTGGCCGCGTCTGGTCAATTGCCTGCTTCAAACGGTCGAGTTGTGTTAGAGGTTCCAATTGAGGGTCCAGCCATAGTTGAGCAGCTCATAGTGTCACCATCCGCGCCAAAAATAGGTCGAATTCGTAGCGTTTCAGCAATGTATCGTAGGCGTTGATTCGCCCTAAGAAATTTTTTTCCGTCAACTCGTGTGGGACCCAAACATCCAGCTTATTTTGGAATCCAATCTTCCGCAAATGGTTCCAAACGGTTTTATGGTCTATACCCAGTTGCTGACCAATCGAACGAATGCTCACATGCCGGTCTACTTGGATCATTTCGACGATTTTATCGGTTTCTACGATGATTGGCCTACCAGTACGAGGTATATCTTCGACATCCACTACACCAGAACGAAATCGATCGGACCAACGTTGTGGTGTGCAAATTGTTACAGTATCGGGCCCATAAACTTCATAAATTTTTCCGGCCGGCTTCGTTGCATTTTTACCTCTCAGGTAGTAAAAACGTAAAATATGACGAATTTCTTGCTTGGTGGACTCCATCTTTGACGCGCTATAACTTGAGACTGAAACGTACGATCACAACACTGTCAAGAAGACACTTGTAGCATAGATTGTCGTCTTCAAATCGCCGTATGACCCGATGCGATAAGTATAACACAAGATACGTTTAAGTGTCGCATTCTATTGACAAAATACGACATTTCTTTTTCCCCAACCCAATATTATCTTGTGCAGTGGTTGACGGTGTTCACGACTGGCAAACCTTTTAAGGGAGTTTGTTTGGTTGACTACCTTTGTGACCGCATTGGTGCCAAGGTGATGTAACGCTGGACGCTCAACGCAACAGAATTGACGCCCAACGTGGGGCCACAGTTGTTGCGTCCGTAACAAACCTGGTAGGAATTGAACGGAAAACCACTCTAGAACTTTCAGGAAGTCGAAGTTTTTTTGTTGTATTATATTGTGTATTGAAATGTGAGAAAAATCTGTAAGAGCTCGAATTCCGCGGTCCTTTTGTGTAAACACAAAACCTTATTAAAATCGGCTTACTGTCTGTATGTCTGTCTGTCCGTCACACGCATTTTTCTCGGAGATGGTTATAGCGATTGACACCAAATTTGGTACAAGGGTAGGAACTATGAACGCTCACGCATGCAGTGAGTTACATCCTTTTACGCTGAATTTAAGAGGAAGGTCCCGATACATGCAAAAGGGGGGTGTAACATTTTTTTTCGTCAAATATAGTCATGTGGAGTATCAAATTAAAAGTCTCGGTTAGTACTTTCCGAAGCCGGTCTCAGTTTTGACATTTGTTGGAAAGGTGGGGAGTGCGGGGGGTTGAAAGTGATCATTTCTTTAAGGGGGCCATTCTCAGAAACTACTTAGCCGAAAAATCTAAAAAAAAATCGATAGGCTGCCACTATATGGTGCCTGGGCTGCGAAATACCTTCCATACCGATATCTATTCAAATAAAGTTAACAATAGTACATTACTATAATTTTTTGTAATTGGCTGCAAACCCTCCTTAAGTTCATCCTGGCACTACACAATTTTGCAGTGATGTAAATTATAATATAGAGCATGATCCTACCAAGTTTGGTGGAAATCGCACTATTACTTACAAAGTTATAATACGTCAAAGCTGTTGCTTTTTGAAAATTGGAGACTATGAATGTCAATATCAGCCGAACGTGGATACGTTCACATAATATATGGATATATTACGTGCTACGTATTAACAAATACACAAAACCTTCCATACCTGACGCGTCCAGCTTCCGGTTTCCCGACTTGTTTTTGCTTCGTATGAGTGTAATTCACTTGCATAAAACTTAAAACGCGTTTTTCTCAAAATATCAAATCTTGAGAACTTGAAATTTTTACTGTACGCGGGCGGTTCAAAAGTACCCGCGTTTGATGACAGACGACGCTGCTGAGAAAAGTTGGTGCTATCATTGTGTGGTGCTATCTATCAAACGCCGCCAAAACAAATTTCAAACTGATTGATAGGTTAGTGTGGCTAAGATGGATGGATATCGGTTGGTAATTCGTTTTTTGTTTTCGGTGGATCAAAATTGGATGCGGTTTTCAATGGGACACTTCGCCACCTACGACCACAGTTAAATATTGGTTCTACAAATTTAAACTTAGCCGAACAACCGTTTTTGATGAAGAGCGACCAAGACGCCCAGCAGAATTGGTTACCGAGAAAATCATTCAAAAAGTCTGTGAAATGATTCTTGCTGATCGACGAACGGAAGTACGCAAAGTAGCATAGGCCGTAGGTGTGTCGACCGGAAAAGCAGCTAATATTTTACATGATAAATCGACGATGAAAAAATTGTCGACCCGATGGGTGCCGCGGTCGCTCACCGTGGACAACAAGCGGGTGCGTCTGTTAACTTCGAATTAGTGTTTGGGGCAATTTAAGCGAGATTCGAAGGAATATTTGCGTCGAAGCCTGGATTCATCATTATACACAAAATACTAAGCAACAATCAAAACAATGGATTTCTCCCAGTGAATCTGCTCCAAAGGAGGCGAAAACGGAAAGGTTATGGGATACGAACGGGATCATCCTCATGATTTTGTTAGAAAAAAGGAAAAACAATGTCCGGATAAATACTACAGGAGGAATTATTGGACCGCTTCGACGAAAAATTAAAGGAGACACGGCAACATTTGACGAAAGAAGATCCACCATGATAACGCACATTTATCCAGAGTTGTCGCCTCCAAACTGAATGAATTGCATTATGAATTGTTGCCGCACCCCCCGTATTCACTTCAACATGAAACAGTGGCTCACGGGAAAAAAATTATGCTCAAACGAGTAAGTCATCGCCGAGGCGGAGGCGTATTTTGGAAAGTTCAACAAATCTTAATTTTCGGAGGAGTTGAAACAATGACAGGAATTTTGGAGAAGTGTGTGTTTCTAAAAGGAAACTAAGTTGAAAAATAGGAAAAAAGATATTTGAAATAATGTGGTGTCCTTCTTTCTAACGCGGGTACTTATTGAACCGCCCTTGTACATTCAAGACAACATGCTTCTCGAGAGTACCTATCATTTTAACGTTTTGGATGAAACAAAATACTATTAAAATCGACTCAATGTCTCTCTGTCCCACTGCCGTGTGCCCCTCGATTTACGGAGATAATGTATTCTCTGAGTCGATTGTCTGTGTCGCACGAGTGCTTTCTATCTGTTAAATCGCTGTCAACAAGCAGAGTTTGTACAAACTCTACAAATAAGCCTGGTATCGGCTTAAAAGCCAGCTTGAGGGCTTTGTTTGGTATTCCGTCTTCAGAACATATTTCGTCGTTAGTCGTGATATTACAGCAATTTGCCCTGTCCGATGACACCGAAATGAAGATCAGACCGTTCACAATTGAACCAGACGGGGGTTGCAACATCTCGGCGTCGCTAAGTCGCAAATCGATGCAGCGCCATGGTACAACCACAAATCTATGAACTGGCTCGACACTTGTTTTCGTATACCAACCTGAATTTCTCTTCATTCTTGGACGAGCAGGTCTCCTACCGCTTGGCTTGTTTTTCAGATCAAAAACGATTGTCAGATGATCATTGTGGGTGTAACATTTAATAACGATCCAGGACATATGGCGAACTATTGAAGGAATAACAAAGGTCAGATTCACAACCGAGCCGGCTCTACTTTTTGATAAATACCAACCAAGACACAAAGCCCTCTTGCATTAGTCAGAGAACTTCCTCATTATGTGACCCATAGATTGAAGTCCAAGGCGATGACTTTTGGTCTCGGTCCTTTTGCCTCAAGGACCAATTAAGCCAAAATCGGGTTTGGAAGAGCACAGCAACTATAGACGAATATGATATATATTTTTACTTAGACAAACCGACTTGTAGACTACCTCATACACTCTTGTATGGCTTGGTCCCCGCATGCCCACAAAGCAGCCACACCTGTAGAATCGGCTACCCATACATTATTGTTAGCGTTTCTATAGAGTTCCCTCCCTCCAGACCTCCGAATCCTGCATTTCTCCTTAAGTCTTTGAGGTCGGGGCAGTTTCAACCTTTTTATCTGCATAGGACATCTACCCGCGCTTGACATGATTATCGCCTCGAGACGGTTCCTCATTTTCTCCTTCTTCTTGTTAGGCTTTTTTCGAACAACGATCATGTAAATATTAATCGAACATGGACACCGTTGACAGCCCTGGTGTTTTAGGCACTATATTCTAGACTTCCTAGGTTTCAGGGTGCGTCCCCAAATTGAGCGATACGCCTTTTTGCTTTTTGAGAACCTGTTGACTTCCTGGATGTTCATCTCCCTTTTCCTGAATTCTCTTTTTTCTCTGTCCATCCACGAGGATACAGGTGGCTATCTGCTTGGCTCAGGTGTCGTATCGCCTAGTTTTCATAATCATGAAGCCCCTCATAAACGGATTTCGCTCTCGAGGAGCCTCTCCTAACCATTTACGCGCAGATGCGGATGTTATTACTTCGGGTTTTGACGCCCACCGTTGTTTCTTGGGCGCAACCGGACGCTTACTTTCCCACCCCCAAAATCCACCGATACTGGGGCCGACCCATCTGTCCGTTGGTCCGTCTGTCTTGTATCATGATCATCAACGGCGCAAAAACCGGTATCCGGTCTAGGCCTGCCTTAATAAGGAACTTCAGATATCCCGGTTTTGCGCCGAGGTCCACCGATTCGATATCCCTAAAAGCTCTCTGAACTTGCCTACGCCATCGCTCCATCTCTTCCTTTTCTACCATAAATACTTTCCGGGTGGGATCATCCTCATCCATACGGATTAAGTGACCCACCCACTGTAACCTATTGAGCCCGATTTTATCCACAACCTGGCGGTCATGGTATCGTCCATAAATTTCGTCACTATGTAGGCTACAGAATCGTTCATCCTCATGTAAGGGGCCAACAATTCCTCGGAGGATTTTTCTCTCGAACGCAGCCAAGAATTCGCATTTTTTTTTCTTTGAGGAATACATGAGGTGAGTGTCCGGATAGCTGAGTGGTTAGAGCACAAGGCTGTCGTACGAAAGGTCGCGGTTCGAATCTCATTGGTGGCAGTGTCAGCTGTAAATGAGTACCTAAGTCAAATCAGGGTAATAATCTCGGGCGAGAGCACTGCTAACCATTGCCTTCTATAGGGTTCTGTGATCCTGTAGTGTATCGTTAAGACGTTCAAGGCCCTGATCCATTTGGATTGTTGCGCCAACGATTATTATTATTAACCTCATAACGCATTTCTCCACTGGCTGATAGCATTGTCCTGAGATATTTAAATCGCTCAGTACTGGCCAGCTCACTGAGCACTGGACGTTGGATGTCCCGTATGACAGCGTTACCAAGAGGTTTTGATCCACCCGCCACACTTCGAAGTTTATTTTTCGGATCGTGGTAAAGAACAAAGTATTGTAGAGCATATCAAATGAATTCGTGTGGCACACGGTCAAAAGAGTGATGGTTCTCACAGTTTCTCCCTGAGTAACCGCGCAGCGTGTATTGCGTCAATAGTTTGGCAGTTTTTGACAAATCCAGCATGATTCACGGTTATTTCAACGATTTCACAAATACGATTGGAAAGAATGCTTTCGAAAATTTTCCGGACGATAATTTGAACATTTTGCTGATTTACCTTTATTTTTCCATATTGGAACTGTAGTATTTGCTTGCCAGTCAAATGGTGTTCTACCTTCCTCAATAACCTGATTAAAGAATTCACTGAGCCACAGTGTTGGGTCAGCTCTTCGCTTCCCAGAGACGGACGTCTACTCCGTTAGGAAAATGTCATTTATGAGCAGAACAATGTTCAATTCACCGGATATAACATTATCTGGAATGGCAACACTGGCCCCGCCCTTTTAGTCACAAAAGACTATCATTTTGAGAAAGTCCTCATCGAGAACTTGCTTGCCTTTTAATCAGATAGACGGCGGTCGGCAGACGGCGGCAACAATAAAAACCGCAGATTAAAAACTGGTCTAAGACTTGGAAAGTCTTGGCAAATCCCAAGTTAAAGTCTAAATACCTTATTTCCGATATCGACTTCAACTCGGGACACACCTTCTGAGGGGATACGGCAATCAACAGAAATGGGGAAACCCTAGTAAAGTGAATCCGTCACCCTTAACTTCATTTTACTTATTCTCCCACAAGACCTTCTTGACTACTTCCTGCTACCTGAGGAAGCTCCTGTAAAACCATGCCAGGCATGTTCGACCACTCTGCAGTAGCACTTAATCTGCTCTTGTCCACCGTCCACAAGTCAGATCTAACACCAAGGTCGAACTTGAAGAAACTCGCAACCACCCGTAACTTACCGAAGAAAGTAATCGACGAAGCAATCATTTTGACCAGGGAGGGGCCATTGCTACAGTTACACATAGAAAAACGAGGCTAATCGAAGTCGATGAGTTCCAGTATAAGTTACTTCCCCACGATATAATGAAGGTCAGACAGATCTGGCGCCGAAATCTAATATTGAATTAATATTGAATATAAGGTATTTCTCCCCCAGATGAATTGTCTCAGAAAGTTAATCCAGAAAATTATGGCGAATTTCCGTAACAAAGAATTGACCTGAAAATGAAGCCCGGGCCAAATATGTTTTTGCACATCAATAGGCTACCCGGGAAGTACAAATCCCGCAACTTTTTTTTTACTAAAACAGGGAACCTATTTGCAGTGGCGTTCAAAAAGTTTTTGCGAAACCTTTGGAGCGACTGCTCAGCCTATCCTCATTCAATCAACAGTCGAAGAACTCATCTCAAAAAATTGCTACAAGCTTAGTTATCATCACCCTAATTAAAAACTTAAACGGTAAAGAATCAACAGGGCCCGACGAAATCCCCTAAATTCCCAAAATCCCGTGGTTTCGAACAAGTTCCTACCTGCAGCCTACAACAACTGTATAAATAACGGTTACTTTCCACCCACCTGGAAAATAGCAAAAATTAGTGCCGTTGTGAAAAGATGTCTCTAGCGAATTAGAACGTTATAGGTCCACTTTCTTACTAACATGGACAATTAAGTTAAGCCAACCGTCTCAATACTATAATTACTGCATTCCGATTCAAACACTTTACCTTCCGCGCTTCAAGCTGCCTCCGCCATACCGTCAGTACCCGACCAAATGTCAATAACGGTAGCCTATGCTCTTGACCTGGAGACGGCCTTTGACCGGAGTAGGTAAATGGACCCATTTATAAATTAGATTAAATACACACTCCTATGTCAGCGTTGGAAATGAAACTTCCGATTTTTTGCCGGTAACATTTGAAGTGCCGCAAGGATCCGATTCTGGTCCAGCCTGGGATAACATTTTCACGGCTGATGTGCTGCCCACTGAAATTAACTTGAACACTGAAATTCAATTTGATGACACATTGGTCTGTTCTTCAGACCTCTGATATAACAAGGCAGTTAAAGCGATAGATACTTACATCATACTTCTTTGCAAATACTACCATGAATGGGGTATAAAGATAAACAAAAATGCAAGTCTGCATCTTTCGAAGAAAATCTAAGTACACTAGTTTAGATCCAGCTACAAAAAAAATTGACGCTTAAAACTTATCGTCCATCTTCAATAATGAACGCGGTGCATTGGTAAGGTCTACTTTTTTCTTCGTAAGGAACGAGTTTCAACCACCCAGAGCAAACTGACTCTATATAAAACACTAACACGACTACAACTAATGAATCACATGCTCATCGGAAGCCATGGAAAAGTCAATGGATTGCACTGCCTTGCAATTAATTGAAAGACCAAAAAGTGTAGTCGGAGTGCGAAAATGTAATCAAGACAGCTCTCTCGACACTAATTGCCTCACTCCCACTCTGGACGAACTCTAGGAAATCGCGAGCAGTTTCGACGCCTTCATCCTCGGCGGCGACCTCAACGCGAGGCACGTATCTTGGGGCGACTCAGTTAACAACGAAAACGGCAAAGTGCTCTTCGATTGGTTCCAGTCAGGTCCATTCCTTAGCGCGGACATCATTAACGCGGGAGTGCCATCCTTTCCTTGTGGATCCTCTTTCCTAGACGGCTTTATAATCTCGTCCAATCTCTCAGCATGTGTCACTAGCTGCTCCTCTCTAGCAGCCCACTCGGACCATCATGCCCTCAGCCTCTCTCTACATCTACAGCAAATTCTCCCTTCACTCCACCATCCGCACAAATGCAGATCTTTCAATCTGACAAACTGGGACGATTTCCAACGCGACTTAGACGGCGTGCTGGGCCCTCCCCTGGACAAATCGCGAATCCACTCTAATGTTGAGCTAGATACATACATCCGGATAGTGAACTCTGCCTTCGAAACTACAACCGACAAACACACCCCAGTTAAAGAACCTGGTTACTACAAATACGGGTGCCTTTCCCCCTCAACCCTCCTCTTAGTCCGCGCTAGAAACAGACTACTGCAGCGCAGAAAACGTTTATTTCACCGGTCACGGAACAGATGCAATGCTGACTACCGTCTCCTCTCCGAGATCATCAAAGACCTGTCCAACAAAATCAATGGAGCTATTCGGTCCGAACTGAATGCATCTCACAAGAAACTCCTCAAATCCCTCAAACCCGGCCCACAAGTTTTCTTAGTAAGTAATCGATTGGCCGAAAGAAAAAAATATACTAACTTCCACCAAACCCCGATAAAAATAGATAACCTCCAGTGTCACTCCCTCGAGGAAAAATATCCGCCTGCGTAGAATATTTCAGCCACTTATTCAGAGCCAAACCGCCAGCGGACCCGATCTGAAACTCGGTGGTCGTCAATGCTGTCAGCGATAAAAGGTTGAGCTTTAAAGGGTCTTACCTTTGCCCCTTTTCTCCCAGATGCCCGGCTGATACAGTCACAACAGGCCTGTTCGCCTCCTTCTTTACCTCCCTAGAAGAAGTCGAACTTGCAATCTCCCGGTGCAACAATAAAAAATCTTCGGGCCCCGATGGCATCTCAAACTTTGTTCTACGGAAGTGTGCGCCTACCATCAGCGAACGTCTCGCCATCCTCTTCAACAACTGCCTGAACAACGGCCACTTCACGGTATCTTGGAAATCCGCCCTTCTCAAACCTATCCCTAACAAGGGGTGCTCGGGCGATCTCAAAGATATGAGGCCCATCTCTCTTCTTTCCAATATTGGAAAAATCCTCGAACGTATCCTACTAAGTCACCTCAATAGACACTACTCCGCCATCATTCCACTTAACCAATTCGGCTTCGAAAACCTCAGATCCACCGAGCAAGTAATCATGTATCTGCAAGACCATATCCTCAATCAACTGGAAAACAGGCATTGCAATGTAGCCTGCGCCTTAGACCTCGAAAAGGCGTTTGATTCAGTTTGGAAAGAGGGATTGCTCTACAAACTAATCCAGTCCAATTGCCCCCTCCCCTTATTCAGAATCCTCGCAGACTTCATCTCCAACAGAACTTGCCACGTGTGTTTCGATGGACTACGCTCCAGCGACTTCCCGGTAAACTCAGGAGTCCCTCAGGGACCTATTCTAGGCCCCAAACTTTTTAACACCTTCCTCCACGATATTCCCCTCCCTCCCGAAAACTTATCCTCCACGACAACGGCAACTCAGGCAGCCCTTCTCCCGTCCTCTTCCCCCAACGACAATGGTCCTCCCGCGTCAGGAGGGATCCTCTTCGCTGATGACAACATCCTATATGCGAGTGGTCTCAGGCCCTCAATAGCCTCCCTCTCTCTCAATATCCTAACCAATAGGGTCATCGCTTATTTCAACCGGTGTTCCCTTACCGTTAATTCCCTTAAGTCTAAGGTTATTTGCTTCAAAAACCCCAGTGGAAAGTGCCACTGGCGCACAGTACCAGAAAGCAAAAACCTGCATTTACGCATTGCTAACCACACACTCAAGCCGAAATCAAATATTAAATACCTGGGAATCTCCCTCAACAACAAACTCAAATCCAACCCTCACGTCAGATCTGCTATCGTCAAGGAATCTAAGGCCTCAGCTGCCTTAAAAAACCTCAATTCATCCCAGGCCCTGTTCCCTGCCACCAAAACCCTTTTTTACAAAACTCTCATTCGTCCAATCCTGACCTACGGTTTCCCAGCATGGGCTACCATGTCACCGAACGTAGCAAAAGCCCTCCAACGCTTTGAAAGGACGATACTCAGGAAATGCACGGCCAAGTACAGAAGGCCAAACCTAAAATTTCACCAAAACTCTCTTCTGTACGACCTTTCCGGGTTTGCCCCATAATTCCGCACATGATCAAGTTGTCGCGCATCAGACTGAAAAAGTGGCTGTCCCACCCACTGATAAAAAATCTCGCTAAACGCAATGCACTATTACGCGAGCAGAGGTACTACGTGTCAGGGCTGACTCTCCTCTCGGACAGTAACTCTCCTCTCAACCATCATTCCTCCCCTCCCTCCTTCACCTCCATTATCAACGGCGCAACAACCGGTATCCGGTCTAAGTCTGCCTTAATAAGGAACTCCAGACATCCCGGTTTTGCGCCGAGGTCCACCAATTCGATATCCCTAAAAGGTGTCTGGCGTCCTGACCTACGCCATCGCTCCATCTTAGGCAGGGTCTGCCTTGTCTTCTTTTTCTACCATAGATATTGCTCTTATAGACTTTCCGGGTGGGATCATTCTCATCCATACGGATTAAGTGACCCGCCCACCGTAACCTACTGAACCGGATTTTATCCACAACCGGACGTCCATCGTATCGCTCATAGATTTCGTCATTGTATAGGCTACGGAATCGTCCATCCTCATGTAGAGGGCCAAAATTCTTGGGAGGATTCTTCTCTCGAACGCGGCCAAGAGTTCGCAATTTTCCTTGCTAAGAACCCAATTTTCCAAGGAATACATGAGGACTGACAAGATCATAGTCTTGTACTGTAAGAGCTTTGACCCTATGGTGAAACGTTTCCAACGGAACAGTCTTTGTAAGCTGAAATAGGCTCTGTTGGCTGACAACAACCGTGCGCGGATTTCATCATCGTAGCTGTTATCGGTTGTGATTTTCGACCCTAGATAGGAGAAATTGTCAACGGTCTCAAAGTTGTATTCTCCTATCCTTATTCTTCTTCGTGTTTGACCAGTGCGGTTTGATGTCGTTGGTTGGTTCGTCTTCGGTGCCGACGTTGCCACCATATATTTTGTCTTGCCTTCATTGATGTGCAGACCAAAATCTCGCGCTGCCTGCTCAATCTGGATGAAGGCAGTTTGTACGTCTCGGGTGGTTCTTCCCATGATGTAGATATCGTCAGCATAGGCCAGTAGTTGGGTGGACTTGAAGAGGATCGTACCTCTTGCATTTACCTCAGCATCACGGATCACTTTCTCGAGGGCCAGGTTAAAGAGGACGCATGATAGGGCATCCCCTTGTCGTAGACCGTTGTTGATGTCGAATGGTCTTGAGAGTGATCCTGCTGCTTTTATCTGGCCTCGCAGCCTAGTCAGTCTTATTAATGTCGACTGGATACCGAATTCTCTCATGGCCGTGTACAGTTTTACCCAGGCTATGCTATCATAGGCGGCTTTAAAGTCGATGAACGGATGGTGCAACTGTTGTCCATATTCCAACAGTTTTTCCATCGCTTACCGCACAGAGAAAATCTGATCTGTTGCTGATTTGCCGGGAGTGAAGCCTCTTTGGTATGGGCCAATGATGTTGTGGGCGTATGGGGCTATCCGACCTAGCAAGATAGCGGAGAATATCTTATAGATGGTACTCAGCAACGTGATACCTCTATAATTGCTGCACTGTGTGATATCTCCCTTTTTATGTATGAGACAGATAATGCCTCGTTGGCAATCGTCGGGGATTGATTCGCTGTCCCATACCTTGAGCACAAGTTGATGAACCACTTGGTGTAACTGGTCACCTCCATATTTAACCAATTCGGCTGTAATTCCATCAGCTCCTGGCGACTTATGATTTTTTAGCCGATGAATTGCACGGACTGTTTCCCTCCTTCATCCCCTCCTTTTATCAAAGCTTCTCCCCGGACTTCCAAAGAGGCTAAAAGTCCAATGTTCTGGCAGTCAATCCCCGGGCAGGTGTAGATCACCTTCTATTATTTTTTCTTTAGTTAGTCCAGATTAAGACAATAGACACTAATTAGCCTGTACATAATGTAATACCTCCAAGCATGAATTTCTTCCCTAAATTAAGGTCCCTCCTTCTACCAATTAAGCCCCACAATACATGCCCCGCAATCCCACAGTCCTTTTCATCCCTCCCGCCTTGGGTCACTGTCCTCGCAGAGGCCCAAATCGAGTAAAAGGTAGCCCTTTCTCAGAATGCTAACACCATTGAGAAAGGACTGCGCTTTACTCCAATTCCGTTGATCAATCCTGTCCACCGGTGCCTAAAAAACTCCTTTTTTCCCGTTTCCCAGTACAGAGTACTATTTTGTGTGTGTTATAATTGTTTAGTTTGTTTAGTTGTAAGTTATAAACTGTTCTTAGGTTTAAGCACATGTTATGTCAAATGAGCACTGACATGTACCACCTTTTCACTTTATAACATGTAACCGGCTAAGCCGGATATCTCCGTAGGTTAGCGTTACGTACTTAATTAGTCACGCTTGAGCTTTTAAGTTATTATTCCTTTTGTACCGCACATGTATTTCTTTTCTTTGCTCAATAAATAAATCTGAATCTGAATCTATGCAAAATTAACAGGGTTAATTTTTCCACACAGCGGTTTGAGACATTAGTTTATTAACTTCTTTAAACATAAGTATAAAGTAAGTTATAATGCATTTCATTTCACCTAGAGACAAAAAATTAAATAAAATCATCAAAAACTACCGTGATCGGTTTTGTAACTTTAACTATTTGTGAGCCATCACAATAGTCAAAAATTGTCATATCATTATTTCTAAACCATGATTCCATTGATTTGGGGGTATGTTTAGGATCTTTGTTTTGTTGGTGGATAATGTCCGAAGCACTCACATCAAAGTTTTCTGCATATTCCGGGCTTTCAAAATATCAATATACTATGTACCAGCCACCTTTTCGAGGATTCTGTGAAGTGTTCCAACGCCTCTGACCGTCATACATCCCCACACCATTATGCAACTTTCACCACATTTAAGGATTGGCTTCGCATGCCATGGCCTTTTTTCTGCTAACTTCAACACATGCGCCATAGCAAGGGGATCTTTATATATCCAAACAAAACGTGCATAGAGAACTCCTCACAGATGAAAACAAAACCTTTATACCCGAAACGCCAAGCTTCCGGTATTCCAACTTGTTTACTTTGGCTCTTTCTCGTAAGCAAACGCCTCGTAGCGTTCGGCGAACTTTTGCAGCTGATATGGGAATATTTAAGTCTGAATTGACAGAGCGTTTAATTAAAGCTACATTTTTGAACAGTTTATTTGATTGCTTTCAGAAACAGCTTTTAGCCGATGTGCTTTATTTGTCGGTGGAAGATAATCCATATTTTTGCAGATTCTACTTATTAAACCCATGGTTACGCTTGTCAAAAATAAATCATCAATGAGACGCAAAATTTCCTTAACGTCTTTAACTTTTCGCAGATTTTGGTGTTCTATTGGTTTGCTTCTTCTTCTTTTTCTTCAGCCTTTGTCCCGTTCACAAGCGGGGTCGGCTCATCGTGATCGGCTTCGCCATTTGGCTCTATCGAATGCCCGATCTGGGTGCAATCTCGAGGCTTTCAAATCCCCATCCAGCCTATCGAGCCACCGTTGTTTAGGTCTGTCTTTTGGTCGTTTACCATCGACTTCGATGTTCAGACCAATCTTGGCAAGTGAATTTTCATTTGCACGAATTGCGTGACCATACCAGCGAAGGCGCCTCTCCCGCAACTTTTCCACGATCGGTGCAACCCCATAACGATCGCGGATATCCTCATTTCGGATGTGATCTAAACGTGTGACGCCATTTCATCCTTAAAGAAATAGTATTAAAATCTGAGGCAGGGTCTGCCTCGTCTTTTTTTCTACCATAGATATTGCCCTTATAAACATTCCGGACTGGATCATCCTCATCCATTAAGTGACCCGCCTATCGCAACCTATTCGGCCGAAATTTGTCCATAACCTGACGGTCATGATATATTATATAGGCTGGCAAATCGTCCATCCTCTAGAAAGGTACCAAATATTTTTCGGAAAGTTCTTCTTTCGAACGGGGCCAAAAGTTCGCAATTTTTCTTCCTAAGAAGGAATATATGAGGAGTGGCAAGATCATTGTCTTGTTCAGTAAGAGCTTTGATCCTATGGTGAGAAGTTTCGAGCGAAACAGTTTTTGTAAGCTGAAATATGCTCTGTTGATTGCCAACAACTTTGCACAAATTTCATCGTCTTAGCTGCTATCGGTTGTAATTTTCGACCCTAATAGAAGAAGTTATTCACGGTCTCAAAGTTGGGATTTACTTTCATTTTATTTTGCATACAACCCTTCCTATTAATTACCTCCTTTTCATTAGCAAAAATTAATATTAGTCAAACTTTTTGAAAGTACTTTGTTTTTGTTCACTTCCGCTCGCAAATCACAAAACCAATCGCGCAATTTTCAATTACGGCTAGCCTAAATAATAGCTAATTGTACTTAACTCTGTAAAATAGGTGACTATTACATAGTTTGGCCAACCCGACCTTCTCTGTATTCTACTTTATTATGTATATTATTCTGTATATACATCACTCGGACTAAAGACACGAGAAAATAGAAAATTTACACGTAACCTAGTTAAATGTAACTTATCCTAACTTATTTTAACTTAACCTACCTTAACCTAACATACAATAAATACTTGATTAATATTTACAATAACCACATTACAATTTCCTGTGCTTAACCTCTATCCATCCCTACCAGGCCAGGAGTGTCAAAAAGGATGAGTTTGGGTTTAAGGGATGAACTCACGACTTGGCAGGGCGTTAAGTATGTGGCCAATGGGGAGGTTTTAGCCTGTTGGTAGATATGTCGAATTAATGCGTTGGGGTGGTCCTCCGTTCTTTCGAAGAACTTTTCCAATAGAGTGAGAACGAATTCTTGAAATGGTTTCACTTTGGCTCGCCTATACACTTCGGTGCTTTTGTCGACCTTTTTGGTGTTCCAGTTGTGTGTCCGAATAGCTCAGTGGTTAGAGCACTGGGTTGTCATACGGAAGGCCATCAAGACTGTGTTGTTCCAACTAACAGAAAGCCAGGCTTGTTGATCTGATCCCAATACAAATCACCTATATGCGTACTTTGATTGATTGTTCTCAGTTTATATATAATATGTTTCTGGATAGCTGAATGGTTAGAGCACAAAGCTATCGTACGGTCGCGGTTCAAATCCCGCTGGTGGCAGTGGGATTTGTATTATGACTTGACGTCGGATACCAGTCGACCCACCTGTGAATGAGTACCTGAGTCAAATCAGGGTAATAATCTCGCAATACTGACCACATTGCCTCCTACAGTGTACTGTAGTATACTGTTGCGGTCTTCAATAAAGTGCTCTAACATACTTCAAGGCCCGGATCCAATATGGATTGTTGCGCCAATGATTATTATTATAATTGTATGACAAGCCTGTGCAGTGTCTAAGGATTCGGCGTTCGAATGCCTCACATTTTGCCATGGCATTGTTGGAGCATGAGATCCATGTTGGTGCTCCGTACCAGATAACGGGTCTTATCAGAGTCTTATACAGAGTCAGTTTGGTTTTGATGCTGAGCCCTACTGTCTTGTGAAGAAGATAGTAGATGCCACTAACTGTACCGCGTGCGTTGCTAATAGCGAGCTGAAGGTGAGGTTTGAATTTGAGGAGTTCATGCAGTATTACTCCCAAGTATTTGATTGAGCTAGACCTGCTCATTGTGTTGATACCGATTCTTATTTTCAAGCGTTTAGCTTTCATGTGGATGCCTCTAGAACCTAAGTATCTAGATTTTCTCCTAAAGATGCAGATTTGCGTTCGTTTATCTTGAGTCCCCAGCTACAGTAGTACTTGCAGATATCTACAATGTAGTTCTCAACCGCTTTGATTGCCCTGTTGGGGCGGAGGTTCGATGCAAAGATATCATCGGCGAATTGGATCAGGTCAACGCCGTTATCGGGGATCGGAACATCAGCCGTGAAGATATTGTAAAAGGTTGGCCTTCCTTGCGGTAATCCCGACGTTACCGGCAAGAGATCGGAGAATTCATTCCCCATGCTTACAAAAGAGCGCCTATCTTCAAGGAAACTTAAAGCAATTCTAATTATCGGGACTGGCAATTCATTGTCTATTAATTTACATAGAAGTCCGTTTACCCACACAGAGTCAAAGGCCTTTTCTAAATCTAACGCACATGGTTTGTTATTGACGTTAAGTCTTGAAACGACTATGTCGTGAAGGTAGCTCAGTGCGTGCTAGGTTCCGTGTTTAGAGCGGAATCCAAACTGGTGGTCAGGGATAATGTTGTTGAGGTTACAATGGACTAGCCCCATTGTGTATGCTTTCTCAAACAGTTTGTGAAGGTTAGATAATAAGGAAATGGGCCTGAAATTTTTTGGCTCCTTGCAGATGCCTTTTTTCGGATCGCAATAATTTTTGCAACTTTCCACGTAGATGGGAAGTATCCATTATTAATGTCATCATCATCAACGGCGCAACAACCAGTATCCGGTCTAGGCCTGCCTTAATAAGGAACTCCAGACATCTCGGTTTTGCGCCGAAGTCCACCAATTCGATATCCCTAAAAGCTCTCTGGCGTCCTGGCCTACGCCATCGCTCCATCTTAGGCAGGGTCTGCCTCGTCTTCTTTTTCTACCATAGATATTGCTCTTATAGACTTTCCGGGTGGGATCATCCTCATCCATACGGATTAAGTGACCCGCCCACCGTAACCTATTGAGCCGGATTTTATCCACAACAGGACGTTCATGGTATCGCTCATAGATTTCGTCATTGTGTAGGCTACGGAATTGGCTAAAAAATCATAAGTCGCCAGGAGCCGATGGAATTACAGCCGAATTGGTTAAATATGAAGGCGACCAGTTACACCAAGTGGTTCATCAACTTGTGCTCAAGATATGGGACAGCGAATCAATCCCCGACGATTGGCAACGAGGCATTATCTGTCTCATACATAAAAAGGGAGATATCACACAGTGCAGCAATTATAGAGGTATCACGTTGCTGAGTACCATCTATAAGATATTCTCCGCTATCTTGCTAGGTCGGATAGCCCCATACGCCCACAACATCATTGGCCCATACCAAAGAGGCTTCACTCCCGGCAAATCAGCAACAGATCAGATTTTCTCTGTGCGGTAAGCGATGGAAAAACTGTTGGAATATGGACAACAGTTGCACCATCCGTTCATCGACTTTAAAGCCGCCTATGATAGCATAGCCTGGGTAAAACTGTACACGGCCATGAGAGAATTCGGTATCCAGTCGACATTAATAAGACTGACTAGGCTGAGAGGCCAGATAAAAGCAGCAGGATCACTCTCAAGACCATTCGACATCAACAACGGTCTACGACAAGGGGATGCCCTATCATGCGTCCTCTTTAACCTGGCCCTCGAGAAAGTGATCCGTGATGCTGAGGTAAATGCAAGAGGTACGATCCTCTTCAAGTCCACCCAACTACTGGCCTATGCTGACGATATCGACATCATGGGAAGAACGACCCCAGAGATTTTGGTCTGCACATCAATGAAGGCAAGACAAAGTATATGGTGGCAACGGCAGCACCGAAAACCAACAAAACGACAACATCAAACCGCAACTGGCCAAACGGGAAGAATTAAGATAGGAGAATACAACTTTGAGATCGTTGACAATTTCTCCTATCTAGGGTCGAAAATCACAACCGATAACAGCTACGATGATTAAATCCGCGCACGGTTGTTGTCAGCCAATAGAGCCTATTACAGCTTACAAAGACTGTTCCGCTCGAAACGTCTCAGCATAGCGTCAAAGCTCTTACAGTACAAGACTATGATCTTGCCAGTCCTCATGTATTCCTCGGAAACTTGGGTTCTTAGCAGGAAAAATTGCGAACTCTTGGCCGCGTTCGAGAGAAGAATCCTCCGAAGAATTTTTGGCCCCCTACATGAGGATGGACTATTCTGTAGCCATTATTAATGTGGTTATTGAAAATTGCTAATAAAAACTTATAAAAATTTCAAGGAGGCTCTGGGGAGGTTCGGGATTTCATCAGACCCGGCTGATCTTTTACCGTTAAGATTTTTGGTTAAGTCGGTTAGTTGAGGTAAACTCAGAAAATGTTGCGAGTCCGATCGTTTAACTGAGGTGTTGGTTGCGGTTAATTTAGTAAGCTTGTTTAAGTTCTCAGAGACAAAGGCCTTGATTGTTGAATCAACAATGGACGATAATATAACCGGGTTGTTTTGAAGCGGAGAGGAATTGAGCTGAGTCTCAAAAGATTCCGCGAGAACTTGCGCTTTCTTGGCGTCACTTCAGATGTGTTCCCCGTTCTTGGAAGGAGCGATGTAGCGGGATTTATGTTTGCCGGTTAGCCTATTGATATGCTGAAACATATCTGGCCCGGGCTTAATATCTGCTCGTTTCCTTGTGAGTTCTTTGTCGCATAAAAATCGCCACTCTTTGCCGAATTATTGTACTCAGACAATTAATCTGGGAAAGCAATGTTTTAAACTCAGCATTAACTTTATTTACGTATTTGAGAAAAATCCGTTTGAGTTTTCTACCCCAAATTTGTTTGACTTTCATGGAGAGTATGATATCGTATTTAGCTTAGTTTAAGAAAAAGGTTTAGAAGTCAGCTTTCAGACTATTAATCAACACTTGGGCAGTGTCACGTAGGGCGTGTGAGATTAGGGACGCGGAGTTAAAGGCGACAATATTTAACTCCAGATGAGTTTAATTGCAGCGAATTGCCGCTGCAGTTATAATTTTTGCACTGACCTTATTTTTTAAATTCCTGCGTCTCCGGACGAAGTTAAATGTCCTCCGTCAAAGTCCAGAACTAAACCAGGCCGAATTTGTTGAGGATACTGAGTCCGCACCCACTTGGTGACGGTCGGGAAGCAACTTACTTCCTCTTTTGTAGTCCACGGACTCCCCTTTTTTGGATTAAACACCCAAGTTTTCAAAAAGGAACGAAAAAGTTGACTGACGGTTTCGTTCAGGGAAAGGCAACTCATCAGAGGCTGCCTCATCTCTGCCCTGAGAGCAGTGCGACCGAAAGTAACGACAGATGGTAATTGCTCCACTTAAATATAATCGCAAACTTGTGATGGGTTTCACTTGAATATAATTCGTACGTATATCGCAGTACACAGTACATAGTCGTTAACCAATTTTAGTGCTTCGTGGAAAACTATTATGCGTATTCGAATTGCCAGTTCTACCGAAAAGAAACTTCCGCAGAAAAGTCTCAAAGCGGAACCGAACGGTATATAGTCAACATCGAAGATAAAGCTGATGAGCCTTCATTATTAATTGGAAGCAACGTATAGGTTCGAAGGTAGCTAACAACTTCCTGTCATAGGCTCAGCTTTTCGGAAAAATAAAAAAGTTACTCCAAATACCTTCGTAAAATCGTTGCAGCACTGTTTCGATGGCCCGGTGTGATGTCGGCCATTATGTGAATTGCAGGCATTGGCGTTGATAATGGGTATTTGAGTGAACAATTCTTTGTATATGCAGAATGCTTTCTCAGTTTTGCGCCTATGGAATGGGAGTTTTTTCCTTGTCATCTTTTAGGAAGTCTTGCATGCGCTGTTCCTTGGACGAATTTCTGATCGTAGTCGATTTTCTCTACAAATTTTCTGAGCTCTAATACGCTTCACTACTTCCCCTTCAACGCGAACCTAGGCCAGATTTTCTTGGGAATTGATGTGACAGCTGTGGTATTTGATCTTCTATTATATCTGTTTGTTCAAACGACAATGGAAATATTGTCAATACATTACTGGAATATCTAAGACACATTTTTCTTTACCAAAAGGCCATTGTAACGAACTTATACAAATAAACAGAGAGAACAGAGAAATAATGTATGTACGTGGCTAGCTACTAGTCCAGCGCTGTGGCGTAATTTTCGGACAGTTTTCGCAAAAACGAAAGATTGACCCAAGGGTTTTCTAAAGGACGGACACACGATTAACATAAACTTGAAGATAACTTTTGCCTTGGTCAGTTTCTCTGTAGAGAGCATGCGTGAGAGCTGCGTTATGGGTTGGTCTTTGGTTCAAATGTGATCGTCAACCTCCCAATCTTGCTGCTCTGGGTTCGAACCCCAGTCGTCATGGGTTTCGCGTTCGAGAGAAGAATCCTCCGAAGAATTTTTGGCCCCTACATGAGGATGGACAACTCCGTAGCCTACACAATAACGAAATCTATGAGCGATATCATGACCGTCCGGTTGTGGATAAAATCCGGCTCAATACGTTACGGTGGGCGGGTCACTTAATCCGTATGGATGAGGATGATCCCACCCGGAAAGTCTATAAGAGCAATATCTATGGTAGAAAAAGAAGACGAGGCAGACCCTGCCTAAGCGGTGACGTAGGCCAGGACGCCAGAGAGCTTTTAGGGATATCGAATTGGTGGACCTCGGCGCAAAACCGAGATATATGGAGTTCCTTATTAAGGCAGGCCTAGACCGGATACTGGTTGTTGCGCCGTTCATTATAATGATGATACAATGTCTCAATAAAATTGAAATGCAGTGTATATTGTTTACTGGACGATACTTCCTTTCGAATATCCTGCTTCACCTTGCAAATTTCAGTTTTTTTCACACTTAATCTTTTTTCTCACAATTAGTGACTTAACGCAATCACCATGAAAATCTTGAATCGCTCTGCGACACATCTGTTCGCCACGAATCCTCGGAGCAAACTGGCCGACCGCGCTTGCTGTCGACACAAATCAATAATGCAAAAATGAACTTATTGAAAGAATCTCATGTCACGACATTAATGTGTTAGTTCAATGCCGTTAGAACCTGATACCATGCATTTTAAATGCTGATAGAATTCTACACTCAGCAAAAACGTAATCGGTTTCGAAAGCTACTGTATATGTCGCATCAATATGCGGTAATAGGCAATCTTGGTTTAGGGTGGGCATAATATTGCTGGTCAAAGGGTAATATAGGTCCCAGGGCGAAATGGGGATTGGTACCCACGATGGAGCATAAAACCTGGGAAACGCCTGCTGAACCAATACCAACAGCTCTACTACCAAACACGATCTCCACCTACACGCCTACACGTGGTGAGCGCTGGGAGCTCTTTCTTAACGAAAAGTTGCAGACGGAGAAAGATGGAGGCGAGTCTCCCGCGCCTAGAAACCGGACAGATTGTACCAACTGGTCTCCAGGGAGGGGATTGGGTAGGGCTGATAACCCTTCATGGAAAACAACTTGTTACGAAGCCACAACAGGAGCCTCGGACCCGACGGATTACACAACGACGAACCCGGCAACGACAACGAAATAACGATTTGCGCATTTTCTCATGGAACGTGCGCTCCCTGTACTGAGATGAAGTTGTTGAACAGCTACCCGATACCCTGTCCCAATATAGGGCTGATGTAACAGCGTAACAGGAGATGCGTTAGACAGGGACCGGTTTCCTGGAGAAGAGCCACTACACCATATATTATAGCGGTCATTCAGTAAACCATGTGCTCGGAGTAGGTTTCTTAGTCAGCCAAAAAATGAAACCTGCTGTTATCGGCTTTGAAAACATAAGCGAACGACTATGCACTCTGCGCTTGCGAGGCAAGTTTAAAAATATAAGCCTCATTAACGTTCACGCCCCTACAGAGAAAACTGCAGAGTCGGAGAAGGATACCTTCTACGAGGCAGTAGAACGAACCCTCGAAGCCAGTCCCAGATATGATATCAAAATCATACTTGGGGATTTTAACAGCCAAGTAGGGAAGGAGCCCGTATTCAGGCGATACGTTGGCTCCCATAGCTTACACGAAAATACAAATGATAACGGACTGCGGATCATTCAATTGGCAGTCACACGAAATAGTTGTTGGAAGTACCTGGTTTGCGCGGAAAGCGGTCCACAAACATACGTGGGCCTCTCCAGACGGGACCACTTTTAACCAAATTGATAACGTGTGATCGAACGCCGCCACCTCTTAGCCTTGATGAATGTCAGAACATATAGGGAGGCCAATATTGACTCGGATCACTATCTCGTTGACATGGTGCCACCCAGAATCCCCTCTGACAATCAGGTGAGACTTACTACTGAAGCCATCCGCAACACAGCCCTCCACGACACCTATAAGAGGGAAATGGATGCCGCAATAACCGCAGTCAATAGAGATCCTGGCGACGAAACATCAACAAATGATCTTCACAATCACCTGAAGAACAACTTACTTGGCCCCAGCCGCAAAAAGAGTCGGAATAGCTGGTTTGACGATGAATGTAAACTAGCAACGGAACGAAAGAATGCTGCATAGCGAGTAATGTTGCATTTTCATAGTATGCGGGCACGCGCAGAGACTTATCAACCGCACCAGGCGCGGAAGTTTTACCAACAAGCCAGCAGAATGAAGCCTTATACACCTCGATGCCCATGCTGCCGAGACAAAGAGGGAAATCTGATTTCCGACAGAATGGGCATATTAGAGCGATGCGTTGAGTACTTTGATAAACTACTGAACAACCAGAACATCAGCGAGTTGCAGGTCCCGCCAACTGAAGACGACGGACAAATACTGTCACCACCAAATGTAGAACAAACAATCCGTGCAATTTATCGACTAAAAAATCATAAGTCGCAGGAGCCGGTGGAGTTACAGACGAAATTGTTAAATATGGAAGCGACCAATTACACCAAGTGGTTCATCAACTTGTGTTCAGAGTGTGGGACAGCAAATCAATGCCTGACGGCTGGCAAAGAGGCTTAACTCTCTCATACATAAAAAGGGAGATATCACACAGTGCAGCAATTATAGAGGTATCACGTTGCTGACATCTATCAAATATTCTCCGCTATCTTGCTGAGCCGGATAGCCCCATACGCCCAGGACATCATTGGCCCATACCAAAGAGGCTTCACTCCAGGCAAATCAGCAACAGATCAGATTTCTCTCTGCGGCAAGCGATGGAAAACTATTGGAATATGGACATCAGTTGCACCATCTCTTCATCGAATGATAATGATAATTTCTCCTATCTAGGGTCGAAAATCACAACCGATGACAGCCACGATGATGAAATCCGCGCACAGTTGTTGGCAGCCAATAGAGCCTATTTCAGCTTACAAATACTGTTCCGCTCGAAACATCTCACCATAGGGTCAAAGCTCTTACTGTACAAGACAATGATCTTGCCAGTCCTAATGTATTCCTCGGAAACTTGGGTTCTTAGCAAGAAAAATTGCGAACTCTTGGCCGCGTTCGAGAGAAGAATCCTCAGAAGAATTTTTGGCCCCCTACATGAGGATGGAAGATTCCGTAGCCTACATAACGACGAAATCTATGAGCGATACCATGAACGTCCGGTTATGGATAAAATCCAGCTGAATAGTTTACGGTGGGCGGGTCACTTAATCCGTATGGATGAGGATGATCCAGCCCGGAAAGTCTATAAGGGCAATATCTATGGTAGAAAAAGAAGATAGGGCACCGGTTGTTACGCCGTTGATGATGATGATGATATTTCTGTCTTCGATATGTTTATAACTTATATGCGATTCTTGATCTTCCGGTCGAGTTCATCCCAACCAAGAGAGAAAATCTGGTGATTGTAGTAGTCATTTCATAATTTGTATGATGTCGTCTTTTTCTGTTTCATTGAGGAAATTTAGAAGAGTGTTTCGAATCATCATATTATTGGATAACTTGTCCACTGAAGTTGAGGCCAGAAGGTGTGTGCAAAACAGAACCTTATTAAAATCGGTTTACTGTCTGCCTGTCCGTCTGTCTATCTATCACACACATTTCTTTCGGAAACGGTTGTAGCGATTGTCACCAAATTTGGTAGAAAGATGGGAACTGTGGACACTCACGCATACAGTGAGTTACATCCTTTTACATCGAATTTAAGGAGGTCCCCATGCATGCAAAAGGGGGGTGTACATTTTTTTTCCATTAAATATAGTCATGTGGGGTATCAAATTAAAGCTCTCGGTTAGTACTTTTCGAAGCCGGTCTTAGTTTTGACATTTATTGGAGAGGTGGGGAGTGTGGGGGATTGAAAATGATCATTTCTTTAAGAGGGCCATTCTCAGAAACTACCCAACCGAAAAATTTGAAAAAAATCAGGAGGCTACCAATATATGGTGCCTGGGCTCCGAAATACCTTCCATACCGATATCTATTCAAATAAAGTTAGTCATAGTATATTACTATAATTTTTTAGCAACTGGTTGCAAAACCCCCCTTAAGTTCATACTAGCACCACCCCAAGTGATGTAGGCTATAATGTAGAGCATGATCTTACCAAGTTTGGTGGAAATCGCACTATTACTAACAAAGTTATGATAGGTCAAGGTTATTGTTTCTTTGCAAATTCAAGACCTGAAAGTGGATACTCCACGTAATATATGCATATATTACGTGCTACGTACTAAGATATACAAAAAACCTTTCGTACCTGAAGTGTCCAGCTTCCGGTTTCCCGACTTGTTTCCTTCCTTCCTTCCTTTCTATCCGCAGCCAAAGCACCCCCAAACTATGACACTGCTTCAACCGTGCTTTAGCCCACTTCTCGTGTGGCTATGTTTGACCGTCAATTCCGGGTTTTTTCATGGCTACGCAACCTCTTAAACCAATGAATAATTAAGCCTTTTAACCGTAGATTTCGAAACCAGTTTTTATGTGTTTCATTTAAAGCAGCAGTGATTAGAGGAGCCGTTAAACGTGGGTTATGGTTGCGGTGCAACCCTCACTGTGGTCAGACAGATTCGCTGTCCTGCAAGTCCTCGGACACAGCCAACAATGCGACATAAATGCATATACTAAAGACTCTGTTTTTAGAACATTATGTCTCAAAGTATTGCTCACTGAAGCTGATAGTGTTCAGTTTTTCTGTATTACATCAAAGTTAACAAACATTTAATACGGAATCTTAATAAAAAGTGTCGTTTACAATCACGTGCTATAAATACATAAGTTAACCTAAAAACAACGGCAGCTGGCTCTAAATACCGTTCAATAACGGCCCCGCCTTAGCAATTAGTCCACTTGGGTTTTTTTTAGGTCTAGGGGACAAACAAACCAAAGTCACACACACAAATAACTAAAAAGAACTACAACATAACCTAACCCTAAATATTTGAAACCGGTATCTATGTCTAGGATAGCTGAGTGGTTAGAGTGCAAGGCTGTCGTACGGAAGGTCGCGGTTCAAATCTCACTGGCGGCAGTGGAATTTGTATCATGATTTGACGTCGGATACCAGTCGACTCAGCTGTGAATGAGTACCTGAGTCAAATCAGGGTAATAATCTCGGTCGAGCGCAATGCTGACCACATTGCCTCCTAGTGTACCGTTACGGTCTTGAATGAAGTGCTCTAACACACTTCAAGGCCCTGATCCAATATGGATTGTTGCGCCGACGATTATTATTATTATTATCTATGTCTAAGCTGGTAATAATTGTCCTGCCTTTTCGGACTGGCTCCGACACAACTTCACTTGCAAGTGTCATCACAAAACGTGTTGAAACATACTTGGCTTATCTAACCTACAAAGAGTCTAGCACACAGGGTCCAATGCCCAAAAACCGAGTGACAGCTGACACACTAAAGCCGAAGGCCTGGCCAATTCTCACCCTCACTTACCTAATGTAAAACAAAAGAGGGCCTGGTGTGTCATGAATGCAACGGTAACACAACAAATGATGGCAATATGAACATTCAACTCGAGATATTTCCAGAAAAAATGTTGACTCATTTGTAGTTTTTATTTCTTTCATTGCAATATATATATATTTGTTTGCAAACTAAAATTATAATTTCTCAGCCATGCAATAGAAAATCCCTGGATATAAATTTGTTTCCAAACTTTTGGCCGGTAATGTATGATGGAATATTTTGATTAAGAAAAGTTTTAGGTTTTTTCCCTTATTCTGTAAATTTTTTAATTTTCTTTAGCATACAACTGTTTCGCAGACCACGTGCCTACTTGATCAGTGCTAATACCTAATTAATTGATCTGTCTTAAACTACGCCTCTTTATACAATAACCAATATACGCTTTTTCAGATTTTTGGCAGGTGACCTTATAAATTTCGCTCATCTCTTCTTTTAAGGTTTTGTGTAAAACAAAACCTTGTTAAAATCGATTCACTGTCTGTCTGTCTGTCACACGCACTTTTCTCCAAAACGGCTAAGCCGATCCGAACGAAATTTGGTGGACAGATGGAAACTATAAAATCTCACAGATACAGTGAGTGACAAAAATTTAGGTGGAGTTTAAAGGGGTCTCCCCATACATGCAAAGGGGGGATTTAAATTTTTTTCTGCGAATGTAGTCGTGTGGGGTATTCAATGAAAGGCCTCGATGAGTACTTTGTGAAACTGATATTAGTTTTCACGTACATTTTAAGGTACGTGAGTAAGGAGTCAAAATGTACGCACTTGAAGTGAGACAGGACTCATTTTCGCAAACTACCTAACCCAAAATTCTGAAAAAAATCAGGAAGAGGGCCTGGTGTGTCATGAATGCCATTTCGATATCTGTTCAAATAAACTTACTAATAGCATATTACCAACTTTTAGAAATTGACAGAAAACCTCTTAAATTCATCCTAGGGTTACCAAATTTTCAGCATAGATCAGCATAGATGTCAATATTTCGTATATACGTGCCGTGCGAATTTCATGGAAATCTGGCTATTACCGCCAAAGTTATAGGCGTTGAGATTTCGCGTGCATTTACTGCTTCTAAAGCCATGCAAATAAGATGCTGAAGTCATAATTAACGAGGATAATTGGCATTCGCGTGAAGTGCGACTTTAATGCATTTATGAAGAACCTACTTCTCCCTAGCCCTTTTCAAGGTTTGGTGTAAAACACTTATGTGAAATCTAAGCCTCGAAAGATGCCCCATTCCGATACCTGCCCAAATAAACTTACTAGTAGTATAATACCAACTTTTAGAAATTGACTGAAAAACCCCCTTAACTTCATCTTAGGAGTATTAAATTGCACCGGTATAGAGGACAGTATCGTGCATACCCACGCTGCTTCATGAAAATCCGGCTATTAGTGTCAAAGTGATAGTAGTTCAAAATTATCAATTTCGTGCGAATTTACCGCACCCTGAGCCATACAAAATTCCATTCCCGAAGAATTTATCAGTACAGAGGACTTGTTAGCACTGATGAAGGGAACAAGTAGTTCACGAAATATCGGTATTTGCAAGACCGATAAATCAACTCTAGCGAATAGGAAAAACAAGTTTTTATCATTTCAAATAATTTAATCGCTAGAAAAAATGTTCATAGAAAGTTCCTCACAGATGGACACAACACCTTTATATCCAAAACCCGGAAACCGGAAAAATTTATTTACACATAAATTTGATACAAAACTCCGTTTGGCAAACAATTTGCATTTTGAAAATTTAATGAAAAGCAAAGTCTATTCAAGATGACATCACTAATTTTTTAGAGCTGAGTACAGCTCTAAAAAATTAGACTACTTTTTTAATTCAGCGATTTATCCAACACTAGTTGGTTTCACACCGATCTAACTTTATATTTTGTAAAATGGCTACTTCTTTCTACCGATATAGTGGAAAAGGATGCTTTCTATAAGCAATTAGACACAGTTCAGGAGAAGGTTCCTAAAGGTGGCATTGTGATAACAAGGGATATCTGATGGTTTAGGTTCACTTGCGTCTGAACCCCCCATCTATGATCCAGTAGTCACTCGTCAGTGGGAGAACTATATTGCTGGTCGGACGACAAATACACTGAGTAATCCGCCTGAGAATATCAATGATCACTAGGCCACCGCAGTTTTTAGGGATATCGAATTGCTGAACCTCGGTGCAGAGTCGAGATGTCTGGAGTTCCTTATTAAGACAGGACTAGACCGGATACCGGTTGTTGCGCCGTTGATGATGATGATGGCTGCTCTTTTCTCACGCTCTGCAGTTTGTCGGCCACGTCCCGAAGAGGCGTCACAATATCAGACACACTATGAAATCGTGGAAGCGGATCGATGAACGAAAGAAATTGAAGGCTCTATTGATCCCTGCGAGCGATAGCTCCGATTTGTTATTGCGGTAGCCAGGGAAGCAGAAGATGCCACAGATAGCTATGATTTCAGAACTGTTCCGCATGACACGTTCATTTTTATGTTCCTTTGGAGGAAGTTACCTTATCACATCCGATTAAGTTCTGTCTCTTGTGGATGAAATGGTTAGTCACCGTAACATGCGGGATACGGACTGCTTCTCCGAACAAAAGAGGAGACATCATCTCGGCCATCACTACACTCACATTGAGTAAAGCCAGCTGGCCTTGTCTGTTTCCCCGCAGAGTTATTCCTACAGATCTGTTACTTTCACCTACATGGCAGTCCTGCGAATCCGAAACTTCCCAGAGAGCGGGGTAAGGGGTAATCGTTAACATTCGAAAAAAGGGCTTCCGTCTTTGAGGGGCTGCGAGCCCCTTTCAGGAGGGGCATCTCGGAGGAACTAATACCAATACGCTAAATGTTACGTGCTGTATCGAGGTAAAATTTTAGAGAAATCAGAGATTCAAAACAGAGTCTGCTAGAGTTATTACATTCAGTTGGGTCGTTTTTTCGGCTTATTTTATAATGAAACAAGTCGGAATACCGGGAGCTAGCGCTTCGGGTATAAAGGTTTTGTGTTCATCTTATCTAAGAAATTTCAACGCACATTTTTCTATCCGTATATAGCTACAAATCCAACATAATCCTTCATATTTTTTCAAACTACGGGGCATACGTACATATTACAGCCATAGATATTACGCTCACCATAAACAAACAAACTGCCTATTTCCGAATACGGTACACATATAGGCACGTATAAATTGATCGTACCCATATTTCCCATTTACTTCTTATATCTATCTGAATTAGGCACTACCCGCAAAGTCCATTAGCACGCATGTACTATATACCTACATACACACATGTCTCGTTGGAATAATTGATATTCATATGCACTACTACATAACTAAAAAATTAAAACAAAATAATCCTTTTCCATCCAATTCATACGAACTAACTTCGTTGTGGTGTTGACGAATTGATATATGATGATGACGTAAAGCAGGTTGTAGAGTGCACGAAATTCACAAAAAAATTGTAAAGTTTCACCCCCTATAACTTTGTTAATAATAGTTGGATTCTTCAAACTTGATCGAATTGTGCACCATGTTCTTCATTATACCAATGCTAAATTTTGTACTTCTGCGATGAACATAAGGGGAGTGCCGGGTAAATTTCTAAAATGTGGAAATATACTATTATTAACTTTATTTCTGCAGATATCGGAACCGGATATATTTTGGGGCCTATATTTGATAGAGATGCACTACTGTGATTTTTTTCGGATTTTTCGGTTGGATAGGTTCTGAGAACGAGACCTGTTACACTTTTTGATGGTCATATTTTGAGCCCTCATTCCCCTATGCTTCACCCAATATCAAATATTGAACCAGTTTCGAAAAGTACTAATTGAGTCCTTTCATTTGACACCCCACATGGCTACATTCTGTGAAAAAAATGTTTGCAGCCTCCTTTCACCTGTATGGGCAACCCCCCCTTAAACTTAACACAAAATGGCACCAGTTGCTGCATGTAAAGGGAACGGTAGATCACATACTCTTACCAATTTTCTTGATAATCGGTCTAGCCGTTTCCGAATAAATCGGACAGACAGACAGACGGACAGACCGACAGGCAGACAGACGGACACAAAACCTTAAAAAAAAGACCAATTTTATCTTTAAAAAACAGTTACAGTTGTTTTGTAACAAAAACTCACTGAGAAAGAGGGTAACTTGTTCTCGAAATGCTGATATATGAGGAATAAAAAACTCACTATTTGGCATTTAAAAAAAAAATTATCTTATTGCAGTTATAATTTCTTATTGTTATTAGTGACGTTGTGCAGCATTTGTTTCCTATCTCGCCGATTCATGGATCTTAGATGAAGGACTCTGGATTTTGAAAGAGAACAAGTAGAGTTGGACTGAAAAACAAAAAACCCAAAAAAACCAAAGTTCTCAGTCTGGTGGGTCATCGCATAATAGAGAGACTATTTGCATTGATCCGCAGAGCATCGAAGGCGATCATCTGTGACGGAGCGGTGGCCATGACATCGAAAACAATTTTTGACAGCGAAAATTGCCAGTAGAGATTTCTATTACTCTTTCGGCAGTTTCGAGTGAAACGAGTTTCAGTTTAAGCTTTGATACAATGGTCATCTTCAGCTTTCAGTTTTCCGACACTTGCAACAGCTGTTTCGAGCGCAACCACCTCTGCAACTCATCCAATATATTCACTTTGTGTTCAAGTGCTTTTGCAAATGCAGCATCAGCATCCAACACGTTAGTACAACAACTACAAGTTCATCGCCTTCGGTGCCGTTGAGCTTTAGAACGGCGGTACTAGTAATATCAACAACTGGCTCTACAACAGCAGCACTTTTCAATTTAGTTCCCACACAACCTTGGACTTCTGTCACACCTTGAACGTCTGAAGATCCGATGTTCAGTGATGAAACAGGCATTTCAAGAACTCCGGGAAAGGATTTAATCGAACAAGCTACCCAATATCAGTCGCAAGATATATATACAAAGGCCATATTTTGTGCACCCCCTTTTGCATATATGGAGACCCCCCTTAAGTTCACCTAGAATAATTTAAATCACTGTATTCGTGAGCGTTCACAGTTTCCACCATCCTAAAAAATTTGATACCAATCGCTACAACCGTTTCCGAGACAGACAGACAGACAGTAAACCGATTTTAATAAGGTTTTGTTTTACACAAAATCTTAAAAAAGAACGCCGCAGGGCAGGATCATTTTCCTTCTCCTCCGCTCTTTCTTTCTGCTTCCTTCTGCTTTCTGCACTCGTTCCACTTACGTGTTTTTTTCTCTTATGGATTGTTCACTTCCGTTCACAAAATAGAGGCAAGTCTATCGGTAACTACCGTGGCCCTACGAGTGCCACCGTTTTGGCGTAGGTGCCTCCATCTCGGGGATCAATTTCTTTGGCCGGCGTCGCAATGAATGCCGTTCACTCCAAGTACGCGCTGGTCGGAATGGACGATGAGGCAGTTGAGCTTGTCACCGACGTTCTCGAGGACTGTTCTTATAAGCGACTAAAAGAGCAGCTCATAAAACGCCTGTCTGTAGTCAGTGCGACAGCTAAGCCACTTATTGACAGGCTAACGGTAAGTGACCGTGCGCCAAACCAACTATTGCGTGAAATCAAGCAGCTGGGTGATGACAAAGTCGACACCGAACTGCTTTATTCTGTGTGGCTGCAGTGGCTCCTGAAGAGCACACAGGCCGTCCTGGCATGTGCAGATTCGGGGTCTCTGGACACGTTGGCGAGAACCAAATTCATGATGTCCACGTGCAACCTAGGTTGGCGAGGTGTCTCAAACAACTCAAGCAAGGTGGCACAAATGCAGCAGATGGTAGCAGCATTAGCTTTTCTCCTTTCTAAGTTTCTAACTAATTCTAGTCTGTCATGTTTTGAATTTGTGCTTACGAAACCTCTCCAATCAATTAGAAAAAACTTTGAACGCTCTCTGGGTGATGAAGTATTAAAGGATTCCAATATCCACCACTCTGTGTGTTATATATGCTTAAAATGTATAATAAAATTGATCAGAATGAACAAATTAAGGCGCTGGTTGAATTTAATTCGAAGGCCAAGCTTACGCATCATAATCAACTAGATTGTGAAGTGCTTCCCCATGCACAGGAAGCATTTAGTCGTTTCTCTTCTAACCATCCGACTTGGTAAGCAATGCTATCTGATTCTGAGCTTTCTTCTTATTGTCGAGATTTTCTGCTTTGGTTAGCCCACATAAACCAACCCAACTGGGGGAGAGGACCACATATCTATTTTCTAGAAACTGGACTCCTTTTGGTTTATTTGAGATAAGTGAACTAAAGCCTGAATTTCCTTTTCTATCATGGCCCGACGATTACTGTACCTTCGGTCAAGAGGAGCCTCGACTTGATGGTAATTCTCTACGTATATCCCCAAATGATCAATAACCCTTTGGATATCACCCCTCAACTTGTTTTGGAACATCATTAAGCAACATCTATTTCAGAGCCACCGTATATGGAATTCAAAAATCCTTTGAACGGCTCGTACTAAATAGATCCCCACTAAATACAGGAACATCGGAGATTGGTGGACTGGGTCTAAATCGATACCCTGGGTTCCAGGGAGAAAAATTATTGGGCCGGATCTGGCTGGGATCAGGGAAGTAATCCGACCGGGTTTGGGTAAGATGGGGAACATGATTAGATAAACGCGTTCCGTCCCTCCAAGTTGAGTGACTTCGTCCTTCTGTATTCATAGACTCCCACGGCTCCTCTGAACACAACTTCACACCTGCTTGATGGCTTAGGCAAATCCCTGGCCGACGTCTCGCCTTAGAATCTGTCGTTGACGTTTAGGTTCAAACCTCGCCCTAACGTCTTCGCTTCAACGTGCCTTGAGACGGCTCCCCCTCACCGGGATGTTTGCGGGGACTTGGCAATTGTTCCCCTGCTGCCCCCAAAGGGTAACGGATTGGCCTCTGTATACCTCTCTTCGGGTATAAGAGAGGGATACCCTTTCTCAACGAACTCCTTTGCCCTCAAATAAACTGACTGCATGAGCTTTATCATCGCGGAAGTAAACTAAGACCACCGATAGTTGCTCTGCAACGAACTCTGAGTAGGTCTCCCGGACCTCACTCCACGCAGTTTCAAAGCGTTCCTTAGTTCGCTTCTCCTGCCATACAGCGTCTCCCGAACCTCCTCAACTTTTAATAGCCGCTTCTGCTGGACTTCAATGATCTCCTGGATTTCAGTTTTTACCATACTAATTCCTTCTAACTGGTGATCACCGAGTTAATCTAAGTTGCCCGTTTCGAGTGGTCAATACACAGAATGACACACAGGAAACGTAGGAGGCGCAACACTGTAAGAATCTTTCCTTCGGTCGGAACGCGCCCACGTAATAACAATAACAAAAGACCAACGATGGTTAAATGTCACTCGAGAAACGTGGGAGGCATTTGGTCTGAACGCGCCCACGTAACAATAATACTACAAAACAAGTCGGGAAACCGAAAGCTGGGCGCTTCAGGTATGAACGCTTTTGTTTGCTGCTTCTGTGAGTATATTTGAGGGTAGAGCTATTCCATTTGTACGTAGCCCATTATGTATATGCATTTAGCATGTCTGACTGCCCACTTTAATGTGATATTGATATCTAGTTGCAGTAAGTTTACACAGCAAAGTCAACTTTGAGCTACTGTAACTTTGTTACTAATAGTATGATTTTGATCAAACTTGGAGATAATATGCTTCATATTATATTTTGTACTACTACCAACTTTTATAACTCTGGGATAAACTTAAGGGGGGTTTCACTAAATTTCCCCAAAAATATGGTAATAAACTATTATTAACTTTAATTTAAACAGATATCGATATGGAGAGTATTTTGAGGCCTGGGCACTATATAGAATGCATTTTTTTCAGATCTATCGGTTGGGTAGTTTCTGAGAATCATTCCCTTAAATAAACCGTCACTTTCCACCCCTCTCACTCCCCGCCTTTTTAACAAATCTCAAAACTAAGACCGGGTTCGTAAAGTCCTAATCAAGACCTTTCATTTGATACCCCACATGACTATATTCGGTGTTCGGTGAAAAACATGTTTACACCCTCCTTTTACATATATGGGGATCCCTATTAAATATCAACGTAGAAGGATATCACTCATTGCATGTCTGGGCATCCACAGTTCCCACCTTCTCACCAAATTTCGTGTCAATCGGTATAATCGTTTCTGAGAAAAGTGATAGACAGACAGACATTGAACCGATTTTAATAAGGTTTTGTTTTGCAAACAAACCCATAAAAACCAACGATGGATTAGTGTCACTCGAGAAACGTGGGAGGCGCAACATTGTAAGGATCGTTGCTTTGGTCTGAACGTTCCCACATAACAATAACATCAACCCAACCATCAACCCCAAAAATCCCAATATGTACACAATTGTTTATAATTTGTTCACCATATGCATTTTAAAACTGAAACAAGTTTGTAACTAAAAAAATTCTTTATTTGATGCAACAACTTATGTGAATAATCGTAGTTTAGCCCGCTCGAAGGACAATGTGTTTCGGCGATCTCCTAGACGGTATCGTCCAGGAACTATTCCACTTGGGCACCGGCCAAGTTCGCGCACTAATTCCTGGAGTTCAATTCGATGGCCGCGGTTACGTGCTTAAGGAAGCCTGGGGCAAATTGTCAAGTGAATGAGAGGAGAGTATGGCTCAGCGTAAGATCACAGCCTAAATGAATATTTACCGGCAACCAAGAAATGGCTTCAGATATTCCTAAGTGGATAGCAGACTTAGGAATCACTCGATTCTTAAACAAAAATTTCAATTATTTGTTCCCACTAAAAATAATTCCCAAAAAGAGGCGTAAAAATAAACTTTCTAATGTGATTTCCCCCTTAACATGTTAAGTCACTTTTTATTCCTTGCTGTGAATAATGCCACAGTTTGGTTTATTCTGACTTTCAGCTACTAGGCGATTATTTTCCCAAATATCAATGAAACAAAAAACACCTTACATTTTACATACATATATATTGGAACGTGCCGTTTTACCTGAGATGTAGTGAATTTTTCAACTAGAAAATTTTCATCAAAGTGAACCAAAATTAATTGTATTCCAACGTAACTGTTGTATCATCATCAACGGCGCAACAACCGGTATCCGGTCTAGGCCTGCCTTAATAAGGAACTCCAGAAATCCCGATTTTGCGCCGAGGTCCACCATTTCGATATCCCTAAAAGCTGTCTGGCGTCCTGGCCTACGCCATCGCACCATGCAGGGTCTGCCTCGTCTTCTTTTTCTACCATAGATATTGCCCTTATAGACTTTCCGGGTGGGATCATTCTCATCCATACGGATTAAGTGACCCGCCCACCGTAACAATGAGCCGGATTTTATCCACAACGGACGGTCATATCGCTCATAGATTTCGTCACTGTGTAGGCTACGGAATCGTCCATCCTCATGTAGGGGGCCAAAAATTCTTTGCTCAATTCTCGTTCCTAGCGAAAGTTTTACTTCTATATAAAACTGTTAAGCCTTTCACAATAATGTTATAATAATTTTCCAGCATATTTTCCCTTGTTGATCTCTTTTTCCTCTTAATTAAAAAAATTTATTGAAACTAAATATCGATAGTTTATTTTTTAATTTGAATACTTTTTACATAGAAATTCAATCATTATATTTTAAAAGCATATTTAATATACTTGCAAATGTTTTTTTCTTCAACTTAAATAATGTCACTTCACCCGCTCGAAGCCAAATAAAGTAAAAAATAAAACACAGTTAAGATTCTTTTAACATTTACAATTACGAACAGTCGATCTTATTTTTGCTTCTAAATCACTATAAATTAAAATAATATAATCGTAAATTGTACTAGATTCACTTCTAAATTTGAAAATTAACCAAAGTAACGTTTACAATGACTACTGTTGCTCCTTTTCACTTCGAAATGATAGCAATCTCTTTTTCACTAATGTTCTTACCTGTTGCTGTGTTGTTTGCTGTTGCTGTTGATGGGCTAATGCTACTACATCTACTGTGCCACCTGACGTTGAAGCTATTGTTGCTGTACTTTGAACTTGCTGAAGTGGAACAGCTACCAAAGAAGCACCAGAAGTTTGCAGACGGACGGGGCTTCCACTCTGACGTTGTTGACTCTGTTGTGATTGTTGTAGTGCGTTGATGATAGCTTGTTGTGTCTGTACTTGAGCTGCATTTGTTGCAACTTTTATGGTATTCGCTAAGTTTGATGTATTTGCCACATGGGTGCGAATATTTCCAGATGCCAAGGCTTGCGCAGATGCAGCTGATACAACCTTAACCAAGATAATTTTAATGTTGAATAAGAACATTTCAATTTAGGCCGTTCTGAAATCTCATTAGAAAAAATAGAAACGGGCCAACTAAATAATTTTTATTGTATTGCTAGTAAGCGACACAACAAATTAAAAGAAAACTTTAATTGAATACATATCATGTAAGTATATACCTGAATTGTTTGTCTTGCGTTGGATTGGGATGCTACAGATACTGGAATGACTCTACCGACACTTGTTTTCCCAAGAACTAATTGACCGCCTATTGAGGCGCCCGGCTGTGCATGACGGATAACTTGTTGAATTTGTTGTACTGTAACAGAATTCGTCAAATTTTTTGAATTCTGAACAATTAATTGCGTTGGAACCCCGGTTTTGCCTGTCATTTGTGCTATTTGTGTCTTTCCAGCCTTCCTTTGCTGTGCGATGGCAATTTGTTGCTGTAATTGTAACTGGCGCACTTGACTTTGATTGGCCATTGTAACTTTGATTGATCCAGGCTTAAGCTGAGAAAGGGTCATGCCCACTGATGCAGCAACAGTTCCTTGAGAAGTCTTCACAAGTGCTGCTATCTGTTGTTGTCCCGAAGTTCCAGGTTGTTGAACCTGAACGCTACCTTGTGCATAAATTGGCGATTGAGTTACTACTTGTGATTTAGGTTGCCCGATAATCGGGCGCTTAACCAGAAGCATTTCATTATCGCTAACCTGTCGCGTTATGGTTTGTTTTCCACTGGTTCCAATTTGTTTTATAAATTGAGTACGCCCTTGCACTGGCGCAACTTGAACAGTCGCAACTGATGTTACTACACCTGAAGAACCAACATTTGTTCCGGTTACCGTAGTTATTTTCTGTCCCTGTACTTGAACTGTTTGTCCAGATGGTACAATTCCGCCCTGTATAATTGTACCTCCTGCATTTATTAATGCTGTTTGTCCTCCGGCAGTTTGAACGACGGTAGTGCTGCCTTGCCCTGAAGATGTCTGCAAAACCTTTAAATGCTGACGTATGGGTTGCTGCCGATATAACTGTATTGCTGTCGGTTGGTTTGTTAGTTTCCCTGTTTGTTGTAAAGATCCTACCGCGATTCCTTTGGCAATAACCTGTTGAGCTAATCGAAGTTGAGTAGTTTGCAATTGGGGCTGAGCTACCCCTTGAGCTAAACCACTCATAGAAACGATGGTTGGGCTTTGAGAATTCGGTCGTTGTTGTAGAACCACTTCTTGCAGTTGTCCTGGTGTAGCAACAATTCGTTGTGCCCGTAAAGTTGAAGCATTCAGTTGCGGAATTGTTGTGTTGGGCTGTAAACCAGAAGTGGTTGTAAGAACGGATCCAACTGCGGCTAATTGTGAAACTGATACCACTTGAGGTAGTGACTGCGTTGATATAGTTTGTACCAGCGTTGGATTTTGTGTCTGAGTAACAACTGTGGGAGCTGAAGTGTTCGGTTGTTGCTGCAATGAGACGATCTGAGTAGATTGAGATGTTTGATGGACACTTGATAGCGTAGAAACCGGAGTTGATAGTACAACCGATACAGAAGATGGTGTTACATTTCCTGAAGGCTGCAGCTGCGTTTGTTGAACTTGCACGTGTTGCACACCCGGCGGTGCTATTTGCTGCACTTGCCCAGCTACAATACCTGCAGATGGCGTCACAATAGCTTTGACCAATTGGGAAGTTGGTTGATGTACGGCAACTTGTGAATTAGGGCGTTGTAAAGGAGAAGTCTGCATTATTTGAGCCACTTGTTGCTGGGTGACATTAGCTGCTTGTGGAGGTTGCTGCACGACAATAGTTGATTGCTGTTGTACGGTGATGGACTGCTGTGCTTCTTGTGGTTGTGCTGATATTGGAATTGTCAAATTATTCCTTTGTTTTTCTTTTAGTTTTTCCGCCTTTTTCAAGGCGATATCAATGGGATTCAATGGACAATCATAGTTCACCACACCGAATTCACTTAACACAGCAGCATGTTTTGAATTTTTTTGTGCCTGAGTACCAAATACCTGCTTGGGGGGAGGAGCTTTCTTCAAGTAAGCAGCTTTGATGTTTTCAAATTTTAACTTTGATAACTTCGAAAACGAGTTATTGTTATCGCCAACAAAAAACTGAGACGTTCGCATTGTTCGCACTCCGCTTTTAACAATGGGAGATTTCGTTTGACCTTTCACTTTTTTCTGCTTTTTCGGACTTTCTAGCAATTTACCTTCTTCACGTGGTACAATTACAGCCTCATATCGATATCGACACTGTTTGGGTGAGCGATATGTCCGGGACAGCTGGTTCACTGTATCAGCCACCAAATCCCAATTCGGCGTGTGACCCGGCGAAAGGAGCATAAGATTCAGGGGTAACCCTTGTAAATTCTGCAAAACATGCAGAATTGCAACGTCTTCATATATACACCATTCAGTCATTCCTTCTGGTTCTGTTAAAGGTTTTAATGAGAGCGGTTGCTTCAAACCGGGAATCTGCAGATTTGGTTTAAATATTCCGCGATATCGCTGCAACTTCAAATCACGGCGCAACTTCGCCAATGCAGGTGATGGCCGATCAAATAATGATCGCGGAGCAAAGTAATTATCTTCTTTACGAATTTTTGGCGCCCGTCTTGCTTCACCTGAAAATCCAGCCTCGGTCCTGGATCTCTTATACTCCCTTTTCACGTATATTGGTGGTAAATGGGATTCAGGCATAATGTCGCTTTCATACAAAAAGCTCAGCGAATAATCTATATAAATATCATTGTCATTTTGAGGTGGAGTGGGTGGACACCAAATCTGGAACGATTGTTCAGATAATAGTTATATGGATAAATCTTTTTCGGACGAACTTACCGGCATCTCGGCATGTATGTTATTCGAAACCCATATCTAAAAAAATAAAAATAAATTAACCTTGCCTGGGGACCATTTCTCGAAAGCAAAATTAGAAATTAATATTATCGACACCTTGTTTAGTTATAAAATATACCTAAAAATCGGTTGCAGAGCATAGTATTTTCTTCTATATGCATGAAGGCAATACTGCACAAAACATTGCAGAGTGAAACGAAAAAAAAAGATTATAGCAGATTAAGGCTAAGCCGAATCATATTGGCGAAGCAACCTTCCCTTTTCATATTCATGACATGAAATATTTGTCAAGATTTGGCAAGAAATGAATGATTTCATCACTTCAATTCCAATTAGAAATAGATACAAACTTCAGCTCTATATGTGTTTTCTAAGACAGTCAAAAATCAATCCTAAAGCTTTATGAATTAATTGTAATTAAATGTAAATTAAATATAAATAGACCTATAAACTACATCCTCGCAGCTGTGCTGTTTTATTATTTTATTTATAAATAAATATAGTAGTTTGGAAATGGCAAATTGAAGGCTGTTTTGGTGCCGTATTTGCTGCATATATGATAATATCAATTGACCACTTTACATTAAAATAGTTTTCTTTTAGCGAATATTAAGATAAACTATGCCATTGCCAAACATTGGTGGTACTACATGAATCAGAATGAAATATTGTTTAAATTTTAAAATATTGAATGTACTGGAAACTATCAAAAATAATAAAAACACAGTAGCAAGTGTAGTTTTATTTCGCTAGATCTCATATCACTTTATAAATAAGACACCAAAACAAATTAGTTTCTTCTGATAGCGAATATGTTGATAAAAAGCGCTAATCGTTGCATGGTCCCCAAACTATTTTTTTATTATTTACATTTATTTATAAATAAAATAAACAACACAACTTTTCAATTTAAGCAAGGATTTTTTTTTATTTCAGGCTCAATTTTTTCCTATGATGTAGTTAAGTTCTTATAATATTTCAAATGAGAAAAGAATAACTTTGGAAAATATACTATAGAATAGATTCTTGCTCTAAAACTAATATTAGGAATATCGACCAGACATAACTGACTTATGTTTAACATCTCAAAGTATAATTTGTTTACAATTGTGAATCTTGTTTGTAAGCATCAATATGCCACTTTAAAAGCGGTGGTTGTCTTATCAAAATTGGCTTAGTTGAGCCACTAATTTCTCCACAATTGTATTGTTGTTCAATCAAAAATCAAAAGGTTTTTTTTTGCAGTGAAACCTTTCAATTGGCATCTCCAAGTAAACCCCCCTCAAAAAAGGTTCGTTCTATCAGTTTACGTACACTGCTAAATTGAGATAGTGAAATACATACTGCACATCAAAGACTTATTTTTATCAGTGCTCACAACAGACGCTTGTGTCGTAAATTATGTCTTCCTTACTCTTGAAAACTTATTACCTCCAGATATGTAATATATATAATATTGTCTCAAGCATTCCCAACGCAAATCAGTGTATATTGTAAATTCTTTCCAATTGAAGATTTCACATTGTCGAGCGGAACTTACGAAAAACACATCCGCGTGTTCACGCATTATTCCAGAAAGTAGCATTACCACACATTTTTTCTTGTGAAACAGCTTCATGCCGCAACGAAGCGGTGGAATTTCGTTCTAAAATGTTCACAGAGAATCTGATTCCTTACTCACTGAAGTAAATGATGTATGAAAATAGTTTTTATGTTCAAAAGAATAGTATCAATTAGGAGTGCGTATGTACATATTTCTTAATGACTGCATGTAATCCTCTGCTGTTGATGGGAGTTTCACATCATCAACTCAAAAAGACTCCATGTGATTGCTGCCCAAAAGTAGAGAATGACCCGACGAACCGTTGTGGACGCGTCTCATAAATAAATTCTTAATCGCACCCTTGAAGAGCAACATTGCTAAATCCATCACTCGAATTATTCCAATTCCAACTGTGTTGGTACAATTCAATAAGTATGGAAAGCATTATCAAGACGGTCCAAATCCAGGATTCGATTTCAACAGCGAAGTGCGCCTGGTCATTCTACATCCTTTCAATGACTCCATTAGAGATCGCCTGGGAGTTGATGTGTTATTAGTTTTGGTTAGAACAACCATTGGTGATTTTAACAACCATTTATCTAGTTTATGGTTCTTATCAATCTGTTTAGAAGTAGATTTTATTTTTTTGCCGATCTTAGGAGTAATATTTAATTCAGAGTTAATGAGAAAGTTATTGGTTTCCCTCGAAAGAGATGTTCTTGATATTTTCAATGCTTTCGTTTCATTGCATTTCCCTCTTTCTTTACTTTTAAATTCTTTTTTACTTTGATGGGAATTATTTGATGAAGTACTGCCCTCACGTGACTTATTGAAATCTGAATTAGTGGCATTGTTCCCTTCTGTTCTACGACTATTCCGAGTGTTGACAGGACGAACACCAGGGAGAATGGGGCTAATGTCAAGGGTCCATAGGTTAATCTTAACTGACCCACGTGAGCGTGTACGAGGACTATTAACATCTACATGATTCTCTACAAATTCTAGTTTGTTCAGTGATGTATGAGAAGAATGCCTACTGCTCATTTCACTCTCATCAGAGGATGTAATATTTTTTTGTCGATTGATACAATTTGGTGTACCGTTTGCCTCATTAGAATCTACCATTACATCTAAACTACATTCACTATAGTCTTCAGAATTCTGGGAGCTTTCGTCGCTAGAGGTTATATTATTCCCATTTCCTTGATGTACCTCAATAGGCGGAATTCTCCGTCTTGGTTTACCAAATCGCAATGAGTTTCTTCCTTTTGTTGGTATGAAGTATTTTTGAGATGAGCTCGTTGTCTTTCGTTTCGTTCTAGTTTTTTGTTTTATTTCATTACTATTGGGTAAAGTAAGCTTTGGTTTCAAATTACGCAACAAAACTTTGCGCTTCTTATTTTGCAATTCCTTCGCAGGAAATGACTTACGTTTCACTGTTCCTTGAATAGTTTTTCTACCTAATTGAGTCAGTTGTTTTTTAGTGACGTTCGGGATTGGCTTATTGTTAATTTTTTTTTCATTGACAACTTTTTTATTAACCTGGTTTTTAGCATCCTCTCGGCTATATGTGATGAAGTCTTCATTCTGATTTTCAATTTTGCGCAGCTCTTCTTCCTTTTGTAGCGTAGCTAGACGGTTGGCTTCCCATTCTCGTTTTTGCTGTTCTATCTCCGCTTCTGCAGCCCGCAACTGTTCAGCCGTCCATGCTCCACCTGTTTCTTCCACAAACCGCATAGCGTATCGTTCGATTGGACTAAGCTGTAATAGAGTTGAGAATGGAATTTTTTTTAACAATTAACATTTCAAATATGAAACGATTTAAAAAAAAATAAAATGAAAAATATGTCTACGCATCAAATAATTTCATATCACTTCAAAACTAAAAATTCAACAGCATTATTAGGTCGAAAAATCATCGAGATTATCAATGTATTCATCATACCTACTGGCTTTGGCCTTCAGTCTGGTGTCAATCAACCAGCTAATCAATTATTTTCAAGGGTTATATCTGTTTGGAACCCCCAAAAAAGGATTTTTTCAAGATTATTCTGTAAGCACATTTTTAAACTATAGCCCACAAGTAATATACCAATCGATTAAGAACTAAATAAACCAAATGGCGGCTGTACGACCGTACAAACAAAATAATATTTTTTAGAAGTTCCCCGCGGCGAGCAGTAGCTCGTCACCATCTAAAAGCCCAATAAACTTTCTTTTATGAACTAGATAAGTATAGCTGGTAATATATACACGATTATAGTTTTAGAATTTTTTCGCAAAATGCTGGAGGCTGAGAAGAAAAATTCGCTTTTTTCGGCGAAAGAAATTAACTCAAAAAATTATTAAAAGCAATTCTCTTCATCAATCAATGTACTTTATTAAATGAGCAAATAATGAAGTTACGATTTTCAAGTAAATCGCATGAAAACTCGTCGAGTTCTATTGCTCGCAGATCTCGAATACGTGGTTTCGGGAAAAACACGTTTGAAGTTTAAAAACGCTATAACTTTCCAAAATCATAATATGGTCCATATATTTCTTTTTAGCTTCACTCTGGTCTTCCCAGCATGATACTATTGTCCTCCCACAACTATATTTGACCATTTCAGCTCTTTTCTGGATGCTGTAATGCTGGGCCCAGCCTCTTTGCCATATTGGAAAGTGAGTGCTTCGCTTCTTAAATGCGGTTCTTAGGAGTTACTCGAGAGAAACTAGTTTTAAAAATATTTCTAAGTTGTTTTTATACAAGGTCGCTATTGATTATGAATCTAGGGATGTTTTAACGTAAAAAAAATTACAAGCAGATATAACACCTTACTCGAATAAACTGATCGTGACTAAGTTTTATTGTGGCCAATTGAAATCACTAACTGAATTATCAGTGCTTGTGGATATAACTTAAGGACATAACTTAACTTCAGGGCTTGGCCTCCCACCCTGCATCCACCTATCCATCTTCCCATATGATCAGGACAGTTCTCCGACCCAGTGTAATTTGTTCAAGAAGATGCTACTTCCACAGAATTTTGTGGGTATTTCGTAATTTTCTCTTACGTTAGATTAATTAAAAAATGATTGTTTTTTGCACCAGATGGTGTTAAAAGTTTAGCATCACTAGGTTACTGGAAAAGGAGTTGTGAATTATGGAGCTCACCAGAAGATGACGAAAGATCACCGAACAAAACGAAAAATGTCATTCAGTTAGAGATAAATGACTTTAAAAACATACAAACACACATACGCAATGATTTTTTACTCAACCAAATATAAAGAAATTTGGCTGACTTCAGAAATATCCTTTTGTTCCTTATGATGCATAAGGAATTTAAAGATTCTGATCAAAATATACAAATAAGAAACCGGAAGCGTGGCGCTTAAGGTATGAAAAGTTTTACGGATTTTTGTATAAGAACATTTTCGTAGTTCCATTTGTATTAAGTTCGTAGTATATATTTACTAGGCATGGTAGACCACTCAGTTCACATTCATATAATGTCTTAGAGTTTAAAAAATTTACAGAAAAAAGGTAACTCTGGCCTACTTGTTAATAATAGTTGCTTCCAAATATGATTGTCTATATTCTAGACATATTACTGCAATATTTAAATATTCTAGAATGAAACTAAGGAGAATTTTTCATTCGGTTTTCGAAAAAAATAATAGTACACTATCAATTTTATTTGAGCAAATATCAAAATAGTTATTTTGAAGCCTAGACGTCATACAGGGACATCACCATATTTTTTTTCAGATTTCGGCGTAGTTAGTTTCTGAGAATGGTGCCTAAATTTAGTTAATCCCTCGTTGACCTCCTTACTAATACCTAATTCGGAAAGTACTAATTAAAATCTCCCATTTTATACCTCTAATGGCAACATTTTGTGAAAGAATAAGTTCGAATAACTCTACGCTTCAGGCATAAAGGTTTTGTGTTCATCTTGTGTGAGAAATGCCCTATTCACATTTTCCTACCGCATATACCTCTAAAATATTCCTTGATATACATATGTATTTCCAAACTCAGACTCTGCCGTTCATAAGAGTTCACCTTATATGATGATGACGTCTACACGTCGTTAGAGTGCGATAAATTCACATGAAATGCACAATATTAACGTTCTATAACTATGTTAATAATAGTTGGATTTTTATTAAACTTGTCAAGATTATTTTGTACTTCTTGCGTGAATTTAAGCGAGGTTTCGGATAAATTTCTGAAATATGGCAATATATTTTGAGGCTGGGACTCACATTTTGAGCCCTCACTCCCTTATCTTTCAGACGATATCAAAAACATCAGTTTTCAATACTAATTGAAGCTTTTCTTTTGATACCCCACACGACCATATTCTGTTAACAAAAATGTACACTCGCCATTATATGGGGAGCATTCCTTAAACTCAATAGAAAATGACGCCATTTCCTGTATGCAACGGGATGCACAGATCATATGTTCTCACCAAATTTCGTGACAATTGGTTTGGCAATTTCCGAGTAAATCGGATGTGACATCGGTTTGATTCTAATAAGGTTTTGTTTCACACAAATGCATGTAACAGATGACTCTCCCTATTCAAAATAGAATGTTTGTTGTTTGTAGTGATATCATTCCAAACGATAAATTTAATTCATTAATAATACGAAACCCAAAAGACTACTTACCCGACCTCACACAAATTTTCAATTAAAGTTACGCAAACAATAGCAATCAGTCATTAGCCGACCCATATTTCCTCATAAGTCACTAGAGTTCACTTTGTATCTACCGCCGAACAAAACACATGAAATAAGACCCACTTGAGTCACAACATGCTGTGCATACATCACCCATCTACATAACTACATGACTATGCATAAGAAATGCATACAGGCATATGACCAGCACGACCCGTATGCTTCTAGATTTGTAAATTGAAAGAAAGAGAAAGTTATGACGTCACAATCATAGTAGAGAAATATTGTTATGTACAGAACAATTTTTGGTCAAGAAAATTGCAAGTAAGAAATTAAAGGAATTTGATTGGTTAGAAAATGTAAGCGCATAGAAAATAAGGAATTTACATATGTTAGAATGTAAGTAAGAATTGTATTTAAAGAACTAGAACCTCAAAGCAGGAGGGGACTGGATTAGTTGCTTTCAATAAGGATAGATAATTGCTATACAGTGATATCTATCCTAAGCTCTTCCAGTGTCGATTAGACCAACGGCAGACTGCTGCTGATTGTAGCTTCCGCAGATTGTTGCGGAGTTAGGAATCCTCGAAAAAGGTTTTAAATTTTTAATAAAATTTATATTTCAAAAGTAACTTATATAGCTCTTCTTATTTCACTATCTGGATAATTTTCACGATGTCGATTTCACTTCCCTACAATTCATTGTATGTGGATTAACAGTTCCCACCTGTCCTCCATATTTTGTATTAATACGAGTACGTACAACCGTTGCTGAAAAAATTGTGGTCGACAGATCGAGAGTGAAACAGTGTCTGCTCCTTCCTTAGCTTTTGTCCCGTTTAGGAAAGTAGTTGGCTCGTCTATATCAGTTCCGCAACAGTACCAACTCAACTACACAATAAGTGTGATACATTGAACTCAGTGAGATGTGCGAGTTGCGATTCGATTCAGACATCAGTTGGCGAGGTGATATTGGGTGGGCTGTCAATACGATATTGTGTATCTTGTTACTGTAGCAGCTAACTTACAGCAAATATGAAGTATTGTATGACTGAATATTTACAGTACTATATTCTGGCGCACACGTTTGTTTATCCAAACGATAGACCAAATAATGCATTTTTTGTGTACTTGCATATCCATATATTCCTATATAAAATATTGCTGAAATTGCGTTGTAACTTTTTAACTTTACAAAGAGCGAACTGAATGTCATCAAAATTTAATAGTACGTTGTATAGAGAGGAAGATGGTTTATGTGAAGTTTGCATGAAATCGGTTGACTCGCTCTTGTGTTATGATTTTGAAGTTTTGTGTGAAAAAAAGACCTTATTAAAATCGCCTCAATGTCGATCTGTTTGTTACATCGGATTTACTCGGAAACGGCTGAACGAATTGTCGCCAAATTCGGTGAAAACATGTGGTCGTTGTGTCCTCCATATTAAAATAATTAAATAAAAAATTAGTATTATATTACCATTTTTTAAGAAATTCACCGAAAACCCCCCTTAAATTCATCATCAGCATAGGCAATAATATAGGATACAATTCTGGAAATTTTGAACTCGGTCTAACTATTATGAACAAAGTTATAGAAGGTCAAATTTGCGCATTTCAGGTAAAGAAGACGTGTCTGACGTCATCATCGTATAAAGAGAACTAATATGACCGGCGGGATTCAAGGGGGCATTTTTTTTTTACTTTTTTAGTTATTTGCTAATAATGCTTGCAGATAATAGACAGGTGTGTACTTGATTTCCAAAGGGTTTTAATTTACGTACATAACATTTATAATATGCTTTTGTGCACGGAGTAAAGTGGAAATGCGTCAAGATGCGTTAGATCAATTTAGATGCACACATACATATTGTGTACATCGTCATGCGATAATAGGCAATGTTTATTTAGAATGAACACAGTATTTATGTCGTTGATATGTACATATGTGTATCTTAGAGTTTGGCAAAATGGGATGGAATATTTTGTATTCTTAACTACGTAAGAATGGAAAATCGTGCATAGAGAGTTTTCACATAAGATAAACACAAAACCTTCATACCCAACGCGCTCCGGGTATCCTGGCTTTTTTATGTCAACATCGAATTTCTTAAAATAGTTATCGTTCCGATGCTTGTAGTTCTTCTAAATAAAAATAAAACTAGGTAGCTTGCTCCTACTACAATATATTTTAATAGTTAGTAAATACGTATTTCGCTACTAGGTAGTAGCTTAAGTACTGAGGAAGAGAATAAGTACTTCTCGAAATACTAAATACGTACTATTAAAACATATTGTAGTAGGAGCAAGCTACCTAGTTTTATTTTTATTTATATCGGATTTCTTCTTATAAAATGTGTATGAGAAGCAAAAACAACAACAAATACGTAGGCGCATATGAGCGATTTGACAATGTCTGATGCAGGAAAAGATTTTCCCGGAAATAGACATTTGTCTGTCTGAGACCAACTCAAACATTTGCCTGACTGATATGTGAGACAAAGACAGACATTTGTTTGATGCAAAAAAAGACACTTGCCTGACGCGGAAATTTGTCTAATATCTAATTCCAACTCAGACACTTGCCTGACGCGGAAATTTGTGTTTAATATCTAATTCCAACTCAGAAATTTGTCTGATTGATGTGTGAGACACACAGACATTTGACTAATGTAGAAAAGGGTTTTGTCTGAGCCAGACACACATTTGTTGTCTGATGCAGAAAAAGGTTTTATCTTAGACATTTGCCTGATGCAGAAAAATTTTTGTCTGAAACAGACATTTGCCTGTGTGATGTCTAATGTCGACTCAGACATTTGTCTAGTTGATGTGATAGATACACACCGCCATTTATCTGAAGCAGTCAAAGAGATTTTTCTACGCCAAACATTAGTTAATATTAGTGTTTTCAATATATTTACCTTGCTAATAAACTAGGCAATATTCTGTCATATCGTTCCCAGTGGGCGCTAGCTACCCGTCGTGTAGTTCCCAGTGAACGTTAGAAAAGCTGTCAAACTCCTTCAATTTCATGTGTCTTTTTCTTTACTATGGCCATTAAGAAAGTTAAACAAGTCGGGAAACCGGAAGCTAGACGCTTCAGGTATGAAAGGTTTTGTGTATTTCTTTTATAAAGAGATTTGAGTGTGCATTTGCCCCATTAGTATTTAGCACGTTATATTACGTGCATATATTATGTGAAAATATCCACTTTCAAGTGATATTGACATTCATAGTCTTGAATTTGCACAGAAGCGACAGCTTTGACCTAGTATAACTTTGTTAGTAATAGTGCGATTTTTACCAAATTTGGCGGGATCATGCTCTATGCTGTAATCTACATTATTTCGTGATTCTAAGGTGAACTTATGGGGAGATTCCTGTAAATTACTAAAAAATATAATAATGTACTATTATTAACTTTATTTGAACAGGTATCGATATGGAGGGTATTTCGGAGCCTAGGCACCATATAGTGGCAGCCTCCTGATTTTTTTCAGATTTTTGGGTTGGGTAGTTTCTGAGAATGGATCCGTTAAAAAAATGGTCACTTTCAACCTCCCCACCTTTCCAATAAATGTCAAAACTAAGACCGGCTTCGAAAAGTACTAACCGAAACCTTTAATTTGATACCCCACATGACTATATTTGATGAAAAAAAAATTTGCACCCCCCTTTTGCCTGTGTGGGGACTCCCCCTTAAATTCAACGTAAAAAGATGTAACCCACTATATGTGTGAGCGTTCACAGTTCCCACCTTTCTACCAAATTTAGTGTCAATCGCTCCGACCGTCTCTGAGAAAAACGCGTGTGACGGGCAGACGGACAGACAGTAAACCAATTAAACAAACGCTTCAAATGTGTGGTCTGAATTTGAAGAAACCGTGTTTCTTTAATGGATAATTATATGGAGTAGTTCCACAGTGGGAACACTACAAAATCAAACAGAAAATAATATATAAAATTGAATTACTCATTTTTCCAATATGTCCAAAAAGAACAAGTCAAGAAATCGGAAGTTGAACGCTTCAAGTATGAAAGGTTTTGTGTATTTCTTTTATAAAAACATTTCAGTAGACATTTGTCCATTAGTACCTAGCACGTAATATATGGATAATATTATGTGAGAATATCCACTTTCGCGTGATACCGACATTCAAAGCCTTGAATTTGCACAGAAACGACAACTTTGACCTATTATAACTTTGTTAATAATAGTGCGATTTCCATGAAACTTGGTAGAATCATCCTCTATATTATAGCCCATATAACTTAAGAAGCCAATTACTAAAAATTATAGTAATATACTATTATTAACTTTATTTGAACAGATATCGTATTTCGGAGCCTAGGCACCATATAGTGGCAGCCTTTTTTTTGACATTTTTCGGTTGAGTAGTTTCTGGAAATGGGTCCGTGATGGAAATGATCAGTTGTAAGATCGGCTTCGGAAATTATTAACCTCTAATATTTTGATACCCCACATGACTATATTTAGCTAAAAAGTAATTTGCACCTCCCTTTTGCAAGTGTGTAAGTTGGAGTCGGCAACAATTTTCCTCATTTCATTGCCTAATTTATCGATTTTCGATTGACATCGAATTCGCGGAAGTGACGGGTTAGGCATTCTAAGTTGTGCAAGATTGGGTTAGGTTTACACTCTTCCAAAACCTTTTCTTCGCACTTGATATATTCCGGAATTGAATCGTTCCTTAATTGGAAGAAATTTCCTGATTTTATTTTATTTTATTACCCATGATTACTACTACATTGCCTTTGTCCCCGGTCTTCCAATTAATTCCCAGGTAGACTTATTAGGATAGTATAGTTACAAAAGTTTTAAGATTAAGAATTAGGATATAAATGTAGTAACATTTTCGCCACAACCCACAAATGAAGTTAGCATGTAGCTACCGAACTGCGTATCTGGGGGAATAAATAGAATTCACTGACTTAAAAGAGGAACTTTGTTTTTTGATAATAAATACAATGCCAACCTGGAAGCGAGATGGATAGATGGCGAGAATATTTCGAGCAGATTTCAACTGAAGAATTTGTTCATCTTCCACTTCCACAATTATTGCCGACATTTGGAGTAGTTCCACCTGTCAATTCAACTGGTCCTCTGAGGTGGCGGAGAGGAAGACGGGGCGGCAACCCTGTCGACTGAACCAAAACCAAGTGGTCGAGGAGAACCTCCACGTGGTGGCACCCGGAAACGGTGTATCGCATTGGCTTGTTGGCCGTGATGCAGTAGGCGAATGCTCCAAGGCTTAATCAGGGCGATCAGACCCGAGTCTGCACGGGGACTCATCTGAAGTGGCGTCGGTCACGAAACCTTACCAGGGGTATACTGGTACCATGAGAACCAGGGTAGCCCCTGGACTCATATACTTCGGGAGAATACCTGTCGTATATGAGTACAGCTCGGTTGTTTGCGATTAGCCCCCTTGTGCGAGCTTCATGGGGGCTGTTGGTGATGCTCCAGCGAGAAGAGACCTTCGGGCCTCGGCGTGGTGTTGCGTTTCAACACGGGTGCCGTACTCCTTAGTTCGGTAGAGATTTAGGTACACTTGCATAAACTGGTATCGTTGTTGCTTGTCGCAGCGGGGCTCTGATTGTGGTCCTAAAATCAATCCGTGTCTTAAGAAGACCGTAGGATTAAGTCTCCACGACAGGTACCTACGTTAAAACCCCAAGGACTGAACTGAATTCGAGGAAGAAATAAAACGAATAAAATTGAGGAAAGGAATTGACGACATTGCACCTGAGCTCTGCAAAGCGAAGAGCCGGGGCCCATCTCGGTGGCTCAGCGAATTCCTTAATCGGATTATTCAGGGAAGTAGAACATCATGTGACTGGCAAGAAAGTACCACAGTTCCAATATGGAAAAAGAAAGGAAAATCAGCAAATGCTCAAATTACCGTTCGAACCGGTTGCTTTCCCATACCACGAAGATATTTGAAAGCATTCTTGACAATCATATTCGCGAAATAAAGTCGGATTTGTGCGGAACTATTGACGCAATACACGCTGCGGGGTTACTCATGGAGAAACATCGTGAGGAGCATCGCTTTCTTTACATTGCATTTCTGGAGAAAACATTTGGCCGTGTGCCAAGTGAACTCATCTGATATGCTCAACGACAACGCTTAGTGCCAAAAGAACTGGGTTCAATTGCGCTACCACAATCCGAAGAGTAAAGTTCGAAGTGTTTCACCGTGTTTACCGCAATGTCGTCCATCCTGTCGCTATGGTTCTGAGTGTTGGCCGACTATAAAAGCCAATGAACGGCGTCTTGCAGTAATGGAGACGGAGATGTTGCGTTGGACTAGTGGCGTGGCACGTTTTGATCACATTCGAAATGAATATCGATCGATACGGGTTGGACCGATCGTGGAAAAACTGTAAGCGAGGCGTCTTTGAAGATATGGTCACGTAATTCGCGCTAACGAGATTTCACTTGCCACGATCGGTCTGAGCATCGAAGTCGATGGCAAACGACCGAAAGGCCAACCGAAACAACGGTGGCTTGATACGCTGAATTGGGATTTAAAAGCCCAGCGATTGGATCCAAATCAGGCACTTCATAAAATGGCGAAACCGATCACGACAAGCCGGTCCCGCTTGTAAACGGCACAAAGGATGAAGAAGAAAGTCACTTCCTTTGCCTTTTCCTGCATGAAAATTACTGTAAAATGTTTCATAAAGACGGCATCGTACGGTCGTCTAACTAGCTTTACCAGAAGATCCGTTGTAGCATTCAACCAACTCTAGAAAGTTAGATATGCAAAATGCAAGGGGCTCGAGATCAATTCATAAATCAGTTTCAATTTGCCTTGTCTCGATAAAACGGACTTTTGCCGAAATCGACCCATTTTCCGCGGTAACACAAAAGCCACCAATTATGAAACAAGTCGGGAAACCGGAAGCTGGGCGCTTCAGATATGAAAGGTTTTGTTTGTTTCTTATGAGTATATTTGAGTGTAGAACTGTCCCATTTGTACGTAGCACGTTAAGAATATGCATTTAGTCTATCAGATTTAGTACTTCGGGTTGTAAATTTACACGGTAAAGACAACTTTGAGCTACTGTAACTTTGTCACTAATGGTATGATTTTGATCAAACTTGGAGATAATATGCTTCATATTATATTTTATACTACTACCATAACTTATAACTCTGAGATAAACTTAAGTGGGGTTTTACTAAATTTTCCCAAAAATATGGTGATATACTATTATTAACTTAATTTGAACAGATATCGATATGGAGAGTATTTTGAGGCCTGGGCACCATATTGAGGCAGCTTCATGATTTTTTTCAGATTTTTCGGTTGGGTAGTTTCTGAGAATGGCGCCGTTAAAGAATCATCACTTTGCACCCCTTCCCCTCCCCGCCTTTTCAACAAATCTTAAAACTAAGACCGACTTTAAAAAGTACTAATTGAGACCTTTCATTTGATATCCCACATGACTATATTTGGTGAAAAAAATTTGTACACCCTCCTTTTACATGTATGGGGACCCCCCCCTAAATCTCAACGTAGGAGGATATCACTCACTGCATGTCTGGGGGTCCACAGGTCCCCACTTCTCACCAAATTTCGTGTTTATCGGTATAGCCGTTTCTGAGAAAAGTGTCTGTGACAGACAGACAGACATTGTTTGATTTTGTCTTACAAACAAAACCTTAAAAAGTAAAACACAAAACAAAAACATAAAATAAACTTCGATCATGGCAATCCGACCCTGAGCTCAACGATGGAGAATATGAATTTAGATTCAGATTCTCCACTTATTCAGGCGCAAACCCATCCAATTGGGACCCAGTCCTTCACAGACGAGCCGAAGCAGTCCTCTTCTGTCATAACACTCCTGACTTCGAGCTCGGGACCACCGGCTGACGTTAGAGCCTTGACTACGAGTAGGGCTCTAGTGTCAGTAGTTTGCATTTGTTTTCGGGAACTAACCAGCCTCTGGACAAACCACAAGTACGACAACCTTGTTTTAAGAATAGACTCCGCGTTAGAAAATAACTATCATATATGTTTTTTGACGAAATAGTAGCTTCAGCGACCCAATTATCACATCCGCTGAAAAGAACCAATTCGGAACAATCATTTATTAATTATAATGCCTTAAAAATTGATTTCTTACAAAGCGGAAAAGAAAACGCGGCGATAAGCTGACACTTCATGTGATGTCACGGAGCGAACAATTTAAATGTTACCTACGTAAAAGCGTACAGTTTAGTATATGTTACTTGTTACTTTGAAAGTAATCAATCCGTTTTTAACAGAAAAGTTGATAATTGTTCCTTGAAAGGATAACCTTTCAATTTGAATATTATTGTAATGTTGACTAATATCTGTCTTCATCAAATACATTTTTTATTTTATTTAATATATTTTACAAGAGTGAGAAAATAAAGAAATGCGTTAGAAAATGACTGTATGTTTCTTTATGTCGAAATAATAGTGTCACCTGCCAAATTACCATATCCGCTAAAAAACAAGTACCGGAAGCTCGCGCTTCGTGTATAAAGGTTTTGTGTTCATCATATGTAAGAAACTTCAGCACACATTCTTCTACTCATATATAGCTGCAAATCCAACATAATCCTTTATATTTTTCCAAACTACAAGCCATAGATATTATCCTGACCCTAAACAAACAAACTGCCTATTTCCGAATACTGCACATATATGTATATGCATCGTATCGGTTGGTGTCATTATCCTGCTGAAAGGCAAACGAAATATATTTTTTCCCCTAAAAAAGGAGTTACGTCATCCTCATCCATCCGCCTACACATGTCGGCATCATCAAAGAACGATGCCTAAATAAATACTCGCTAGCAAGTTTAGTTTTAGACCTAAGTAAATACATAATTGTTAGGAAGTAAGAATAAGGAGAACATGTGTATTTTATTGCTTGCATTGTCACCCTTTAAAAGGACATGTAACTGCAAGCAAAGGGTGCACTCTTATCTAAGATATTAAAGTGAAGAGTCACAGTTGAAATCATTTGTTTTGTAAAAGCGGATCACGGTCGGAAACTCGTGATCATAATTATGGAAGTAAGCATTGAAAAGGTGTTAATATGCGTAGTTGTCTATTCGTGTCGAATGCCAATCGCCTTAAACACATAAAACAATAGTGGACGTATAATTTGTCGAGGTCAATTTCGCAAAAACGCCTTTATCTGTGCTAAAAGTAATTTAAAGTATTATAATTTTGCTTTATGCACTAGTAAAGTGTCTCAATGGGCAAATTCCTCAAAAACGAAAATTAGTTGAAAAAATTCGAAAAAAAGTTTGGATGGCAATAAATTTCCGACATTCCAACCTAGTTCTTCCCTACCTACAAAAATTAAAAGTTTGCTTTGCCGACGCATTAATCTTAACCTTGAAATCACTGTTGGAGGAACTACTCACAGAAATAATTTCCGGAAATTTGTTTAAATACCACAAGGTTGCTTTATTTTTATTTCTGCCCACGAAGACATTACTGCAGTTCGACAAAAAAGAAGAATGCCGAGAAGCTATGACACCTGAGACCACGGCTAGTGTTGACAATCCTTTTGTGGATTTTATTGAGCCGCGAAAAGACGACAACGGTGTCCATAAGATTGAAATCGAAAACTATTTGAATACAAATGTGCTACAGCGACGAATTCGAAAGCCTCCAATGCTGGAATTATTTTCTATTGCTTTATAAATCCAGTTGCAGAATTTTGTCGATACCTATGGCAGTGTTGCTTCTGAAAGAGCATATTAACAAATGGCTGAAGCTATTGTCAAGAAATTTGGTGAAAACGTATCATCTTCTGTGAATCATTTGATATATAACAAGTGGTGGGATAACTCCTAATACATGCGAAGGATATGGTCGTGTGGGGCATCAACTGAAAAGGCTTAATTAGTACTTTTCGAAACTCGTCTTATTCCTGATATTGGCTGAAACATAAGAAAGTGAGGACTAAAATGTGTGCCCAAAAAGTGTAACAGGTGTCGTTCTTAGTACCTATCCATCAGAAAAATATGAAAAAATTCTATATGAAATTTACGCCCCATAACATATTCCGTTCCAAGATCTGCTCAAATAAACTTAATAAATATTACGAAAATATTACCACATTTCAGACATTTACACGAAAAACTCTACCCTATTATTGTAAGTAATAAGATAATACAAAATTTTGGAAAGTTTGAAGGAAATTGAACTCCTATTAATAACATTATGGGGGGGTCAAAATTTTATATTCCACATGAATTTATTGCACTCTAAGACGTGGCTGACATAGTTATCATTTAAATTGAAAAAAAACTGCTGAGATCAGGGAAAGAGAAAAATATAGTTGGAGCTTTTTCACTGTGCTAAATCCTACCTGATCTCTTTTGGTGACAGGTCCCGCGAAAAAAAGCCAAGCGCTTGGTATTGTAAGATCATAAGCCTCGGAGAAATGCTAGGGCGTGTCCCCAATCTTGTCGAAAAGTGGGCAACAGTTCTTGACGCATGGACAGCGTCAGGACGTAAATTAGTCCGAGTACATCAAATACGTGTCTGCACGCTAAATATTGGTACTCTCATTGGAAAAACTGAGTAACTCACAAGAGCCCTTCGGAAAAGGCGCATTGACATCTGCGCTCTACAAGAATCCCGATGGTCTGATGCTAAAAGCAGCAACATAGAAAGCAAACGCAATAACAATAGCTGAAGAATTTGCTCATCCTCCACTTTCACAATCATTGCCGACATTTGGAGCAGTTCCACCAGTCAGCGCAACTGAAGTCGAGGAGGCAATAAAACAAATGAAATCGGGGAAAGCAACAGGACCTGACAACTTCGCTTCTGAGCTCTGGAAAGCGAAGAGCTGGGACCCAACACTGTGGCTCAATGAATTCTTTAACCGGGTTATTCAGGAAGGAAGAACACCATCTGACTGGCAAGAAAGTACCACTGTTCCAATATGAAAAAGAAAGGTAGCCCAGCAGAATGTTCAAATTACCGTCCGATCCGGTTACTTTCCCATATCATGAAGATTTTTGAACGCATTCTTGGCAACCGTATTCGCGAAATCGTTGAAATAACCGTGACTCAAGCCGGATTTGTCAAGAACTGCGGAACTACTGACGCAATACACGCTGCGCGGTTACTCATGGAGAAACACCGTGAGAAGCATCGCCCTCTTTACATTGCCTTTCTGGATGTAGAGAAAGCGTTTGACCGTATACCACACAAACTCATCTGGTATGCTTTAGGACAACACTTCGTGCCAGAAGAACTCGTGCGCTGGGATCAATTGCTCTACCACGATCCGAAAAGTAAAGTTCGAAGTATGACGGGTGTATCAAAACCGCTTCGTGTCTCTGTTGGTGTTCATCAAGGAAGCGCCCTATCACTACTCCTCTTTGTTCTTGTTATGGACACCGTCACATGGAATATCGAATGTCCAGCGCCCTACACACTGCTTTATGCAGATGATGTTTTCTTAGAATCTAATAGCAAAAATGATCTCGAGCAACTTGTTCAAAAATAAATGATCGCCTCATGTAACACGGTCTCAGATTGAATCTAAACAAAACTGAATTTTTGACGACCGATCCCCATGAAACAGGCACAATCACTGTTAGCGGCAGTGATCTGCCCAGAACTGAGCGATTTAAATACCTCGGGTCAACGCTATCAGCCAATGGAAAACTGCGTTATGAAATTGCTTCACGCATTAACGCAATCTGGATGAAGTGGTGTTCTTTGTGATCGACGTATCAACGAACGTCTCAAATCTAAAATTTATCGCAATGTCGTCCATCCAGTCGCTCTCTATGGTTCTGAGTGTTGGCCAACCATAAAAGACAATGAACGACGTCTTGCGGTGATGGAGACAAAGATGCTACGTTGGACTAGTGGCGTCACACGTTTAGATAACATCCGAAATGAGGATATCCGCGATCGTTATGGGGTTGCACCGATCGTGGAAAAGTTGCGAGAGAGGCGCCTTCGCTGGTATGGTCACGCAATTCGTGCCAACGAGAATTCACTTGCCAAGATTGGTCTAAACGTCGAAGTCGATGGTAGACGACCAAAAGGCAGACCTAAACAACGGTGGCTTGATACGCTGGATGGGGATTTGAAAGCCTCGAGATTGCACCCAGATCAGGCATTCGATAGAGCCAAATGGCGAAACCGATCACGACGAGTCGACCCCGCTTGTGAACGGGACAAAGGCTGAAGAAAAAGAAGAATAACAATAGCTATAAACTACCCTATTTTGGCAGCCAGCACACTCAATATAGTATTTTGCCATCTCAAAGGATTTCCGTGGCTCCATTAAAGAATTCGAAGGTATCATCTTCCTTCATTTTATAGTGGGGATAGTAAAAAGTAAATCGACTGTATTCTGGTAAATGCCGATCTTTCCCCATCGCTACTGACTACAAGCCGTTCCCTATGAGAACATCGCACCTCAACATCGGTCGTTCGCATCCGTCTTGCGAATCAAGCCATCGATGAAGCAACGTGAGAAACGTGAATGGTGGCGATTTCGTAAGAAAGAAGAAATGATCTCACTTGTGCAATTACCAACCTTTGCGAATGTGGAAGAGTCGGGGAAACAAATTAACGACACGATCCTCAAAGCGGCCTCGGCCACCCTCGGGGTCACCAAGGCAGATGAGCGGTACATCAACCGAGATACTTGGCTTTGAAATGACGATGAGAACCGCCTTTACTACAAGTTTTTCGACGATAAAACGCTCGCCAATTGGCAAATTTATAAGAATGCCAACCGGAAAGCAAAGAAAGCCATCGCTGCCAAAAGATATGTTTAGACTTGTCAAAAGCCGACACCAACACACAGGATATCTAGCACTTCTGTTGCGTTAAGAGGTTATGTCTGCTTGGAGCCCTGCTATTTTTTCCAAGATTTTTCTGTGACCACATATTTGAATTATAGTCCGAAAGTAATATACCAATGAACTAAGCAACTTTTAAAGAGTAAGAAAAAAATTTATTATTGACAATGTTTGGCAAAATGGCGGCTATAGGACTATACAAACAAGGCAAGATATTTTGGAAGGCGTCGGCGGCAAGCAATAGAACTCTCGTGGACCACCATCTAGAACCATACCAATTTTTTTTCATGAACTACATAAGTGTAGCTAGTGAAGTGCACACGATTACAATTTTAGAATTTTTTTCGCAAAATGACGGGGCTCTAGCTTTTTCCACTAAAAAACTTTCTTAAAAAAATTATTAAAAAAGAAAATCTCTTAGATAATCAAATGAAGAAGTTACAATTAAATTTTCACGTCGATCGGATGAAACACGGAATTCTACGGCTCGCCAATTTTGAAAATGTGGTTTCGAGAAAATCGGCTTTTAAATTTAAAAACGATAACTATCACAATATGGTTCACATTTTTTTTTTTTAAATTTCACTCTTCTATCCAAGCATCATGCAACCATATTTTCCTCTTATATTTCTTTTCTGGTTGCTGTAATGTTCTTCTTAGGAGTTACTTCAGAAAAACTAATTTTAAAAATATTTTTAAGTTGTTTTCATATAACATCGCTATTTATTATGAATATAGAGATGTTTTAACGTATTGTAAGCCAATGAAAAAGAATCTACAAAATAAAAAATTCCAAACAGATATAACCCCTTAATAACTTTGCTTACCGACCGTCGAATAGATTTAAACTGAATAATTTGTTCATCCTCCACTTCCACAATCACTGTCTACATTTGGAGTACTTCCACCTGTCAGCGCCACTGAAGTCGAGGAAGCAACGAAACAAATGAAATTAGAGAAAACAACAGGACTTGTCTACGTCGCGTCTGAGCTCTTGAAAGCGAAGAGCTGCCCCAACACTATGGCTTAGTGAATTCTTCAATCGAGTTTCTGAATAATGTAGAACACCATCCGAATGCAAGAAAGTACCACAGTTCCAAAAGGTAGTCCAGCAGAATGTTCAAATGACCGCCCGATCCGGTTGCTGCCCCATACCACGAAGATTTCTGAAAGTATTCTTGACAACCATATTCGCGAAATCGTGAATAAATCCGAATATGTCCGAATAGTTCAACGTGCCGCAATGTAATCCACCGCATGTATGGGAGTTCAACCGTTCCCATCTTCCTACCAAATTTAGTATCAATATGAGTAACCGCTTCTGAGGAAATGGATGTGACAAACATACAGACGAACGAACAGGCACACCATAAACCAAATTTAAAAAGATTTTGTTTTCAGCACACCGCTAAGGTCACATCCGCGGTGAGGACATTCATGATCGATATGGGGTTGCATCGATTAAAACAAGTGTCTCCGATGGTAACTTACTTGCCAAGATTGATCTGAACATCTTAGTCGATGGGAAATGACTAAAAGGGCGTTTAAAACGACTCCATCTAGACAGAACACATGACCGAGCAAAATGATGCAACGTGCCCATAACTCTTGGTGATAATAATTATCCTTTTTGCGCAGCAAAAGGAGAGTGGATATCACCTAACAGTCTACACAAGCTCATCCGGTATACTTGGCGGCGACAACTATTGTCAGAGGAACTCCTTCTTTTGGGTTAAATTGCGATTGGAAGAATGGTAGGAACATCAAAATCGTTTATGTCGGTGTTCATCAAGAAAGTGCGCTCTATTCGCTTCTCCTTTTTTGTTACGTACAGTGAGACACTGGCCAACATCCAGCACCAGACACATTGCTCTATGCAGATATCTACCGTTTAGTCCAAAACTGGCTATGAGTACAGAAGTCAGGATATCCTTGATCGATATTGCGTTACAAAAATCACGAGATAGGCATTTTCACGGTATGGTAATGTAATTCGCGGTGCTGAGAACTCACTAAAATTGACCTTGATATCCAATGGATATCGCCAAAAAGGCCAACCGAAATAGCGATGGCTTGATACGCTAGATGGTAATTTGGCGCATTTTACCAAGATAAGCCGACCCCACTACTAAACGTGGCAGGGGTAAAAGAAATGGATCTGGATCGAAAAGGGATTTGTTTTTAAGCTGGAGGTTGTATAACGTGGCGCGAAAGTTTATAGTCTCACCGTCAATAAATTACTTGAATGAATCTACCGGGGCCAACTATGAATAATATCATCATCAACGGCGCAACAACCGGTATCCGGTCTAGGTCTGCAGGAACTGCAGACATGCCGGTTTTGCGCCGAGGTCCACCAATTCGATATCCCTAAAAGCTGTCTGGCGTCCTGACCTACGCCATCGCTCCATCTTAGGCAGTGTCTGCCTCGTCTTCTTTTTCTACCATAGATATTGTCCTTATAGACTTTCCGGGCTGGATCATCCTCATCCATACGGATTAAGTGATCCGTCCACCGTAACCTATTGAGCCGGATTTTATCCACAACCTGACGGTATCACTCATTGATATCGTCGTTATGTAGGCCACGGAATCGTCCATCCTCATGTAGGGGGCCAAAAATTCTTCGGAGGATTCTTCTCGCGGCCAAGAGTTCGCAATTCTTCTTGCTAAGAACCCAAGTCTCCGAGGAATACATGAGGACTGGCAAGATAAGATCATTGTCTTGTATAGTAAGAGCTTTGACCCTATGGTGAGACGTTTCGAGCGGAAGTTTTTGTAAGCTGAAATAGGCTCTTTTGGCTGACAACAACCGAGCGCGGATTTCCTCATCGTAACTGTTATATACGAACCTGTAATTTTTCCTATCTATTATTTTAACATCTACTTAACTCTAAGGTAGAGCGATAATAAAATTATCAATGCCATGGCAGAAAATTAACCCGAAGTGGACACACGACAATGGCTTCATTGATTTGGAGGCGACGTCTAAATATTCCCCTCATGGATAAATCGTTGATATGAATCAAACAATTCCAGCTCCAGATAGAACGGAAAAGTGAGATCGAGCGATTCCGAAATTCGACATAAAAAGCGATGGTAGCTGGCGGAGGCCACAGCTACGGAAGAAGCCGATTACACTTTGTTGAGGAAGCAGCGCCCATCATAGAAAATATTATAGGAAAACTATCCTCACAGGTTCCATGATGCCTCATTTATGAATAGAGAGGAGGCGAGTTTGATGCAAGACGGGACTCCATTGTATACAGCTTTGAGAACTTATGAAGCGCTCACTGCCGGCTATACCATTCAATAGAATATGTCGGCTCCGTGTGGTTCCCGAAGGACAAAGCTACGGTCCTTTTAGAAGTAAATAACCTAATGCATATAGGCCCGGATCTTCTGAGGCAACTCGTTGCACTCACGAAGAAAAACAGCTCTGCCACCTCTGCAATTACAAATCTATCTGACGGCTCCAAACAATGGTTTGCCTAGTGTCCGCAGTTTGGCTCCAGCTAGAGTTGGGCGATCGCAAACGAAATACTTGGAGGGTTTCTCCCTCTTCTACTCGGCTTCCGAAATGTGAATTGTAAGGTATGCCGAGTCCGGCGGTAAGTCAGCCCGCCGTGCAGACCGGCTTAAGGGGGGTCATCCCGTGTGTCGGATTGGAGATGCATGAATTGTATCTATATATAGTGGAGAATATGTGGGCAAAGGGATTTTCCGACATTCCGAGTCGTTCAGAAATGACAGTGTTAAACACGTAAGGAGTTTGCAGCCGTGGCTGGAGTACTCGATAAGAAAGAGCATCGAATCTTTTTTTACCTGTTAGTTTTTTACCTGAGCCTTATAAATTCGAACACAGGTATCAATATAAAAAGATGGAGAACCAATCAATTGTCTAAACTTATTTGCTGTTTGGAATAAAAAGGATAATCCAGTCTAGAGTGAGCACTGAAAGTCTTTCAAGCTATATTCAGTTATATTTTGTTCTGTTTGTGTGTTCAGTGATTTGGGTGGTGAATGGGTCGTACGAAGGGAGGTCGCTTTAACGTTCAACGTCATGCTCGCACTAAAAAAACGAGTATTTCATGGGAATCGCTACTTATCAAAGAAGAAAAAGGACTTTGCATCAACATCAGCAAAGAAACTTTTAGCAAGCATGAACATGGATGTTCCAATTGCGACAAGTTTTGTATATTGGATTTTGCTAGAGTTTTCTCCGGCATTTCTGGAAATAATAAAATATACGTAGTAGTAAAAAAGGAATGCGTAGGACATGTCGAGAAAAGAATGGGAACGCGGCTTATGGGAACGTCGTTGGTGCAAAGAAGAATCACAAAGGCATTGGTGGAAAAGGGACTGGTAAACTTACTGATAAGGTTATTAGCGACCTCACTACATTTTTCGGGCTAGCTATTCGTCGACACGCAAATTCGAGAGAAGGAATGAAGCAAGAAATTTGGGCAACTTTTTTCCATAAATGTTCTTCAGACGAAAATCCTCAGCATCAAAATTGTCCAGCAGGCGAGGACAGTTGGTGCAAATGGCGCAAAGTGGAAGCTAAAGGAGAACTGGATAGTTTCCACCACGAGAAGGCAACTTTGACTGAAGAAGTTCAGTCAGTCGTCAAACCAATCTACAAAGATTTGTCATGAGATGATATCTTGAACAGATGTTTAGAAGCAGAGATCCAGAATAACAATGAGTCGTTAAATGCATTGATCTGGACTTTCGCTCCTAAACACAGTCATTCTGGGGCCAAGGTCGTAGAAATAGCCACTTTTCTGGTTGTAATTATTTTCAATGAAAGATTCAATGGCATTCTCAAAATCCTAGTGACAATGGGATGTCAAGTTGGTCACATATGTCAGGTTTATGTGGACCGCTGTAATGGAGCGCGAATTTGGCGGTCCGAACAACGATCGACTGACTTCGCTAAAAAGAGTCAGAATCGAAACCAGAGAGCAACAATCAGCCTTACAAGACTTTTTTGAAGAAACGGAGGGTTCTCTCTATGGACCAGGTATAGCAGATTAATGGTGAGTTAAAATTTTACTATTGATAATCACATTTAAATTTTCAAATGCGTTTTTCTCGAAACTGCATCTTGGAAATCGTCTGCCACCATAGCTCATTTTCACGACTTCTTTAATACATATTTCTACGGTCCGCAAACTAGGATAATCGTAATCGGATGGGTAGTTTTTTTTTATTCATAAAAAAAAAGCCGTAAAAAAACACCAAAATCGAAAAAATTAAGTTTAAAAGCCCACCAAAAATTTACCTTCTAATATTTTCTAATTATCCTAGTTTGCGGACCGTGGAATATTGTCCACATTAAAATGCCGTTTAGTTTTTTCACCTCAGATGAACACAGCGTCCTCGAGCGTGGCAGCAGAAAGTCACCTTTTTTTGAAGATGGGTGCATAAATTGACACGTATTCCGAAAACTAGCTACGATATCAAGCTGAAAAATTTATCACATATACTAGAGATATCAATAAAGATATGGTGAAAAAATCACGTTTCTATCTTTATCCAGTCCTCCAAAATAATTTTTCAAACAAGTCGGAATACCGGAAGCTCGCGCTTCGGATATAAAGGTTTTGTGTTCATCTTATGTAAGAGACGCACATTTTTCTGTTCGTATATAGCTACAAATCCAACATAATCCTTCATATTTTTCCAAACTACGAGACATACGTACATATTAGAGCCATAGATATCACGCTCACCCTAAACAAACAAACTGCCTATTACCTACTGTACACATATATGCACGTATCTAAATTTATCGTACCCATATTTCCGATTTACGTCTTATATCTAACTGAATTAGGCACTACCCGCAAAGTTCATTAGCACGCATATATTATATACTTACATACACACATGTCTGGTTGACAAATAACTAAAAAACTAAAACAAAATAATTGTCTGCGACCCAATTCGTAAGAACTCATTTCGTTGTGATATTGACGAATTGATATGTGATGATGACGTCATGCGGGTTGTAGAGTGCACGAAATTCACAAAAAATTGTAAAGTTTCACCCCCTATAACTTTGTTAATAATGGTTGGATTTTCTTCAAACTTGACCAAACTGTGCACTATATTCTTCATTACACGCATGCCAAATTTTGTACTTCTGGGATGAACATAAGGGGGGGGTGCCGGGTAAATTTCTAAAATGTGGAAATATACTATTGTTAACTTTATTTGTGCAGATATCGGAACCGGATATATTTTGAGGCCTAGATTTCGTAGAGATGCACCACTGTGATTTTTTTCAGATTTTTCGGTTGGATAGGTTCTGAGAACGAGACCTGTTACACTTTTTGTGGGTCATATTTTGAACCCTCTTTCCCCTATGTTTCATCTACTATCAAATATTGAACCAGATTCGAAAAGTACTAATTGAGACCTTTCATTTGATATCCTACATGGCTACATTCTGTGAAAAAAAAATTTGCACCCTCCATTCACATGTACGGGGAGCCCCCCCTTAAACTTAACACAAGATGGCGCCACTTACTGCATGTAAAGGGATCACCAGATTACATACTCTCACCAATTTTCGTGACAATCGGTCTAGCCGTTTCCGAATAAATCGGGTGTGACAGACAGACGGACAGACAGACACCGTCTCGATTCTAATAAGGTTTTGTTTCACACAAAACCTTAAAAAAGGCTAAGAAAAAACGGCCTTCACACGATATGACCCCCTTAATCTTATATGCATTAGACATCCAACACCAAGACAAATTTCCTTTCTATCAGTGAAATTTAAAGCGCGACCTTCCATTGCGACAGCCTAACGCTCCAAACAATGAAACATTCCAGATGAATACATTACTAAAATGAGCCTTATTCTAAGCAAGTTTTACTGTATAACGATTTGTGATATATTCCAATGATTTTAGCACTGAACTATGTCTGATCGTCAGAATTAATATAGCATTTATTCATCACAAGTTATTTCAATAACTCGATACAAACGAATACAAATGCTCATCAAAAATTGTTTAATAGAAAACTTACCTGTTCTACAAGATTTTGAAGTTCCAAATCCACTTTGCTTTTCTCTGGTATTTTGTCAACTACGTCGTCCAAAGGAATATTCTCATCGAACTCCGCTAAATCAGCAGCTGCTTCAGCTTTCGCTGTAGTCGCAGCCTCAACATCTAAGTCATCTTCTGCGGCTGCTAGCGCCGTTTCAAAGGCTCCTAAAACAGTTTTTTCATCACCAGATCCTGTACATGCAATTGCCTGATGTAAATTATCTTGTAAGCGCTGTCGTCGTTCGCGATCACGTTCTAACAATTCTGATAAACGAACATTTGCATCATCTTCCAGCCCCACTTGGAACAAATCCTGAATCGCAGTACTTTTGAAGTATGCAGTCGTGAAATTTCCACCCTCGATTGCTAAGTCACCTAGCAGACGTTTTTGATTTGCTTTCTTCAAAATATTTTCTTCGATCGTTTTTTTCGCTAACTAATCGATAAATATGAACATCTCTTGTCTGGCCTATACGATGACAGCGGTCCTGAGCTTGAGCGTCCATTGTAGGATTCCAGTCAGAGTCATAAAATATCACAGTATCAGCACCAGTTAAATTGACGCCTACACCACCAGATCGAGTTGATAAAATAAAAGCAAATATTCGCTTATCTCCATTAAAACGTTCCATTAAAATCTGACGTTGTTCAATGCGGGTTGTGCCATCCAAACGCAGATAGATGTGCCCATGATAATTTAGGAATGATTCTAAAACATCAAGCATTTTTGTCATTTGTGTAAAAATCAACACACGATGACCTTCCTGCTTCAACTTCCGGAGCAATTTGTCTAATGTTTGCAATTTACCACAATCGTACTGGATTAACCTAGGATCGGGAAACTGGAAGAGAAAAAAGGAATGTATTTTAGTTAACGTCTGCGTAACTCATGATGAACTAATGCATACTTTTATATTCTATATGAAAAGAAACAAGTAGGAAGCCAGAGTGTTTGCCACTCAGGTATGAAAAATTTTGTTGATTTTTAATGGAATATTATTTGGGTATACGATGGCTCGATTTATTCATAGTTCCGTGATCAATGGCGTGGCGTCAATGGAAGCAAATTGAAAAAATACAATAACAGAAATATAACAAATGTAACCACTTTAAAAATTATAGCATAGGCTCTAAATGTTGTTTGTTAACAGCAGTTTGACACAGGAAAAGAAGAGCAACAACATATACATATCCCTTGAGAGGCATTTTAAAATCTGCTTGTATCCCGGTCCATTGAAAAATTCATTCGTTGTCGAGCGTTCATCGCGAATTCATTAATTAAATTAATTGGATGGAGCCAATCGGATGCACTACATCTTGTGGAGGTGTTTTCAGATTTGCCTCCGAAGCAGCAGAATTGATTACTGATGATCGTGGGATGTATTGATCCGATCGAATGAAGAACGAATGCTTAGGTTTCCAATTTGATTCCGATCCATCCGATGAATGAATGGTAAAGGTTCCAATTTGATTTTCGGTTGTAGGTGATTAGTTTCGGTAGAGAAATATTGAATATTAGAATTTTTTGCACGTTGTAAGTTTGCCAGTGATTTAAGGTTAAAAGTAATGTCGATTAGTTGTGAAGATGAAAATATTCATTTTTGTGTGATTGGTAATCTGCTTAACACAAAAAGGCGCCACTTGTTGTATGTAGAGGGAACAACAGACCACATGCTCCCACCAATTTTCGTCACAATCGGTCCAACAGTTTCCGAATAAATCGAGTGTGACAGACAGACATCGACTCGATTCTAATGTTTTGTTTCACACAAAACCTTAAAAAGAGAAAAAACAGTGTTTGGTTTTCAGGGCGGAACAGGGTGGAAGGAATAGGGCACGGCTAACATGATTCCGATCTTACAAATCAACATGCATCGGAGTGCATGGCATCTCGGGTACCGCTACCATTTGGGTTCAGGGCGACTCGACTCAGGGTTCTTTGCACAGACGGGCGAATCCTGGGAGGGGTGACTTCAATGCTAAGGCCCTTGAATGGAGGAATAATTGACGCCGGTGAATTCTGAAAGACTTTTCGGCAAGTGATCACCAATACGTCGCGTTCGAAGTGTTTGACGCTATTTGTCGGCATGCACCACGCCGGCGATCTAACCGCGCATAGAGCGACGGGAGGGCTAACATCGGGAGATTTATTGAGTCTGTTGGAACAGGCAGAGTCGCGCTGCAGAGCACCTCGGTGATGATGAAGGCCCCAGGTAATCCGCAATTGGAGCTTCGTCATGACTGGCATAGCGTTACTAGTTTATACTGAGTGCAGTCATACCAGCACACCTCTGCCGCAACTAACGACCGAGTTGTACCGCGCAACCCAACGCTTGAGTTCACGAGGAGGTCTACCCGCGATATGGGTACAATCACCATAGAACTCGCAGCGGTCAACCGCAAATAACCGGGCTGAGACCCAGGAATTCTTTCTGAACATATGCTCTCAGAGGGCCATCCTAAGCCCCATGATACCAAATAACCCCAGGTGCGGCTACGTGGCCCTTGCAGAATTGGACTTGATCGCCTTGGTGATATCCCGGTTAAAATATGTAAATGTTCCATCAAGGCTTGCCTGAACGAGGATCTTTTTCCTTGTCGCTGGAAGGTGGCGAGGCTCGCGCTGAACAACAAAGGCTGTCTGAGCTGCTGTCTGCATACCAAACGCTGTGACTGCTTGACACGGCTGGGAAGGTGCTCGAAAAGCTCATCAGGAATAAGTAGCCTTGAAGTAATTCGTGTTGCAGGGTACTTATCCTAAACCTGTTCAGGTTTAAGCTGTTGATCTGGAAGTCCTTGATACGGCCCATCGAGCAGAGTGGCACAGCCGTCGATCTCCGCGGTTAGTGCTCCTTATAATTCTTGACGTCAATTCTGTAACATGGGCGGATCGTGAGAGAGGATGATCGTCGGGGGTAGCACCTCTGGAATACTTCTTATGATAGTTATGCGGGTGATATTGCGGCGCTTGTTGGCGGAGGTACTGTTGAACACAAAAACCAGGTTTCGCATATTGATGCGACGGATAAGCAAATGGATGGCAGCTCTTAATTTCAGCTTTGCGTTGTAAAAATTCGAAGCAGTCATCTTGACTGGAAAGAGAATCCCGATAATGCGCACCATACTTGATTTTATAAGCGAGTTGATTATAAAAGCAAAACCAACGGTTAAATACCATGGTTTAGTGCTCGACGCGTATATGAGCTTCTTCGAGCAAATCAAAGCAGCAACGGACAAGGCTGTATTTGGAATTTCGGCCTTAATTTGGCTAATGGCGGATGTTGAAGGCATGATGTATAGGTGCTCTATGGTACAGAGGTATGAGCTGATGGCTCTCAGAACTGACTGCGGAATGATCCTTGCCCTCCTTGCTAAGAAACATAAGGCCATTTACCCGCGCACGGGAGAAGACAAGAGAGGTAGTTGTGAAAAACGACAACGCTCACTACTGAGTGGCATCTCTTTTCGAAAAATGAATCAAGAAGCACATGGACTGCGCGGCTCATCGGCAATTCAGATCCGTGGATGAATTGAAAGCATAAGACTGATTATTTTCTTACCCAACTTCAAATGGACATAGAGTTATTCAATTTTACTTCCACAAGATTGGAAAGACGCGATGGTGATCGCGAAAGAGGCCGAAGATATTTTTTATCGGATGCATGCCCGCTCTAACTTCGGCGTTCGCGCGGCGTAGCTGGTGTGGACATGTCTTTCCAGGATGCTTTAATTTTGGTTGTATATGCCAAGAGAAGCAGACTCAATTTACGAACAACTGCAGTCTATATATTCATTGTTAGAAAAGAGAAAAGTCGAAAGGAAGCTCTCACCTGTGTATTCATTGCTGATATTACCGGATGCAATAACGCCAACTTTCTTGACAAAGCACTGCGAACCGTAGAATCTCGTCGTATATTTTCATTCATCGTAAACGGATGCAAATGCCCTACTTGAAGGAATGGCGGAGGAGCTGATACCGCTGGTACAAATAATACATAACTCGTTATGATGTCTATCATTTCACTGATTCGATCTTCATAAGATTTCATTAAAGTCGATAAACTCCAGCAATCCTTTCTTAATGAAGCGAGTCTACAATTTGTGAAACTTCTTGATCGCCATGTTGAATATTTTAAATATTTATTCGGCTCCATTTGACTTTGCATCGATTGACGGAAGTCTGCACCATAAATTGGAGTGCTATCACAGCGCCTTTCGTTTATTCTTGCTAATAATTGTAATTTGTTGCGACGTCTTTCCTTTGTGATTTTTTCACGTTCAACCTTGATAAAAAATTTATTTAGAATTAGAATGAATTCCTAAATCGCACACTTACAAAATGAAAACTTGAATCATAGTTTTCTCGGCTCATCCGCTTATTGTTTATAATCGATGGCAAGGAATTTGATTTGAATTGATGTGCAAGAGTTGATACTAAATTTTGGCTACAGCTTTTTGAAGTTTTCAAATTACAGCTGCTCTCTGCTGATTGCTTTATATGGAAAGAATCGCTTGTACATTTATTGATAGGTAGTCGCTGTCCATTCTGAGGTATACACGAACTACTGCCAGATGGCGCTCTGAGTATTCCTTGTTCTGAGGTTGTTTTCTGTGTTAAATCACCTTCGCATAAATTGCTCATGGTGCCACAATCCGCTCTAGCATTTGAAGCACCCGAAAATTCCGATGATGATGGGGAAGTAATTATTGGAAAACTGTATCTATTGTCGGATTCTTCATTATTACTAGCTCTTTTATCTATATTGATTACTGGAATTAATCTATTTCCTTCAGTCTTCATAGCTGGGCTGGTACCAGCTTTCACGCCACTATTATTTACAAGGTTCCCTTTAATACGTGTATCTTTAATACGAATATGAAACTTATATTTCCCAGCAGGACACAATGGCGGGCATTCCGGAAGGGAATCTACTTCTTCGATCAATTTTCTTGGCGTTGCTAATTTTTTGAAACGATGTGATACATATGCCGTCAATATTTCTTCCAGTTGTAACAACTTCAAATTTAACGAGTATAAATCAACATTCTAGAATAAAGATTATTCTATTTTTAGACTCTTCGAAAATAATTAAAACAAACCTTGAAAGGATCGTAGTCAAGCATATTGCATACTAGCGAAGCTGTTCTATATACAATCCCCTCCATTTGAAACGGAGAATTTGTTGGTCTCACTTCAAATAAATTTGGATGATTGCATACTTTCCGAAGTTGCATTAACACATTTATAACACTTAGTAGATTACCACACGCCAAGGTTTCACGGGTCCTTCAAAATATAATCAAGACATTAGTTATAATATTTACGGTAAAATAATCTGATTACTTTGTGCGACTCATAAAATCATCATATAAATATCGTTGTCTTTTCGATAAGCGGCATAAAACAACATGTTCATATTTTTTTGGCATCTGTTTTTCAACTTCCGATTTCAGCCGACGAAGAAGAAATGGTCGCAAAACCTGAAATTTAGAAGATATTACAAGTAGATATATATTTTTGGCAGAAAATCAATTTCATTTTCTTGCGAATCGGAAAGAACGATGAACGTCTAAGAGTTTGGTGGCGACTAATAACTCAAACCATGAACGTCTCTGACCAATTTCTCGTGAAATTTCCAATATTAATAAAGAGAGAATACGTCAAATATATCGAATTTAAACAATATGTCAAAAGCACGGAGAAAAGTAATACAACATTCGCTTATTCTAATATATTATTAGATCACGATTTTAATTACAGATAATCTACTTTTTCAGATAGAAAATTCGACCTTGTTCCTGTCAACCATGATTCGATTTGGTTTTAGAATAGAAATATGAAATAGGTACATACTATTTCCTTTTCATGTTAGAAACTATTAAATATCAGTACAAATTAATATATTTTTTTATAGACATGGGCATTTATGAGTTCGCTAGTAGGGGAATCAATGACTCATTGAAAGTTAAATGAGCAGTTCATTTTAGACGAATTTCCTATAAAGGTACAGGAATATTCCCGTTAATATAGAATCCACTGTAATGAATATTTTGGAGAATTTCTGTTAACCAATTGCCTAGACACAGAATTCATGTTAATGGTTTATGTCGTTAAATTTTCCCAAGAACGCATCAAGTCGCCTTCAATTTGACACTTCATTCATTGTACTTGCAAACGCTTAAGTTTTAAGGCATCTTATTTTTCTTCATATTACACTATATTTACAAAAGGTTATCTTATGAGGATTATATACTCACCTTGTGGAGACGTTTAATAATAGAATCATTGTATTCTGAGTTGCCTTCAATCATTCCGGTCATAGGATTTGAAAACCATTCTCTGAACTCACAATGTGATTGGAAAACATGTGGCATCAAAAAATGCATCAATGACCATAATTCCATCAAATTGTTTTGCAATGGCGTCCCAGTAAGCAAGAGCCGCCTAAAAAGCCATATTTGTAATTGCATAAAAAATATATTAATATTATTATACCTTTCGGTTTGAAAATTTAACAGTAGTTGCCACCTTTGGGACTTAAAATTTTTAATATTCTGCGCTTCATCCAGAATTAAATATTTCCATTTTTTTCGACGGAAGCTTTGTTGATCTTGAATTACCAATTTATATGATGTGATACAAACATGAAACGCATTCGGCTTTGTCCAACCAACTCGCTTTTGTTTCCGTTCTTTCTGTGTGCCATAATAGGTTAAAATTTTAAAACCCGGGCACCACTTTTTGAATTCCATTTCCCAGTTCAGCATCACAGATGAAGGAACCACAATTAGATGTGGGCCCCAATTACCTTTGACACAAGCGAGATGTGCAAGTAAAGCTATAGTTTGGATGGTTTTACCCAAACCCATCTCATCAGCCAAGATTCCATTCAGCTTTCTTTCGTGCATTGTTACCAACCAATCTAGACCAATATGCTATAAAATGAAAAATAAAGTACGTGCAATTATACCGTTGCAAATATTTGATTTCCATCAATGCTTTCGCTACAAATGGAACTACTAAATCAGATTGTTATTCCGAACTATTCCATGCACTTTTTAACGAAGCAAAAAAAATTTCAAAAGAATGGTTATTAAATTATATTTTCTTTCTACAAAATCAAACCTAGCGCCCTTGTGAATAAACTTTTTCGGAACTTAATAACGATTTTGTAGATAGAAGCTTATTATTTCCAGCCAATTACAAAAAATTATAGTAATATACTATTATTAACTTTATCTGAATAGATATCGATATGGAAGGTATTTCGGAGCCCAGGTACCATATAGTGGCAGCCACCTGATTTTTTTCAGATTTTTCGGTTGGGCAGTTTCTGCCCCCTTAGAGAAATAATCACTTTCAACCCCCCGCACTCCTCACCTTTCCAACAAATGTCAAAAGTAAGATCAGCTTCGAAAAGTACTAACCGAGACCTTTAATTTGATACCACACATGACTGTATTTGATGAAAAAAAATTTTACACCCCCCTTTTGCATGTATGGGGACCCCCCTAAATTCAACGTTAAAAGGATGCAACTCACTGTATGTGTGAGCGGCTCCGAGAAAAATGCGTGTGACGGACAGACAGTAAACCGATTTTAATAAGGCTTTGTGTTTACACAGAAGAAGGTATCATGCTCACCCGAAATAAATAAACATTGCATATTACCTAGTATACGGTACTTATATACGCTTGTATATCAATTGATCGTACACCTATTTCCAATTTATTTCATGCTAAAAGTATACATATGTACATATAAAATACGTATATTGAATTCTGCTGGTTTAATGTACAAATATAATCTATCTGAATTAACCACTACCAAAAAACTTCACTAACATACACATATAAATACATACATATGGTTGCCTCGAGCAATTGAGCTCACTTTGTTGTGGTATTAACGAATTAATATGTTATGATGACATCATACACGTTTTAGAATGTTCAGAATTCACATGAAATGTAAAAGTTTCAGCTTCTATAACTTTGTTAATTATAGTTGGATTTCATTCAAACTTCCCGAAGTTATGTCGTATATTATCGCTAATGCTACTGTCAAATTTTGTAGTTCTAGCATGAACGGCATAGCGGGTTTCCGGCTAAATTTTTCAATAATGCTAATATACTATTCTCAATTTTATTTGTGCAGATATCGGAACGGGATGTATTTTGAGTCCTAGATTTCATTGAGATAGATCACTGTTTCGGTTAAATAGGTTCTAAGAACGAGACCTGTTACATTTTTTGGGGATGATATTTTGAGTCCTCATTCCAGTTTCGAAAAGTACTGATTTAGCCCTTTCATTTGATGCCCCACACGCCCACATTCTGGGAAAAAAAAAAATATTGGACCCCCTTTCCGTATTTATGGGCCTTCCCTCCCCTTAAACTCAAGACAAAATGGCGCCACTTGCCACATGTGAAGGGATTCACTAAATTTTGTGACAATCGGTCTAGCCGTTTCCGAATAAATCGGGTGTGACGTACAGACAGACAGACATCGACTCAATTCTAATAATGTTTTGTTTCACACAAAACGTTAATAACGGACTTTCCCTGAGCCCGTTGGATTTAAGAAGGGCAATTTTGTGCAAGTACAACATTCAATACGCAGCATATAGTTCACACAATTTACAAATTATTATTGAAGTAAAAGTAAATATTTAATGGCTTTTGACTTTTACATCTTTTACATATTTATGTACTCGAAAATTTGTATAGACACCAGTGCGATGCAGCATGGATCGATGGCCGAAAAATTCACGTGCTGGTGAACAAGATATATATATCAAGTGTCAACTATGAAATGTGATTTTATTTGTTCCAGAAAAACAGATCCATTTCGGAATAATGGTAAAATTAAGTTTATTAAAGGTGTGCTCTATTCCCAGTTATACATTTTCCCCACCTTTCAGGCAATTTGTGAGTACTACGCCAATACAAATTTCTCCCCCGCAGCAATGTGGGGTATCAAATGAAAGGTCCCAATTAGTACTTTTCAAAACTGGTTCAATATTTGGGGATTGAGGACTCAAAATATGACCCACAAAAAATGTAACAGGTCTCGTTCTCTCAGAACCTATTCAACCGAAAAATCTGAAAAAAAATCGCAGTGATGCATCTCTAGGAAATCTAGGCCTCAAAATATATTCGGTTCCGATATCTGCTCAAATAAAGTTTATAATAGTATATTTCCACATTTTAGAAACTTACCCGGCAACCCCCCCCCCCCCCACAATTTGGTCAAATTTGAGGAAAATCTAACTATTATTAATAAAGTTATAGGGGGTAACACTTTGCCATTTTTTGTGAATTTCGTGCACTCGAAATGAGTATTCCGACTTATTTCCCTTTGGGATTCGGAAAAAACCTACTTTTCGTCTCCTTCATCATTGCAATGCAAACATTTTTTGTACCGCACGAGCAGAATTTTATAGTTTTTTTCACCTCTCCATTTTCTTCTAATTCAACCTATGTGGTAGTCTTTTGTCAAACCTTTGAATCAGCTTGTTAACTAACGCTCAATTGCTATGCAAGGATATGCCTGCAACTCCATATTTTTTCACCTTTTTGACGGTTGCAACATCGAAGTGACAACTTTGAAAACGCCGAAACCACACGTATCTTAAAATAGTTATCGTTCCGATGCTTGTAGTTCTTCTAAATAAAAATAAAACTAGGTAGCTTGCTCCTACTACAATATATTTTAATAGTTAGTAAATACGTATTTCGAAAGCTACTTACTTTCTTCCTCAGTACTTAAGCTAGCTTTTATTGTAGTAGGAGCAAGCTACCTAGTTTTAGTTTTATTCACACGTATCTTGCCATGGAGGATCCTTATTATAAGCTTTCGAAGTAATTGGCACGATTCAGAAGCACTTCAAATGAAAACATTAATACAGTTCGCAGATGCTCCTTGTTCAATATATTCAACACAACGCTATGCATAGATTTTTTCAGTTGATCGGGCATACACGTTTCAAACTTGCTGATGGCACAGTTGAGCAATTCGCGGCCTAAATTACTTAAAGGCAAGGATTAGCACTTTCATAAGCAGAATTTAGTTTCCTCGTTAATTTCAAGATATGGAAATAAGCCATAGAAATAAGGTGCCGAAGTCATAATTAGCGAGAATAATTAACAAGCGCGTGAAACACTAAAGTCACATATACGTGGGCGGAATAAGAAACTTCCAGCGTGATTAAGACATAGCACCAAGGGTTTGAATTCTTACTGATATTCTATATTATATATTCTTGATTAGCTTATACATCAATTTCAGGTCGATTGCTCTGCTAGTATATGTTTGAGAGTGTATTGAAAACGACCTCTATTTGAAAGGCCTAACCGCCCAGGAGGTAGTCCTTTATGTCCTTACGAAATCTGTAGCGATAAATAATAAATTTATAAATACTTGGCGCCAGTCTGTTGTATGAATGCATTTGTATTGGTTATAATTGTATTTTGTTTAAAATGACGATTTTCACAGTTGTGGAAATTCTAGCTTATAAAGAAATAAATGAATTTAATTAAATTTGAGGGTACGATTCTTTACAAAATTATGCAGAATATGAACTAATATTTGGGATGCTATATTTTTAAGGGTGATTTTTTTGCAAAATTAGTTAAAAAGTCGCGAAACCAGAAGCTCGACCTCTACATTGCCGCAAAATTTCTAGGATGAACATAAAGGGCCAGCCAATTACTAAAAATTATAATAATATACTATTATTAACTTTATTTGAACAGATATCGATATGGAGGGTATTTCGGAGCCTAGACACCATATATTGGCAGCCTCTCTGTTGATTTTTTTCAGATTTGTCGGTTGGGTCGTTTCTGAGAATGGGTCCGTTAAAGAAATGATCACTTTCGACCCCCCGTACTCCCCACCTTTCCAGCAAATATCAAAACTAGGATCGGCTTCGGAAAGTACTAACCTAGACCTTTCATTACATACCCCACATGACTATATTTGACGAAAAAAAAATTAACACCGGCCTTTTGCCTGTATTGCGTATGCGTAGGAAGATGCACATGTACGCATTTGGAGGTTGTGTGTGCATTGGCATGTTTATGTGCAAGTCGGCCAGGTGGGAGAAAAACACACACCTGTTTACAAAAATGGCTATGGGAAGGATACCCAAAACAAGAAACCATTATGGAAGGAGAGAAAAATGTACGGTGCAGGGACTTGGAACCCCAATACCGGCGGCTTTTGGAAGTGAGCAAACAGGCTCCTGGCCGTCGATATCCCTCAACTGCAGCGCCTCGGTGGTGGATTACTTGGTCACCGTTGCATCGAATACTACAACTAGCCTGGCGGAAGAGGCATTTAAAAGAAGTACATCACTCCCGAGAACGCCTGTTCAAAAAACACGGAAAGACACCCCACAAACTGGTCATTTATTAGTCCCTAGTGGGGCGGGCACTTAGTGTTTGATCCATTTAGAAGAAGTTCGACGATCCTCCGATCTCCTCCGAAAGCAACGTTGATGAAGGAAGGAAATCGGGGAAGCTCCCGGAAGGCTAATAAATAGTGTCAGAATATGGACGAATCATCGTTCGCCCTACTCGGAGAAAAAACAGTATAGTTTTCCGAATTCATAAAGAACAAACACAATGTGAGCCAGGCCATAAAAAGCATGGTCCGTACCAGACGTGTACTGTACAATAATGCTAAGGACGAAAAAATGCCTCGAAGAAATCAAGCGTTACCCAGGCAACACAAGTAAAACTCCCTGAAAATCTAAAAGGCGCTAAGCTTGACAAGAGGAGTAGAGAGGACGCGAACGATTTTTTTCGGATCCTCGCAGGACGTGAAAAGGCAAAAAGTTCTCTCAAAGTTCTCTCTCGGCAAAGGGGAAGGTAAAGTTTCCAATCGACCCAAGGGAGGTAAAGCCCCAAAAAGGAACCAAGGAAGCATGAATCAAGATTGGCGGAAAGAAAAATGCGATAAAAAAAAGAAGATTACGGCCCTCTCCAAAAAGATGATATGACTTATGCTGAGATCTTCAAGATCAAAACTGATCCTGAGCTGATGGACCTTGGGAGAAAACGTCAGCCGAATCAGACCTTCCCAAAAGGAGATGTGATGCTGGAACTATCTTCTTTTTCTACCATAGATATTGCGCTTATAGATTTATTTTGTTGAGCGAGATTTTATCCAAAACGGTCATGGTATCGCTCAAGAAGAACAAGTACGGGCCAGAAAGCGGGAGATTGTTATATGATACAATGTAAGGACATTGATGAAATCACGACCAAGGATACCCGCGACGCCTTAGAAAAGCAGTTTGGACCACTTCGCTTGCAAGATTCCGCAATCAGAGGACTGAGGAAGGCATACGGAGGTATCCAAACGGCAACTATAAGCTTATTAGCTGAAGCAGCGTTCGAACTGTGGGCGGCTGATAAAGTAAAAATAGGTTCGGTCGCTTGCCAACGCAGGGAGCCAATGTCCCTCAATAATAACTGCAACCCAGCTCAAGACCTTCTCTCGCAGACCATCTATTAGGAGGGAATAGAAGCTGCCATAATCAGTGAGCCTTATCGCAATAATAAGCGGTGCTTGGTCTGCCAATGCGTGTGGAAATCAAGCCATTCAAGAAGTGATGGGGTTCCCAGAAGTTGGATTCGTCAGGGCAAAAATAGCTGGTATCTACATATATAGTTGCTATGCTCCACCAAACGCGACGATAGCAAAATTCGAAAGAATGCTAGATATGCTAGTCTTAGATGCAAGAAGTCGAAACCCCAAGATCTTAGCGGGTGATTTCAACGCGTGGGCCGTCGATTGGGGCAGTCGTATTACGAACACCAGGGGCCGTATCGATCTGACTTATGTACCACATTGACGAGCAGAATGGCATGGTTTGTCGCTGAGCATTATACTTATAGCGACCACCAGGCAATTTACCTCCAGATCGAATATGGGTCATGCGGCGATGTGCGTTCCTGCGAAGCTGGAAACCAAGGTTTGTCCGAGCTAGAAGGATCTACAATCTAGAGGAAGACCGGACTTCGACGAAAAACGGCAAGTATATGTGAACCTTCGAGGTAGACTTAAGCAGGCTATACGGACCAGCAAGCGAGAATGCTTCAAGGAACTTTGCGCAGAGGCAGACCAAAGTCCCTGGGGAACAGTGTACAGGATGGTTTGAAGAAGAAGAGAAGGCGAACACCACAACTGACTTGTCCGCATCTTCTGCTCGATATCGTGATGGCGCTCTCCCTCCACATAAAGGGGAGCGCAAACAACACAAGCAAGCTTTGGACCTCTACACCATACCTGCGGTAACTAAGGAGAAACTTGTGCAAAATTTGCCGGAGAATTGTTAATAAAAAAGCACCCGGGCTGGATGTTGTTCCCAACTGGTTTATCAGCGTATTTGAAACATGCATGGTAGAAAGAGTTTTCCCCGACCGGTGGAAGAGGCAAAAACTAGTTTTGCTTCCGAAGCCGAATAAGCACCCAGGATATCATACCGACCGATTTGCCTTATCGACACGGTAGGAAAGATGCTCGAAAGGGCCATAGATTGCTCCCTATCATTGAATATAAGGATGGCCTATCGGAGCGACAATTTGGATTTCGACAAGCCCACTCAGCGATCGACGCCGCAACTATCAGCGTATCATTAGCATGGATGATGCCAACATTGGAGGCCCAAGATACAGTCGCAAATTACTTGTAGCCGGAGTGGTTCGCTCCACACTATTATACGCGGCACCAGTTTGGGAGGAAGCATTAGTGTGTGACAGTAATCGGAATGTAAATATGACTTTAGGTGGTCAAAGGGTAGTATAGGTCCCAGGACGAAACATGGATTGGTACCCACGATGGAGCATAAAACCTAGGAAATGCCTGCTGAACCAACACCAACAGCTCTACTACCAAACCCTATCTCCACCTCCACGTGGTGACCGCTGCGAGCTCTTTCATAACGAAAAGCTGCAGACGGAGAAGGATGAAGGCCAGTCTCCCGCGCCTAAAAACGGGACAAATTGTACCAGCTGGTCCTCCAGGTTGGGGGTTGGGTAGGGCTGACAACCCTACACGGAAAACCGATGTTACGAAGCCACGAAAGGAGCCTCGGACAGGATGGATCTTACAACGACGAACCCGACAACGAATTAACGATTCGAGCATTTTCTCATGGAACGTGCGCTCCCTGTACAGAGATAAAGCTGATAAGCAGCTAGCCGATACCCTGTCCCAATATAAGGCGGATACAACAGCGTAACAGGAGATGCGATGGACAGGGACCGGTTTCCTGGAGAAGAGCCACTACACCATATATTATAGCGGTCATCCAGTAAACCATGTGCTCGGAGTAGGTTTCTTAGTTAGCCAAAAAATGAAACCTACTGTTACCGGCTTTGAAAATATAAGCGAACGGCTATGCACTCTGCGTTTGCGAGGCAAGTTTAGAAATATAAGCCTTATTAACGTTCACGCCCCTACAGAGGAGACTGCGGAGACGGAGAAGGATACCTTCTACGAGGCAGTAGAACAAACCCTAGAAGCCTGTCCCAGATATGATATTAAAATCATACTTGGGGATTTTAACAGCCAAGTAGGGAAGGAGCCCGTATTCAGGCGATACGCTGGCTCCCATAGCTTACACGAAAAAACGAATGATAACGGACTGCGGATTATTCAATTAGCAGTGTCACACGAAATGGTTGGTGGAAGTACCTGGTTTGCGCGGAAAGCGGTCCACAAACATACGTGGGCCTCTCCAGACGGGACCACTTTCAACCAAATTGACCACATGTTGATCGAGCGCCGCCACCTCTCAGCCTTGATGAATGTCAGAACATATAGGGGAGCCAATATAGACAATACCACCTAGAATCCCCTCTAAGAATCAGGTGAGAGTGAACACTGAAGCCATCCACAACACAGTCCTCCTCGACACCTATAAGAGGGAAATGGATGCCGCAATAACCGCAGTCAACAGAGGACCTGGAGATGAAGCATCAACAAATGATCTTCACAATCACCTGAAGAACGTTATCATGGATACGGCCACAAACATACTTGGCCCCAGCCGCAAAAGGAGTCGAAACGGCTGGTTTGACGATGAATGTAAGCTAGCAACGGAACGGAAGAATGCCGCATACTGAGTAATGTTGCATTCTCAAAGAACGCGGGCACGCGCAGAGACTTGTCACGAACTCCGTCGAGCGGAGAAGCGACTTCACAGGCGGAAAAAGGAAGCCTGGGAGAACCAACAAGTCTGTGAACTAGAAAAGTACAGGGATCAACCGCACCAGGCGCGGAAGTTTTACAAACAAGTCAGCAGGATGAAGCATTATACACCTCGATGCTCATCCTGCCGAGACAAAGAGGAAAATCTGATTTCCGACAGAATGGGCATATTGGAGCGATGGGTTGAGTACTTTGATGAACTACTGAACAACCAGAACATCGGCGAGTTAGAGATCCCGCCAACTGAAGACGACGGACAAATACTGCCACCACCAAGTTTAGGAGAAACAGTCCGTGCAATTCATCGGCTAAAAAATCATAAATCGCCAGGAACCGATGGAATTACAGCCGAATTGGTTAAATATGGAGGCCACCAGTTACACCAAGTGGTTCATCAACTTGTGCTCAAAGGTATGGGACAGCGAATCAACGCCTGACGATTGGCAACGAGGCATTATCTGTCTCATACAGAACAAGTCGGGACACCGGAAGCTAGACGCTTCAGGTATGAAAGGTTTTGTGTATTTCTTTTATAAAGAGATTTGGATATGTATTTGTCCCATTAGCATGTAGCACGTAAAATATGCATATATTATGTGAAAATAGCCACTTTCAAGTCATATTGACATTCATAGTCTTGAATTTGCACAGGAGCGACAGCTTTGACCTAGTATAACTTTGTTACTAATGGTGCGATTTTCACCAAATTTGGTGGGATCATGCTCTATACTATAGCTTACATTCTTGTACTTGGATTCTAGGGTGAACTTAAGGGGGGTTTTCCTGTCAATTACTAAAAATTATAGTAATATACTATTATTAACTTTATTTGAACAGGTATCGGTATGGAAGGTATTTCGGAGCCTAGGCACCATACGGTGGCAGCCTCTTGATTTTTTCCAGATTTTTCGGTTGGGTAGTTCCTGAGAATGGGTTCGTTAAAAAAATGACCATTTTCAACCCCCCGCACTCCCCACCTTTTCAACAAAAGTTAAAACTAAGACCGGCTTCGAAAAGTACTAACCGAGACCTTTAATTTGATACCCAACATGACTATATTTGATGAAAAAGAAATTTACACCCTCCTTTTACATGTATGGGGACTCCCCCTTAAATTCATCGTAAAAGGATGTAACTGACTATATGCGTGAGCATTCACAGTTCCCACCTTTCTACCAAATTTGGTGTCAATCGCTATAACCGTCTCCGAGAAAAATGCGTGTGACGGAAAGACAGACAGACAGTAAACCGATTTTAAAAGGTTTTACGTTTACACAAAACCTTAAAATGGGAGATATCACACAGTGCAGCAATTATAGAGGTATCACATTGCTGAGTACCATCTATAAGATACTCTCCACTATCTTGCTAGGCCGGATAGCCCCATACGCCCAGAACATTATTGGCCCATACCAAAGAGGCTTCACTCCAGGCAAATCAGCAACAGATCAGATTTTCTCTCTGCGGTAAGCAATGGAAAAACTGTTGAAATATGGAGAACAGTTGCACCATCTGTTCATCGACTTTAAAGCCGCCTATGATAGCATAGCCAGGGTAAAACTGTACACGGCCATGAGAGAATTCGATATCCCCACGAAATTAATTAGACTGACTAGGCTGACCCTAACCAATGTGCGAGCCCAGATAAAAGCAACAGGATCACTCTCAAGACCATTCGACATCAACAACGGTCTACGACAAAGGGATGCCCTATCATGCGTCCTCTTTAACCTGGTCCTCGAGAAAGTGATCCGTGATGTTGAGGTAAATGCAAGAGGTACGATCCTCTTCAAGTCCACCCAACTACTGGCCTATGCTGACGATATCGACATCATGGGAAGAACCATCCGAGACGTATAAACTGCTTCATCCAGATCGAGCAGGCGGCAATTGGGGCGAGATCTTGGACTGCACATCAATGGAGGAAAGACAAAATATATGGTGGCAACGTCAGCACCGAAGACGAATCAACCAACAACATCAAACCGCACTGGTCAAACACAAACACGAACAAGAATAAGGATAGGAGAATACAACTTTGGGACCGTTGACAATTTCTCCTATCTAGGGTCGAAAATCACAAGCGATAACAGCTACGATGATGAAATCCGCGCACGGTTGTTGTCAGCCAACAGAGCCTATTTCAGCTTACAAAGACTGTTCCGCTCGAAACGTCTCACCATAGGGTCAAAGCTCTTACTGTACAAGACTATGATCTTGCCAGTCCTCATGTATTCCTCGGAAATTTGGATTCTTAGCAAGAAAAATTGCGAACTCTTGGCCGCGTTCGAGAAGAATCCTCCGAAGAATTTTTGGCCCCCTACATGAGGATGGAAGATTCCGTGGCCTACACAATGACGAAATCTATGAGCGATACGATGAACGTCCGGTTGTGGATAAAATCCGGCTCAATAGGTTACGGTGAGCGGGTCACTTAATCCATATGGATGAGGATGATCCCACCCGGAAAGTCTATAAGGGCAATATCTATGGTAGAAAAAGAAGACGAGGCAGACCCTGCCTAAGATGGAGCGATGGCGTAGGTCAGGACGCCAGACACCTTTTAGGGATATCGAATTTGTTGGACCTCGGCGCAAAACCGGGCTGTCTGCAGTTCCTTATTAAGGCAGGCCTAGACCGGATATCGGTTGTTGCGCCGTTGATGATGATGATGATGGGGGGAAAACGGTTTGAGCGACAAGGAGGGCGGTGAGCGTACACAGCCGATTTTGCGGACACCCATGGCCTTGTAATTATGAAAACATGATTTATTAAACGATTGTCTCATCTTCTCAAATTTTATATCGGGAATTGATTGCCGTCTTGCGAATCAGGCCCCACCAATGGAGAAACGCGTTATGAAATTGCTTCAGGCATTAGCGCAACCTGGATGAAGTGGTGTTCCACAATTCGCGCGCATTCGATGGTACGCTGTCGTACGGAAGGTCGCGGTTCAAATCTCACTGGCGGCAGTGGAATTTGTATCGTGATTTGACGTCGGATACCAGTTGACTCAGCTGTGAATGAGTACCTGAGTCAAATCAGGGTAATAATCTCGGGCGAGCGCAATGCTGACCACATTGCCTCCTAGTGTACCGTTACGGTCTTGAATGAAGTGCTCTAACACACTTCAAGGCTCTGATCCAATATGGATTGTTGCGCCAATGATTATTATTATTATTATTATTCGATGGTATGATCATGTAATTCATGCTAACGAGAATTCACTTCTTAATTGGTTTGGACATCGAAGTCGATGGTAAGCGACCAAAAGCCCGACGAAACAACAGTGGCTGGATGGAAATTTTGAAGGCTTCGGGACCACATTCAGATCAATCCTTTATGAAAATAAACGAGCCGACCCCGCTTGTGAACGGGACATTTTTACCCCTCACCCACGCACTTTGCAATTTATTTCGAGACTAATATCTGTTTGTGAAAGCACTGATTGATACCTTTCATTCGATACGCCACACACACACACTTTTGTAAAAAAAAATTTATGTCGCCCATTGTATGTCCGCCAAATTGCGTTCGAATCGGTGTAGCCGTTTTGGAGAAAAGTATGGGTAGCAGACGGACAGATGGTAAACTGAATTTAAATAAGCTTTCGTTTTATACAAAACTTTAATAAAAACAAGTCGGAATACCGAAAACAGGACGCTTCGTGTATAAAGGTTTTGTGTTCATTCTATATGAGAAACTTTCTATGCACGTTTTGCTCGTCGTAAATATACATTGCCCATTACCGCATACTGAAACTACTAAAACAATTGTCGCGAAATTTGGTGAGAGCGATGTGTTTAAGGAGAGCTCACCATACGTGTGAAGAGGCTATAACTTTTTCCACAGAATATGGTCGGTATGAAAGAGCTCCATTGATTATTTTCGAAACTGATAATATTTTTGATACCGGGCAAAACCTAGTGGAGTAAGGGCTTAAAATGTATAACCTAATGGAGTGAGGGCCCAAAATGTGTAACAAGTTTCGTTCTCAATCCTCTCTCTATCCAACCCATAAATCCGCAAAAAAAAGAACAACAATGGGGCATCAATACGAAATCTAATTTTTAAAATGCATCCCATTCCGATCTCTGGTTAAATAAAGTTAGTAATAGTATATTTATATATTTTACAATTGAAAAAGTACACCCTGGAAGTACAAAATTTGATGCGATTATAAATAACATATTGCATAATTTTGGATAGATTGACAAAAATCCAGCTATTATTAACAAAGAAGCTGAAAATCGTCTATTTCCCATGAATTTATCGCACTGGAAGGCGAAATACATATGTATATCAAGGAATATTTTGAATTAAAGGTATACGCGAAGGGGAAAACGTCAATAGAGAATTTCTCACACAAGATAAAACAAAACCTTTATACCCGAAGCGCCCAGTTTCCGGTATTCCGACTTGTTTAGAAATAAAATGAGCATCTATTATGGAGAGAAAATACTTCCAATCATCTTTTAAATAGAATCATCAACAAATGCAAAACCGGAAGGTCGGTGTTTTAGGTATGAAAGATTTTGCGTATTTCTCCTATGATAGTCGGTTGCAGAACTGTTCAACTTGCATGTAGCTCGTAATGTATATACATTTAGCATGCCAGACTACTCGCTTTAGTGTGATATTGATACTTACTTGGGGATACCACACTATATACTGCGGTCTATATTAGTGCGACTTCCCCAAAAGGCAAACGTTAATTTACTACAACTTTGTTAGTAATAGTAGGATTTTCACCAAACTTAACAGAATGCTTTGCACCATAGACTATATTAGTAGAAATTTTAATGATTCTGTGATGGGCTTAAGGGGGGTTCCATCCAATTTCGCAAAAAAGAAGTAATATACAACCTTATTTTGAGTAGCTATCGCTATGAGGACTAGATATTTTATAAGAGCAACTTCGTGATTTTTTCAGATTTTTCGTTTAAGCAGATTCTGAGAACGATCCTGTGAAATAAATGCCAGATTTCCAGGCCCTGCACTACCCTGCTTTGCAACGAAAGTCAAAACTAATAATGAAGCAATTTGTCCCCACTTTTTTCCACCGTGAATTTTATATATATATAAAGTAGAACTGTACTGTACCGTACGCCAAAAAATACACATAGATATGTACATAAATTGAATACCGCTGGTACTAACATATACATATAATATCCTTGTGAATTGGTTTCTAACAGTAAACTTTTTGAAGCCATAAAATTAAAACTAAAAGCTTCCCACGTGGACCGCCGCGCCGTTCATATTAGTTTACTTTATATAATGATGAAGTCATACCATCTTAGAGTTCAATAAATTCACGTGAAATACAAAATAATAGTTGAATTGCCTTCAAATTTTTCCGAATTAGTTCCTACAGTAAGATCATGATGACAGTTTCACCCGTTTCCGGGTTAATCGGGTGCGAAAGGCAGACATTGAATCAATTTTAATAAGGTTTAGCTTTACACAAAACCTTGGAAGGTGTTATATATCTACCAACAAAGGACCGCGATTCCAGTGTTATCATTCCCGAGTCACCGTGAGTACCTTAGGCTACGAACTATCAGCCGCCCCTCGACTGGGGAGATGGCGCATAATATCATTTATATGGTGCATTTCATTACTATAGGACTACCCTTGCATTGGCTGGTTCAAGGGTTGACTGTAATGAGATCTAATTGAAATTTTTCGTTTTTGAAAGACATGCTAAAATTCTTGACAACCTTACTACATCAAATGTTAGAAAAAATAACGGGAAAGTGATAAATATAGGAATTTCGACTGTTTCATAATTATAGGACCACTTTTAGAAACAACAAATTTATCGATGAAAAATCCAACGACTTATAGATGTTTTACTAATAATTTGCGAGCTTTTCAGCGGAACTAATATCAGATTTTATATCATTATATTTCGATAGTGTTCTGTGCTGAATATAAGTTTTATCAATGCGAACGTCAACTTAACAAACAATTATCTCTTTATAATTAATACGATAGTTCGGAATTACAATATTTAGATAAAGATAATTTAGAAAGTGTGCATCCAATGAGTTAACTGGCAATTCAAAGTTTGTTTTTTATTTAATTTAAATTTAAAATTATTTGCTAATAATAATCTTCAGATCAATTTTATATATATACATAGTTAAAAAAGCACGAACGCTATATTCATAGATATTTATAAACGCTATACATATATATATATATATATATATATATATATATATATAACGACGGACAATATGAAGCAGGCTTGGAGACAAGCGATTATCGTTGCAACTTGTGCTATAGTCCGAAGAGTCCTCTCCGGTAACAATCTGACCTAGTAGGCTTCAGTCTTCATTCGTACTGTCTTCCATTTTAGATTTATGCCTCTGTAGTTTATAACCACCGCGTCACTGCTTGAAACGATTGCGACAATCGGAATGTAGGAACAAATTTACACATGGTCGCACATACTGCGTTGAAACGCATCATCGATGTGATGCGAACCTTGGGATGTTGCATTTAGCCCATCGTTAGGTTGGTCGCCCCTCGGTCCGGTTGGGCAAGAGGGTTCGTGGGCTTTTTAAACTATATATATATATATAAAATATTATATATGCCTTGAATTTCCATTACTCCATAATATACAAAATTTGAAGTGGTATTTCTCCTATTCTACTCAGAGTTAAGTTTCTTACTTGATATTCTCTCAAGGAATGTTTCAATAAGAACGGGACTGGAGTTACGACATTGGTTGAAGATAGGGTATTGCCTTTTGGTTGAATACTCTCAGCTATGGCAGCGGCATCATTTATCAAATCATTATCTGCCTGTAAATGGTGAAAAACGTGAATAATTTTTTCGAAGAGTATAATTATATATTTAGTATAAGATTAATTTTGAAATTGTGAATCAGACAAATGCCTCGCTAATGCGAACATCCTTACAGATAAACCAAACCAAAAATAGGTCTGATCAATCGTCAGTGACATATTTTCATCATAATTTGATTATTGGAATAATTAAATTTACGGAAGGATGACTTTTGACAATGTTGAAAATACGAACCTCTGATTGACTACCTTGTTCAGTATGTAACAAACTTTCAAGAGTCCCTCCATTATTTTCACTTTCTTCATCGGAAGATGATTCATCCGAGAAAAACTCCTCGCTATTAGTGGAAAGGTTACTGGAATCAGCTGTGGAAATATAAATCATTAAATGAATGATTTTTATGAGATAAAAGTGACCTACATTTTTCATTATCATCTAATTCCTCATCATCAGAGTCAATTTCCATTTGCTCTTTATCTATTCTAGTCAGGCCTTTGTACTTGGCTAATAAGTCATCCAAGCTCATTTCATTTTCCGCCTGTAATATTTTTGAAATAAATTTAATGAATGTACGATCCACCTGGTAAAAATAAATCCATACGTTTAATTCTTCTAGTTCTTTTTTATGATCAACATCCATTTCTTCACCCTCCTGCTCTTTAATGGTGTCCTCACAATCTGAGCTATTTTCATTCGCTTCAAATTCTTCATCGTTATCCGATGACAAACTGGAATCTAAAGAAATTTTGATGCGATTCTCGAGATAATTCTTCGGTAATGCTTTCAGGAAATCATCTATATCCATTGTAGACTCTCTCTGCAGTGCAGCAACTTCCTCGTTCACATTTACGGCTTCAGCTTCTGCTTTAGCTATAGTCTCCTCATCATCTTCAGACATTTCATTTGTCGGACAAAATTCTTCTAGAATAGTGATTTTTGTTTTTAAATGCAATCAATTCATTTTATAGGTTTTGCAAGTCAAATTCAAAGCTTTCATAACCAAATCCATAAAAAAGCATCAAAATTTGGAAGAAATTAATTATTTTCCCCAGATTTTATAATATAGCAAAAATTTTGAATTCTGAATGGACAAATTTTGATTTATAAAAATGGAAAATACGAAATTTAGTTGCAAAAATTATGAATTTGTCATTTATTTAAAATATAAAATCAGACAAATGCCTCGCAAAAGCGAACATCCTTAAAGATTGTCTCAATCAAAAATAGAAGAAGTCAATCATCAGTGACATTGTATCATCATCGTAAGAAAAGAACCTGATATAATTTGAGCCACAAATTAATATTGGCTACCTACCATCCGAAAATTGTTGATGTTTTGGTGATGATATTTGACTTGATGTAATACTGGGGGCGGTGCTTGTACCAACCACGGTTCTATTCATTCCTTCAGCTAACTGTTGGGAAAATTTTTCAGTCTGATCCACAATGAAGCTTAAATGCTGATCAAGTGCTTTTTTTCTTTTTTCCTCTAACTTTGTTTGATGTTTGTACTCTACAAGCTTTTCAACATTCGACCAGAATAACTTAACTTCCTTCGCGATGAATGCTGCCACACGTTTCAAATGAATTTCTTGCGCTTTTTCAGCCTTTTGCACTGCACTGACTTTGTCTTGGAAGTATTTTTGAACCATCCGGGCACATTTTTTCGCTGCACTTTTTTTCCACTTCCTTTCTTGTGCAAAGTCTGCTGCTAACCAAACCATTTCTTCCAATAAATAATCCCAATGTGCTTTGGGTCGTGAAGGCTCCTGCAACTTTGGTAAACGTTTTTCTGTCCATAATCCTTCACGTTGCAACTCAGATATTCGTTGCATCACGTAAACTTCTTGTTTCGCCTTAACCGAAAAATGATCTTGACTTCCGATAACAGTACCAGTATTAACACTATTTGCGCTTTGTGGATTAACATTCCCTGCTACTAATGACGACTGCTGCTTATCTATTCCAAGTACAGTAGAAGCATCTGGTGAAATTGGAGTTCCTCCTTGAAAAGTTTAAAATAATATCTTCCTATCAATAAATTTTTGAATTTGTCTATCGATTATATTTTTTATTTGATATTTATATAAATAAAACACGTTCAGTTCAAGCAAATGATTTGCAAAAGATGGACAGCGGGAGAAAATTAGCATAATGCATTCCCAATCATGCTGGATCAAAAGCACAGTTGCTATACGAGCTTTGTTTTTTATCCGAGCAAAAAAACCAGGACAATTTACTGTATACCATATGTAGTATGTCGAAATACTTTTGGATTATCATCTGGAACGCTACTTAAAGGACGTGCCGAAGCGAAAAAAATCGCAGTACGCATTAAATCGGTAATCGTTACTTATAGAATACATGCAGAAATACACTTATTTTTACATTACTGCGAAAGATTGCTATTTTAGTTCATGCACACACTAAAAAGCAGCCATTTTATACTTAAAAATTGTAAAGAAATAATAATATACACTGCCGGCCAAAAGTTTAAACCATTTGTAAATATCTTTGTCGCCAACAAAATATTTGAAAAGTACAAAAAGCTAATTTGAACACTGAATATTTTATTGTTATTAAAGGATTTCTAAAAGTCATTCTTTTCGTAAATTTTAGAGTTACCATCCTATACAGACCTATTGTTTCAAAACTTCAATGCCGTGCAAACACCAGATGATAAATTAAATCATTGTAATATTTTTATGAACTGCCCATTATTAATTATTTTGATTGTGCTTCGTGCTAACCGAAATTCAGGATTGTTTAATCTTCCTAAAACATATTTGTTGCCAGAGTTTTTTTGGAGTTAATCTCTCCCTATCTTGGTTAATCTGAGCTCGTCGTTCTTAAAATGAGAAAAGTGAGTGAAATTAACAGTGAAACTCATGTTGCCATAACGAAGGCAAATCTGAACGTGCGAATGTCTGTCAACGCAAGCTGTCGGGGACTTGCGTTCATAACAATAACCCGATAGAAGAAGACTTACTGTAATTAAGATAGTTCGCGATCGTGAAGGCCGGGGACTACCACTTCTAGCGAGGATTCTTTCATCGCCGTTACCAGCAAGAGGATAGACGCCTAACGCGAATCCGCGCAGAACTGAACAAATGCAGATCTAAACCATGCTGATGCAGTTTTTGTCCATCCTCGCAAGAAGACATGTGGAAAGCTTTACAAGAAAGCTGGAAAATATTTCACAACATGCAATCGACAAATTGATTGCTCGTATGCCGAGAAAAAGTAATAAAATGCAAGGGGAGGGTTTTCTGATGAAAAATTTGTTTAAAATATGAACGGCATTTTGAATAAATATTTTAAGTAATAATTACACCTCCTCCTTTATATTTTGAGATTTGTTTCACTTTTCTTTACAACAAGTAGGTGGTCTCAAATTTTTGGCCAGCAGTGTATATAACCAATGAATGGAAAGCTCTTCCGCATTGTGCCTTCCGATTCCGTAATCTTTTTTTTTTTTTGAAATTTGATATGAATTGTGATTCTTTGAAACCCTAAGTTTACAGCGGCATGAAGTTCAAGAAGCAAGTATCAAACTTGATCAGTATCTTACTGAAGTCAACTCAACTCAGTCAGGTTTCAACCAAACGTTTGTCTCATCCTTGGGAAGAAATTCTTGGTTGGAAATGGAAGTACACTCAACGAAAACCGCGAGCATAAACTTGATACGAAATTTCAACGTCCGAGGTTTTTTTCTATTTCAAGAAAATCTTCGTAAACCTGAACTCGATGCAGCTTTTTTATAAAAATTTCTTGCAATGTCCATTTAGACTGGAGTTAGGGGGTTATTCCCTTGGAGAACATGATGATCAACAGTGAAACTTTTGGACGTTCTTACTAAGAATCGGGAGCACATCTGCAAGGACCGTACAAAATCCCAAGTCCTGGTGGAATTTGTCAAGACGGCCTAATATACTATACATCCGGACTGTTTGATTTTATCACTTCAGCTGGCCTCACGACCGCGAACGTAGAGTGCGTTCCCACGTTCTTGGAGCGAAGAAGAAGTGAAGTAATTGATCTAACAATCTGCACTTCAAAGTTTTTTGAGTTGATTAGAAACTGGCGAGTGCTAGATGAAGTTTCACACTCAGATCACCGTTACTTAGAATTTAATCTAACTATCGCAGGCGAACAACCTGTGACATAAAGGCAGAAACCTAGGAAAACGGATTGGACGATGTTCAATGAACTTCTTGGCAACAAAGTTGAGTTCCCTATGCGACTAAGGACTCCTTTGCCGGCAGAAGATCAATTGAAAAATCTGAATCGAACACTTTTAGAGTGCTTTGAAGAAGCTTATTCTATTCCCCGCGGCCAAGAACTCTAAGGACGGCAACCTGGATGATTGACGAGCGGTTGAAGGACAGGCGCATTGCAATGTGTAGCGATAGTCAAGTTGCATTGAGGGCATTGACTAGCACTTTGATGACTTCAAAAATCGTTCAGGAATTTAGAAATCGATTGAATTCCGTTTCTAGATCCAATACGATGCATTTACTCTGGGTAACTGGTCATTGTGGTGTAGAGTGAAAAGAAATCTCAGATGCCTTAGCAAGAGGGCTTGCGCTTTCCCCATACCCGAACTGGAACCAGCAATTGGACCAGCGACATACTGCAAAATTTATCCTATCGAAAAGTAGGAAGACTTGCAGAAGTATTGTGGGTATGGGCTATGTTCAGAATAGGAATTATCCAAGATGATACCTGTCCCTCCTGTAATGAGGAAGCGGAATACACGGAACATTTTCTATGTGAGTGCCTCGCCTATGGGCGCATCAGACATCAGATTTTTGGCGCTGATTTGCTTCAACTGCAGCGGGAACCGTCACATCCGCTAACGGAAATCCTGCGATACATAAACGAATCCGGGATATCCCGTTAGACGGGGGAATCGAGTACAATGGACCACTAAGGTTTGAGTGTGCTTAGAGGCTTTGCCGCTTCCCCACCTCAAACACATACACACAATATACATACCTTTTAAAACATGTATCGTCAATTAATGGACATACAAAACATTTCAACGCCGACCATCCTAATGTGCTCTTATTTTCCTCTTCAACGAATCCTTCGATTGATTTGTAATATTGAAACTTGCTGACATAACATTTTAGTTTTGACCTGAGTGGTAAAAGATGACTGACGAAATTCCCAAATATGTAATAAACAATTGGGAAATTGGAAACTAGTCGCTTCATGAATAAAAGTTGTGTTCCTCTATGTGAGGAACGATGAGTGCATGATAGTACTGTGTACATAGTTAAAAATTCGATTGAGCTCTATTTTTTGAAAAGCCATTTGGACAAATAATTTGATCTGGAGAGCAATGTATTGGTAATAGTTAGACTCACACGCATCACACTAGAAGTATTAAAATGTAACTTTACAAAAAAAAAAAGTAAAAATTAGTTTGCTGCTGAAATAAATTTTTTTGTAGGAATCATATAAAAATTAAGGTTTATTTGTCGTATCTTCAAAAGAATCCCCTTAAAATCACTCTCTGGGCTCCCTCGGAGATCCCCTTGGTATGTTAAGAGTCAAAATGATTTTCGAGTGAATTTTCAAACAAGTTTCATTTTCGAAACTCGGCGCTCCACGTGGGAAAGATTTTGTTGATCTTTTATGTAATAATACACGATGGTTTCGCTTATACATTGTTCGTAGTGTATATTCGTTGAACATACCCGATATAATTCGTAGGTAGTAGTTATTTGACGTAAAAGAGGCAACTTCGACATACCATAACTTTCTTAACAATACTGGGGTTTCGATCAAACTTACTGCTTCACATTAGAAGCTATATTACTGTAATTTTACTGAGCTTGGATGATGTTGAGGTGGAGAGGTATAAAGTATAATAATATACTATGGTCACGTAATTCGAGGTAACGAGAATTTACTCGCCAAATTTGGTCTGAAAATCGAAGTTGATGATAAGCGACCAAAAATCCGGCCGAGACAATTGTGGCTTGATAGGCTAAATGGGGATTTCAGGTTTTTGATCAAAAAAAGCCGATGAGCTTTTAGTTGATACCCCACACGACGATATTTTGTGAATCCCTCTTATGAATGGTGCCTTGGGGTAATGGAAACTAAAATCTTAGCTCAAATTAGTGGTATAACACGCTATGTTTATAATAAGAGCCTCTCAACTATATTCCGACCAAGGCTTTGATTGAGAAAAATGACGAAAACGACCGAAACTAGCTAATCCCGATATCGAACGGAGCAGGCTTAAGAAAAAGATTATAAGCAGTAACATCGATGAAAATTACTTTTTTTTAAAAAATAATGAAGACATTTATTTCCATCAATTCGATATTTCGAAATTTGTCCTTACTTATGCTTTTCTATGAAGGATTCGATTGGCAGGTAAATTCCTATATTTATAATTACTTCCGAGATTATGCATAATGAACTTAGAAGGCATTCGCAAATAACGACCACATTGACTATTTACAAATATTATAAATAAACAACAAAATTCGCACAAAATACTTATTGATGTTGGTATCAGAGATTAGGGGGCAACCTACTGTTAACAAACAAATAATAAATCGATTATCGATCGACAATTTGTTTTGATAGAAAAGTACTTCCAGAATACCAGTTTAAGAACTCAAATGGATATTTACTTTCGGTTTCAATTTATAGCGCTTAGAAATTAGTGCGATCTCCCTTTATCTTTGAGATATTTCAAATTACGCAAGTGGGGTCGACGCGCTCAAAATTTGCCGTGGAATAACGGTTTATAAAATTTATAATAAATTTTAAACGATTTTTTTCGCAATAAAGGACATATATATATATTCTATTCTGTATTATATGGGTTCTTTTGAATTTCAGCTCGATAACAGGTAGCAAACAGTGTTTGAAGAGAGATAACTCTTGAAACCAAAAAAGAGGTTTTAAAGAAACCAATTCATTATTTCTGAAGATACGAGTAATGCTAGCTAGTACATATCCACGTAAATTAAGATATTAATTACATTAGATGAAATTGTATTTTGCCGAAAAATACAGTTTCTTCCAATCTACTAAGAAAGGTTGTGTAGCAAAAAAAAAAAAATCGGAAAACCGGAAGCTGAACGCTTTAGGTATGAAAGGTTTCGTGTATTTCTTATATAAAGACATTTGAGTGTGCATTTGCCCCATTAGTACGTAGCACGTAATATATGCACATATTATGCAAGAGTATCCCTTTTTCGGATTATATTCACATTCATAGTCTTGAATTTGTAAAGAACTGACAATTTTGACCTATTGTGGCCTATTGGTAGTAGCATTGTGTGTGTGGCCTACTTGGTAGGATCGTACTCAATGTTTTAGTCTACATTACTGCTACTCGTTGTGATAAGATGAACTTAAGGGGGGTTTTGCAGCCAATCACTAAAAATTATAGTAATACACTTATTACCTTCTTTCACTTTATTTGAAAGGATGTCGATATGTAGAGTATTTCGGAACCTAGACAATACATAGTGGCAGTTTACGAGAATGGGTCCGTTAAAGAGGTGTTCAATTTGAACCCCCCGCACTCCCCACTTTTCCAACAAATATCCAAACTAACTAAATACTAATCGATACTTTTCATTTGATACCCCACATGACTTATATTTGGTGAAACAATTTGTTATTTTGCGCTGAAATCCGTGCTAAACTGCGTTAGCTGGTTTGCCACCTAAGCTCAAACATTAAAAAAATTACTGTTCGTGATGAACGGAAAAAGTAGGATTGGAAGTTTAGACAACTTATCAGACTGTTCTGACAATTATTCAGTGATGATATAATAATTCGGAGGAGAGCTTCTATATTGCCACTAAGATATAGTGATTAAAAGTATGTCAATATTTAGATTATAGTATATTATGTAAACTAAAAGTATAATTTATCATTGACATCATGAAAATAAACATTCTGTTAAATTTACTTATCATATAGCACAAAGCGGATAACTTTGTCTGAAAATACGAGACGCAAAGATACTCCCGTTAGACAGTGTAAACTGAAACAGAAACCGCCCCAGGAAGAGTTTGCTGCTGAGATCCAGTAAAGTGTTAGAAATATTTTTTTCGCGAACCCTAATTTTACGGTGAACGCGAACGAAGTTATAATTCGGAAAGACTATTCTCCTGATTTGCTTCATATTTCTCCTGCATATTTACACATTATCTATTGTATGAACCACATTTTTACCGAAATTTCGCAATGTTTGGGCGCATTTTTTTAAATAGAGGAACGAGTTTTGCTGACCGATTTTCAAAAGTGTACTAAATTGCGAAAAAAAACTATATTTATTGGTTTGGTATTTTGGTTTCAGATGGAATTTTAATAGCGATTTGAAAAAAAATACTCCTCTTGGGTGCTTCAACAGTAGATTGCCTTATTAGGCATCAACATAAGAACAAAATATAATACAATTCTAACAAAAAAATCTGATGAAAAGAGAAAGAAGTATTTTAGCAATTCAAAAAGGTGCTACCTGGCACCAGAGGTACAGAAAAATTTCCTATTGTGGGTGCCACTGGGATTTGACCGAATACCATCCCGTGTCGACCTCCTTGAGGCCTTCCGGGTATATGACCTATGAAGAAAGCATAAAACAACCCTAATAGTTCAATTATTCTGTGAAAATTATTTTTGAAATATATATATATATATTTTCTGTTAATCAAATATTCAGAATTAAATTTTTATACGTGACAAAAGGATATTTTTCGATTTGTCATATAGGTAACAAGTTAAAGTCAAAATGTAAATGACAAATGGGTTGCAAAGTTAATATTTCTAGTGCGACAAAATGATTAGGCCGAGTTTTGCAAACAAAACCTTAAAAAAGAAAGGATGCCCTTTCATTCCGTCACACGACATATTGAAATCTACAACTTTCATTTTCAGGAATCTATGGAAGTCAAATTATTCCGACATGTTCCCTTGAAAAATGGAGATCTCAACCCACCAACCACTTACAAGCAAGCCAATTCTTTTTCGAGTACAAACAGAACGGAAACGAATTATAAGAAATACTTTTAAAACGGTGTTTTCTTTCAGTAATATAAGCAGTTCTTTCCAATGTTATATTGTGTTATTTATTTCGATTATCATAATCATCTCACTTATCATCAATTAAGTAGATAGAATACAGAGAACACTTATGATAGGTGAAAAAAAAGTTGAGTGTAAAAAACTTACAGTGAGTTAAGTAAAAGCGTGCACAGCATGACTCGTAAGGAGTAAATAATACAGGTAGGGGGAACCTCAAAACTTGCTTTTTTAATCAATGTCAGAAAGATACACAAACGGCGATGAACATCGCGTACGCGGATTGTGTCGAAGCTGTGCTTTTTCACAAACACAAAAGAGGCTAACTCATTGAACAAGTTGAGAAACCAAAAACAGTGCTAAATCTATGAAGGGTTTTGTGTTCTCTTGTGTGAGGAACTTTCCATGCATGACAGTTTCATTTGACTCAATCGATGTAGCAATTTTTGAGAAACAGACAGAAAATAAACCAATTTTAATAACATTTCGTTTTACACAAAACTTGAAAAATCGATGGCGTTTTAAAGAGTTGCGCGGATTCAAAAGTTTGTGGTGCGATATGAAAACCGGAAAGTATGAAGAGCAAAATGAAATGAACTGGAAATATCGTACATTCGTGGACATTCGTATGCAAATAATTTGAAACTAGGTTAAAACAAGTCGGGAAACCGGAAGCTGGACGCTTCAGGTACGAAAGGCTTTGTGTATTTCTTAGTACGTAGCACGTAATATACCCATATATTATGTGAGAGTATCCACTTTCGGGTGATATTGACATTCAGTCTTCAATTTTCAAAGAAGCAACAAATTTGAGGTATTATAACTTTGTTAGTAATAGTGCGATTTCCACTAAACTTGTTAAGATCATGCTCTATATTATAGCCTATATCACTGCAAAATTTCATGGTACTAGGATGGACTTAAGGGGGGTTTCTAACCAATTACAAAAAAATGTAGTAATATACTATTATTAACTTTATTTAAACAGATATCGGCATGGAAGGTATTTCGGAGCCCAGGCACCATATACACTCCTTTTCAAAATTATAACCGCACGGCAAAATTCTAAGTTCTATAGTTCTCGATATAGATGCAGCTGTCTCATTTTTTCAGCAGTTAGTGTAATAGTCTGTTGTTCGAAATATACCGACTAACGGTGTTAGTCGCAACCGTTCAGAAATATTTCACAGAAAACCGGTTTTGTGCTATTTCAAAAGTATAACCGCGCGCGACTGATACTTTTTGTAGGCTGCTGAAAAAACATATTTTTGTAAAATTGTTAGTTTCTTTTGATCGATTCTGCTCATTGATTAATTTTTTTTAAATATGCCACGAGGGGTTAAGCTTACCGATTATGAAAAAGGGCAAATTAGTGCCTTATTTAAAGAAGGTATATCAAAACGCGAAATAGCGTCAAGAATAGGCAGATCGGATCGAGTAGTTCGTAATTATTTAAATAATGTGGACAATTACGGTACTAAAAAGCGAAAAGGAAGACCTAGAGTGCTTTCCGATAGAGATCGACGTTCCACAAGCAAAGCGACTTCAAATTCTACGAACAGTTTAAGAGGCATAAGGAACGAATGTAAGCTTTCTGTATCGATTCCGACCATATGGCGGGAAATAAATCGAAATCCTAATCTCGTACGGGAAAAAATGAGGAAAGCACCACGATTACAGCAGCATCATAAGGATGCTCGACTGGAATTCGCCCGAAATAACATGTCACGACATTGGGATCAGGTATAACCTTTTTGTTGGCGGATGTTTTCAGCAAAATTATCTTTTATTTTTGATTAGGTAATTTTCTCTGATGAGAAAAAATTTAACTTAGATGGTCCGGATGGTTTTGATGGCTACTGGCGAGATTGGCGTAAGGAACCACGATATCTGTCCAGAAGGAATTTCGGAGGTGGAACAGTTATGGTCTGGGGAGCCATTTGTAGTAAAGGTACAGTGCGTCTAGCATTTACATCGGCGAGAATGAATAGCCAGGAGTACCAGAATGTTCTGCAGGATAATCTCCTTCCTTTTATAAACTCTTTTGAGGGCAATGAAGTAATTTTCCAGCAAGATAATGCCAGCGTACACGTAAGTAGGTCCACTAAAGCCTGGTTGGAAGCGAATTCCATAGCCACACTTGAATGGCCAGCCTACTCACCAGACTTGAATCCTATAGAGAATGTCTGGGGATGGCTAGTCCGACAGATTTACTCCCAGGATAAAGAATATTCTTCCAGAAATGAGCTGAAAGAGGCCATTGAAAGAGCATGGCATGAGTTGACACCACAAATGCTCTCAAAATACATTCATTCGATGCCTAATCGAATCTTCGAAGTGATTAAAAAGGGAGGAAACACTATCGATTATTAAGCCATGAGTTAGGTCTGCCCATTATTGTTTTATTTATTTTTTATGTAACGAGGTAATTAATGCGGTTATAATTATGAAAAAGGACAATTTTACTTTTTTTCGCAATTTGTTATGTTTTTACACATTTTTTAAGCTTAATTGCTATTTTTAGGTTTCATTTTTGTTACATTATGTTTGTTTTTATACATTTTCGAATTTAATTTAAGTTTGGTTATTTTCACATCTTTTCATAATAAAAAAATTTACTCAGTAATCATGCGGTTATAATTTTGAAAAGGAGTGTAGTGGCAGCCTCCTGATTTTTTTCAGATTTTTCGGTTTGGTAGTTTCTGAGAAAAGGCCCCCTTAAAGAAGTAATCACTTTCAACCCCCCGCGCTCCCCACCCTTCCAACGAATGTCAAATGTCGAATGTCAAAACTAAGATCGGCTTTGAAAAGTACTAATCGAGACCTTTAATTTGATACTCCACGTGACTACATTTGATGAAAAAAATTTTTACACCCCCCTTTTGCATATGGGAACCCCCCCCCCCCCTTAAATTCGACGTAAAAGGATGTAATTTATTGTATGCGTGAGCGTTCACAGTTCCCACCTTTCTACCAAATTTGGTGTCAATCGCTATAACCGTCTCCGAGAAAAATGCGTGTGACGGACAGACAGACAGTAAACCGATTTTAATTTACTAGACAAGCCACAAAATTGATCATGGCTGTGGTAATACTTCCTATCCTTGAACGAACCTTCTGTTCGGATATTTCGAATAATACCATGGACTTGGGGACTTTAAACTGGTTTGTCATTTTTGCAAAGAAAGAAATATGTACTACCAAAATGGAAATAATACCGACTACCAAACGTCAATCCGTTAGTTTTGTAAGAATGAATCTTGCTAAAAAAACAAAGATCCTTAGCATTACAGCTACCTCACTGGTTGGAAATGGTAAAATGGATGGAGATGACGAAAAACGTTGATGATGATTGCATCCACTATTAACGCAATTTCCTATCACTACAGAATATGTCGTGTGAAATAATCTTGTTAAACAAACTCCGGCGTGTTATTGACATAGCATGCCAGCCGCTCTATGTTATTCCCTATATTGTTGCGAAATTTCATGGTGCTAGCATGAACTTAAGGGGGGTTTTGCAGCCAATTACTAAAAATTATAGTAATATACTATTATTAACTTTATTTGTAGATATATCAATATGGAAAGTATTTCGAAGCCCAGGCATCATATAGTGGCAGCCTCCTGATTTTTTTTTCAGATTTTTCGGTTTAGTAGTTATATTTGATGAAAAAAAATGTAAACCCCGTTTTGCATGCATGCATGGGTGGTAAAAATGGCTATAAACTTGTCTATTTTGTTAGCCCCAGCACGCAATATGGTATCGGCAATCTCATATCAGAGGAAAGTCGAGCGATTTGATAACTGGTTGATAAACCTTAGTCTTATATCAGCCGATCGGACGATTCATATCTTCACCGTATACGTACCACAGGTCCACCTGATCACGAGAAGGATGCCTTTTATCAACTACGCGAAGCAAAGTTTTGTGTGTGCTGATGACTATATCGTCATTGCCGTTACGACTTTGTACTTGTCAATACATGGTTATTCAAACGATGGTCCCATCTTCGCACATTTTATAGTGGGAACAGTAAAACGCAAATCGGCAATAATCTTACGAGACGGAGGCATTTTATCATCGTTATTAACTTCAAAGTCGCTTCCTATGAGACCAATGCACCTCAACATCGGCTTTGATTGCCGTCTCAAGCTACCGATAAAACAAGGTAAGAACGCACTGCCTGCTGCGAATTAAATGGTCGCGATTTCATGAGAAAAAGAAGAGATGTTTTCATGCAATTACTAACGATCACTAATATCGAAGAATCGTGGCATCAAGTTAAAAGCGCAACATTCGGGGTCACCATTCCAGTTAAGGGGGTCATCCCGTGTGTCGGATCCGTAGAATTGAACTTTTTTTCTGGCATCAATTGTATCTAGATATAGTGGAGAATATATGGGTAAAGTGATTTTTTTATATTCGGAGCCGTTCGGAAATTATAGTGTTAAACACGTATAAGTCACATGCCAGATTTATGTCGATCGCCGTAAGAAAGCTCGTATTTATCGGTCCGAATGACGTTCAAATGACTTCACTAGAAGGACAAGAATTGAAGCAAAGGCTGCACATGTGTTTCTTCAAGAAACCTAAGGTTTATGGACTAGGTATAGCAGATTAATGGTCAGTTAAGGGTTTATGGCTAAAAATCGCATTCTACTTTTTAAATGCGTTTTTCTCGAAACTGCATGTTGAAAATCTGGTGCCACCATAGCCCAAAATCTATTCAACGAAATTCTTTGTAATTTTCACGACTTATTCGGAACATACGGTCCGCAAACTAGGGTAATTGCGATTCATTTAGTAATTTTTTTAACTCATTGAAGGAGCCGTGAAAAAACACCAAAATTCACAAAAAAAGTTTAACACGGCACCAAAAATTTACTTTTAATAATGTTTAATAATCCTAGCTTGCGGACTGTAGTTAAGTCTGTACGTTACAATCTCGTTTACATTTTTTCTTTAAGATGATCGCAGCGCCATCTAGTGTGGCAGACGGAAAACACCTTTTTCTGGAGATGAGTATATAAATTGCTCTGTATTTCAACAACGAACTATGCGATCGGGCTGGAAAAATCACCATCCACGATCAGGGTATTAGTAAATCTATGGTGAAAAATTGGTATTTGTATCTTTATCCAGTTCCCCACAAAAAATTTCTAAAAAAAGCCAAAAACAAGTCGGGAAACCGGAAGCTGGGCGCTTCAGGTATGAAAGGTTTTGTTTGTTCCTTGTGTAAGTATATTTGAGAAGCAAAGAAAGCGACCGCTGTTACACAAGCGGTCCATTACAAATATCTCTATGATAAACTGGACACTCAAGACGACGAGAGATTTGTATTGAGTTTTCAAAAGTCGACACTAATACGCACAGGATATCTAACACTTCTGTTACGTTAATGGCAAGAACGGTACTTTCTTTCCCGATCGACAAGCCGCAGCGGATAGATGGCGGAAATATTTCGAGCAAATTTCAACGGAAGAATTTGTTCCTTCTCTAGGGAAACAATAGGACTTGCGACATCGCATCTGAGCTCTGCAAAGCGAAGTATGTAGACCCAACACAGTGAATTCTTCAACCGCTACGGAGGAGAGTAGAACACCATTTGATTCGCAAGAAATCATTCCTGTTCCAATATGGAAGAAGAAATGTAGTCCAGCAGAATGTTCAAATTATCGCCCTATCTGATTGCTGCTCTATAATGAAGATTTTGGAACGTGTTCTTGAGAAACTTATCCGGAAACATCGTTGAAATAACAGTGCCATTAACTATATAGTTCAAAAAGCCCACGGACCCTCTTCCCGCCCAACCGGACCGAGGGACGACCAACCTAAGGATGGGCTGAAGGCAACATCCGAAGGCCCGCATCACAGCGATGATGCGTTTTAACGCAAAGTGTGTGCCACCATGCGAAAATGTATTACTACATCCTGATTGTCGCAAACACTTCAGCCAATGATGCCGAGGTTCTACACTACAGAGACATGGATCTTATATCGAAGACAGTGCGGATCAAGACTGAAACCCATTAGGTCAGATTGTTACCAGACAGGACTCTTCGGACTATAGCACAGGTTGCAAGGATAACCGCTTTTTGCATCTCCATGTATAGTCCAGCCCTAAGATCGAGCGTTTTCAGCGCTTTATGTAAGTCGCTGAAATTACTACTGGGACTACTTCGATCTTTTGTAGTCTCCAGATCTGCTTCATATCGTCTGCCAAGGGGCCATAGTTCCGGATTTTTTCGTGCTGTTTTTCAACAGTGTTCCGGTCCAACGGTACGGCTACATCGATTATAAAGCACGCTCGTTCTTCCTTCAGAAGCAGAACTAGATCGGGTCTGTTATGATTAACACTGTGGTCGGTGGCAATAGTGTAATCCCACAGTAGTTTGACCCCATCATTTTCCAAGAGTCTCTGCGGAGTATACTTATAGTAAGGATGGTAGGTTGCCACCAAGTTATACTTCAACGCAAGGTTTTGATGGAGAATCTTGCAGGAGTTATGACGATTGGTGTACTCGCTACCGCTCAACATCCTGCAAGCAGATGTTATGTGCTGGATGGTCTCCTCTTCACAGTTGCATAACCTACAACTGGAGTTGGTGATTGAGGAGTCGTGAAGAATGTACCGTTTATAATTTTTTGTTGGGAGCGAAGCATCCTGAATTGAAGTTAGGAATGCTTCGGTCTCATAGAAAAGTACACCATTTGTTGGAGGCTTCGATGTCAATGCCTGACAACAACAAATTTTTAATATGACCTCCGTGAATGGGTTTCTCTTTCCACATGTCGATCTTCTGTTGGACTTAAGTAACATTCGACATGGGATCCCATTCTCTGCTTCTCAAGTTCAAAGGAGATAATTTATTATCTGACGGTAGCCTTATGTATTTGGCTAGAGGATTGTTTCTCAAAAAAAACTCACGAAGAGAATGCATTTGATCTTAGTGCAACGTTTTTAAATTAAGTACCCCCCTTCTTCCCTGATGACGTGGGATAGTGATCCTCAATTTTTCGGCAGCTCTATTGGGCATGTTGTTGTTTGCAAGAACTACCCTTACCCGTCTATTGATAGATTCTAAATCAGTATTACTCCACTGTATAACACCGAAAGTGTATAGAAGGACGGGAATGGCGAAGGTATTGATTGCCATGATTTTATTTTTCCCGTACAGCTCAATTTTAAGAACAAGATCCAGACGCCGTTCAAATTCCCCCAGCAACTTAGATTTGATTATTGCCATAGCAGGTGTTGTTGCTTGCAATATGCCGAGGTATTTCTACATGTCGTCCGAATCCATACCCTCAATTCGGATGTTATTTTGGCTGTATCCTTCGTTGTCGGTGTGTTTTTCCCGAACAATTGTTTTTATGCGACATTTTTCCAAACCCAACTGCATGCCGATATCCCTGCTGAACTGGATGGTGATGTCCAGCAAGGAGCGAAGTTGGTTCTCGTTTTTGGCATACAATTTGATGTCGTCAATGTACATTAAATGGCTTAATGTACATTTCGACAATATGCCATGCTTGACTTGGAACCCGTATTTGCTTTCATGCAAAAGATGGGATAGTGGATTCAAAGCCAAACAAAACCACAGTGGGCTTAGAAAGTCGCCTCCGAAAATGCCACGCCTGATTGGTATCTCTCCTGATGTTTGTGAGGATACCGATAGCTTCGTGCTCCAATTCTTCATTACCGTTCTCAGAAGAAGAACGACATTCGGGTTGATTTTATACAAGCGTAACACTTGTAGTAACCACGAATGTGATATGGAGTCAAAGGCTGATTTATAATCGATGTAGGCTGTCGAGATGTTTCGTTTTTGGTGGACAGCCTGCTTTACAGCTACCGTATCGATTATAAGCTGTTCTTTGCAGCCTCGGGAGCCTTTTGTGCATCCTTTTTGCTCCTCAGCTATCAATTTATGAACATCAAAATGTTTTGAGATGTTCGCGCACAGAACTGAAGTGAAGACCTTGTAGTATCCTGTGAGTGCTCTTGAACCCCTTCAGTCAGAAGTTGTGAATCTTCTCAACTCCTGGCGCCTTCCAGTTACCTGCCTTGTCAAGGGCTGCTTCAACGTCGACTTCAGTTACGTCAGGCATGGTCATTTCGGGGAAGGCCTCGTATGAACGCATAAGGTGTGGGAGCCACGCTGCTTCTAAATTGCAACGGCTGGATTCGCTCCAAACACTTCTCCAGAAGTCTTCTGCCTCATCCAGATCGAGGTTACTTTCCCTATCTGAGCTAGTGAGATTTTTGTAGAATCCCCGTTGGTTCTGGAAGAACAAGGTGTTGTCTGTCCTTCGCTGAAAGCTTTTCTGATACCTACGGATGCGATTGGAGCATACCGCAAGTTTCTGCTTCAGCACCTCGAGGATTTCTTCGATTGGCATATCATTGGACAGATGGTAGTTTCGAATGATGTTCGCAACGCATCTGTACACTCTTGGTGATGGATTTCAAGGAGTGCTTGCGTCACACGACCAATCTCCTTTCTCAACTTTTCGACTCTTTTGTTAAGTCGAAACACCCAGAACGGTAAAATCCTTCTGCGCATACCTCTGTTATTCGCTCTAAGATGTTGGTTATGGAGACGAATAACCGTGGCAGTTGCAACGTAGATCAGGCTGTGAACCTATGTAGCAGTAATCTCGCTAGCCAAACGATCAGCCAAAATTCTGTCGACGGCAGCAATGATGTTAGTAGTTGCCGAAGTAAACTTCAGTTTTGGGATCTTTGGCCTAGCGTCTGGGAGAATCTCAGCATACTCTGTGAATGCAACCTGGAATGCGGTCAAAGCCTCATTATAAATTGGGTCGACATCCCCAGTTACTAAGCTTCTCCTGACTACTGGATGGCACTCCATGAGCCTTACAGGTGGAGTACTTGTGTTACTCCTTTGACTAGTCCGGTAATTTGATGACTCCAGCCCGAGTTCAAGTGAAACCTCTTGGAAGATTTGTTGCCTAGTTGGTAAGGCAACTCGGTTGTTATTCACGATCATCCGGTACTGGTTGACGACGTTCTGTCCGGAACATGACTTAGCTCCGGAAATCGGGTTATGAACGCATCATGTAGTCGATGTCTGTACCCTGATGGATTCCGTTCCAAATCCGTGACACGGTAATAGGCGCGGACGATAAATTCGTTGAGTTGGTTCGTCCAAACCATACGACGCCCAGGTCTCCCGTCCCTGGTGGTTGACGGAATAACCGCCAAAACATCCAAAGCGAAGCGAAGAGCCGCTCTGATGTTGTTGTACGACCCTTAACCGTGTTAGGTACTGTCTCCGTGTCCCTGGGGTCGCATTAAAAGAATTTAAATTGTTTTCCCCAATTTTATTCCCACGAGTATTAGGGAAGCAGTCAACCCTACAACAGAGCCCCAATGTTGCAATGCCCCATGGTTACCTCCAAAGGTAGGGAAGGTATTTGGAGGGGAGCCGCTGAAATACAGTGTAACGTCACTGCAATTCATCCGATAGGCGCGTCGATCCCTTCACCCCGGATTACAGATTTGTTAAGGAGGTTTAATCCCCCTGAACGGGAAGAATCGATAAGGGAGGACGAACACAAAGGGAAACATTCTGCTTGTCCGCGGCTACTCATTTACAAGATTAACTTGCGATATTCGTAGCTGACCCGGTGGGTCATGTCATTATCCGCAACCCATGACACGCGCCTGGTCGCATGCAGCTCTGCGTTTGCAACTCAGGTGAGGATAAACCTGGTACGCCATATATATATATAAACGGTACATTCTTCACGACTCCTCAATCACCAACTCCAGTTGTAGGTTATGCAACTGTGAAGAGGAGACCATCCAGCACATAACATCTGCGTGCAGGATGTTGAGCGGTAGCGAGTACACCAATCGTCATAACTCCTGCAAGATTCTCCATCAAAACCTTGCGTTGAAGTATAACTTGGTGGCAACCTACCATCCTTACTATAAGTATACTCCGCAGAGACTCTTGGAAAATGATGGGGTCAAACTACTGTCGGATTACACTATTGCCACCGACCACAGTGTTAATCATAACAGACCCGATCTAGTTCTGCTTCTGAAGGAAGAACGAGCGTGCTTTATAATCGATGTAGCCGTACCGTTGGACCGGAACACTGTTGAAAAACAGCACGAAAAAATCCGGAACTACGGCCCCTTGGCAGACGATATGAAGCAGACCTGGAGACTACAAAAGATCGAAGTAGTCCCAGTAGTAATTTCAGCGACGGGATTAGTGCCGCAGAACTTACATAAAGCGCTGAAAACGCTCGATCTTAGGGCTGGACTATACATGGAGATACAAAAAGCGGTTATCCTTGCAACCTGTGCTATAGTCCGAAGAGTCCTGTCCGGTAACAATCTGACCTAATGGGTTTCAGTCTTGATCCGCACTGTCTTCGATATAAGATCCATGTCTCTGTAGTGTAGAACCACCGCGTCATTGGCAGAAGTGTTTGCGACAATCGGGATGTAGCAATACATTTTCGCATGGTCGCACAACTTTGCGTTAAAACGCATCATCGCTGTGATGCGGGCCTTTGGATGTTGCCTTCAGCCCATCCTTAGGTTGGTCGCCCCTCGGTCCGGTTGGGCGGGAAGAGGGTCCGTGGGCTTTTTTAACTATATATATACATCAAAACCGCTCGGTGTCTCTGTGATGTTCATCAAAGTAGCGTTATCTCGCCATACCTCTCTGTTCTTGTTGTGAACAATGCCACACGTCGAAAGTTTAGCGCTCTAGGCAGAAGTTTTCCCAGCAAAGCTGATCTCCAGCTATTTATCTAAAAGTGGAAAGATCGCTGTGTGCGACTGGATCTGAATAAAATATAATTTTTGACGAGCTACTCCAATAAAACCGGCATTACCATTGTCAGTAACCTACCCTACAATGCTATCAGCCAATAGTGAACTACATTATGAAATTGCTTCACATTCCAGTGCCTCTTGGATGAAATGGCACTCCATAACAGGCGTTCTTTGGCTTCAATAAATATCTCAAATCCAAAGTATACCGCATTGTCGTTCGCTCTGTCATCTTCTACGTATCTGGTTTTGGCCCAATATAAAAGGTAATGAAGAGAGGATCACGCAATGGAGACAAAATTGTTGCATGTTATGCCATGATAACAATGAGGATGTTCACGACCGATATGAGATCGCACTGAGATCGTAGAAATTGCCAGGAAGGCGTCTTCGATGGTAAGGACATGTAATTCGCGCTGATAAAAAGTCATTTGCCAAGATTGGGCTGAGCATCGAAGTCGATGATACGATAGATGGTGATTTGAAAGCCTCTCGACTTCATTCAGATCAGATACATGACCAGCGAAATCCTGCAACGGATCAAAACGAGCCGACCCCTCTTCTGAAAGAGGCAACGGCTGAAGAAGAGAATTTCTTAAAATTATTTGTTCATAAATTATGCCGTACACGCCCTTACGTAACTTACTGTATATAATTTGCAGCCACTTATTATTTCTGTGGGCAGACGAGTCAAACTCCAAAAAGATTGTTTTAATTCCTACATTTGTTAATTATAGACGAAAACAATCAAATTTTCATTTTTTGGACTGAATTCCGCAGTGAATAAAGTATACTACAGACAAAAGTGAACTCGGTTATTTAGATTTGACATCGATTCATTAAGAAGAAAATACCTTGCTGAGTGAGTTGGACAACAGCTGCCGGCAATGTCGTCGAAACTGCTACTGGGGTTGCTCCTACGCTAGGAATTTTTATTTCCGCTCCTTTAGGTGAATTGGATGTTAATGTAGCAGATGATGTCGTCAATTGAGGAACCTGAAATATAAAAATGATATTGGAAGCGAATTATCCACAAATTTTTTAAATATTATGGTTCATGTTTCAAATGCAAGAAAGCCCCATTTTTGCTTCAAACAAAAAAAAAAAATCATTTGAGCTGAAAAACAAATTGTGAATGCAGGTAGAAGACCCCAGCTAGTTTTCTACTTTGACAAAATGGTGACAGTTCGTTTCCAATATTCAGAAATTCGTTTAAGAAGATAAATCCTAGATGCATTCAGTTATTAGGCCATCAAAGTAGTTCAAATCATTCCATTGAAATCTGAATAACAATTCTGTACAAAGAAAATTTTAAAGGTTGAGAGAAATAAAAATTGCTTGATGTTGCATGAACTACACGTTGACATATTATTGTAGACAAACACATAAATAATTTTAACATTTGAAAAAGGCAAGCTGTCGCTGTCGTCTTTTGTAAAATAAAACCTTATTAAAATCGGTACATTGTCAGTCTGTCTGTTACGCGTACTGTTCATAGAAACGGTTGCATCGATCGACACGAAATTTGATTTGGGTATCAAATGAATGGTCCGGGTTAACACTTTCTGAAGCCGGTCTTAATTTTATCACCTGTTGGAAAGGCGACGAGTGGTAATTTCTATCACGAGCCCTTCTTAAAAACATCAAAAAGCTGCCCCTATGCAATGTCCAGGCCTTAAACTATCTTTCATACCGGTATCTATTCAAAAAAAGTTAATAATAGTATACTACGTTTTTTTTGGGAAATTGACTAGAAACCCTCCTTAAGTTTATCCTAGAATTTGCAATAACAGTATGGAGCATGATACCTCTAAGTTTGGTCAAAATCATACTATTAGTCTTTTCTGTGTAAATTGGCTCAACCTAAAATCAATATCCCACTATAGTGAGTAGTCTGACATAAAACGTACGTTTGATCAATCGATGCATTTTATAATCGAGTAGTATTTGTTGTAATTGAATTGGATCGATTCTCAATCTCGATCGGTTTCCTGAAGAAGAGCCGCTACACCATATATTATAGCGGTCATCCAGTAAACCATGTGCTCGGAGTAGTTTTCTTAGTCAGCCAAAAAATGCTGTTATCGGCTTTGAAAATATAAGCCAAAAAGCTTTGCACCCTGCATTTACGAGGCAACTTTAGAAATATAAGCCTCATAAACGTTCACGCCCCTACAGAGGAGACTGCAGAGTCCGAAAATGATACCTTCTACGAGGCAGTTGAGCGGACCCTCGAAGCCTGTCCCAAGTGTGATATTAAAATCATACTTGGAGATTTCAACAGTCAAGTAGGGAAGAAGCCCGTATTCGGGCGACACGTAGGCTCATATAGCTTACATAGGGATGATAACGGACTGTGGATTATTCAGTTAGCAGTATCGCACGAAATGGTTGTTGGAAGTACCTGGTTTGCGCGGAAAGCGGTCCATAAACATACGTGGGCCTCTCCAGACGGGACCACTTTCAACAAATTGACCACGCGCTCATTGAACGTCGCCACCTCTCAGTCTTAATGAATGTCAGAACATATAGGGGGGCCAATATAGACTCGGATCACTATCTCGTTGGCATGGTGCTCCGAGCTCGAATTACGACACCACCTACAATCCCCTCTGACAATCAGGTGAGAGTGAAAGGGTGAAATGGATGACGCAATAACCGCTGTCAATAGATGTGCTGGAGATGAAGTATCAACAAATGATCTTCACAATCACCTGAAGATCGTTATCATTGATACGACCACAAAGATACTTGGGCCCCAGCCGCAAGAAAAGTCGGAACGGCTGATTTGACGATGAATGTAAACTAGCTACGGGACGGAATAATGCTGCATACCGAGTAATAAGCACGCGCAGAGACTTATCACGAACTCCGTCGAGCGGAGAAACGACTTCACAGACGGAAAAAGGAAACCTGGGGGAACCAACAAGTCTGTGAACTAGAAAAGTACAGGGAGCAACCGCACCACGCGCGGAAGTTTAACCAACAAGTCAGCAGGATGAAGCCTCATACATCTCGATTGCTCATCCTGCCGAAACAAAAAGGGAAATCTGATTTACCAGAGAATGGGCATATTGGAGCGATGGGTTGAGTATTTTGATGAATTGCTCAACAACCAAAATATCTGCGAATTGGAAGTCCCGCCAACTGAAGACTACGGAAAAATGCTGCCACTACCAAGCATAGAAGAAACAGTCCGTGCAATTCATCGGTTTAAAAACAGATCAGATCGAGCAGGCGGCGCGGGATCTTGGGCAGAGTAAAGTGGAAATATTCAGATGCACCATTAAGCGGCATTAGGCAATGTTAGTTTGCTTAAGATGAGTATAATTAAGTCTTGAATATGTGCGTACATATATCTCCGTGTTTGGAAATATATGAAGGAATATTTGGAATTCCTAGCTTATATACCAATAGAGAAACCTGCATAGAAAGCTTCTCACATAAGATGAACACAAAACCTTTATACCCGAAGCGTGTAGCTTCCGGGATTGAGTACGAAAATTTGCGAAGATCAACAAGAAGAAACATTTTTCTAACTGTATACCGGACTGCTCATAAAATCATACATTTTGACTATTTATTAAGGGGCCAAATAATTGTAGTGAGTGAAAAAATGCCGGTATATGAGCAATAAAAACTCTATTCGACATTTAGAAAACAAAATTCAGTCTTTTTTCCCCTATAAAATAAACCGAAAAGACGACATACATAACAGAAGAAAAAGACCATACAATAAACTCCCCGCGTTATAAAATGAATAAACGCTTTTTTAAGGGTTTGTTTGCAAAACAAAACCTTATTAAAATCAGTTCAATATCTGTCTGTTTGGCACATGCACTATTCTCAGAAATGGCTATACTGATTGACACATTTGGTGAGAAGGTGGGAACTGTGAACGCATTGAGTGATATCCTTCTAGGTGGAGTTTTAGGGGGGTCCCTCATACATGTAAAAGAGGGGTGTAAAATTTTTTTTCGAAGAATATACTCATGTGGGGTATCAAATGAAAAGTCTCGATTAGTACTTTCCGTGGCTTCCTCTTGGCTGAAAGTGAAAATAGTCTTCATACCAAACCCTGGGAAAGATGACTATTCAAATCCAAAGAAACTTCAGGCAAATCAGCCTAACATCATTTTCGCCGAAATGTCGGGAGAGACTGATTGAGGGTCACATCCGCGAGAAGGCGCTACGGTCGCACCCACTAAATGAAAACAACATGCTTACCAACGCCGAAAATCCTGTGATGCTGCTCTTCATTCTTTGGTTTCAAAGATAGAGTATGCAACTCTGAAGAGTGAGTACGCGATGGGGGTGTTCGTGGACATATAATGGGCTTTTGGCTGTGCGCCCTTCCAAAAGCTCTGTGACGCCGTCAGAGAGCATGTTGACGAAACTTTAACAAGTCGGGAAACCGGAAGCTGGACGCTTCAGGTACAAAAGGTTTTGTGTATTTCTTAGTACGTAGCACGTAATATATCCATATATTATGTGAGAGTATCCACTTTCGGGTGATATTGGCATTCATAGTTTTCAATTTTCAAAGAAGCAACAAATTTGAGGTATTATGACTTTGTTAGTAATAGTGCGATTTCCACCAAACTTGGTAAGATCATGCTCTATATTATAGCCTATATCACTGCATGGTACTAGGATGAACTTGAGAGGGGTTTCTAACCAATTACAAAAAATTGTAGTAATATAGTATTATTAACTTTATTTAAACAGATATCGGCATGGAAGGTATTTCGGAGCCCAGGCACCATATAGTGGCAGCCTCCTGATTTTTTTCAGATTTTTCCGTTTGATATTTTCTGAGAATGGCCCCCTTAAAGAAGTGATCAATTTCAACCCCCCGCGCTCCCCACCCTTCCAACGAATGTCAAATGTCGAATGTCAAAACTAAGATCGGCTTTGAAAAGTACTAATCGAGACCTTTAATTTGATACCCCAGATGAGTATATTTGATGAAAAAAAATTTTACACCCCCCTTTTGCATGTATGGGGACCCCCCTTAAATTCAACGTAAAAGGATGTAATTCACTGTATGCGTGAGCGTTCACAGTTCCCACCTTTCTACCAAATTTGGTGTAAATCGCTATAACCGTCTCCGAGAAAAATGCGTGTGACGGACAGACAGACAGACAGTAAACCGATTTTAATAAGGTTTTGTGTTTACACAATAAAAAATTAATAAAAAGCATCTACGCTATGCCAACGCAGAGATTGTGTGCTGAAATGGGTGTGGTTTGCTACCTAACAACGGAAGTGACGCTGTGGACTATGCCATGACTTCTGTCGAGTATGCTGATCAACTCACTACTATGCTGACTGCAAAATCTGCCAATACACGTTCAAGTTTATGCGGATGACGTGGAAGTGCTGGAATGGTGTGTAGAAATACATAACGCGCCGTTGATTTATTTGACAGTTGGTGTCTCAGGCATGGACTTTCAGTAAATCCAAATACATCCACAATAGTATTATTCACAAAAAGGTGGAAATTGAATGATTTTTGCCTTCCAGAAATGAGGGATACAGCCCTTCAATTCTCCCAATAAGTGAAATATCTGGGAGTTGATCAAAACAAGAAGCTTCTTTGGAACAAACATCTAGAGATAAAGATGAAATGAGGTATCACTGCTTATGAGCTTTGCCTCGACATAGGGACTTAAGCCTCAGGTAGTGATGTGGATATATGTTACTATCATTAGGCCGATATTCGCTTATGCATCCGTAGTGTGGTGGGTTAAGGGGAAACGAAAGAGTTTGCTGTAAACTAGCCACACTGTAAAGAACTGTGTCTGGATATCACCGGTGCCATGAGCACCACATCCGGCGCAGGTCTGAATGCATCACTCAATTTGCAGCTCTTGGATTTGTTTATTCAGGGAACGGAAAGAGAGCAGCTCATTGACTAATTCGAGTAGATCTATGGGAAAACAATAGTGGGGGGCACAGAGTATTGGGAGAACTGAATCTAGTTTTCACAATGCCTTCTGATTCTCAAATCCCCATACATCTGTTTGGTAGAAGATATGATGTTATCTGGAAACGGAGGGAAAACTGGGACAAACTAGAAGAATGCATGTCAGGATATACTGACGTCTTCTACACCGGTGGCTTAAAGACAGAAAATGGTTTTGGAGCAGGAGTCTACCTCTCGAATGAAAACGACAAGTGAGCTTTTCCCTTTGTTACGATTCACAACGGTCTTTCATGTCAGAACCAAACAAACACTGCAAAATTTATCCTATCGAAAAGCAGGAGGACTTGCAGAAGTAAGAACGAAGACGATGTCAAAATTGCTTTCGACGAATTTATCAACACCCGACAGTTGGACTTCTACGAAACTGGCATACATGCTCTTGAATCTCGCTGGTAGAAGTGTTTTCAGTCGACTGGCACCTATTTTGATTAAATAAATAAATTTTTGTAAGCTTTACAGTCGTTTCAAATTTTAGTACCAAAACGGCCATTTCATTTGCAACAACCTAATAAATGGAGCTTCTTGTAATTTGAAAGAATTATGAAGGAATATTTTGGGTTTTTAGCCATACACGAATGGAAAAATGTGCGTAGAAACTTTCTCACATAAGATGAACACAGAACCTTTATACCTAAAGCGCCAGCTGCCGGTATTCTGACTTGTTTTCTCGTGGAATAAATTTACTTGCAAAATATTGACAACGATTTTTTATTCCATTAGTGATTATTATGTTGAATAAAAGCTAGTGTAAAGAAAATTATGTTCATTTAAACTTCAATGTCAAAAATGCAAATTACATTTTCTGTCTAATAATATATGTGAAGAAAGATGGATTATTCGGTAGCCTAGGTAACAACGAAATTTATGAGTGATATCAAGAACCTCTGGTTGTGGATAAATTGCGGCTCAATAGGTTGCGGTAGACCGCCTATCTAATCCGTATGGGTGAGGTTAATCCAGACCAGAAAGTCTACAAAAGCAATATCTATTTTAGAAATAGTAGTCATGGCAAACCCTGCCTCAGCGAGCGACAGCTTTTAGAGATATCGATTTGGTGAAACCCTGCGCAAAACCTAAACCGGATAGCGATTATTGCCTCGTTGATGACGATGAAAAACAATACCTAGCAAGAGAATACCCAGACTGAATTACGGCAAAGGGCCCATGCATACGCAGCTTAGAATTTCGTCTTCCAGATGTACATGGATATCTCATTGAAAATTATGTATCCCCACAGCATTAAAATTGTGACATATCAGCTTTATTCCACTTAAATTCATGAGGTAAGAAGAAGAAAAAAGTATTTTTTTCTAACGACCTTCCGTTATAACATTTACAATCGCATTTCGGAACAAAAAAAGCCTTTCAATCTTTATTTAAACAGGATCTAAACAGGAAGGATATGTGATGATTTGTATATATATAAGCTATTCAAAATTATATTCTTTTGCGGTAAAATTTATATAGAAAACGGAAGTTCACTTACATTCTTGCTTTGCTCTTCAAATATGTTGCCGTCTAGTGGGTATGACTTCGTGAATATCATATATTGTGGGGTTGGTGGCTTTTTTCTCCAAGAAGGAAAATCCATCATATTGCCACCAATTTGAAGAAAATACAGTTCCGCAACATGGTCTGAGTATCTGGAATGTAACATTTTTTTTTTAATTAATTAACAGTGATAAACACAATATATCTGAGAAACCCATACTTTTCTTTAATGCTTCGAAGACGGGCAAATTTATATTCGAGAATTCGCTTCTTTAAAGTGTTTAAATCGTTTATGAATGATGTAGTGAAGACTGTAGGAGTTTCAACGAATGAAGAATTTTGTTGCTGCCTATGACTTACTTCACACCTTAATCTTTTACGTGCCGCTGATAAAGAAAGTTCCGAATTTTCACTACGTCGATCACTAGTCAAGGTTTTTGATTGCAAACTAGTTCTTGGTAAGAGATTTTCAATATTTGCGCCCGGAACACTTAAAGATATACTCGGAGCAGGATTCGTCGATGAAATTTGTGTTGAAATAGCACTTGAATCACAACTAGATGTTGCAAAAGAGTAATTATATTGGTTCGCTTGTGTTTCTATTAATCGGGGTTGTTGAAGCTGATCTTGCGAATTATTATTGCGTTGTTGATCGTTTGATGAACAAGATGTCATAGAATGATGCGCCGCGCTGCCTAGCAATACCGCAGATCCACTTGCTGAGCGAATTTGATGTTCTTGATTATGAAACTGTTGTTTACTTATATTACTAGTTGTTATTGTTGATCTGCGGTTTGTAACAGCAGGAGGGACCGGGCTAGACCCTTGATGCCCCCCTCCTGCTGAATCAGCTTCGCTCATGTTTGATGCATCTGCAATATAAGAAAAAGGAATATTATAAATAAAAAATTTAATTTGCTTCAATTCATTTCTTATGTCCCAAGAAATGCAAAGAATAATATGAAAATCCTTTTTATTACAATTTTTTTTACACAAAATGACCAGGTGGTATTAAAGGAAAGAGCTCAATTAATACTTTTCAAATATGAAATTAATTCTGACATTGGGTGAATCGCAGGGGAGTGAGGACTTAAATGTGTGCCCCAAAAAGTGAAACAGGTCTCGTTCTCAATACATATTCAACCGAACGATCTGCAAAACAAGTCGGAATACCGGAAGCTCGCGCTTCGGGTATAAAGGTTTTGTGTTCATCTTATGTAAGAAACTTCAACACACATTTTTCTATCCGTATATAGCTACAAATCCAACATATACCTTCATATTTTTCCAAACTACGAGACATACGTACATATTACAGCCATAGATATTACGCTCACCCTAAACAAAGAAATTGCCTATTTTCGAATAATGTACACATATATGCACGTATATAAAATGATCGTACCCATATTTCCGATTTACTTCTTATATCTATTTGAATTAGGCACTACCCGTAAAGTTCATTAGCACGCATATACTATATACCTATATACACACACATCTGTTTGAAGTAATTGATATTGATATACAAATGACTAAAAAACTAAGACAAAATAATTTTTTGCGACCCCATTCATGAGAACTCATTTCGTTGTGGTATTGATATGTGATGATGACGTCGTGCAGGTTGTAGAGTGCACGAAATTCACAAAAAATGGTAAAGTTTTACCCCCTCTAACTTTGTTAATAATAGCTGGATTTTCTTCAAATCAAATTGTGCACTATGTTCTTCATTATATGCATGCCAAATTTTGTACTTCTGGGATGAACGTAAGAAGGGGGGGGGGGGGGGGGGTTGGTGTCGGGTAAATTTATAAAATGTGGAAATATACTATTATTAACTTTATTTGTGCAGATATCGGAACCGGATTTATTTTGAGGCGAAGATTTCGTAGAGATGCACCATTTCAGATATTTCGGTTGGATAGGCTCTGAGAACGAGACCTGTTCAGCTGTTTGGGGGTAATATTTTCAGCCCTCACTCCCCTATGTTTCACCCAATATCAGATATTGAACCAGTTTCGAAAAATACTAATTGAGACCTTTGATTTGATAAACCACATGGCTACACTCTGTGAAAAAAAAAAAAAGCACCCTCCATTCACATGTATGGGGAGCCCCCCTTAAACTTAAAACAAACTGGCGCCACTTACTGCATGTAAAGAGAACACCAGATTACATGCTCTCACCAATTTTCATGACCACCTTCGCTAACTTCGTTAATAATAGTAGGATTTCCTTCATAATTCCCAAAGCTATGCTTTATGTTATGTTATACCATTGCCAAATGTACTTCCACCATGGACATAAGGGAGTTTGCGGCTAAATTCTTAAAATATGCTAATATACAATTATTAAGGTTTTGTGTGAAACAAAAACACAAACATTGTAACAGGTAAAATGTGAAAAAAAAATCGCAGTGGTGCATCTCTACAAAATCTAGGTCTCAAAATACATCCGACTCCGATATCTGCACAAATAAAGTTAATAATAGTATATTTCCAGATTTTAGAAATTTACCCGGCAACCCCCCTTATGTTCATCCCAGAAGTACAAAATTTGGCGGAATACCGGAAGCTGGGCGCTTCGGGTATAAAGGTTTTGTGTTACATCTTATGTGAGAAACTTCTACGCACATTTTTCCATCCGTAGATATTCCAACATATTTTTCAACATATTCCCTCATATTTTTCCAAACTACAAGATATGTGTACATATCATAGATATTATTCTCACCCTAAACAAACGAACTGCCTATTACCGAATACTGTACATATCCATGCACGTATATAAATTCATTGTACTTATATTTCCGGCTAGCTTCATGCACAGAAGTATCCATATGTACATATATAGCACGTATTTTGAATACCACTGGTTTAATGTACTAATATATCTATCTGGATTAACTAACCGCAAACTTCATTGGCACGTATGCCTAAATACACACATATGTCTGTCTAGACTAATTAATATTGATATACAAATGACCCAAAAACTTAAAAACAAAATGTTTCTTTGTGAACCCCCCTTCATGTGAGCTCACTTTGTTATCGTATTGACGAATTGATATGGGATGATCACGTCATACACGTTGTAGAATGCACGAAATTCATGATTCATGATAGGGCATCCGCATGTCGTAGATCGTTGTTGATGTCGAATGGTCTTGAGAGTGATCCTGCTGCTTTTATCTCGCCTCGCACATTGGTCAGGGTCAGCCTAGTCAGTCTTATTAATATCGTCGGGATACCCAATTCTCTCATGGCCGTGTACAGTTTTATCCTGGCTATGCTATCATATGCGACTTTAAAGTCGATGAATAGATGGTGCAACTGTTGTCCATATTCCAACAGTTTTTCCATCGCTTGCCGCAGAGAGAAAATCTGATCTGTTGCTAATTTGCCTGGAGTGAAGCCTCTTTGGTATGGGCCAATGATGTTCGGGGCGTATGGGGCTATCCGGTCTAGCAAGATAGCGGAGAATATCTTATAGATGGTACTCAGCAACGTGATACCTCTATAATTGCTGCACTGTGTCATATCTCCCTTTTTATGTATGAGACAGATAATGCCTCGTTGCCAATCGGCAGGCATTGATTCGCTGTCCCATACCTTGAGCACAAGTTGATGAACCACTTGGTGTAACTGGTCGCCTCCATATTTAACCAATTCGGCTGTAATTCCATCGGCTCCTGGCGATTTATGATTTTTTAGCCGATGAATTGCACGGACTGTTTCTCCTAAACTTGGGGAAGACGGGGCGGCAACCCTGTCGGCCAAACCAAAACCAAGTGGTCGAGAATCTCCATAGTGGTGACACCGAAAGACGCTGTACCCACTTTGGCTTGCCGGCCTTGATGCAGTAGGCGAATGCTCCAAAGGCCTAATCAGGACGATCAGACCCGAGTCTGCACGGGGACTCATCTGAAATGGCAAATTGGTCACGAAACCTTACCGGGGGTATACTGGTACCATGGGAACCGGGATAGTTGGACTCTCATACTTCGGGTGAACTCTCGTTGTATGTGAGTACGGTTATTTGCGGTAGGCCCCCTAGTGGGAGTTTCATGGGGGTTGTGGTTATGCTCAAGCGAGAATGTTTAAATTACCGTCCGATCCAAACACCAGTGCCCTACGCACTGCTTTATGCAGATGTTTTCCTAGTATCTAATAGCAAAAATGATCTCGGCAACTTGTCCAAAAATGGAATGATCACCTCATGCAACACACTCTTAGAACGAATCTAAACAAAACGGAAGTTTTGACGACTGATCCCTATGAAATAGGCACGATCATTGTCAGCCCAGAATTGAGCGATTTAAATACCTCGGATCAAAAAGCTATCAGCCAATGAAGAACTGCGTTATGAAATTGTTTCACGGATTAACGCAACCTGGATGAAGTGGCGATCGTTATGGGGTTGTACCGATTGGGGAAATATTGCGAGAGAGGTGTCTTCGATGGTCACGCAATTCGTGCTAACGAGAATTCACTTGCTAAGGTTGGTCTGAACATCGAAGTCGATGGTAAAAGACCAAAAGGCAGGGCGAAACAACGGTGGCTTGGTACGCTGGATGAGGATTTAAAAGCCTCCAGATTGTATCCAGATCAGGCATTTGATAGAACCCTCGCGAGCGGGACGAAGACTGAAGAAAAAGAAGAAGATAAATACATACATATGTTTGTCTCAAGTAATTACTGATACATTAATGATGAAAAACTAAAATGGAATATTTCCCTGCGAGCTCCCATTCACGTGAGCACACTTTGTTGTGGTACTGACCGTTATGATATGTTATGATGACGTCATATGCACGAAATTCACACAAAATGTAAAAGTTTCACCTTCTGCAACTTTGTTAATAAAAGTTGGATTTCATTCAAATTTTCGAAAGTTATGCCCTATGTTATCCCTTATGTAAGTGCCAAATTTTGTATTTCTAGCATGAACATAAGGGGGTTTCTAGCTAAATTTCTAACATATGGTAATGTACTATTATTAACTTTATTTGTAGTTATCAGAGCCGGATGTAATTTGGGGCCTTGTTTCCAAGCACCCCGGTGAAAGAGACGCTACTTTGTCTTGGGGAATGGCTACTAAGTAAAGGAAAGGGAAAAAATAGGGGTCATACACTTTGCGACTTTGTCGAAACTTATAAAAATCATAAAAAGGTTAAACATCGATATGGTGCCATCGAGTAGGATTTAAAAGCTCAAGAGCAGGCTAACATCCCCCGAGGACTGCAAACACGAATTCAACGGGATATATAAAGTGATATGTCCAGATTGTGAGAAGTGCTAGATAGGACAAACGAAAAGATTGGTTTCGATAGGCTGGGGAAAGCACGAAAAACAAGCGGAAACAGACAGGAGAAAGAATAAGAGCACAACGCTAAAATCCGTGGTAACACGGCACATCACTGAAACAAAATACCTTATTTGATCAGGTACTGAGGAAGGGCGGGAAATACCTATACCGTTTTAAAAAATTAACTGTTTTTAACGTTTTGTGTAAAAAAAAAAAACCTTATTAAAATCGATTCAATGTCTGTAACCCGATTAACTCGGAAACGACCGAACGAATTATCACGAAATTTACTGAGAACATGTGGTCAGTGTGTCCCTTCACATATAGCGAGTGGCCCCATTTTGTATTCAGTTTGAATGAGGGCTGCTCATACATGCGGAAGACGAGTGTACATTTTTTTCACCATACCGTCGTAACCGACTGCATATGACAGAAAATTTCTGTTTTAGTGTGCGCAGAATTTCAACTACGGGTGTCTTTCTGGGGATGGCATAGTTCCGGTAAACCCTCTGCACTTTATTTCTCACCCGTCTGCTGGCATTGCCAGTGCTGATCTGAATCAGTCTACAAATTTATGACGTCCATTATCAGTGGAAGGGTCAATGCGCACCTCGAGACCAACAAATTCTGCCAAGTTTGGTCAAGGTGTTGCAAAGAGCAACTCATTATCGACTCGGTAGTTGTATGACAAGCAAATAGAGGCCAAAGAAACCCCTTTAGTTGCTATATTGATTATGCCAAGGCTTTTGATAGCGTTCCACATACCTGGCTAATCGATATCCTACATCTGTATCGCATTGATCCGAAAATAATAAAGTTTTTGGCGATAGTCTTGGAAGGGTGGCATACCACCTTATCGATGCGCACATATGAGGATGCTAATACCTCAGAGCCCAACCGTATACGGAGGGGCATTTTTCAGGGGGATTCGTTGAGTCCGCTTTGATTTTGTATGGCACTGAACCCCCTTTCATGGCTACTGAATGAAGCTAGACGGCATGGTTTTGCAATAAAGTATGTCCTACGTGCTAAGTACGAACTGACACACTTGATGTACTTAAATGACATCAAGTTGTATGCTGGGACTGACAACCATCTTAGAAGCCTCTTGCGAATAATATACATGTTCATCCGTAATATTCGGATGGAGTTTGGATTAGACAAGTGTAGAATCCAAGCCATCCGCAAAGGTCATCAGGAGCCGCATGCCGGACATAGCATTGGTGACCTCCAGATCGAAGCTATGACCGAGACAGATTTCTACAAGTACCTAGGAATTCTGCAAAGAACCCATGCTCGAGTTGGTGATTTGAAGGATGCTCTGCTGTCCGAATTCCTGCAACGTGTAAAGCTGGTGCTGAAATCGTATCTCTCGGGGAAGAATAAAATAAGCGCTTTGAATGTATTCGCTATTCCTTCACTGGCTTATGCATTCGTAATATTGCCGTAGACGAAGACCGATCTGGAAAACATCCAGCGGTGGATACGGACAACTATGTCCAAATTTCGAATGCATCATCCAAAGTCTGGCGTGGAGCGGATGGACCTGCCTTGTGACATCGGAAGTAGGGGCGTGGCGACACAACATCATCGCAAAGTCGACTCGCTGCGCGCTTATTTTTACAGCAAAGAGCAGGCGAGCCCCTTACATGCGGCTGTCTGTAAGGCAGACTGTGGGCTGACTCCACTTAACTTGAAGGATCGATCTTTCAATCCTCTGAGTGGGGTGAAGTCGGACCAAGAGCGGAAGTTGAAGGCAATGCACGGTAAACACGTGAATTGTCTTTGGCAGCCATTTGTCGAACAGATTGCTGTGTGCTGGGAAGCTCTTTGTTGAGACGGAGGGGTTCATATGTGCCATTCAGGACGGCGTAGTCGCCACCAGAGCTTATAAAAAGCACATCATGAAAGAACGGGTGGAGAACGACCAGTGCAAAATGTGTGGTTCGGCGTTAGAGACGTAAGGCCATCTCATTTCTGGCTGTACTGTTATGGCACCGGTGCAATACATCACCAGGCATAATGCTGTATGTAAGGTTATCCATCAAAACCTTGCATACAAGCATGGGCTGATCACGGGAACATGTCCGGTTTACCGAAATGAGACGCAAGAAATACTTGATAGTTCTGCTTAAAGCATGTATTGGGATAGGCAAGTTCTGACCACATTGCCTCCTAGTGTACCGTTACGGTCTTGAATGAAGTGCTCTAACACACTTCAAGGCCCTGATCCAACATGGATTGTTGCGCCAACGATTATTATTATTATTATTATTAAGTTCTGACTTATCGTCATACTGCACATAACAAGCCTGACGTATTGTTAGTTGGCAAAACGGACCGCTCCGCGTATATTGTTGATGTTGCTATCCTCCATAATAGCAACATTGAACGGAAATACGTGGAGAAGGTGAACTATGAGCCATTGGCTCGGGAAATCAAAGAAATTGGCGTCTCGAGCGGGTGGTTGTAGTTCCCATAAAATTGTCAGCTACAGATATTGTACCTAAATCCCTCTCGGCTCCCCTTGATGTAATAGGACTTTCGCAGTCTGGTTCAAACCATGCAGAAGTACACTATTCTGCATACGTGCTCGATGTTGTCGAGAGTACTCGACGGATTCTCCCACTGATCTACCACCGGCCAGCACCACCAGCGCCCTTTTAGTTTTTAAGCTTGGCAATTAGTTCTAGTATTAGGTAAAATCCGGCATCTGCCGAGATTGTGATAACTCAGGAATAATAATCGTTGGCGCAACAATACATATTGGATCAAGGCCTTGAAGTGTGTTAGAGCACTTCATTTAAGACCGTAACGGCGCACCACAGTATTCTGTAGATTGCATTTCCCAAAAGATGTCTGGTTGTACATTAAAGTATGGGAACCCCGTTTTCTAATCTCAACAGCGAATATTGTAAATGTGACAGAGACGTCATGACTTCCTCAACAAATCAAGAAATGCAAAATCACAAAATTTGGTTATGACTATGAATAAGAGAATAGCAATGTGCAAATCCAATGTGCCGAGCACACAAATAGAAGAGCCAAATTAGCAGATTGTTACACTAAATCTACGATTGTTACACTAAATCTACGAACGTATAAACTGAAATGTAAATTTTTATGTCGCTACTGTCAAATGAGTATGAGCTGCGTTTATATATATATACATACGCACTTGAATTCGCACTTTCCCCCCAATTAAAAATTGAATCAACGGTTATTTCATGGGAGCATTAACAGTAAAAGGAACACACCTAAAAACCCTCAAATGCCCCTCCGGAAATCAGTATGTGAAAATTAGGCGCCAATTGAAACAAACCGCACATTGACAACTTTGCTTATTCGTCGGAATTGCGCTTGGCATCCATCTTTGATTTTATAAATCATCCGTACGTACCTCAAGTTTTTCAATCAAAAATTTTCAAAGCTTTCAGCTACCATCGGACGGTGGTATTATCTCCTTCAACCGCAGATTAAAATCATTTGTCTGTTCAAAAAAAGAGTTCTCACTACAAATTACACAAAACCACTAAGAAAACTTCCATCTCTTCGTAGCTAAACTCTCCATTCGAAAAATTTCTGAATGCAAACTCGCGATCACTGAGGTCCCAGAACCCTGTATCCGTAAATTGACCACTTCTACAGAAACGTATACACTCCTTAAACCGAATTGCCCAGCAGATGAAATACGCACTGGTACGAAGGAGTTTCCGCATTACACGCTTACACACGCCTGGAAAATTCGAAACGCAACGCATTCATTTTCGAAAAATCCGTATTGCCAGATGTGAAGTTCATATTGGTCCGGAATCATCTGTAAACGACGAGTGGTAGTAGACGGGGACGATAACAAAATTTTGAAGGAATATATTTTAAACTTTCTAGAGTAATGAATATATTTTTATATTGCGCGTAATTCGTATAAATATACAATGCTTACAAAAAAAAGTGTGTTGAAAAATCGTGAAGTATCGTATGTTTCAGCGTACAAGTTGTACCAACAAACAATCCAAAGGCCACAAATCATACCTACAGGAGTCAAGAGGTAAAACTGAAAGTTTTATAATATTTTGTCTGCACAGCAGTAGCATAAAAGTACCTTCTACTTAAAGTGCCAAATATCTACCATAGATAGAAACTTAATATTTAAACATGCTAATGATTTGCTTCTTGACAACTCATAACTCAGCTGGTATTTGCGCTACCGTGCCGCGTTCTACTTTCCACTTACAGCGCTCACATCCCTAACGTTTGGTTGCGCCAGATTCTGGGCGTTTATATCATAGCTCAGATATCCATGCAGCTACCACACTCAAACCTATAACTTGTGATTAAGTTGGTCGAGCCCTATAGTATAGACATACTATAGGGCACAGTTAGATACTAGACAGCTACCTCACTCCCCCTTGCCCCTCAAGGGGGAAATCAGTGCGAGTACACACGATTTCAAATTGTTTTGCCCTTGAGCATGAGCGAGATGTACCGAAAACCCGATCAGCTGTGTTTGACATACCGCCCGGACTTGCCAATGTATTGGTGAGATTGGCAAGTTTTTGCTTACGGATAAGTGAATACGTGAAACAACTTTTTGCTATATGGGTGAGCACGCCGTAGTACCAGAATAGCAAAAGCTCACCGATCTCTCTCTTACCAATACGATTTGACGAAGATTATGCGTTTTCCTTGTTTAGCGTCTCTGAAGTGTACAGATAAGCTTCTGCATGCATATTTGCAAGTGGGGTCATTTTTGTAAGGGTACTGCCTATAGTAGGTCTACTGTGCTATAGGGCGCAAACATTAGGCATAATATTTGCGAAATTCTCCAGATAACCTAGATATTGTACAGTGAGCAAAAGTGAAATCTAGCCTCCGTCGTACGAAATATATAAGGGCTCAGAAAGTGGGTAAAAGGGGTTGTATGTGTTTTGTTTTTTACAGGAAAGTTACGTACCGTCTGTTGAATGAAATGCAAAAAGAATCTACGAAAAAGGATAAAATAAAATTTTTCTCCATTATCCGATGAGATCTTCCATCATTTTTTTTCGAAATGGGATCTTCACGAAGCCTAGAGGTTTTGAGTAGCTTAGGAGGGCTTAAATACTACCACATACGTGTTTTTCACACTTTGTGTTTTGGAATATTTTGAACGTTTGATAAATACCCTATTCCTCTGCGCTGGCTTGCAGATTCTTTTTGAAAATTCCGATGTACATATCCGCATCGATATACCCTTTCCGAATACCATATCACCCACACCGTCCGCCCCATAACAGCCATCCTATCCTGGATTTTTCGGCTACAGTCTTGTCTTACGCTTCCTCGTAAGCTTTTACTTTTGCATCGCAGGAGAATATATTAAATTTAGACTAGTCGACAAAGAGTGCACCACCCTAAAACGTTTGATCTACAAAAAGGTAGTTGTTAGTAAACTCAAATCGCTTTACTTGATTGACTTCATTAACGTAAGCTTTAAAAATTGAGTATTTGTCAAACATTGAAGATATGCCGAAACAGTGACGTGAAACATAAAACAAATTTATAAAAATGCCAACCAGAGAGTAAAGAAAGCGATCGCTGTCACTGAGCGATCCATTACAAAGATCTTAATGGTAAACTGGACACTCGCGATGGCTAGAGAGATCTGTATCGACTTGCTAAAAGTCGGCACGAGCGGACACAGTACACCAAACAATAGCAAAAACGGTACTTTGCTTACCAACCGTCGAGCCGCAACGGATACATGGCGAAAATTTGTTCATCCACTTGAACAAGCATTGCCCCACTTGTTAGCGCAACTGAAGTCGAGAAAGCAATAAAACGAATGAAATCGGTAAAAGTCACAGGACCTGACGACGTAGCATCGGAGCTCCGGAAAGCGAAGAGCTGGGACCCAACACTATGGGTGACACACAGTGAGTTATTTGATCGGATTGTTGACGAAGGTAGAACACTATCTGATTTGCAAGAAAGTATCACAGTTCCAATTTGGGAAAAGAACGATAGTCCAGCAGAATGTTCAAATCACGGTTCGATCCGGTTACTTTCCCATTCCATGAATTTGTTTGAACGCATTCTTGACAACCGAATTCCCAAAATCGTTGAAATAACCGTGAATCAAGCCGGATTTTCCAAGTACTTCGGAACTACTGACGCAATACACGCTGCGCGGTTAACCATGGAGAAACACCGCGAGCAACATCGCCCTCTTTACATTGCATGTCTGGATCTGTTAGTGTTCATCAAAGGACCGCCCTCTCACCACTCCTTTTTGCTTGCTATTGATACTTTCACACGGGACATCCAGCGTCATATGCCTTATGCAGAAGTTGTTTCCCTAGGGTCTAATAGCACAAATGATCTCGAACAACTTGTCTAGAATCGAAATAAAACTGAATTTTTGACGACCAATCCCCATCAAACAGGCACAATCACTGTCAACGGCAGCTGAGTGATTTAAATATCTCAGAAGAACGCTATCTGCCAATGGAGATTTGCGTTATGAAATTGCTTCAAGGTTCCATTTCGAGAAAAAATACTTGATGGAACGTCTCACCGAATAATGGAGAAAAAATCCACCCGAATATATCTAACGTTTGGTCAAATCCATGCCACTTCAAAGTAGTTTTTTTAGGCGCTTGTGAGGCATGCCTCCTGTCGGTGAATGCGGTTTCATTTGTTTCGGAGCGTTTGATACGCACTCCCAAATAGCAGTGTTTTGTGACCATTCCTAGTTCCTGTCATGGCATGTTTAAAATGTTTTCTACGAACTCCATTAGTTGCAGCAGGAATTTCTATTTGAGACTCCCTGAAGTTACAATCTCTTCTATAATTTCGCTTCTTCCAGAACTACCTAGCGAAGAACTTCCATTTAACACTTCTTCCACTAACAAGGGAAGCGTCAAATTGACACTTCGTTCACGACGATCAACTAGCAGAGATGGATCAGCCCAGCAAAGTTTGGTCGAAGAAAGTGACGCCACCATGATAACCGTGGCTAAATGCTAGCATGACGCAGGAGGCCCGCCAGCGCTTACTGAAACGCATCGAACGTTACTGCGGGTTAAATTGTCATGGGGTGGATTCTCTGAAATTTCGTTTCTTCTAGAACCACATAGCCCTGAATTCCGATTCAACATTTTTATTCTACTAAGAAGTAAACTCAAAATGTCAGGAAGGACCACAAAACACCAAAACCAGCCATGGGTCGTCTCCTGGAGGCGAATGTTACGAGCTATAAGATGAACACGGCTTTTGTATTAAAGTTTCTTTGCCGAAGAATAATGTTCAAAATTCTATTATGTATGCATGTAAATATTTGCAATGTATAGTTTCTTTTTAATTAGGTTCGAAGTTTTTGAAAACAAGTTCGTAAGTCGATAAAGATTTGCGAGTTGTTTTAAAGTGGGACTGAATTATTAGCTGGACAGAAATAGCCACCTTGAGCCATGTTGAAAAAGCTTTGTTAATTCATTTGTAGTAATTTACAAACTTACAAAGTTCACAAAAGTTGCCTAGTTATGTTAGCTTTCTAATGACATGTTACGATAGTGGACTTAATTATGGAAAATTTGAGAATATTAAGAATTAAAGGCGAGAAAGCGTGGTTTCAATATGGGATAAATTCACCTAAATTTGATAGTTCTAGTGTTTTGGCGCATTCATTTTCAATTGTTCGCGTTTAAAACTGCCATTCACTTAAAAATTTGCTCACGTCACGTTTTCTCGCATTTAATGTGTAATATTCCTAAATTTTTCATGATTAACCCTATCATTTTTAAGGTATTGTTTGTAAATCAAAACCTTATTAAAATCGGTTCAATGTCTGTCTGTCTGTCACAGGCACTTTTCTCAGAAACGGCTGTACCGATTGACACGAAATTTGGTGAGAAGGTGGGACCTGTGTATCGCCAGACATGCAGTGATTGGTTAAAGAGGCGGGGAGTGGGCTCTCCCACCCCTGTGCAAAGTGAAGATTTCTTTAACGGAGCCTTTCTCAGAATCTACCCAACCGAAAAATCTGAAAAAAATCATGAATCTGCCTCTATATGGTGCCCAGGCCTCAAAATACTCTCCATATCGATATCTGTTCAAATTAAGTTAATAATAGTATCTTCTTTTTCTTCAGCCTTTGTCCCGTTCACAAGCGGGGGTCGGCTCGAAGTTATTAATAGTATATTACCATATTTTTGGGAAAATTGAGTAACACCCCCTTAAGTTTATCCCAAGGTTATAAAAGTTGATAGTAGTATAAAATATAATACGAAGCATATTATCTCCAAGTCTGATCAAAATCATACCATTAGTAACAAAGTTACAGTAGCTCAAAGTTGTCTTTACCGTGTAAATTTACAACCAGAAGTAATAAATTTGATATGCTAAATGCATGTTCTTAACGGGCTACGTACAAATGGGATACATCTACACTCAAATATACTCACAGAAGAAGCAAACAAAACCTTTTATACTTGAAGCCCCCAGCTTCCGGTTTCTCGACTTGTTACATGCCATTTGAAAGCAAACATAATGAGGAAACTTTTATCAACTTTGCTGGTTTGTAAGTTTAAAGCACCCTTACAATAATGCATATTGAACTTTAGATAAAAAATCGAAGTGATGATGCCCTTTGCAATTGAAAAGTCAAGACGAACATATTCATTACGAAAATACTTCTGTAGTTGAGGAAATGTAGATAATGCTTCACATGCATGCATGTCTTCTTTATCGCCTTCAGTTATTTGGGTGTTGCATTCCATTACTTCTGCTACAATTTCCACATGTATAATCTCTCCATACAGCTCAAAATTTGTATTGCACAGGAGGTATTTTCTAAATTAGTTTCCCAAATCAATCAATGACTTCTTCATCGATAAAGGGATCAAGTTTTGAAAGGTTATTCAGATTGGCGAACCCTGCCTTTTCAAAACAGATTGGTATTGTGGTGGAAGCAACTAACTACTAAAATCTTTTAGGAACCTTTGCAGTTTCTACAGTACAATGAATATGTTTTGAAACATTTTATCATTCCTTGATCGAGTGGTTGAATCAAGCTGGTTGTATTTGAAGACAAAAAGAATATTCTAACATGCAAGTCGGGTTGACGGAGGAAGAAATTGAATTATAATATGGTGTGGGGACTGTCTATCTCCATAGGAGTGAGATTGATTTGCATTTCCCATCATAAAATGCTTACCAAACCTTGGAATGGCATAAAGAGCAACGCATATTTTCATCCCAGGGACATTATCGTTCCGGTATGCTAATGTATCTCGAGGAAGTGCTTTATAGGATATGGCTGATTTGGCAGTGTTGTAGGTGCAGCTACTTTTGTATTCTCAATTTAAGAAGGGCTACAATTCACTAACCATTTATTACCAGCTTGACGGTCAGCTTTAGCTACTTCACGGCTCGTTTTATGAAAAGAAACATTTTCACAAACTTTGTATGCTAGAAGCCACCCAGAAGTGGCCTTGGAACAATCAACGTTAAACATTTGAGTGAATTTGATGGCATTTTCCTTTAACAACTTTAAATACTAATCACAGTATGCGATTGTTTGCCAACAAGTTAATAAGTAGAATTGAGTAAGTAATTGGGCCTTAAAAAGATCACCAAACAGAGCAGGAACCAGAAAAGCCACAAAAATAAGTAAATAAATAAAAAGGAACGAAATTGAAGGAAAAGGCATGTGGCTCCAAGACTGCGTACATTTAAACCAATAAATTGCGTCGACGCAAAATTTTGATTTTCCCCAACTTTTTTGTATGCGCGAGTGATTGTTTATTGCCCCATACAATTGCGTCTACTTGCATTTTACAGCTCACTCGCGGCAATGCTTTGTGAAATCTCGAAGAGTGCACATAGATGTGTGCTTCTTAATTGTCCGATTTTGAGTGTGCAGAGAGGGTAATAAGTCAATCACTAAGTATATATGGTTGCCATTCATCCCTTGATGTGGTACAGCGCGTCAACCACACCCACGCGTCATTGCTCACGGTTAACTGAAATGCGTTTCAGCTTCCAGAATTCCTACTCGTGTTGGAGACGCATTCTGAGGACCCTCGCTACCGTTGCCGAGGAGCGTGTGCACATTCTAGAAATCAACCTTGCCCGATTTTGATAGCTAAAGGTCCTCGGCGTCTGGTCAGTCCTTATCCGAGGCGTTATTGACGTTTCTGTACCAGTAAAATTTTAAAAGTTGCTGGTTATTAGCTCATAAATTTCTACCTCTCTTAGTCACCTCTTACGACAAGCATTGAATGTATTTTTAAGCTCCAACTATGTTTGAATTTTTGTCTGGAATGCTAATTACCAAATGCTTATAAAACAAAAAAACAATGAAAAGAGTCCTTCGGTTCACACATGGTAATAACACCCATAGATGAAGTGCAGATATAAACATACAAATATATTTGTGTCATCTTTTACCAATAGGATAATTGGAATTTAAGCTTAAGTTTATTTCATATTATATTTACGTCCGTACAAGTTTCGTTGGGATCAACTGTTATAAAAAACAAGTCGGAAAACCGGAAGCTCGCGCTTCGGGTATAAAGGTTTTGTGTTCATCTTATGTAAGAAACTTCAACGCACATTGTTCTATCTGTATATAGCTCCAAATCCTACATACTCCTTTATATTTTTCCAAACTACAAGACATATGTACATATTACAGCTATAGATATTATCCTCACCCTAAACAAACAAACTGCCTATTTCCGAATACTGTACATATATGTGCCCAGAAGCATACATATGTACATATGTAGTACGTATATTGAATACGGCTGGTTTAATTTACAAATATATCTATCTGAATTAGACACTACTATCAAACTTCATTAGAACGCATATACTATTAGGCTGTTGCACATCAAATGGCCGATTTGGTACTAAAATTTGAAACGACTGTAAGGCCTACAAAAATTTATTTAATTAATCAAAATAAGTGCCAGTCGATTCAAAACACTTCTCCCAGCGAGATACAAGAGCATTTATGCCAGTTTCGTAGAAGTCCGATTTTCAGCGGTTGATAAACTCGTCGAAGGCAATTTTGATGACCTCTTCATTCCTCAATTGTTATTCCGCCAAAAAATGATCCAAATGCTTAAAAAAGTGGTAATCAGTTGGCGAAAGGTCCGGTGAATGTCGTGGATGAGGCAGAGTCTTATACTGCAATTCGTTCAACTTTTGAACCGTTGTTCTGGATTCATGAAGTCGTAAATTGTCGTGAAGGAGTATCACATCATCTCTGTTGACTAATCTCGGCCGTTGAATACTTAATTTTTGGTGCATTCTCTCGAGTTTGGAACAGTATTTCTGTAGTAGTACCAAGTACCAAGAAAGAATAGTGGATAACTCCAGCTGTAGACCACCAAACAGTCACCATTACCTTCTTCGGATGGAGGCTCGGTTTCGGCATATGCTTCGGTGGCTCATCAGCATCTAGCCATTGTGTTGATCGGCGACGATTGTCGTATAATATCCACTTTTCATCACATGTCCCTATTCTGTACAAAAAGGGATCGCTTCTGTTGCGGGAGAGTAAAGAACTGCAAATTTCCATTCGAAGCGCCATGTTTTGCTCCGTAAGGGCTTGCAGAATTCATTTGTCGAGCTTTTTCACCTTTCCAAGTTGTTGCAAGTGCCGGGAAACTGTCGAATAGTGTACGCCCAATTTCTCTGCAATGTCTCTCACAGACTGACATGTGCCGGATTCGCCTAGCAAACGCAGCTCGTCGTTAGGAATCGATGATCCTGGATGTCCACGTGGCTCAATTTGACGGTTTACGTCGCCTGACCGGAATTTTTCGAACCACCATCGTGTGGTTTGTTTGCTTACCGTATCAGCTCCAAAAGCCCCGTTAATGTTCCTGCCCGCTGCTTTATGACCGAGTTTGAACTCATACAGAAAAAGTATACGTTCTTGGCTCTTTTCCATCCTTTTTTCTTTTTTATTCATTGTTATCACAACGATGGTCAAAACTGAAATGACTCCTTGATTAAATGTAGGAGTATTTATACTTCACTATCCGACACCAACAGCGCCAACTGGTGGTGGTTCGATACCGCAAAACTACAACTAACTTCACTTGATTGCCAAAACGGCAATTTCATATGCAATAACTTAATATATACCTACATACATAGACCCATGTCTGTTTGGAGTCATTGATATTCATATACAAATGACTAATAAACCAAAACAAAATAATTCTCAAAATAATCATATAAACTCACTTCGTTGTGGAATTGACGAATTGATATGTGATGATGACGTCATGCACGTTGTAGAATGCACGAAATTCACAAAAAATAGCAAAGTTTCATCCCCTATGACTGTTAATAATAGTTGGATTTTGACTTGATCCAATTGTGCATTATACTATCCCTTACACTCACGCCAAATTTTGTACTTCTGGGATGGACATGGGGGTTGCCGGGTAAATTTCTAAAATGTGGAAATATACTGTTATTAACTTTATTTGTGCAGATATCGGAACCGGATGTCTTTTTAGGTCTAGATTTCGTAGAGATGCACTATTCTGATTTTTTCAGATTTTTCGATTGGATATGTTCTGAGAACGAAACCTGTTACACTTGTTGATGTTCATCTTTTGAGCCCTCACTCCCCTATGTTTCACTCGATATCAAATATGGAAACAGTTTCGAAGAGTACTACATTTTATAAAAAAAAAATTCATTTCATTCACATGTATGCAGACGCCCCTCCCCTTAAACTTAACACAAAATGGTGTTGCATGTTTAGGGAACAACAGATCACACGCTCCTACCAATTTTCGTGATAATCGGTCTAGCCGTTTCCGAATAAATCGGGTGTGACAGATAGACAAACAGTCAGACGGACAGACAGACATAGAATCGATTCTTATAAGGTTTTGTGTTTACACAAAACTTTAATTAGCGATTTCCTTCGTCTACGTAAATGGTCATTGAATAATAGTATAAAGCACAAAAATATATGCGCAGGATCATTAGTACGTGATATACGTAGACATATCAGCTTTTAACATCATCTCTCGCCCAGGGACCACGAACGAGGATGTGTCTCGTTTAGGCCAACATGTCTAGAATATGAACAGAATAAGTCTTCAGTATAAGAAATGCAACTCACTGTACTCTATTTTTTCGAAAAATATATGTTACGTCTATATCAAAAGAGTAATGTTAACTCGCAATGAACAACGATGGTAATGAACTCACCGTAAAATATATTTTGGAAATTCGAGACAAAATTGGTATGGGATAGTAATCGGATCGGACGGTAATTTGAACATTCTGCTGGATCACCTTTCTTTTTCCATATTGGAACTGTGTTACTTTCTTGCCAATCAAATGGTATTCTACCTTCCTGAATAATCAGATTAAAGAATTCACTGAGCCGCAGTGTTGGGTCTCAGCTCTTCTCTTTCCAGAGCTCAGATGCGATGTCGTCAGGTCCCGTGGCTTTCCCTGATTTCATTCTTTTGATTGCCTCCTCGACTTTAGTCTGACAAGTGGAATTGCTCTAAATGTCGGCAATGATTGGAGAAGTGGAGGATGAGCAAATTCTTCAGTTGAAATCTGCTCCAAGTATTTTCGCCATTTATCCGTCGCGGCTCGACGATAGGTAAGCAAAATACCGTTCTTGTCACTAATGCAATAGAAGTGTTCGATACCATGTGTGCGTTTGTTTTGGCTTTTAGCAAGTCAATACAGATCTCTCACCATCCCACGTGTCCAGTTTATCGTAAAGATTTTTGCGATGCTTCCCTATTGACATTCTTATAAATTCGCCAATTGGCCAAAGTTTTATCGTCGAGGAAATTGTGGTGGAGGTGTTTCTTTTCACAAACCTTCTGTTGGATATCGGAGTATAGCAAAAATCCTTAAGATAATTGTTTGAGGCTCTTAGGCCACGACAAAGATAACCGATCCTTGGGACGGGTAATGGGGCTAGTAAAAACCACGGATTGATTATGACTAGCCTGGTTTATTCATTTCTTTCTGATTTATTATATATACAAAATTATTTCTTAGTTTAAATGCTTAATCAACAAATTATAATTCTTTGCAAAAAGCTAAATAACATATTCAACAAAAATTCTTGGTTGTAATTCGGTCGCCTTGACCGTGATGAACTTCCGTCAGCGTTTTGTTCCAGGCACAGGCACAATTGATATGGATCGATTACCTGTTCGTACCTGGTTAGCACGTTTTGTGGTGCAAGGTGAAGGTCGCTGACTTGAGTTTGGAGCATTGTGCGGGTGTCGTGTATCTATCATGAACATTTTGCGTGGAGCGAAAAATGTTTGATGATCTGTTTCTTGGGCAATTGTTGTTGGATTTTGCTAGTGTCCGGCAAGAATTGTTACAATAGATTTTGATTTTTTACAATTTGTATTTCATTCAGTTTATCTCTTGATGTGGATTAACTCTTTTGATTTATACAGCGAAAACTGTTCGATGATCTGATTCTCGAACGTACCGCCCCCCAAGAACCTCGGGGTTCTTAGATACTTGTTTCATTGTTGACTGCTGGTTTTGGATCGTACCAATTTCGTTCTTGGGTTTGAGATGATTGCTGCGTCTTACAGAATGACTGGATGTTCTTTCTTATGAGCACGAGGATAAAGATGCTTGTTAAACCAATGACCATAATCAGGTTTATTGAAAAATTGAATGCGTGGGAGTGAAATTTCTTCCATGCCATGTTCTTGCTTAACTCCTGGTGCTTATATGCTTCTTGCACTATCGTGGAGAATGACCCTGTTGCTTCAAAGTGAGTTGATCCATTGAGTGTGGGCACTGTTTCGATTGCCACTGATGAGTTGATGTTGGCCGCAAAAGGCTTAAAATATACCTTCAGGTTTGCTGATAAGTCTCTTTGTTCGGAAAGAAGAATGATCTCTTTCGTGGTTAAGGAACAATTTGAAGGCAATTAGATGATCCATTCCTCTTTGAGGATGATTTCGCTTCTTGGTCCGTTACAGAGAGCGTACGTTGTTGCATATATCCAGGTTTTTGGGGTGTACAATTTTTTCAAAATTATAGAGTGCATTTTAAAGTGTTGTGTGGAGCAATTTTTTCCTTCGTAACTATTGTACATTTGAGTGATCAGGCAAATCGGATTTATTTGTATATTATAAAGTGACCGTAATTGAATCATATAACTTGTCGTATTTAATGCGAAGCTATTGTCAAGTTCTTCCCGGCTGATTTCGAAGTACAATTGCTCGTCATAAGTTGAATTTCAGGTATACTAAACAGATTGTTGTTGAGTCGTTGTGGAATTGCAGATGCTTGTATAAGATCATAGTGATGTACGTCGAATGTTGGCAAATATCATTGTATCGTCATTTTCTGCTGCGTTGGGTTGATGATGAATCTGTAGCGATTAGCATAGTGCGGTTCAATGTTGTAACTACTTCAGTTATGTGTGAACATTTCCAAATGGACGCTTGGTTTGATACAATTTGCCACAAGCAATCGTATTTAGCCAGTGTTTCATTCAAAAAATTCAAAACCTGTTGGTATGTGTTCAAGAAATGAACATGGATTTTATTCTTTTCGACCGTAACATACCATTTTTTGAACTCATTGATTCTCTGTATGCGCTCATTTAGATGTATGTTGAAATGCTGAAGTTGGGTGGTGATTCGGTTATTAGTGTCATTTAACATTTGAGTTGCTTTTAGCATGACCTTTCCTTGATGTTTTACTGTGTTGAATAGGTTGACTTGATATCTCCTGATAGACTTGATCGTTCACTCCAAAGACAGCGGTGAGTATTTTTCCCAGTATATCTCTCCTTTGTCCTGATCTCAGGAACTGAATTGATCTTGATCGATGCAGAATGTTATCATTCATGGTCACTAAATGCTGGTTAAGTCTCTCGCAACTTTGTCATAGCTCATCTGCTTACTATATTCACACAACCTCGTCATGTTTTCAATTACATCTTGAATTTTTATGTTGTCTGTGTGAATTTCACGCCAAGTTACAAGGATGTTAAATTGGAATATTCCCCTATTTATGACCGCATTTCCTAACTCTTCTAGGTAGAAACCTCCACTCGAATTTTTGACGCTCACGATGGCCCTCACATGTGATACGTAGAATGATATTATAGTTGCTAACATTAACGTCCATGAGAGCGTAATATAATGGTTGGTTATTCCACGTCTTCGCTTCAAAGGAGGTGGTTCGTGGTGCTCGTCATTATCTGCCTCTTGTACCGGTTTAATGGCTTCTCGTAGGTATTCGTCGTTTATTGGCAGAGGACACAGTTTCACTACTGGTCGCGTTGTGATATGTCCATTCATTTTAATGGTTGCTACACGGACCAATCCATCTTCTCCTAGATGTACGTCGATTATTCGTTCCAGCGGCCACTTTGTGGGAGGAGTTTTCTCACCTTTTACTAATACCAGCATGCCCGGTTGTAAATTGGCAATTGGTTTTAACCATTTTGGACGTTCCTGTAATCTGGACAGGTATTCTTGATGCCATCGGTTCCAGAATTCGGTTGACAATTTTTGCGTTAGCTGCCACCGTCGTACAGGGTGCGGCAGCATAACTTCTTTTTAAAAATGCGCGCCACTCAGTTAGTTGATGTCATAGCGGAGCGCTAGTGGTCTCGTTCAAGAGGGGACACTGTAAAGTTTTGTCCCGACACGGTTCAGTCGCCATCATGCGTTGGAATAGTGAGGAGCGTCCCTTTGCCGTTGAGGTTTACTCTTCAAGCGGATGTTCGGTTATTGCAATACAGCGTGCATTTCGGAATCGCAAATCAATTGTTACATGGGTCACTACATTCAGACAAACTGCAAGTGCGACAAAAGGAAGAACTGGAGTCCCTCGGTCCGTTAGATCACCTGAGAACATTGAAGCAGTGAGAGCGTCAATGTTGCTAACAAGAGTCATGACAAACGCCAGAAATCGGTTTACGCAATGTATGGAGAATGGGGGACGTCACCTAACAGATTTGATCTTCAAAACAATGTAAATAAAAACTTTAGACATGTACCTACATTATAAAAAATAAATAAATATTTTCCGATGCATACAATACAATATTGAGTTTTGAAAAAAGGAAGTTATGCTGCCGCACCCTGTAGTTCCTTGACGTTGTCCGGTGTTTTATCTGGTAGTGCAAACATAGAACTTCCGATTAGGAAGTGTGCAGGAGTGAGCGCATCTTCGTCGCTCGAATCACTGGTGCTAAAGGCCTGCTGTTTCAGCATGCTTCGACTTGAGCGAGGGCGGTGTACCTCTCTTCGATGTTTAGAAGGGATTCCCCGAAGGTTTTCAAGAGGCGTCGTTTCACCGATTTGACTCCGGCCTCCCATAATCCACCGAAATGGGGACTAGTTGGTGGAATGTGATGCTACTCGATGTGGTCATTCGCCATCCACGCTTGCGTTTCTTGCGTCATAGTTTGAAACATGGTCTTTATCTCCTTTCCAGCTGCTATGAAATTTGTTCCACAATCGCTGACTTTACATTTTCCTCTTCTGGATACGAATCGTTTTACCGCTGCTATGCGTGCTGCTGACGTGAGATCGCTTAATAACTCCAGATGCATAGCTTTCGTCGCAAGGCAGATGAATACCGCAATGTACGACTTGGCAGTCTTTGCTCCCCGACCATTTGACCATTTAATCCTTAATGTCCCTGCAAAATCCAACCCGGTTTCCCAAAATGGTCAATTTAGTACCACTCTGGAGGATGGTAAACTTCCCATCAATTGAGCTTGTGGTTGTGCGTTACTTTTGTAACAGGTGATGCATTGTTTTACCATTTTCTGAGCGTTTAAAATCCAATATTCTTGTCGTAGAGTCGATAACATTAGCTGTGAGGTTCCATGAAAAGTTTGATGATGAGCATGCCGCACAATGATCTCAGTAAAATTGCATTCACCGTCCAATATAATAGGATGTTTGTTGATGTTGTCGACATTTTGTAGCCTTCCGCCCACCCTGAGGATACCGCAGGAGTCAATAAATGGACGTAATTGGATGATTCGTGATTTACTATTCATCGACTGGCCTTTCTTTAATCTTTGGATCTGGGGTAAAAACGATCGAATTTGTGAATCGTAATGCACGCAGTTCTTCCGCGGTGAGATATCCACAGGATCGATAACCATTATTACTCGGCAACAGTCGTCTGCAGCATGCAACTACACAGATTAGCCTCGTATAGTTGGAGAATTTATCGATCACTAGATCCTGTTCTTCTGCCCGTAACGTGTGCAAGGTGTTTCTTTTCTGTAGCTCCATGGGTTCATTGCACTTCATTGTTGGGAAGCGAGAATCTTTGGGCCATTACACCATAACCCAAATTCGTTTAACTGTGCTGGGGTCAATCCTCGTGTAGCGCAATCAGCAGGGTTCTCGTGTGTCCCCACATGATGCCATTGTTCCGGTGTGCTGCTTGCATGAATTTCACTCACTCGAACTGGATAGTCGTCTAACCAAGAGAGTGCAATCGTTGAGTCTGTCTAGTAGTGGGTGGCAGTAGCAGTCCAACTAACAACTGAGGCCTTAACTTGATTCATCAGTTTGGCCAACAATACTGCGCTATTGAGTTCAAGTCAACTTACAAAAGTAACACACCATTGTTTAGGTCTGCCTTTTGGTCGTTTACCATCGATTTCGATGTTCAAACCAATCTTGGCAAGTGAATTCTCGTTGTCATGAATTGCGTGACCATACCATCGAAGACGTCTCTCTCGCAACTTTTCCACGATCGGTGCGACCCCATAACGATCGCGGATATCCTCATTTCGGATGTGATCCAAATGTCCACTCAGAACCATAGAGAGCGACTGGACGGACGACATTGCGGTAAATTTTAGATTTAGGACGTTCGTTGATACGTCGATCACAAAGAACACCAGTTGTGGAACGCCACTTCATCCAGGTTGCGTTAATGCGTGAAGCAATTTCATAACGCAGTTCTCCATTGGCTGATAGCGTTGACCCGAGGTATTTAAATCGCTCAGTTCTGGGCAGATCACTGCCGCTGACAGTGATTGTGCCTGTTTCATGGGGATCGGTCGTCACAAATTCAGTTTCGTTTAAATTCAATCTGAAACCGTGTTGCATGAGGCGATGATTCCATTTTTAGATAAGTTGCTCGAGATCATTTTTGCTATCAGATGCTAGGAAAACATCATGTGCATAAAGCAGTGTGTAGGGCGCTGGACTTTGGATATCCCGTGTGACGGTGTCCATAACAAGAACAAAGAGGAGTGATGAGAGGGCGCTTCCTTGATGAACACCAACAGAGACACGAAGCGGTTTTGATACACCCGCCATTCTGCGAACTTTACTTTTCGGATCGTGGTAGAGCAATTGATCCCAGCGCACGAGTTCTTCTGGCACGAAGTGTTGTCCTAAAGCATACCAGATGAGTTTGTATGGTACACGGTCAAACGCTTTCTCTAGATCCAGAAAGGCAATGTAAAGAGGGCGATGCTTCTCACTGTGTTTCTCCATGAGTAACCGCGCAGCGTGTATTGCGTCAGTAGTTCCGCAGTTCTTGACAAATCCGGCTTGATTCACGGTTATTTCAATGATTTCGCGAATATAGTTCATGGTATGGGAAAGTAATCGGATCGGACGGTAATTTGAACATTCTGCTGGACTAGCTTTCTTTTTCCATATTGGAACAGTGGTACTTTCTTGCCAGTCAGATGGTGTTGTTCCTTCCTGAATAACCCGGTTAAAGAATTCACTGAGCCACAGTGTTGGGTCCCAGCTCTTCTCTTTTCAGAGCTCAGATGCGATGTCGTCAGGTCCTGTTGCCTTCCCCGATTTCATTTGTTTTATTGCCTCCTCGACTTCAGTTGCGCTGACTGGTGGAACTGCTCCAAATGTCGGTAATGATTGTGAAAGTGGAGGATGAGCAAATTCTTCAGTTGAAATCTGCTCGAAGTATTCTCGCCATCTATCCGATGCGGCTCGACGGTTGGTAAGCAAAGTACCGTTTTTGTCATTAACGCAACAGAAGTGTTCGATATCCTGTGTGCGTTTGTTTTGGCTTTTAGCAAGTCGATACATATCTCTTTCGCCATCCCGAGTGTCCAGTTTATCGCAAAGATTTTTGAAATGGTTCGCTCGGGTGACAGCGACCGCTTTCTTTACTTCCCGGTTGGCATTCTTATAAATTTGCCAGTTAGCAGGCATTTTATCGTCGAGATAAATAATAAATTTGTGGTAGAGGCGATTCTTTTCACGGACCTTCATTTCAACATCATCATTCCAAAGCCAAGTATCTCGGTTGATGTACCGTTTACCCGGCTTGTATGAGTGAAACCGTTTCTTCTTTCTTCTCACCAAATCGCCAACATTTAATGCGCGGCGGGCCAGTGCGTTCCTCACGCTGTTCTATCGGTGGCTTAATTCGCAGGACGATAATCAACGGCCGATGTTGAGGTGCGATGATCTCATAGGGAACGATTTGGCAATCAGTGACAGTGGTAAAATGTTGGCGTCTTATGAGAATATAGTCGATTTGAGACAATCGTTTGTGGAACCATGTATTCATAAGTACAAGGTCATGGGTGTCTGCACAATCGATTATACGCTCGCCACCCTCATTGCGCGCTCCGAACCCCTTTCCCCCATGGCACCTGTTACCGTCTGCCTTTTCACCCACATGACCATTAAGGTCGCCAGCAATGATTATATAATCGTCAGCAGGCATGTGACAAGTCTTTTCATCGAGAAGTTGCCAGAAGGCATCTTTCTCGGCATCAGGTCGATCTGTCTGTGGTGCGTACGCGGTGAAGAAGTGATTAGTGCGATCAGCTGATATAATGGTGAGCTTCATCAGCCGATCATCAAATCGTTCGACTTCTTTAATGGCATCACGGAAACCCTCTGAGATGGCAATGCCAACACCATATTGAGTGTGTGGGTTACCAAAATAGAGAAGTTTATAGCCATTTTTACCGCGTTCGCGTTCAATGACACAGCTTTTGGCACCAGACCATCGGGTTTCTTGCAGAGCGCAGATATCAATGCGCCTTTTCCGACATTTAGCGTGCAGACACGTATTTGTTTTATTCGTTGTGTTCGGACTAACTTGCTTACGTCCTGACGCCGTCCATGCGTCAAGAACCCTTGCACATTTTGTTGACAGGACCGGGACCCGTCATGCCACGTCGACTGAGGTGGACGCCCTAGCATTTCTCCGAGGCTTGTGACTCAATCCAATCATCATGTTTGTAACAACATTGTATGCATTTTCTTGGTCGCGTCACCAAGAGAGATTAGGTAAGATTTAGCATAGTAGAATAACTCCAACTATACTCTATTTATCTCCTTCCCTGATCTCAGCATTTTATTTTTGTTTTACTGAGGATAGTACAGAGTACGTTGCCTCAAACCCTCCCCCTTTACCTGGGCTTGGGACCTGCATACTATACTAATAGCATGGCGGAGTCATCTCATTCCAGTTTCTGAAGCCATAATTTTTGCATAAAGACCTTTCCTTTGATCATAATGGGCTGCAACCATCCGAGTGGATCAAATAAAAATGCGATCGTTGATGCCACTGTCCTTTTAGTTGGCCCGCCTGTGGATAGGGTCTTTGCATAAATGTTGAACATAAACATATCTCGTTGAGGATGCCATTGCAATCCCAATGCCTTTACGCGGTCTTCCTTGTTGAAACTAAGTGGGCATGCTCTGGTATGGCTTCCAACACTTCGTCTAGGTTCGTGTTCCGCTTTTCTCGTTCATGGCCAAGTGGTGCAGTGTTCTGGTGGCCTGGAACGGGGCGCTTGTGGTTCCGAATGTAATTGTCTTTAACCGGTAATGACGAATTACATCTGCTTCGGTTGGGCGCGACACGATCCGTTGGAGATCTGCATGCTTGCTTCTGACTCGTATTTGTTGGTACATTTTTGCCACATCGCTGTTAGCACGACGGGATACAAACGCCATCGCAAAATAAGTGCGATGATCGAATCTTCAATGATTTTTCTCATGCAGTTTTTGCTGATGCATTGAAGACCACTCGCACCTTAGTCGTTGTGCTGGATGATTACATGATGTGGTAGATAATATGACAGTTAACCCATTTCATCCTTTGGTATTGGGTTGGGGAAAAAGAAATGTCGTATTTTGTTATTAGATGGCGACACTTAAACATATCTTGTGTTGTACTTATCGCATCGGGTCATACTATACGGCGATTTGAAGACGAGAATCTGTGCTATAAATGTCTCTTTGATAGTGTTGTGATCGTACTTTTCAGTCTCAAGTTATAGCGCGTGAAAGATGGAGTCTACCAAGCAATAAATTCGTCATATTTTACGTTTTTACTACCTGATAGGTAAAAATGCAACGTAGTGGATGTCGAAGATACACCCCGTATTGGTAGGCCAATCGTCGTAGAAACCGGTAAAATCTTCGAAATTATCCAAGTAGACCGGCATGTGAGCATTCGCTCGACTAGCTAGGAACTGGGTATAGACCATAAAACTGTTTGGAACCATTTGCAGAAAATTGTATTCCAAAAAAAGCTGGATGTTTGGGTGACGCACGAGTTGACGAAAAAAAATTCTCTTCGACCGAATCAACGCTTGCGATGCACTGCTGAAACGGAACGAATTCGACCCATTTTTGAAGCGGATGGTGAATGGTGATGAAAAGTGGATCACGTCCGACAACCTCAAGCGAAAAAGATCGTGGTCGAAGCGCGGCGAGCCGGCCCAAACCATCGCCAAGCCCGGATTGACGACCAGGAAGGGTTTGCTGTGTGTTTGGTAGGATTGGAAGGGAATCATCCACCATTTAATGCGCGGCGGGCCTCACGCTGCTCTATCGGTGGCTTAATTCGCAGGACGACAATCAACGGCCGATGTTGAGGTGCGATGATCTCATGGGGAACGATTTTGCAATCAGGGCAGCAGCAAAACTGTTCGGTGATCTGTTTCTCGAACACCTTCATTTCAACATCGTTATTCCAAAACCAAGTATCTGGGTTTATGTACCGCTTACTCGGCTTGGTGACCCCGGGTGTAGCACAGACCGCTTTGTGGGCTGTGTCTTTCATTTGGTTCCACGATTCTTCCAAATTCGTAATGGTTGGTAATCGCATAACTGAGTTATTTTCTTCTTTTTGCTCACGAAATAGCCACCATTTAATGCGCGGCGGGCCAGTGCGTTCTTCACCCTGTTTTATCGGTGGCTTAATTCGCAGGATGGCAATCAACGGTCGACGTTGAGGTGCGATGGTCTCATAGGGAATGGCTTTGCAATAAGTGACGGCGGTAAAATGTCGGCGTCTTATGAGAATATAGTCGATTTGCGTTTTACTGTTCCAACTATAAAAGTCTGCCCTTAAGGAGGGATGCTATCGTCACTTCGATGGAGTATGCTGATCGACTCAATACTATGCGAACTGCAAAATCTGCCATACACGCTTAAACTTATGCAGATCACATGGCTGTGTTAGCTGTTGGTCGAGATCTCGGAACAGTGTGTAGAAATTCATAACGCGCCGTTGATTTTATTGACAGTTGGTCTGAGTGTAATTATGCGGTGTTTCCAGCGATTAATTATTTGAAATAATAAAAAACTTGTCTAGTGTTGATATTTTTATTTTTGCAAATACCGATATTTTGACAACCATTTGTTCCCTTCAGCTGTGCTAACAAGTCTCTTTATTTCTGCAAAAACCCGATATTTCGGGAACCACTTGTTCCCTTCATTTGTGCTAACAAGTCTCTTGTTTATTTTTACAAATACCGATATTTCGGGAACCACTTGTTCCCTCTATCAGTGCTCTCTTGTGAACAAGTGGTTCCCGAGATATCGGTATTTGCAAAGATAAAAATATCAAACACTAGCGAATAAGAAAAAACAAGTTTTTTATTATTTCAAATGGCAGTTGGTGCCTCAGACGTGGACTTTCAGTAAATCCAAATAAAACCACAATGGTATTACTTACAAAAGAGAAGAAAATGAATGGTCTTTGCGTTCCAGAGATTAGGGGTACAATCCTTCCAACTTTCCGAAAAAGCGAAATAGCTGGAAGTTATTCTAGACAAAAAGCTTCTTTGGAACAAACATGTAGTGCTAAAGGTGAAACAAGCCCTCACAGCTCATGGGCTGTGTAGACGGATCTTTGCCTCGACGTGGGGACTTTAGCCTCAGGTAGTAATGTGGATCCGTAGTGTGATAGGCTAAGGTGAAACAAAAGAGTTTTTGCAGTAAATTAGCCACACTGCAAAGAACTCTGCCTGGGTACCACCGGTGCTGTGAACACGACATCTGTCATCTATCAAACACTGTCAGAACCAAAAAAAAAAAACTGCAAAGTTTATCCTGTCGAAAAGCAAGAAGACTTGCAAAAATTTTGTAGGCATTCTGGCAGGCCATAATTCACTAGCTGGGCATCTGTTGAATTCTCCAAATCCTGCGATACATAAACAAATCCGGGATATTCCGTTTGAGTGCTCAGAGGTTTTACCTCTCCCACACTTAAAAACCTCCGAGAAATTGAGAGCGGAAAGTGTCTAAGGCCAAAGTGAAAGGTTCAGGAGAATTCAAGGGTTCAAAATACGGGACGATATTTCAGTGCGCAGTGCATCGTTCAGCGACCGATTGCACTTTCCTTTTCTACAGTATTTCTGATAATTTTCAAGGGGTCGAAAGAAACTATTATTTAATTGCCAGAAATATAGTGGGGGTTCGAAAAGTAATAAAGTCTTGATTCTATAGAATTTATCTAACTACTTATGATTTCCACTTGGACCGAAACTATGATCGGGGAAACTGGTGAATCAGATCTGAATTAGGCGGCTCTGTAACCGAACGCTAAGAAGCTGGCAAATAATAATAATAATAATCGTTGGCGCAACAATCCATATTGGATCAGAGCCTTGAAGTGTGTTAGAGCACTTCATTCAAGACCGTAACGGTACACTACAATAGACTGTAGGAGGCAATGTGGTCAGCATTGCGCTCGCCTGAGATTATTACCCTGATTTGATTTAGGTACTCATTCACAGCCGAGTCGACTGGTATCCGACGTCAAATCACGATACAAATCCCACTGCCACCAGCGATTTTTGAACCGCGACCTTCTGTACGACAGTCTTTTGCTCTAACCACTCAGCTATTTGTACACAGAAGCTGGAAAAGGAAAAGAATATTCAATTGGCGACTAAATTTTTTTTTTTAAAAAAATGTCTAGCTTTGTTCTTCGACTCTTTTCACTCGCAAATTCTCGGGAGCAATTCAATTTTGTTCTCTAATATGTTGCTGGTAATCTAATGTAAACGGTATTTCCTTTTTTAACATTTTTTATTTTAGTTATATAGCTTTACTCAAACGCTCTAATTTAATGCATCGTTTATTCGTAATCATTTTTACATGTCATTGGAAAGCTAACACAAGGAGGTAATTTTATTTAGTATCAGAAAGTTTGGAAATGTATGAAGGAATTTTTTGAATTTATAGCTATATGTGAAAAGAAAAAGAAAGTTCTTCACATAAGATGAACACTTGAAGCGCCCAACTTCCGGCATTCCGATTATATGTACACATAAGCTTGCGTTAATAGACAATGCTTGTTTAAGATAAGCATAATATTTATGTCTTTAATATGTGCATACATATATTAGAAAGTTTGGAAATGTATGAAGGAATATTTTGAATTCATAGCTATATGTGCAAAGAAAAACGTGCTTGGAAAATTCTTCACATAAGATGAACACAAGACCCTTATACCTGAAGCGGCCAGTAGGCATTTGTGTTTTTGTCCTCACCTGGTAGGGATTTGCAAAACGACAAAGCAGCTACCCGTGAGTTTTTCGTTGCAAAAAAACCTATTGAAGTAATAAAAGTTTGAAAATACATTCATACCAACTTAAAACGAAATCACCAAAAACGTGTTAAGCAAAGTCAGCGATTATGTTTCCATGAAACTGGGTGGCGTGGTCTTGCCATAAAAAGCGGCAAAGGCTTTACATTTTCTTTTCTTTATTTTCTCATAGAAACGTTCTTCATGCCTCTGATAAGGGCGGACCTACCGATCTTGCTGTGAGTGGTGGCGAGTGTGATGTGGTCGACTTCCGATTTCGTACGAAACCCCGGAAGACAGCGTAATGTGCACCGTGATAAAAGGAAATTTTTCTACTGCGCTATCGCAGATGGTAATGTTTTCAGAACCGTACACCGCACCACGAAAGAACCTGCATATGATCTCAGCTCTGTCGATAATTCTGTGAGGGACCTTGGCGGTTGACCCCTCATTGACGACGTTGAGCACCTGAACAGGTGGAAGGAGCACTTCTCCAACTGTATAACATCCAGTGAAGTTGCGCCTCTTGTAGAAGAAATGATTAGTCACCGTAACACGCGTATGCAAACGGTTCTTCCAAATAGAAGTAAAATCATCTTGGCCATCAATATGTTGCATTTACAAGCAGTGAAGTCCAGGTTTCGCGATCTTGCTTCTGAGCTATTCATTTTTGCTCCGTCAGTTTCTACTATTTCCATTTATACGGAAATCCTGAGAATCCCGAATCCTTACCAGCGAGTGGAAAAAAGCGATGATCGTTGAGATTTCGAAAAGGGCCGTAAGTATTGACTTCGACAATTGGAGAAGTATTTGCATGCTCCCTGTTGTCACAAAAATAATTGCTAAAATAATCCTAAAACGCATCAAGGAACACTACGAAGGCTTAATCGACAAAGAGTACCCTGGTTTTCGCTTCCGACCGCATTAGCACTGAGTGGGATGCTTATGCAGTGAGGCTTTCGAGAAAAACCAATAGCTATCATCAGATTGGCATACCATATATGATTTGCGCTAAATGTCACTTACAACACCTTGGAAAAACTTGCGTGGAATTTAAAGTCCAAAGTCGTGTTTGCCAAATAACGCTGGATTTGGAGGATGCAAGCAGTGCCAGATGTGTCCGGATAGCTCAGTGGTTAGAGCACTGGGTTGTCATACGGAAGGCCGCGGTTCAAATCTCGCTGGTGGCAGTGGGATTTGTATCGGGACTTGACGTCGGTTGCCAGTCGACTCAGATGTGAATGAGTACCTGAGTCAAATCAGGGTAACAATCTCGGGCGAGCGTAATGCTGACCACAGTGCTCTGTAGTGTACCGTTACGGTCTTGAATGAAGTGCTCTAACACACTTCAAGGCCCTGATCCAATATGGATTGTTGCGCCAACGATTATTATTATTATTATTAAGCAGTGCCAGACTGAAGATAAATAAAACCAAATTAAGCCATTGCTCTCCATGTCTTCAAGTCGTCGTCATATCCACTCACCTTCGCCCTGCACTTGTAGTATGCGTAGAATTTCATCCATCACTATTAATTGGACAACTGGGAAGATTTCGCCGCCACCTAGGGGCGCTTACAGCTTTGGCAAAGTGGTTTCCTCCCAGATCAGACTGCATTATCCATGAATACTATCCAATACATAAGATACTCCTCCAATCCTGTTCTGGTTAAAGCTTCCTTGGTTGAATGCTCCCTCTATATCCAAAAAGACAACCGTGTTATTATCTCGTGAAGAGTGGGTTCCGCAGTTTTCCTTTGAAGTAGGCGTGTTTGGACTTGGAGAAGGGCGTTTTGCCGATAATCGACCCTAAATGGATGTCCAGGACACACTAGGATCTTCAACAAAAAAGAGGTGAGTCTTAACGTCCTTCCGGACTCATGGATCCGCTACTTCCTACAGGACAGGGGCGGCATACCTTCCAAGTAAAGTTCTGACTCAAAGTCCTCGCCAGTGGGGGAGTGCGTATGAACTAGTAGCTTCCGGGTCTCACCAGAACATTTCCTCAGGAGTTTTTCGACTTTTTGAGAAAGGATGGGCTCCTATGTTCTTGGACCAGAATCTTACTCAGTGTCGCAGATTCCCTGATATCTTCAATGTTCTAACAATAGTTCAGTCAGGTTCTGACAATAGCTCAGCCAGGGCCGCTTCCTGGCCGAATGAACCAAAAATCAATTTAAAAATTTGTAAATGACAGGGTGATTTTAATTATTTATTTTTATTAAGTAGAATGTTTATATATCTTTTTTTAGTAACGTAAGTAAAACAGAAAGAAAAGTGAGACTATATGGAAATGACTTTCCTCTTCGAGAGCTTTGGAATGGGAGGGTATTTTAGTTACTTGGTAACGCTGTTTTCTCATTTTTATTCCAAAGTGTGTTTATTTCCGAGTTGTCACAAATCTCGGCAGATGGCGAATTTTATCTAATATTAGCACTAAGTGCCAAGCATTTATGCTCGGATAATCCTACCTACTTTAAAACTAAAGGGGTGCTGGTGGTGGTGGCCGATGGTAGGTTAATGGGAGAATCCGTCGAGGACTCCCCGCAAGTATGCAGAATGGCGTACTTGTGCATAGTTTGAACCAGATTGTGTGAAAGTCCCAGAACGTCAAGGGAAGCCATGAGGGATTTAGGTGCAATACCTGTAGCTGATAATATTACGGGAACTACAACCACCCTATCGAGACGTCAAATTTTTTTGATTTCTCGGGCCAATGGCTCATAGTTCACCTTCTACACGTATTTCCGTTCGATGTTGCTATTATGGGGGATACCAAGATCAATAATATACGCGTAGCGATACGTCTTGTCAACCAACAGTACGTCAGGAATATGGCGATCAGTTAGAACTTGCCGGTCCCAATACATGCTGTAAGCAGAACTAAGAAGTACTGCGGCTCATATCGGTAAACCGGACATGTTCCCGTGATCAGCCCATGCTTGTATGCAAGGTTTTCATGGATGAGTTTAGATGCAGCATTATGTCTGTCCGTGTATTGCACCGGTGCCATAACAGTGCAGCCAGAAATGAGATGGTCCAACGTCTCTAACGCCGAACTAAACATTCTGCACTGGTCGTTCTCCACCCGTTCTTTCATGATGACCTTTTTATGACTTCATCCCACTTAGAAGATTGAAAGATCGATCCTTCAAGTTAAGTGGAGCCAGCTCACAGTCTGCCTGCTCTTTGCTGTAAAAATAAGCGCGCAGCGAGTCGACTTGGCGATGATGTTGTGCCGCCACGTCAACCACGCCCTTACCTCCGAAGTCACGAGGCAGGTTCATCCGCTCCATGGCAGACTTTGGATGATGCATGTCTATTATTCGCAACAGACTTCTAAGGCTCTGAGGTATTAGCACCCTCATATGTACGCACCGATAAGGTAGCCAGGTATGCGGAACCCCGTCGAAAGCCTTGGCATAATCGATATAGCAACTAAAGAGGTTTCTTTGGCCGCTAGTTGCTGTCCTAGTCGATAATGAGTTGCTCTTTACAACCCCTTGACCCAACTCGGCAGCCTTTCTGTTTCTCGGACAGAATGTTGTTGGTCTCGAGGTGCGCATTGACCCTTCCACTAATAATGGACGTGATGAATTTGTGGAGGGTTGGTAAGCAAGTAATCGGTCTTGTGTCTGCGGAGTCCTGCACAGGTCCTTCTTAGTGATAAGGTAATCCCCGCAGTGAGGAAGGATGGAAATTCCTCAGGCCGACTCATGACCTCATCTATACTGTGTGCCAACCGACTGTGTACACTGGTAAATTTCTTATACCAGAAATTTTGCACCCGATCCAGACCTGGGCCCCTCCAGTTCTTCGAGCTGTTTATGGCTCGTCGAACTTCCTCTTCGGTAACATCCGCAAAATTCATGCCAGGCGGTGATCCACTCAGCATGCTCAGCATGCTGGGCGGGTAATCCCCAAAGTTCACCCCAATACTCTTGCTTCCGTCACCGAGAGCTGTATTGTCTGGACGCTCTGTTGGGATTCGTTGAGAGATCTGAAAAAGCTCCGTTGATTCCTCGCGTATGTTGCATTCTGGACACGTCTGGAATAACTTTCGCCATACCGTCGTAACCGACTGCATATGACAGAAAGTTTCTGCTTTAGTGTGTCCGGAATTTCAACTACGGGTTTCTCACTGGGGATGGCATGATTCCAGTAAACCCTCTGCACTCTTTTCTTCACCCGTCTGCTGGCACTGCCAGAGCTGAGTTGAGTCACCTTAGCAATGTTCTGCCTTAGTGAGTCCCACCGACGTTCCAGATGAATTTTCTATGGTGGATCTCTTTGGTCACTCAAACCAATAACACGAAGGCGAATTTTCTGACCGTGCAATCTGATAGCCGCAACTGCACCACCATACACAAGTGATTGTAGTTGCAGCAGCGACATATCAGCACACAGCCGAGATGCAATCTCATCATTGATTTGAGATAAAATTCTCGGAGTTGCTGGAGATGCATAGAGCCTGCGAATATCTGGTCTATGCAAAGGATCCATATCCGAGAATTCTATACACGTTCTTTGGAATTCGTCCCGAACCTCAACGGAAACCTCAGCTGGACGGTGGAGAAGAGTGCTTCGGCGAGTACTGAAACTGTTGGCTACAGTGCGGCGTGGTGTTGTTGATGCCGCCGCCTCTGCCTCCCTCGACTCTCGGTTACCAGTTTGCCCGATGACCTCAAGTCGAACACGCTCCCTGATGATGGCTGGGATTGTGTCGCTGCGAGTAATAAAGCGGTACTGGTCTGCGACTCGCTTCACAGTTACGTGCGCGAATTGCAGGACACGCTCGACGAATCTCTGGTGCAACAAGGGGCAGTAAGATAAGATGTTGTACCCGCCCCCGCCGTTATTTCGTAGTAGGAGCGGATGATGAAGAGGTTCATTTCTTCAGTCCACTTCATCCGCTGCCTACGCGAACCTGCTTAAGTGGTCGCCACAGATTGTAGGGAAACAGATGCAGCAGGCGGAGCAATGCTCCTGGTCGTCGTGGCGCCTAGACGTCGAACCGCCCCACGACTAGCGGTTTCGATGCCTTGCTGTCCATTACGAGAGCCCGACTAAGTCACCAAGTCAGACGACTCCTGCAGGTTATAAGTACCGCACCTCAAATTTCTCCTTCTTTTCATTGGATGGATTTGCATTTTATACCTAACTGCCAAGTGTGGGGATAGCTTCCTCAGTGAGTAATCTGCAAGACTGCAAAGTTCCTGCACTTTCCTCACCTACTCCCCTGAGACGCCATTTAGACTGAAATCTCCTCTCTGACTCTTTTCACAATCGGGCTTGGGACCGGCTTCGGCGGAGTTTTCTTTATTTGTTATTTATATTTTTACGATTTTCCTTTATTTATATTTTTACGATTATTCTTTTAGTTTTAATTCATTTTGTTTTCGAGTTGCCACAATATCAGCAGATGCAGGATTTTACCTAACAGTACCACTAAGTGCCAAGCATTTAGGCTCGGACGATCCTACTTACTTAAAGTATAAAAGAGCGCTGGTGATGGTGGCCGGTGATTAATGGGAGAATCCGTCGAGAACTCCCCGCAACATCGAGCACGTGTGCAGAATGGTATATTTCTATATGGTTTGAACCCGACTGTGTGAGGGTCCCAGGACATCAATGGAAGCTATGAGCGATTTAGGTACAGTACCTGTAGCTGACTATATTATGTGAACTACAACGACCCTCTCGAGATGCCAAATTTCTTTGATTTTCCGAGCCATTGGCTCATAGTTCACCTTCTTCTCCACGTAGTTCCGTTCAATGTTCCTAGCGTAGCGACCCGTCTTGTCAACTAACAGCACATCAGGCTTGCTGTGTCGAATGTAGCGATCGGTTAAAACTTGCCGGTCCCAATAAATGCTGTAAGCAAAACTATCAAGTAGTGGTTCCGGCTCATATCGGCAAACAGGTCATGTTCCCGTTATAAGCCCATGCTTGTAGGCAAGGTTTTGATGGATGAGCTTAGATACAGCACTATGCTTGTTCATGTATTGCACCGGTGCCATAACAGTGCAGCCAGAAATAAAATGGTGCAACGTCTCTCGATTCGACACTTGTCTAATCCAAATTCCATCCAAATATCACAGCTGCTGTTTACTATTCGCAACAGACTTGTGAGGTGGTCGTCAGTACCAGAATATAACTTGATGTTATCTAAGTATATCAAGTGTGTCAGCTCGCACTTAGCACGTAGGCTATACTTTATTGCAAAAACATATCGTTTAACGTCATCCAATAGCCATAAAAGGGGGTTCAGTGCCATACAAAACCAGAGGAGACTTAAGGAATCCCCTTGGAAGATGCCTCTCCGTATATGAATGGGCTCTGAGGCATTAGCAAGATAAGGTGGTGTGGCACCCTGATCAATAGGGCACAGATGCAGGTATGCGGAACGCTGTCGAAAGCCTTGGCATAATCGATATAGCAACTAAAGAGATTTATTTTGCCTCAACTACCGAGTCGATAACGAGTTGCTCTTTGCAACCCCTTGACCCGACTTGGCAGTCCTTCTGCTCCTCGAATAGAATGTTGTTGGTCTCGAGGTGCCCATTGACCACCACCACCACTAATATCGGACGTTATAAATTTGTAGAGGGTTGGTAAGCAAGTAATCGGTCTTGTGTCTGCAGGGTCCTGCACCGTGCCGTTTTTAGGGACAAGGTAGGTAATTTCCGCACTGAGGAAGGGTAGAAATTCCTCCTGACGACTAATGACTTGATTTATGCTGTGTGCCAATTGACTGTGTATACTGGTAAATTTCTTATACCAGAAATTCTGCACCCGATCCAGACAAGGCCCCTCCACTTCTTCGAGTTGTTTATGCCTCGTCGAACTTCCTCTTCGGTAACATCCGCAAAATTCGTGCCAGTCGTAGTGGCATGGTGGTTGCCTTCGGCGGTGACCAACTCAGCATGCTGGGCGGGTAACCACCAAAGTCCACCCTAATATTCTTTCTTCACCGAAAACTGTACTACCTGGGTACTCTGTTGGCATTCGTTGAGTGATCTGAAAAAGCTCCGCAGATTTCTCGAGTATGTTGCATTTTGAACACGTCTGAAGTGACTTTAGCAATACCGTCGTACTGAATACGGGAGAAAGATTCTGCTTTAGTGTGTCCAGAATTTCAACTACGGGTGTTTCACTGGGGATGGGATAGTTGCTGTAAACCCTCTGCATTTTATTTCTCACTTGTCTATTGGCATTTCCAGAGCTGATTTGAATCAGCAAGCAAGCAGTGCCCTGCCGACGTTCCAGACGAATTTTCTATAGTGAATCTCTTTGGTCACACAAACCAACAACACAAAAGCGAATCTTCTGACCGTGTAATCTGACAGTCGTGGCTGCACCACAATACACAAGTGATTGTAGTTGCAGTAGCGACATTTCAGCACACAGCCGAAATGCAATCTCATCATTGATTTAAGATAGAATTCTCAGAGTTGCTGGAGATCCATTTAAGAGAATTCTATACACGATCTTTGGAGTTCGTCCCGAACCTCAGTAGAGATTTTAGCTTAATGATGAAGAAGAGTGCTTCGGCGAGTACTGAAACTGTTCAAAGTGAAATTATGCGGTGTTTCCAACGATTAATTAATTAAAATAATAAAACTTGTTGTTTCTTTTTCGTTGGTGTGGGTATTTATTCTTGCAAATACCGATATTTCGGGAACCACTTGTTCCCTTCATCAGTGCAAACAAGTTTGCTCATCTATAGACATTATGTTCTATTTATACTACTCTATACTATGATATTATAATTACGACTAAAAACTTATATCTAGGTCCTGAAAAAGAAAATAAATATTTAATTTAACTACCTAATAGCTAATGTATCTTAAAACTTATATCTAGGTCCTGAAAAAGAATATTTAATTCACTTCCTAATAGCTAATTTATCAATCCTAAAACAAGACGAGATTATTTTACTTTAATAGTTTTCTAAACAATGGGGAATAGCAGTTACCCAAATCTGAGTTCAACCTAGTGTCAACCGGTTGTTTGTTGATGAACCAGCTTTCGTAAGCATCCAGATGGTTAGTCTTTCTTAGAGATGAGCGGCATCTATAAAATCGCCTGCTCGGATTGCCCGAAGGTATATATCGGGCAGACAAAAAGATTGGCAACCACTAGATTTAGGGAGCACATGAAGGAGGCAGAGCTGGCTGTAAAGCACTCCCGAAAACCCACTAAATCTATGGTGGCAAAACATATGGTCGAATGCGGCCATAAAGTAAGCGCTGATGACTTGAAAGTCCTAAAGCAAGTAAGAAAGACTAACCATCTGGATTTTAACTGAAACTGTTGCCTGGAGCACGGCGTGGTGTTGTTGATCCCGCGGCCTCTACCCACATCGATTTTTGATCACCAGTTTCCGCGATGACCTCAAGTTGAACACGCTCCCTCATGATTACCGGGATTGTGTCGCTGCGAGTAATAAATAATAAGTAGTATGCTCGCTTGTCGAAATTCTGACGCAACAACCACAATTCATTTTCTTCGTTTTATTTAAAGCTTTTAAATCTACTGATTTCTTTTATTGAATATTTTTCACCTTTTTTTTGTTCTAACTGCTTGCATTTTTATATGAATAATAACACCATGAATCCTAACTATATCTTTTTAATTTGAGGACTTTCTCTCTGCCTATTCCTTTCTAGTTCCGCAGAATCCGCCTTATAAAAGGAACATCCTCTCCAGATCATGGCTTGAGGATGTAAAGGCGGCCAGGGAACCTGGGGGGGCCCGCCTCACAAACATCTGAATCCGGAAAAACATTGATCGAGGACGTGATCCGTAGATCTCCCCTTTCGATCGGCACTCGGGTTCGTATTTGTACGGCTCTACGTGCGCGGTCCAGCCATCCTTTCTTTTTATTAAGGTTTTGATTGCAAAACAAAACTTTACTAATATCGGTTCAATGTCTGTCTGTCTACCCGTCTGTCTATCTGTCTGTCACAGGCACTTTTCTCAGAAGCGGCTCTACCGATTGACATGCAATTTGGTGAGAAGGTGGGACCTGTGGACCCCTAGACATGCAGTGAGTGATATCCCTCTACGTTGAGATTTACATGTAAAAGGGGGGTGTACAATTTTTTTTCACCGAATATAGTCATGTGTATCAATGAAAGGTCTTAATTAGTACTTTTTGATGCCGGTCTTAGTTTTGAGATTTGTTAAAAAGCGGGGAGTGGGAGGGGTGGAAAGTGATGATTTCTTTAACGGACCCAGTCTCAGAAACTACACAACCGAAAAATCTGAAAAAAAATCATGAAGGTGCCTCTATATGGTACCCAAGCCTCAAAATACTCTCCATATCGATATCTGTTCAAATTAAGTTAATAATAGTATATTACCATATTTTTGGGAAAATTGAGTAAAACCCCCCTTAAGTTCACCTTAGAGTTGTAAAAGTTGGTAGTAGTATAAAATATAATACGAAGCATATTATCTCCAAGTTTGATCAAAATCATACTATTAGTAACAAAGTTACAGTAGCTCAAAGTTGTCTTTACCGTGTAAATCTACAAACCGAAGTACTAAATCTGACATGCTAAATGCATATTCTTAACGGGCTACGTACAAATGGGATAGTTCTACACTCAAATGTACTCACAGAAGAAGCAAACAAAACCTTTCATACCTGAAGCGGCCAGCTTCCGGTTTCCCGATTTGTTTTTCATGTTAAGGTTTAGCTCGTGTGTTGTTTATTTCGTTAGACTCGTGCGAATCCCCGTGTTTGATTTCTTTTTCAAGATACGGTGCGGACCCATGCTCCGACACGTGCATTTAGTGCAATAACACGTGAAGGATCGATGTGCTCAAAGGACTCTTTATCCCCGAGCCTTGCTAGCACAGAGGCGTGCAAACAGATGTCGACGGAGGGTTTTGATAGAGCTTTAAAACTTACCGGCGGACCTTCACGGTCAATTTCACCATCTTTTTAGGTTTTTGGGATAGGTCTCCCCTATCGGTTGTCTCCGGCCACTTAGGATGTCTTTTGACCATCGACAGCCTCCAAGGTGGTCCCTAGCTAGGTTCAAGCTAAAAATTTCCTAGGTTCCGATTGCTTGAGGTAGTGGAAGATAGCCTATTCCGGCTCGCAACTTCGTTTTGATGTGTCGGATAGAGAAAAAAAAGTATTTCAACATTGTTCCTAGGCTTGGCTCTCCGTGCACTTGACTGCATCTTTCAAGTTTTGGGTTTCACGCCGTTTTTTCCGGAAAGCAGATGTTCCTAAGCCTCAATTTTCCTCCCCATCTTGTGGGTTAGAGTTTCCTATCCTATCCTCGGTAGTGTACGACAATAGCTGGTCCTTTGTTGTGTCTGCCTTCCAGAAGTCTCTGGATCTCCGGATCTAATGCGATAGTCGGTCAGGTATCAAGTGGATGCAGACTTAGGACTCCTTAATCCCCAAAAGTGTCATGTCGTGTTCTGCGAATTATATAAAGAAGCATTTAATGTCTGCGAGCCCCTTCGGTCACGCTGCTACCAGGGCAGTGGTGAGGCAGTGTCTGACGATTTGCCTCTGCCTTGGTAAGAAACCGAAAAGCTGTGATCGCATAATAATTTTTTAAGTTTGGGTGCTAAGCCCTAAACGAGGGGTTTGTGGACCAGAAAAGAGGGAGTAAGTGGCTCCCCATTTGGTGCGGTCCGGTATCAAGTGGATGCGGACTTAGGACTCCTCAATCCTTAAATAAAATATTCAAAATATGTAAAACTATTAAAAGGAAAAGTGTCCAGCTTAACTATAGATTTATTGTTTTTTTTAAGAATCTGAGGCACGTGTTTCGGACACAACATGAATCTGCAATTCTTAGGAAAACAGTAAATCTATAGTTAAACTGGAAATTTTTCCTTTAAATAGTTTTACTTAAACCGAACTATAGAAAACAAAGGAACTGCTTTTATAAAACTTCGAAATATGCCGCAACGAGATCTTTGGTCACACAACCAACGTCGTCTTTCCTCGACATTAACTTCAGGCCAATGAAGTTCTGTTGAGCTTGATCTGTCAGCGCAGCGCAATGGCACGCAGGATGCAAGGGCGATGGACGCTTCACGGGTTCAAGGATTGTTTCGAGAGCGATTGTCTGCGCTTCGAACCCGAATATGCAGGCACCACAACATTAGCCTGCTTCCACTCGTGTCGCGTAATATAGGACAATGGACGGAATATGAATAAATTTTACAGACATGACGCTGAACGGGAACTCGTATCAACATAACGACAAATCCGGCTTTGACTATATGTACAATATTTATGACTCTGACGATGACGATCTACCGCTTTGAGGCACGACCGCTTAATGCTATGTCAGCGGATCGTGTCTATACAATTTATAGCATATCAGGAGCCGGTATTTGGGGCCCACCAACTAGTTCCTCTTCCGCGTGGAGTCTTTGACTCACTCAACTTTACAGGGGATTTCGATCCGCTGTGTACTTATGTACACACCTTGTTCAGAGAGCAGCATATTGGTACTGCAACACCAGTCTGTCGGACGAAGTGGACCTCTTTTTGTGAGGCTCTTTGCCATCAGTTTACAGATTTTCTAGACGGTTGGGATACCCAGGGACTGATGCGAGACCCCATTCAAGGTCCTTTCGAAAATTTCAAAAGTTGTTACAAAGCTGTGCTTTTGCTAGCCAACACGCCAGAAAATTATTTAACGGACGACAAATTAATTGACTTAGAGTGTCCGGATAGCTGAGTGGTTAGAGCGCAAGGCTGTCGTACGGAAGGTCGCGGTTCAAATCTCACTGGTGGCAGTGGAATTTGTATCGTGATTTGACGTCGGATACCAGTCGACTCAGCTGTGAATGAGTACCTGAGTCAAATCAGGGTAATAATCTCGGGCGAGCACAATGCTGACCACATTGCCTCCTAATGTACCGTTACCGTCTTGAATGAAGTGCTCTAACAAACTTCAAGGCCCTGATCCAACATGGATTGTTGCGCCAACGATTATTATTAAATTAGTTGAATGGCTACGTCGTGGACTGAGACCCAACGTTCAGAGGCAACTTCTCTACTTTCCGCTAGTAAGGTTCGTGAGCCGCGCAAGTTAGTGCAGCAGAACGAAGTTTTAGTCTCTCACGCAGGCTCTCTAACCAATTGCACCGCTATCCTGCTGAATCTGTAGAGAGTGTTGACATGAAGTACATCTCAGGAAATCTTAAGCTTGAGAATCCAGATTGTGGTTCTTTATTTTATTTATTATTTAGTTGCATTCAATTCACACAATTCAAAATTTTACTTTAACTTTCCAAATAATGCAAGCGAGTACCTCATTTGTTTGTATGTGCATAATGTTGAAACGTTGATGTTGTTTTTGCAACGCAACGTTGCATCATAGCGAAAGGATCAAAAAAGGACTATAAATCAATTTAAAAATTTGTAAATGACAGGGTGACATTAATTATTTCCGTGAAATTTGGTGAGAACATGCGTGTCCCTTTACAAATGGGGGGGGGGGGGGGGACTGGATGGAGACATTTTTTTGCCAGATATAGTCATGTGGGATATCTAATGAAAGGACGGGATTAGTGCTTTTCGAAACTGTTCCTTTTTCTGATATTGGGTGGAATATAGGAGTGTAAGGACTCAATATATGTAGCCCAAAAAGCGTCTCGTTCTCAGCACCTATCCAACCGGCTCCCCATATATGCGAATGAGGGGTGCAAAAATTTTTTTTCGTAAAATGTGGCCATGTGGGATATCAAACGAAAGAGCTCAATTAGTATTTTTCGAAACTGGTTCCATATTTGATATCGCGTGAAACATAGGGAAATGAGGGCTCAAAATATGACCCTGTGTAGCAAGTCTCGTTCTCGTTCTCAGACCCTACCGAACCGAAAAATCTGAAAAAAAAGCCACATCCCTTTCCGATATCTGCACAAATAAAGTTAATAATAGTATATTACCACATTTTAGAAATTTACTCGAAAACCCCCCTTAAGTTCATCCTAGAAATACAAAATTTGGCAATAGTGTAGCTGATAATATAGGACATAATTCCGGTTTGAACGCAATCCTACAATATTAACAAAGCTATTGGAGGTCAAATTATTGCATTTCATGAAAATTTATTGGACTCTAGGCCGTGCATGACGTCATAATCATATGTCTAAAGTGAGGATATATGAAAGGCGGGGTCCATGGAGACACTTTGGTTTCTCTTTTTTACGTTTTTGTTAGTTATTTGGATATGAGCATCAGTTACTGGAGACAGGCATGTGTGTGTATACGTACATGCTAATGAAATTTTCGGGTAGTCTTCAATAGGATGGACGTGTTTGTACGTACATTCTTACACAGAGTAAAGTGGAAGTGCGTGAAGATGCATTAGAACAATTTTGTGTACAATATTTCTGTCTTTAATATGTGTGTATATATGCATATGACTATATATGACTGAATATTTTGCACTCTTGTATGTATATATGAATGGAGAAAAGTTCATAGAGAGTCGCTCCCATAAAATGGACACAAAACCTTTACACCTGAAGTGCCGAGCTTCCGGTATGCCGACTTACTATTCTTTAGTATAAGTGTTTATCCTACATTTTTCATGTTATTCTTATAATTTAATTGTTGGAGTGGTATTAGTATTAACGATTATTATTCTTTTTTGGAGTATTTCTTTTTTTTGTTTTTCTTTTTTTTTATTTCCTTTATTATTTATATTTTTACGATTATTCTTTTATTTTCATTTTCACTTTATTTCCGAGTTGCCACAATCCCGGCAGATGTAGGATTTGACGTAACACTAGCGCTAACTGCCAGATATTTAGGCTCGAACGATGCTACATACTTAAAAGTTAAAGGGGAACTGGTGGTGCTGGCCGGTGGTAGGTCAATGGAAGAATCCGTCGAAAATTCCCCGCAACATCGAGCACGTATGCAGAATGCTACATTTCTACATGGTTTGAACCAGATTGTGTGAGAGTCCGAGGACATCAAGAGAAGCCATGAGGGATTTAGGTACAATACCTGTAGCTGACAATATTATGGGCATTACACTATCTACTAAATAGAACTATCAAGTACTGCTTGTGGCTCATATCGGTAAACCGGGCTTATTCCCGTTATCATCCCATGCTTGTATGCAAGGTTTTGATGGATGAACTTAGATACAGCATTATACCTGTTCGTGTAGTACACCATAACAGTACAGCCAGAGATGAGATGGTCCAACGTCTCTAATGCCGAACCACACATTCTACACTGGTCGTTCTCCACCTCTTCTTTCATTATGAGGCACAAATGAATCCCTTCGTCTTAGTAAAGAGCTTCTCAACACACAGCCATCTGTTCGACAAATGCAAATCGTCAATGTGTTTACCGTGCATTACCTTTGTCTTCCATTTTTCGATCCACTCTTAGGTATTAGCTTGGATTTGGAGGTCAACAATGCTATGTCCGGCATGCGGCTCGTGATGACCTCTGTGGATAGCATGGATTTGATATTTGTTTAATCCAAACTCCATCCGAACATCATGGCTAAACATGTGTACTATTCGCAACAAACTTTAAGGTGGTCGTCAGTACCAGCATACAACTTGATGTCATCTAAGTTCATTAAGTGTGTCAGCTCGCATTTAATACGTAGGCCATATTTTATTGCAACCAGCGCAAAACCAGAGGTGACTCAACGAATTCTCCTGGAAGAATGAATTTGTAGAGGGTGCGTAAGCAAGTAATCGGTCTTATGTCTTCGGGGCCCTGCATCGTGTATTTTTAAGATTTTGTGTAAAACAAAACCTTATTAAAATCGGTTTACAGTCTGTCTGTCCGTCTGTCTGGCTGGCTATCTGGCTGTCCGTCACACGCATTTTTCTCGGAGACCGTAGCGGCGATTACCACCAAATTTGGTGGAAAGGCGGGAACTGTGAACGCTCATGCATACGGTGAGTTATATCCTTTTACGTCGAATTCAAGGGGAGGTCCCCATACATGCTACATGGGGGGTATACATTTTTTTTCACCAAATATAGTCATGTGAGGTATTAAATGAAAGGTCTCGATTAGTACTTTCCGAAGATGGTCTTAGTTTTGACATTTATTGGAAAAGCGGGGAGCTCAGGGGGTCGAAAATAGTCATTTATTTCACGGGGCCATTCTCAGAAACTGCTCAACCGAAAAATCTGAAAAAAAAAATCAATAGGCTGCCATTATATGGTGGCTAGGCTCCGAAATACCTTCCATTCCGATATCCCTTCAAATAAAGTTAATAATAGTATGTTACTATAATTTTCGGCAATTTTCTGCACCAATATAGGCTATAATATTGAGTTTGATCCTATCAAGTTTGGTCGAAATCGCACTATTACTAACAAAGTTATAATAGCTCAAAGTTATCACTTCTTGGGAAATTCTCAAGATTTTGAATGTCAATATCACGCGAAAGTGGATATTCTTACATAATATATGCATATGTTACGTGTTACGTACTAATGGGACAAATTCACACTCAAATGTCTTTATAAAAGAAATACACAAAACCTTTCATACCTGAAGCGTCCAGCTTCCGGTTTCCCGATTTATTTAGGGATAAGGTAGATAATTCCCGCAGTGAGGAATGGTAGAAATTCCTCCGACCAACTAATGAGTTGATTTATGCTATGTGCCAACCATTTCTTATACTAGAAATTCGGCATCCGATCCAGAACAGGCCCTCCAATTCTTTCAGCTGTTTATGGCTCGTCGAATTTCCTCTTCGGTAGCATCTGCAAAATTCATGCCGGTCGTAATGGAATGGCGGGTGCCTTCGGCGGTGATAAACCCCAGAGTCCACCCCAATGTTCTCTCGCTTCCGTCACCGAGAACTTCATAGTCTGGACGCTCTGTTCGGATTCGTTGAGTGATCTGAAAAAGTTCTGCTGGTTCCTCGCATAAGTTGCATTCTGGACACGTCTGGAGTGACTTTTGCCATACCGTCGTAACCGACTGCATATGCATTCAACTACGGATATTTCACTGGGGATGGCATAGTTGCTGTAAACACTCTGCATTTTGTTTCTCATTCATTGCCAGAGCTGATTTGAATCAGTCTGACAATGTTCTGTCGCCGTTCCAGAATAATTTTCCATCTCTTCATTCAATCAATCAAAAGCGAACCTTATGACCGTACAATCTGACAGCCGTAACTGCATCACAATACACAAATGATTGTAGTTGCAGCAACAACATATCAACACCTGCCGAGCAATCTCATCATTGATTTGAGATAAAATTCTTGGAGTTGCTGGGGATGCATAGAGCTTGAGAATACCTGGTCTATGCAAAGGATCCATTTCCGAGAATTCTATACACCCTCTTTGGAATTCGTCCTGAACCTCAGCGGAGAATTCAGCTGGACGGTAGAGTGCTTCGGCGTGTACTGAAACTGTTGGCTGCAGTGCGGCGTGGTGTTGTTGATGCCGCCACCTCTACCTCCATCGATTCTTGGTCACAAGTTTGCGCGGTGATTTCAAGTCGAACACGCTCCCTGATGATGGCCGGGATTGTGTCGCTACGAGTTAAAAAACGGTACTGGTCTGCGACTCGATGCACAGTCACGTGCGTGAATTGCGAGAAACGCTCGATGAATCTATGATGCATCCAGGAGCGGTAAGATGTTGTACTAGGAACGGATGATGTAGAGGTTCATTTCCTCAGTTCACTTCATCCGCTGTCTACGCGAAACCGCTTAAGTGGTCGCCACAAATTGTGGCGAAACATCTGGAGCAGGCATCGTAGTGCCTAGACGTCGAACCGCCCCACGACTAGCCGTTTCGACGCCATGCTGTTCATTGCGGGAGCCATCCCGCCTTTTATTTTTATAGCCCACACACTCAATACGGTGTCGGCTTTGCCATCTCAGAGGGTTCTCGTCACGCCATTAAAGAAGTCGAACGTTTTGATCACCGGCTGATGAAGCTCACCATTATATCAGCTGATCGCTCTATTCAGGTCGACTTGATGCCGAGAAAGGTAAACTTCTCGATGCAAAGATTTGCAACGTGCCTCCTGATGATTATATCATATTATCATTGCAATGGTCAAAAGGCAGACGGTAACAGGTGCCATGAGGGAAAAGGGTTTGGAGCGCACAATCGGGGTGGCGGGCATATAATCGATTTTGCGAACACCTATGACTTTGTACTTATGAATATAGTACATGGTTCATCAAACGCAAATCGACTATATTCTCATAAGATGCCGACATTTTACCACCGTCATAAGCCGTTCACTATGAGACCATCGCACCTCAACATCGGCCGCTGGTCGCCGTCTTGCGAATCAAACCATCTATAAAGCATTGAATGGTGGCAATTTGATGGGAATCAAGTCGGGAAACCGTAAGCTGGACGCTTCAGGTATGAAAGGTTTTGTGTATTTCCTTGATAAAGACATTTGAGTGCGCATTTGCCCCATTAGTATGTAGCAAATACTATATGCATATATTATGTGGAAACATGCACTTTGAAACGATATTGACAATCAAAGTCTTGAATTTGCAAAGGGGTAGGTAGGTATCAGTGGCCGCTCCGAGGAGCCAAATTAGCGCTTTGGTGCGCCGTTTTGAACTTCACATAGTCCGTGAGGGATGCCCAGATTTCTCGAGGTATTTCATCTAGGATGTTGCTGTGGCCGTAGGACTTCGCTGTCCAGCATCCGAACTCACGTAGTCTGACGGCACTGCACGCTGCAACATATTTGATGTGGAGGTCTAGGGGGAGGAGATGCAGAAGTACATTGAGAGCATCTGCATCTGACTGCAGAGCCCCCGTAGCACCTGCACACGCGGTTCTTTGAATCCTATTAAGCTTCGTTCTATTGTATTTCTTCTTCAAAGCCTGCCACCATACAATAGAGCCGTATGTCAGGATCGGACGCACTACAGCGGTGTACATCCAGAGAACCATCCTCGGCCGGAGACCCCATTTCTTTGCAAAAGTTCTATTACAGGCATAGAAAGCTATAGAGGCCTTCTTAACTCTTAGTTCTATGTTCAACCTCCAATTTAGCTTAGGATCCAGGATTACACCCAGATACTTTACATTAGAGGAACGAACCAATCTTTATTCATTCAGCCGTGGTAGATGGAATTCAGGTATCCTTGTCTTGGTGGTGAATAGCATCAGTTGCGTTTTGGTTGGGTTTATGCTGAGTCCGCAACTTGCGGCCAACAGGCACACCTTTCACAACGCTCCTTCCATGAGGTCGCTCATAATGGACAGAAACATCCTTGAGTTTGCAAAAGGCAACAAATTTGACCTATTTTAGCTTTGTTAGTGATAATGCGATTTTCACGAAACTTTGTAGTATCATGCTTTATATTATAGTCTACATTGCTGCATTTCGTTGTGCTAGTGTGCATTTTCAAAACTAAGACGGGCTTCGGAAAGTACTAACCGAGACCTTTCATTTGATACTCCACTTGTCTATATTTAGTGAAAGAAAATGTTCACCCCCCTTTTGCATGTATAGGAACCCCTCCCCACAAATCCATCGTAGAATTATGTAACTCACTGTATGCGTGAGCGTTCACAGCTCCTACTTTTCTACCAAATTTTGTGTCAATCGCTTCAACTGTCTCCGAGGAAAATGCGTGTGAAAGACAGACAGTAAAACGATTTTAATTTGGTTCTGTTTCAGACAAAACCTTAAAAAGAAGAAATGGTCTCACTTACGCGATTACCAACCATTACGGATGTGGAAGAATCGTGGAACGAAATTAAAGACACGATCCACAAAGCGGTCTCTACAACCTTCGGGGTCACCAAGACAGATAAGCGGTTCATCAACCGAGATATTTGACTTTGGAATGACGATGTTGAAATGAAGGTCTATGAAAAGAAACGACTCTACAACAAGTTTCTCGCCAATAGAACGGTGGCCAATTGGTGAATTCATAAGAATGCCAACCGAGCAGTAAAGAAAGCGATTGCTGTCATCCGGGCGGTCCATTACAAAGATCTTTACGATAAACTGGCCACTCGGGATGACAAGAGAGATCTGTATTGACTTGCCATACGCCGACACGAACGCACACAAGATATCGAACACTTCTGTTGCGTTAATGACAAGAACGGTATTTTGCTTACCGACCGTCGAGCCGCGACGGATAGATGGCGAGAATTTGTTCATGCTCCACTACCACAATCTTTGCCAACGATCTCACCTGTCAACGCAACTGAAGTCGAGGAAACAATAAAACGAATGAGATCGGGGAAACAACAGGACCTTACAACATTGCAACTGAGCTCTGGAAAGCATGAACTGGGACTCAACACTGTGGCTGAGTGAATTCTTTAATCGGATAATTCAGGAAGGTAGTACATCATCTGAGTGGCAAGAAAGTACCACAGTTCCAATATGGAAAAAGAAAGGTAGTCCTTCAGAATTTTCAAAATACCGTCCGATCCGGTTAGTTTTTTCGCGAAATCCTTGAAATAACCGTGAATCAAATCGGATTTGTCAAGAACTGCGGAACTACTGACCCAAAACACTCTGTGCAGTTATTCATGGAGATACACCGTGAAAAGCATCACCCACTTTACATTCCATATGTAGATCTAGAGAAAGCGTTTGTCCGTGTGCCACGCGAACTCATCTATGCTCTACGGTTTGCCCTATGACATTACTTAGTGCCAAAAGAACTCGTGTGGTGGGTCCAACTCCTCTACCACGATGCGAAAAGCAAAGTTCGAAATGTGGCAGGTGTATCAAAACCATCTCACCACTCCTCTTTATTCTTGTTATGGGCACTGCCACACTGCTTTATGCAGATGATGCTTCCTAGCGTCAAATAGCAAAAATGATCTCGAGCAATTTGTCAAAAAATGAAATGATCACCTCATGCAACACGGTCTCAAATTTAATTTGAAAAAAACTGAATTTTGGGCAAACGATCCCCATGAAATAGGCACAATCACTGTCTGCGGCAGTGACCTGCCCAACTTCGCGATTTAAGGGGGTCATCTCGTGTGCCGAATCCGAGAATATTTGGGCAAAGTGATTTTTCGATAGTCGAAGTCGTTCGGAAATGACAGTGTCGTATGTCAGGTTTATGTCGACGGCTGTAATGACGACGTTCGAATGAGTTCGCTAAAAGAGCAAAAATTGAAGCCAAGGCTTTACATGTGTTTTTTTTAAGAAACTTGTTTATTGACTGGGTACAGCAGACTGATGGTCAGTTAAAATTTTATGGTTAATAATCACATTTTAATTTTTAAAAGCGTTTTTTCTCGAAACTCCGTGTTGAAAATCTGCTGCCACCATAGCCCAAAATCTCTCCAACGAATTTAGTTGTCATTTCTACTCGCAAACTAGGATAATTGCGCTTCGTTGGGTCGTTTTTTCTTATAGATTAAAGAAACCGTGAAGAAATACCAAAATTTACAAAAAAAGCTTAACAAGGCACCAACAATTTACCTTTCAAATTTTTTTAATAATCCTAGTTTGCGAACTGTGGTTAAGCGCGCACGTTAAACTGCTCTTTATTTTTAAGGTTTTGTGTGAAAAGCTGAATCAAGGGTGCAAAGCTTTTTTCACGAAATGTAGGCATGTGGGATATCAAATGAAAGGGCTCAAGTAGTACTTTTCGAAACTATCCAATATTTGATATCGGGTGAAAGGCAGGGGAGTGAGGGCTCAAAATATGACACCCAAAAAGTGTATCAGGCCTCGTTCTCAGAACTTGTCCAACCGAAAAATCTGAAAAAAATCGAAGTGGTGTATCTAAATCAAATCTAGGCCTCAAATACACCCCGTTCCGATATCTGCAGAAATAAAGTTAATAATAGTACATTAACATATTGTAGAAATTTAGCCGGAAACCCCCTTAAGTTCATGCTAGAACTTTGAAGGAAATCTAACAATTTTTATAACAAAGTTATAAAAGGTGAAACTTTTAAATTTTCGGTGCATTCGGTGCATTCTGCTTTGGGGTAGTGCCTAATTCATCATCATCATCATCAACGGCGCAACAACCAGTATGCGGTCTAGGCCTGCCTTAATAAGGAACTCCAGACATCCCGGTTTTGCGCCGAGGTCAACCAATTCGATATCCCTAAAAGCTGTCTGGCGTCCTGACCTACGCCATTGCTCCATCTTAGGCAGGGTCTGCCTCGTCTTCTTTTTCTACCGTAGATATTGCCCTTATAGACTTTCTGGTTGGGATCATCCTCATCCATACGGATTAAATGACCCGCCCACCGTAACCTATTAAGCCGGATTTTATCCACAACCGGACGGTCATGGTATCGCTCATAGATTTCGTCATTGTGTAGGCTGCGGAATCGTCCATCCTCACGTAGGGGGCCGAAAATTCTTGGGAGGATTCTTCTCTCGAACGCGGCCAAGAGTTCGCAATTTTTCTTGCTAAGAACCCAAATTTCCGAGGAATACATGAGGACTGGCAAGATCATAGTCTTGTACAGTAAGAGGTTTGACCCTATGGTGAGACGTTTCGAGCGGAACAGTCTTTGTAAGCTGAAATAGGCTCTGTTGGCTGACAACAACCGTGCGCGGATTTCATCATCGTAGTTGTTATCGGTTGTGATTTTCGACCCTAGATAGGAGAAATTGTCAACGGTCTCAAAGTTGTATTCTCCTATCCTTATTCTTGTTCGTGTTTGTGTTTGACCAGTGCGGTTTGATGTTGTTGGTTGATTCGTCTTCGGTGCTGACGTTGCCACCATATATTTTGTCTTGCCTTCATTGATGTGCAGCACAAGATCTCGCCCCAATTGCCGCTTTCTCGATCTGAATGAAGGCAGTTTGTACGTCTCGGGTGGTTCTTCCCATGATGTCGATATCGTCAGCATAGGCCAGTAGTTGGGTGGACTTGAAGAGGATCGTACCTCTTGCATTTACCTCAGCATCACGGATCACTTTCTCGAGGGCCAGGTTAAAGAGAATGCATGATAGGGCATCCCCTTGTCGTAGACCGTTGTTGATGTCGAATGGTCTTGAGAGTGATCCTGCTGCTTTTATGGTACACATTGGTCAGGGTCAGTCTAGTCAGTCTTATTAATTTCGTCGGAATACCGAATTCTCTCATGGCCGGGTACAGTTTTACCCTGGCTATGCTATCATAGGCGGCTTTAAAGTCGATGAACAGATGGTGCAACTGTTGTCCATATTCCAACAGTTTTTCCATCGCTTGCCGCAGAGAGAAAATCTGATCTGTTGCTGATTTGCCTGGAGTGAAGCCTCTTTGGTATGGGCCAATGATGTGGGCGATAGTGGTTAGTGGAGTAAGATATTCTGGCACTCAGCAACGTGAAACCTCTATAATTGCTGCACTGTGTGATATCTCCCTTTTTATGTATGAGACAGATAATGCGTCATTGCAAATCGTCAGGCATTGATTCGCTGTCCCATACCTTGAGCACAAGTTGATGAACCACTTGGTGTAACTGGTCGCCTCCATATTTAACCAATTCGGCTGTAATTCCATCGGCTCCTGGCGACTTATGATTTTTTAGCCGATGAATTGCACGGACTGTTTCTCCTAAACTTGGTGGTGGCAGTATTTGTCCGTCGTCTTCAGTTGGCGGGACCTCCAACTCGCCGATGTTCTGGTTGTTCAGTAGCTCATCAAAGTACTCAACCCATCGCTCTAATATTCCCATTCTGTCGGAAATCAGATTTCCCTCTTTGTCTCGGCAGGATGAGCATCGTGGTGTATAAGGCTTCATCCTGCTGACTTGTTGGTAAAACTTCCGCGCCTGGTGCGGTTGCTCTCTGTACTTTTCTAGTTCACAGACTTGTTGGTTCTCCCAGGCTTCCTTTTTCCGTCTGTGAAGTCGCTTCTCCGCTCGACGGAGTTCGTGATAAGTCTCTGCGCGTGCCCGCGTTCTTTGAGAATGCAACATTACTCGGTATGCGGCATTCTTCCGTTCCGTTGCTAGCTTACATTCATCGTCAAACCAGCCGTTCCGACTCTTTTTGCGGCTGGGGCCAAGTATGTTTGTGGCCATATCCATTATAACGTTCTTCAGGTGATTGTGAAGATCATTTGTTGATGCTTCATCTCCAGGTCCTCTGTTGACTGCGGTTATTGCGGCATCAATTTCCCTCTTATAGGTGTCGCGGAGGGTTGTGTTGTGGATGGCTTCAGTGTTTATTCTCACCTGATTGTCAGAGGGGATTCTAGGTGGTATTGTTATTCGAGCTCGGAGCACCATGCCAACGAGATAGTGATCCGAGTCTATATTGGCTCCCCTATATGTTCTGACATTCATCAAGGCTGAGAGGTGGCGGCGTTCGATCAACACGTGGTCAATTTGGTTGAAAGTGGTCCCGTCTGGAGAGGCCCACGTATGTTTGTGGACCGCTTTCCGCGCAAACCAGGTACTTCCAACAACCATTTCCTGTGACCCTGCTAATTGAATAGTCCGCAGTCCGTTATCATTTGTTATTTCGTGTAAGCTATGGGAGCCAACGTATCGCCTTCTCCGACTCTGCAGTCTCCTCTGTAGGGGCGTGAACGTTAATGAGGCTTATATTTCGCAAGCGCAGAGTGCATAGCCGTTCGCTTAAGTTTTCAAAGCCGATAACAGCAGGTTTCATGTTTTGGCTAACTAAGAAACCTACTCCGAACACATGGTTTGCTGGATGACCGCTATAATATATGGTGTAGTGGCTCTTTTCCAGGAAACCGGTCCCTGTCCATCACATCTCTTGTAACGCTATTATATCAGCCCTATATTGGGACAGGGTATCGGCTAACTGCTCATCAGCTTTATCTCTGTACAGGGAGCGCACGTTCCATGAGAAAATGCGCAAATCGTTGATCCGTTGTCGTTGCCGGGTCCGTCGTTTTAAGGTCCGTCCTGTCTGAGGCTCCTGTTGTGGCTTCGTAACAAGTTTTTTCCGTGTAGGGTTGTCAGTCCTAATCAACCCCCAACCTGGAGGACCAGTTGGTACAATTTGTCCCGTTTTTAGGCGCGGGAGACTCGCCTTCATCCTTCTTCGTCTGCAGCTTTTCGTTAAGAAAGGGCTCTCAGCGGTCACCACGTGGAGGTGGAGATAGGATTTTGTAGTAGAGCTGTTGGTTTTGGTTCAGCGGGCATTTCCTAGGTTTTATGCTCCATCGTGGGTACCAATCCACGTTTCGCCCTGGGACTTATACTACCCTTTGACCACCTGTCTAATTCAGATAGATATATTTGGACATTGAACAAGCGGTATTCAATATACGTACTTTATATGTATATATGCTTTTGCGCAGGAAATAAAACGGAAATATGTTTACGATCAATGTTCGGTTATTTAGCGTGAACCTAATATCTATGCCTGTAATATGTATGTATTTCTTGCCGTTTGGATGGACGGAACGGAAAAATGTGCGTAAAAAGTCTCTCACATAAGACGAACACAAAACCTTTATACCCGAGGCGTCAGCTTCCGGTATTCTGACTTGTTTTTCTTGAAGAAGAGTTCAGCGTTCTTTAGCGTGGGAGCAAAAAACACCTTTTTTAGGAGATGGGTAGATACGTTGCTCTGTACTTCAATAACGAACAATGATATCGGACTGGAAAAATTATTACGAATGTTCAACATATTAGTAAATATAAGGTGAAAAATTGATAGTTGTATTTTTATACAGTTCTTCACAAAAAATTCTAAAAAGCCAAAAAACGGCGTTCACACTGCATGAACCCCTTAAATATCTTGGGTCAATGCTGTTAGCCATTGGAGAATTGCGTCATGAAATTGTTTCACGCATTAGCGCAACCTTTGTTTTCTTTGTAATCGACATATTAATGAACGTCTCAAATATAAAATTTGCCGCAATGTTGCTCGCCTTGTCGCCCTCTATGGTCCTGAATGTTGCCCGACTATAAAAGACAAAGAATGTTGGATTAGTGTCGTGATACGCTTTGATCACATTCGACATGAGGTTGCACAGATCGTGGAAAATTGCGAGAGAGGCAAGAGTTCTTCGAGAGTCTGATTACGTAATATGCGCTAAGAAGAATTTACTTGCCATGATTAATCTGAGCATCGAAGTCGGTGGTAAGCGGCCAAAATAACGTGGCTGGATACATTATATGGGAATTTGCCCGTGATTGCATGCAGATCAGGCCCTTGATAAATCAAATATTTGTATGCAAGTACTAAAGCGGGAGTATCTCCAAAGAAGGGCAAAAGATCTCAAGATGCTCAACTGCCATAAATATTCTCATGACCTCACGCCTATTGCTTGTGTCAACACTCCAAGACTGGTGGAAGCGTCAATAAGTTGCATAAGTTGAACAGTCCGCACCGTCGGCATCTTTTAACGACCAGCATAAATTCTGGTTCTAAATAATAATAAACGAAAATGCATCTGCGCATCTTCTTTCCTCCGTATGACCCTTATGAATATTTCGGTCTTTATCATTTTCCATATCTCGTCATACCCGACTCAGGTCAAATGTTTTCAGTGCCACCACGGCACTTGCAAAAAAACTATTGGTGGGCCGAAACACTGCCGGAGGTTGGTGATAGTCAGAGTGGTGCGCTCCATCCTGCTCTACTCGTCGCGTGTGTGGGCAGAGGCGCTAGTAAACTCTCAGAGACGGAAGCAGGTGAAGGTTTACCGGCTGATGGCTTTGAGGGTTCGCAGTGCTTTTAGAATCACATCAGATGAGGCAGTATTGGTATTGGCAAGCATGATCCCTGTTGGCGCCGTACAAGACGTATGGAGGGGCACGCACAGCATTGAAATGCGACAAGGTCAGAGACGCATGATCTCTGGCAACGCAGATGCGACGCGTCTACGAAAGGTCGGTGGACACAGAGGCTCATTCCCAACATTAGGGTGTGGCTTGAGTGGAAACATGGGGGACCAACTACCACATTACCCAGTTCCTCCCGGGACACGGTGGTTGCTACAGGTAGTATCTGCACCGCTTTGGGTTGGATGATTCTTCGAATTGTCCCAGATGCGATGGCATACTGGAGGATCCAGAGTATGTGATGTTTCACTGCCTGCATCGATGTTTTTCTCGCGGATGGTTTGCGTGAGTAGATCCTGCGCCGCCACGCAGTGGTTGAGGTTGATTTGTATCAAGCTCATCTGCGATCCTGTATTCCGGGCACCTGCTGCTGCCTGCAATGTGTCAATAATCCACCCCCTCCTTTTCTTTGCACAGTAGGCAATTTGGGTCAGCTCCGCAGTCCTTACTGGTATGGCATTCCACTCCGCATCTCCTGCATTGCTTTGACCTATCATTTGGACTAGTGCATGCTTTTGCAATGTGACCGAAGCCAAGGCATCTAAAGCACCGTATTAACGCCACCTGTTCCCTAAGGTGACATATAACCCAGCCTATTCTCACTCTCCCTACTGCTAACAGTTTGAGTGCGTTCTCTACTGGTAGGCTGATGATGACGGTTTGTATTCCCCCATGGGCTTTCCTTAGCGTTTTCACCACTGACTCTTGTAGTCTGGCAAGATCTAACTGCTTCTCCAACGCTTCGCGAACCTCCCCCTTCGTCGTGATTTCATCTATATCTTTGCAGATTATAGTGATCTCCGGCCTGTCAGCCCTTATGTCGGCTTACATCCTTGGATTTCTTAAGCTCCAACATAAGATCTCCCTTCTGGGACTGTCTAATGCGGCTGATATTGTCTCCCAAATTGATGAGTTCGGAGTCTACCTTCACTTTCCTGAGAATGTCGGCGTATGCCCCTTCGCCTTGTTTGGAAATGATAATCACCTCCGGTCTTATCTTCCTCCGATCATTCCTTTTCCGCGGTTCTACTTTCCTCCAAGCTTCCGCATTCACCTTTGAAGTTCCGATCCCTTTTCTCGAAGTCGCCGCTGCAACAGTTTCACTGGCAGCTTCAATCGTAATTTTCATGAACTCGGCCTTTTCGGGAGTTGAGTCCTTTTCTCTTTTTTCGGGGTTTGTTGGCCTGTTGAGTCATTCAACTTCTCGCGCAGCCTCTTCCCTGGTTTCTCCCCTTTTGTGTTTTGAACAGGCGTTGCTTGAGTTGCCTGGTTCACTTTTCCAATCGACGACTTCCTTACTCGTTCGTCCTGGGCCTTGCCGTACGCCAAACGGATGCCTCTTATCATGGCCCTTATATTTTTGTGAATGTTCCTGTGCTCGTTTATAAACTCACACAGCTCCATGATATTTTTACCGAGGGCAGTAAAGGCAGCTCCAGACTGATCTGTGGGTAATAATTGAATTTGAAAGCCTCGTGATTGCATGCAGATCAGGCTGTTGATAAATCAAACTGACAAAACACATTCCCCACGAGCCACTTGTGGACGAGACAAAGGCTGAAGCAAAAGAAAGAATAACTAAATTTATTTAATTTGAGGACTTCCGTTCTACCTATTTCTCTCTCGTTCCGAAAATCGTCACAGTTCTCCATGTTGTGGGAACTGAAGGTTGGTATAAATGCATGCTTTGCATTGGCGGAAAATCCTATGACCAGGTTGGCCTTTACTGCGATGGTGGAGCTGAGGAAATATATATGTTCTCTGCTCCCGCCTGGTCCAGTTTGACCACGTTTAGTTCGCTGGAATTCAGGTCCGATCAGTGTTTCTTGTGCTATGGAATAAATTGTAATATTTGCTTTGGAATTCTTTGAGCCTTTGAGCCTCGGACATGTCGGATTTTAAAACGACGGACTCGGCAACGACAACGGAATAACGATTTGCGCATTTTCTCATGGAACGTGCGCTCCCTGTACAGAGATGAAGCTGATGAGCAGCTAGCCGATACCCTGTCCCAATATAGGGCTGATATAACAGCGTTGCAAGAGATGCGATGGACAGGGACCGGTTTCCTGGAGAAGAGCCACTACACCATATATTATAGCGGCCATCCAGTAAACCATGTGCTCGGAGTAGGTTTCTTAGTCAGCCAAAAAATGAAACCTGCTGTTATCGGCTTTGAAAGTATAAGCGAACGGCTATGCACTCTGCGCTTGCGAGGCAAGTTTAGAAATATAAGCCTCATAAACGTTCACGCCCCTACAGAGGAGACTGCAGAGTCGTACCTTCTACGAGGCAGTAGAAAGAACCCTCGAAGCCTGTCCCAGATATGATATCAAAATCATACTTGGGGATTTTAACAGCCAAGTAGGGAAGGAGCCCGTATTCAGGCGATACGTTGGCTCCCATAGCTTACACGAAAAAACAAATGATAACGGACTGCGGACTATTCAATTAGCAGGGTCACAGGAAATGGTTGTTGGAAGTACCTGGTTTGCGCGGAAAGCGGTCCACAAACATACGTGGGCCTCTCCAGACGGGACCACTTTCAACCAAATTGACCACGTGTTGATCGAACGCCGCCACCTCTCAGCCTTGATGAATGTCAGAACATATAGGGGAGCCAATATAGACTCGGATCACTATCTCGTTGGCATGGTGCTCCGAGCTCGAATAACAATACCACCTAGAATCCCCTCTGACTATCAGGTGAGAGTGAACACTGAAGCCATCCACAACACAACCCTCCGCGACACCTATAAGAGGGAAATGGATGCCGCAATAACCGCAGTCAATAGAGGACCTGGAGATGAAGCATCAACTAATGATCTTCACAACCACCTGAAGAACGTTATCATGGATACGGCCACAAATATACTTGGCCCCAGCCGCAAAAGGAGTCGGAACGGCTGGTTTGACGACGAATGTAAGCTAGCAACGGAACGGAAGAATGCCGCATACCGAGTAATGTTGCATTCTCAAAGAACGCGGGCACGCGCAGAGACTTATCACGAACTCCGTCGAGCGGAGAAGCGACTTCACAGACGGAAAAAGGAAGCCTGGGAGAACCAACAAGTCTGTGAACTAGAAAAGTACAGAGAGCAACCGCACCAGGCGCGGAAGTTTTACCAACAAGTCAGCAGGATGAAGCCTTATACACCTCGATGCTCATCCTGCCGAGACAAAGAGGGAAATCTGATTTCCGACAGAATGGGAATATTAGAGCGATGGATTGAGTACTTTGATGAGCTACTGAACAACCAGAACATCGACGAGTTGGAGGTCCCGCCAACTGAAGACGACGGACAAATACTGCCACCACCAAGTTTAGGAGAAACAGTCCGTGCAATTCATCGGCTAAAAAATCGTAAGTCGCCAGGAGCCGATGGAATTACAGCCGAATTGGTTAAATATGGAGGCGACCAGTTACACCAAGTGGTTCATCAACTTGTGCTCAAGGTATGGGACAGCGAATCAATGCCTGACGATTTGCAATGACGCATTATCTGTCTCATACATAAAAAGGGAGATATCACACAGTGCAGCAATTATAGAGGTATCACGTTGCTGAGTGCCATCTATAAGATATTCTCCACTATCTTGCTAGGCCGGATAGCCCCATACGCCCCGAACATCATTGGCCCATACCAAAGAGGCTTCACTCCAGGCAAATCAGCAACAGATCAGATTTTCTCTCTGCGGCAAGCGATGGAAAAACTGTTGGAATATGGACAACAGTTGCACCATCTGTTCATCGACTTTAAAGCCGCCTATGATAGCATAGCCAGGGTAAAACTGTACCCGGCCATGAGAGAATTCGGTATTCCGACGAAATTAATAAGACTGACTAGACTGACCCTGACCAATGTGTACCATAAAAGCAGCAGGATCACTCTCAAGACCATTCGACATCAACAACGGTCTACGACAAGGGGATGCCCTATCATGCATTCTCTTTAACCTGGCCCTCGAGAAAGTGATCCGTGATGCTGAGGTAAATGCAAGAGGTACGATCCTCTTCAAGTCCACCCAACTACTGGCCTATGCTGACGATATCGACATCATGGGAAGAACCACCCGAGACGTACAAACTGCCTTTATCCAGAACGAGCAGGCGGCGCGAGATCTTGTGCTGCACATCAATGAAGGCTAGACAAAATATATGGTGGCAACGTCAGCACGGAAGACGAATCAACCAACAACATCAAATCACACTGGTCAAACACAAACACGAAGAAGAATAAGGATAGGAGAATACAACTTTGAGACCGTTTACAATTTCTCCTATCTAGGGTCGAAAATCACAACCGATAACAACTACGATGATGAAATCCGCGCACGGTTGTTGTCAGCCAACAGAGCCTATTTCAGCTTACAAAGACCGCTCCCCTCGAAACGTCTCACCATAGGGTCAAACCTCTTACTGTACAAGACTATGATCTTGCCAGTCCTCATGTATTCCTCGGAAACTTGGGTTCTTAGCAAGAAAAATTGCGAACTCTTGGCCGCGTTCGAGAGAAGAATCCTCCCAAGAATTTTCGGCCCCCTACATGAGGATGGACGATTCCGTAGCCTACACAATGACGAAATCTATGAGCGATACCATGACCGTCCGGTTATGGATAAAATCCGGTGGGCGGGTCACTTAATCCATATGGATGAGGATGATCCCACCCGGAAAGTCTATAAGGGCAACATCTATGGTAGAAAAAGAAGACGAGCCAGACCCTGCCTAAGATGGAGCAATGGCGTAGGTCAGGACGCCAGACAGCTTTTGGGGATATCAAAGTGGTGGACCTCGGCGCAAAACCGGGATGTCTGGAGTTCCTTATTAAGGCAGGCCTAGACCGGATACCGGTTGTTGCGCCGTTGATGATGATGATGAATTCTTTAATTGATTTGACGGCGTCTCGTTGCTCTAGGTTCGCATTCCAGTCGTAATGGGTGCCTGTGTTCGTCTTGCGTTTGTCTCACACTTCCACGGCGTTAAGTGTAATGTTAGTGAAACTGAAGCACAATCTGACTGTGTGGATGCCCTATACTCCACCAAGGAGTGAACAGAAAACACTAACCCTTTGATGATTCGGGTTCTTTCGATCCAGAGCTCCTGTATTAATGCAACTTGGATGTCTTCATCTGGGAGGAATACCAAAAGATTAGATAAGTACTTCGAGTACTTCAGATATATCTGCACTATCCTCAGCATGATTCTACTGCCTATCTTCAGTTCGTTGTCGGCGTCTACATACACTTCGACTTTCGCGTACCTGATTCCAAACCGTACTTTATAGTTTGCTTTTTCAGCGCTTTCAGGTACTCTCCATTTATATGGAGTAGAAATGGTTGGCTATTCAAATGGGGTTCCTCCTTCTTGATTACCACCCAGTCGTCCAGGGGTTGTGAAGGCGCATCCTCGGCAACCAAATTCGAGCGATCGGTTTCCTGTGGATCTTGCCGTATAACTTTGGGCTGCACACCCTCCCAGGCGTCGCTGATCTTAGCTGCACACAAAGCTAGAAAGTCCTTGGCGAATTGGACCTCGCATGCTGCGACATGTGACCCACGGATCATCTGGGAGGAATCGAAGCAGGATGCATTGCCTCTGATCCCCCTTGCCGTCCAGGAGTTGCTCGATAACCATCTCCGACAGATTGGTCTAAACACTTGTTCACATCACCGGCGGCAGCTTTTCGCTACCAGAATTACCATCTGCTAATGCCACATGTAAGCAACTGTTAGTTAAGTCGCTGAAGCGTTCCGCAGTTCGTGTCCCGTCGACCGGCCGTTGATGTTTCACTGCTCGTAGAGGAGGTTACTTGGCGTCCTTGCCCTTGCATACTCTACTCTGTTTGTTTTACTTCCTCCCCTTGAGAGCGATTGTGCAAAAGTAATACTGTTCCAATATAGAAAGAGACACCGTCCGATTCGTTTATTATCCCATACCATGAAGATTGTTGAACGTCACTAGTCCTTGCTCCTCGCATTATCACGGTCGTGCGACATCTAACGTTGAGCGACTTACACACTACTTTATGTAGATAATGTTTCCCCGCGACCCACAACAAAGCTGCTCCCAAAGAACTTATCGAAAATTGGGATAATCATTTCGTGCAGCACGGTCTGCGATGTAATCTGAATAAGACGGAGTTTTGACGACCGACCACAATGAAACAGCACTGTTACCGCCAGCTACCTATCCAGTACTGAACGATTTATGTAAGTACTTCGGATCAATGTTATCAGCCAACGGCGAAATGCGTTATGAAATTGCTTCACGTATATGCGCATTTTCGATGAGTGTCATTTTTCTTATCGAAGTGAACGTCTCAAATCTATCAAACTGTCGTTTGCACTGTCGCCCTTTGTAAATCTAATGGACTACCAAGACCAGACCAGACAAGGGGATGCCCTATCATGCATCCTCTTTAACCTGGTCCTGGAGAAAGTGATTCGCGATTCCGATGTAAATGTGAGAGGCATCCTTCTCTTCAACTCCACCCAACTGCTAGCCTACGCTGATGATATTGACATCATGGGAAGAACAACCCGAGATGCACAGTTTACCTTCACCCAGATCGAGCAGGCGACGCGAGACCTTGGGCTACACATAAATGAAGGCAAGACGAAATACATGGGGGCAAGGTCAGCGCCGAAAACGAAAGGATGAACAACATCATGGTCATCATGGTTAGATGAAGACAATGATGATAGAAGACTACAACTTTAAGACCGTTGAAAATTTCTCCTATCTAGGGTCAAAAATCACAACCGGTAACAGCTATGACAATAAAATCCGCGCATGGTTGTTGGCTGCCAACAGAGCCTATTTCATCTTTCAAAAACTGTTTCGCTTGAAACGTCTCATCATAGGTTCAAAGCTCTTACTGTACAAGACTATGATCTTGCCAGTCCTTATGTATTCCTCGGAGATCTGGGTTCTTAGCAAAAAAAAAACTGCAAACTCCTTGCCACGTTCGAGAGAAGAATCCTCTGAAGAATTGTTTGTCCCCTACATGAGGACGAACGATTCCGTAACCTAAATAACGACGAAATCTATGAGCGATATCACGGCCGTCTGGTTGTGGATAAAATTTCGTCAAACCAGTTACGGTGGGCGGGTCACCTAATCCGTATGGGGGAGGATGATCCAACCCGGAAAGTCTATAAGGGCAATATCCATGGTAGAAAAAGAAGATATCCATGATCGTTATGGGGTTGCACCGATCGCGGAGAAATTGCGAGAGGGACGTCTTGGATGGTATGGTCACTCAATTCACGCTAACGAGAGTTCACTTGCCAAGATTGGTCTAAACATCGAAGTCGATGGTAAGCGACCAAAAGGCAGGCTGAAACAACGGCGTTTTTTATCATTAGTTCCCCTATTGCATGCCATATCACGCAAACATTAATGGAGATGGGCAGAAATAATACTATCTAGGGATAAATATTCAAATGCTTCAAAAACAAAGATTATCATATGATAAAAGAGAGAGATTGTTTCCATAATATTATCCATTGATCCAGTGTTCGTTGTTGTGTTAAGTTTAAGGGGGGCTCCCGATATTTGTCAGTGGTAGGTGCCAATTTTTTTTTTCACACAATGTGGCCATGTGGGGTATTAAATGAAACGGCTCGATGTGTACTTTTCGAAACTTTGAGTACTTTTCCATTTTTGATCTCGGGTGAAACCTACGACTGCTCAAAATATAACCATCAAAAAGTGTAATAGCCTATTGCTTGTGTCAACACTCCAAGACTGGTGGAAGCGTCAATAAGTTGCATATGTACATTTTTCCTCAGATTGGTTTCTTGCCTCTTTCAGTGAATTAAGGGGGTCATCCGGTGTCGGATTTGCGGAATCGAATTTTTTTTGGCATCAATTGTATCTAGATATAGTGTAGAATATATGGGCAAAGTGATGTTTTGATATTCGGAGTCGTCCGGAAATTATAGTGTTAAACACGTGATAATTCACATGCCAGATTTATGTCAATCGCCGTAATAAAGCTCGTATTTATCGGCCCAAATGACTTTCAAATGAGTTCGCTAAAAGGACAAGAATTGAAGCCAAGGCTGCACATGTGTTTCTTCAAGAAACCTAGGGTTTATGGATTAAGTATAGCAGATTAATGGTCATTTAAGGTTTTATGACTAAAAATCGCATTCTACTTTTTAAATGCCTTTTTCTCGAAACTGCATGTTGAAAATCGGCTGCCACCATAGCCCAAAATCTATTGAACGAAATTCTTTGAAATTTTCACGACTTATTCAGAACATATTTGTACGGTCCGCAAACTAGGATAATTGCGATTCATTCAGTAGTTTTTTTATTCATTGAAGAAGCCGTGAAAAACACTAAAATTCACAAAAAAAGGTTAACACAGCACCAAAAATTTAGCTTTTAATATTTTCTAGTTTGCGGACTGTAGTTAAGTCTGTACGTTACAATGCCGTATACTTTTTCTTTAAGATGACCGCAGCGCCCTCTAGCGTAGCAGCAGAAAAACACCTTTCTTTGGAGATGGGTGTAAGATTTCAATAACAAACTATGCTTTCGGGCTGGAAAAATTACTCTGCACGCTCAAGATATTAATAAAGCTATGGTGAATTCGTATTTGTATCTTTATCCAGTTCTTCACAAAAAATTTATAAAAAATTGAACTAATAAAAACTTGTTGTTTGTTCCGTGGTTCCCGAAATATTGGTATTTGCAAGAATAAATACCCACACCAACGAAAAAGAAACAAGTTTTTATTACTTCAATTAATTAATCGTTGGAAACACCGCATAATTTCACTCTGATTTCTAAAAAAAACTAAAAAAAAACGGACTTCACACGGGATGACCCCCTTAACTGAATATCAAGTTCCTTTCTATAAAGCTGATGCTAACGGTGACTAACAGACTAAACTGTTCAACAGGTCAAACATCATATTTCACTTTAAATTGAAAATCGACAGTTCCATAAACAAATTTTTGAACTGCCGTTAATGAAATTAGACTATAATCGGTTTTTAAGGTTTTGTGTGTCTGTCCGTCTGTCTGTCTGTCTGTCTGTCTTTTTTTTTTCCGATGGAAGGTGGAAAGCTTCAAAAGCTACCGCAGGCTCCTGCCACACGGTTATGTGGGACTCTTACCCACTAAAACCACCTCCTTCTCCTTCCACTCTCCCCGCGGGACTCCCATTTGGTATTACGTCGCGGGGCTGGATCAGAATTTATTCTGCGCTCATGTCAACATTCGTGTTCCTCTCGCGTTCATTCTTTCGGATGACTTCCTCCTGCCTAAGCTTCTTTCCGATGACTGTAATCACTTTTTCAACTTCGGTCCATATCCCCTTGGCTTTCACCATAAGCTCCATGATATTTTCGGGTGTAAAGTGCTCCCCGGTTGTAGCTTCTAATGTAGCCCTTTGGGTTTCGAATCTGGGGCAGTGAAAAAAGACGTGTTCTGCGTCCTCTGGAATATTTGCACACTGTGGGCAATATGGCGAATCATCACGCCCAAATCGATACAGATATGCTCGATAGCCACCGTGTCCGGTACGATGCGATACGCAGCTCCAATCTTTTTCTTATTTATTGTATTTTCCAGTGCATCTGCCCATACTGGGGCTGCATACAGTAGGATCGAACTGACCACCCTTGAAATAAGGAGTCGACGGCTCGGCCTTGGGCCACCTATATTTGGTAGCATTCTCGCAACCAGCGCTCCGATGTTATATGCCTTGGTTGCTGCACCCTCCACATGCAATCTGAAATTCAACCTCTGGTCAATCATTACACCTAAGTACTTAAGTGCAGGCTTGGAATAAATTGTTTGCATTCCAACTTTGATCTTCATGGAAGTGATATTTCTCCGCTTGGTAATAAGTACTACTTCCGTCTTATGCTCTGCGAGCTGTAGACCAGCATTCTCTAACCAGGATTTAGTCTCATAGACTGCTTCATTTGCATAGAGTTCGGCTTCCTCGAGAAGGCGTGCAACAACCGTCACACCAATATCGTCCGCGAAACCAATGGAGGCCACACCAGTAGGAAGGTCTAGGGTCAGTACCCCGTTATACATAATAATCCACAAGAGTGGCCCTAGGACAGACCCTTGCGGAACTCCGCATGTCGTTTGGTAGGATTTCATTCCTTCATCTGATTCGCAGCACAGAGTCCTATCGATTAGGAAGTCGGCAACAATACGCACCAGGTACTTCGCCACGCCTAAGTTAATTAGGGACTCAAGTATCTTGCTCCATCTAGCGGAATTGAAGGCATTCTTCACATCAAGTGTAATCACTGCACAACATTTGCCCTCGTCAAGTGCGGTCTTAGCTGTGTTTGCTACTAGGACAAGTGCATCCGTTGTAGACCTCCCCTTTCGAAAACCGAACTGATTTTCGGAGAGACCGCCATCCTTTTCGGCAATTCGAATTAATCTGTTATAGATTACTCGTTCGAATAGTTTGCCAGTATTATTTAGAAGGCATATCGGCCTGTAGGACGAAGCTTCACCCAAAGGTTTGTTTGGCTTGGGGACTAGAATTAATTTCTGCTTCTTCCATTGTGTAGGAAATACTCCTTCTTTAAGGCATGTGGTGAACGCCTCGGCAAACATATTTGGAGCTATTTTTACTGCTGCCTTCAGAGCTTTATTGGGAATGCTATCCAAGCCAGGTGATTTATTTCCAACAATTTTATCCGCAGCTTCGAGGACCTCCTTTTCGCTTACCGTGGGAACTTCTGCGGTGTCTATCTCGACAGTGGGAAGGTTAGCGGTACTCACATTCTGTGGGAAAAGATCCGTGACTATTTCATCAAGCAGAGTAGGGGAAGAGATCGGTGGGGAGCGTTTGCCTTTAACTTTCGATATTACGGTTTTATAGGCGCCACCCCAGGGGTTCGTGTCAGCTTCATTACACAGTCGCTTAAAGTGTTCGCATTTACTTTTCATGATGGCCACATGTAGTTTCTTCCGAGCGTTTTTATATTCTTCATGTAACTGCTCGTATCCAGATCGGTTTCTATTTCGCTGACTACGCCTTCTGGCCTTGAGGCAGGCCTTGCGGCATTCTCCGATTTCAGAATTCCACCAAAAGTTCGGAACTCGCTTCTGTGATACAACATACCTTGGCATGGATGCGTCACATGCTCGTCGCAACTTCTCGCCAATCTGCAGAGCTTTATTTTCTGCGCTTCCTTCAAGCGCTGTATTTTGCTGCAAAACCTCTCCGAAAATCTCCTCGTCAAACCTATTAGCTGCCCACCTTTCAGCTCTCGTCCGAGACCGTTTCATTCGTTTTCCATGTCTGATTTCAAAAATGATGGCCTGGTGGTCGCTATGTGTATATTCGTCACTGACATACCACTGCAGATCCTTAGCTAAAACATCGCTAACAAAAGTGACATCTATCACCGACCCCATTTCTCTCTTACGGAAAGTGTTCACGCATCCAGTGTTAGCCACTACAAGATTCAGACGAGAAAGAGCTTCGAGTAATATTCGTCCTCTTGCGTTCGTTTCTCGGCTGCCCCATTCTTCAGCCCATGCGTTGAAATCTCCAGCCACTATCTTAGGACTATGGTTTTGTGCGTCTGTTGCTAACCTCTCCACCAAAGAATGGAACTCCTCTGTCGTAAGGCTTGGAGCCGCATAACAGCTGTAAATAGATATTCCGCCTATTTTTGCTCTAGTGAAGCCATTCTCAAGGATCTTGGTGGTTCCTTCTATGGCCCGATTTCCGCATGTCCATATCGCTGCCTTTCCGCTCTTATCCGCAACCCATACTCCACTGTCTAGGTTTTTGTACTGCTCGCAGATAATAGCAACGTCGATTTTGTTTTCGAATATCGTCTGGGAGAGCAGGTCCTGAGCCGCTTGGCAATGGTTCAGGTTTAGCTGTAGGAACCTCATTTGCGCATAGTGTTGATCGCCTTCCTATACACCGGACATGTGCTGCTGCCTGTGACATGAGCGCTGTCAATGTCGTTTATTTGCCTGCAGAACAGACAATTGGGTTTTTCTTCGCAGGCTTTTGCAATGTGGCCTTTATTTCCGCATTTACGACACAGGTCGGACCTATCGTGAACGCTAGTATATTTCTTCGCCACGTGCCCAAATTCCAAACACCTGAAGCATCTTTTTAGAGTTATCTGCTCTCGTAGTCGGCAGACGACCCAGCCAATCCGAACTTTACTGGCTGTGATAGCCCTTTTGGCCGCTTCAAGTGTTAGGCTTATGGACGCAGTTTGTGTGCTGCCATATGCCTTCCTCAGCCGTAAAATATCTCGCTCCTGGACCGACTGTATTCCCAACTGGGATCGTAGCGCTTGACAAATTTCGTCCTTCGTTGTGATCTCGTCCAAGTCTTTACACTCAATGACCACACGATTTTGACTGAGCTTCACTTCTGCTGCCTCACCCAGTGACGACTCGATTTTTTTCTGCAAGTCTTCTGACTTGTTTTCGCCTGGTTTGAATTCCAGCAATAGGTCGCCCTTCTGTGTTCGCCTTATGCGGTTCACACTTTCACCTAGCTCGATTAACGAGGTGTCTGTTTTGACCTTGCACAGAATATCAGCGTACGTAAGCTCACTTGTTTTTGTTATTATTAGCGCATCAGGCCTGCTTCTCTTCTGCAGCTTTTTCTTCTTTTCCACCTTAGTCCAAGTGGAACCTTGATTGGAGTTACCGTCTTTCGCCGTAGGCTCTGGTAGTCTTTCGCGAAGTTGCCGTGGAGGCGTTTTCTCCATTTTGCGTTTTTGGCTACGCCGAGGAGATTCTGGTTCCCCATTAGACTCTCTCGGTCTTTTACGGAGCTCCGGAGTTTCCTTGATAGTGAAGGGGCTGCCCCTAGATGGAAGCAGCACTCTAGGCGTTGACTGCAGTGCTGCAGTTTCTCCCTGTTTCTTCCCTTCACTACTTTGTTTTAGTTCTTCTCGTACTTCAAGATACGCAGCTCTAATAGCACGCACTTGGTCTTTAATCGCGTGATGGACATTATGCCGAGCGTTTACATACTCCATGAGGTTTTTTATCATTGCCCCTAGCTTAGTTATCGGCTCCGGCTCACTACTCGCATCCTTAATCGAGGCGCGTTGGCTAATTTTGTCAGCATTATCGGGCTTTGCTGCCGGGGATCGCATGACTCTACTGCTCCTCTTAAATGGGTCGCCTCCAATATTTATCAGTGGCGTCTTCTCGCCGACGCCCTTACTAGTGGGGACCAGGCTGGATGTTGTGTTAACATCCAACGTCCGGGCGGATGTCTCTTCTCCGGGTTGATTATATTCACCTTCCATTTTTTTAAATAATCTACTAATCACAACAAATCAAGCAAGTTACCTACCGTAGCACTATAGCGTAGCACTGCATTCCATAGTGTTTGTGAAGATAATATGCTGTAATTCTTGACCAATAGAAAATTCAAATTTCGCTTTCAGTGGGATTCAAACCCAGGGTGGAGATGGAATTAGAATTCAAAATTTAAAATGTTGATAAAAAATGTGCCGTCCTTACTCGGGCTTGAACCTGAGTCTTCGTGATCGATGGGCAGACAAGCTCGCACCGCACCACGTATATCACTACCGTTAGTCTCCTTTTTTATTCACTAGTCAAGTTTGTAGCCGCTAATACATTCAGTAAACGGCTAATTAATATCTAGCTCAATACAGAGGGCAAACAAAGGAAATGAAATGAACAAAGAGAAAAATTATCACTGAAGAGTCAATGAAGAAGAATTTCTTGCAAAGTACTCAGATAATTATACACTTTTGTTTGTCACTTTCACCTTATTCACCAACTTTCACTGTTTTTGTTTTTTGTTTTGCTCACTGCTTCCAAAATTGTTATTAAACACCAAATAGACGCGGAGCGTTTTAAAGCTCGCCCAGCTCAGTCGACTGTTGATGTCTGTCTGTCTGTCTGTCTTTTTTTTTTTTTTTTATGGATGGAGGTGGAAATCTTAGAAAGACACTGCCGCGCCAGGTTGCAGCAGCGTGTGGGATTCTCACCCACTAAAACCACCCCCACTTTCTCCTTTTTCCTTCCCCGCGGGACCGCCGCAAAGCATTACTTCGCGGGGTGGACTGCGCTTTACGCGACCACGCCTTCCGTTCTTCGCGTCCTCCTTGCGCGCTCCGCTCTTGCCAGTTCCTCTTGTATTTGTTTGATGGCGGTGTTCACCGCACACCAGTTTCCCTCCGATTTCAACATTTCCCGGACGATATTCTGCGGGCTTAAAGTGGTTTTCAGGGAGTTTTCCAGACTCCTCCTTTCTGAGAGAAATCGTGGACAGTGGAACATAACATGCTCCGGGTCCTCAGGTGTGCAACCACATTCACGACACAAGGGAGAATCATCCAGCCTGAATTGGTGCAGGTACTTCCTGTAACCACCATGTCCTGACAGGAATTGCGTCAGATGGTAGTTAATCTCACCGTGTCGTCGCTGGATCCACTCTTCAATACGGGGAATCAAAGTGTGGGTCCAGCGACCCCTCTGCGAGTCATCCCACCGTTTCTGCCACTTTTCCAGCGACTCTCGCCTTGCCGCCTTTCGGCATTCTGCATCCTTTTCAAGAGGATTCATCTTCCTTGCCTCGTACAGGCAGCGTGTCTCACTTGCCAGAATGTCTATCGGGATCATTCCCGCAATAACACACGCTGCCTCGCCTGATATTGTTCTGAAGGCGCTGCACACCCTTAGCGCCACTAAGCGGTAAGTCATATTTACTCTCCTACGATTACTCTCACACGCTAATGCTTTCTCCCAAACTGGTGCCGCGTATAATAGTGTGGAGCGAACCACTCCGGCTACAAGTAATCTGCGACTGTACCTTGGACCTCCAATGTTAGGCATCATCCGCGCTAATGATACGCTGGTATTTGCCGCTTTCTCACAGGCATAGTCCAGATGTCCCCTGAAATTGATCTTAGCGTCAATCATCACCCCCAGGTATTTGATAACCGGCTTCGAAGTGATGACGTGACCACCAACGCGAATATTAATCGTATTCCTCTTCCTACGATTGGTAATCAAGACCGCCTCCGTCTTTTGTTCCGCAAGGTCAAGCTGAACCATCTCCAGCCACGCTTTTATGGCGCTAATGGTTTCGTTAGCGTACATTTCGACGTCTTCAGGTTCTTTCGCGACGACAACCACAGCTAGATCATCTGCGAAACCGATTATCGTGGTCTCCTTTGGCACGGGAAGGACAAGGACCCCATTGTACATGACGTTCCACAGGAGAGGACCCAACACTGAGCCCTGTGGTACTCCTGCGGTGACGGTGTACTGCTTGGATCCCTCATCCGTGTCGTACCACAGTGTCCTCTCCGAAAGGTAACTGTTGAGGAGCTTAGTCAAGTAACTAGGGACACCCGTTTTAGCCAGTGAGCTTTTTATCCACTCCCAGCTTGCGGAATTGAACGCATTTTTGATGTCCAATGTCACTACGGCACAGCATTTTTTAGACGACATCGCGTCTCGAGCCAGCTTCAAAACAACGTCTACGGCGTCGATCGTTGAGTGGGCTTGACGAAATCCAAATTGTCGCTCCGATAGTCCATCCTTATATTCGATGATAGGGAGCAGTCTGTTGTAGATGACCCTTTCGAGCATCTTTCCTGCCGTGTCGATAAGGCAAATCGGTCGGTATGATGAAGGGTGTCCTGGGTGTTTATTCGGCTTCCGGAGCAAAACTAGTTTTTGCCTCTTCCACCGATCGGGGAAAATTCCTTCTATCATGCATGTCTCAAACACGCTGATAAACCAGTCGGGTCTGGTCTTAACAGCGAGTTTAAGGGCTCTATTGGGAACAGCATCCAGATCGGGTGCTTTGTTATCACCAATTCTCCGGCAAATTTGCATAAGTTCCTCCTCAGTTACCGCAGGTATGGTGTAGACGTCGAGTGCTCGCTTGTGTTGTTTGCGCTCCCCTTTATCCGGGGGGAAGAGCGCCGTCACGATATCGAGTAGAAGATGCGGGCAGGTCAATTGTGGTGTTCGCCCTCTCATCTTCTTCATAACTATCCTGTACGCTGTTCCCCAGGGGCTTTGGTCTGCCTCTGTGCAAAGCTGCTTGAAGCATTCTCGCTTGCTGGTCCGTATAGCCTGCTTAAGCTTACCTCGAAGGTTCACATATGCTAGCCGTTTTTCGTCGAAGTCTGGTCTTGCTCTAGATCGTTGGCAGATCCTTCAAGCACGAAAACATGCATCCCGTAACACCGCGATCTCTTCATTCCACCAATAGTTTGAGCGCCTTTTTGCGAGAACTCGTCGCCTCGGCATAGCAGCGTCGCATGCTCTTGTTATGCGTCCCATCATTTGCTCTACCTTTTCCGTAGCCGCACCACCGGGACATTGGCCTCCCAATAGCATCTCTATGAATGCATCCTCCTCAAGCCCTTTCACGGACCAGCCCCGGTTTCCAGCCTCACGGGGACACGCATCGACGCATGGCCCATATTCGATCTGGAGGAAAATCGCCTGGTGGTCGCTGTGAGTATAATGCTCACTGACAAACCATGTCATTCTCCTCGCCAATGTGGTACTCACATATGTCAGATCGACTATTGAGCCCGACCCTGTCCCACGAAAAGTGGAAACGTTTCCCGTGTTGGCAAGCACCAAATCTAGCTCCGCGAAAGCCTCGAGCAGGATACGGCCCCTGGTGTTCGTAGTGCGACTGCCCCAATCCACGGCCCACGCGTTGAAATCACCAGCTATGATCTTGGGGTTTCGACTTCTTGCATCCGAGACTAGCATACCTAGCATTCCTTCGAATTCTGTTATCGTCGCGCTTGGTGGAGCATAGCAACTATATATATAGATGCCAGCTATTTTTGCCCTGACGAATCCAACTTCTGGAAACTCCATCACTTCTTGAATGGCCTGATTTCCACACGCCCATATTGCCGCCTTGCCAGTTTCATCTGTAGTCCAGGCACCGCTCTTATTGTTGCGATAGGGCTCGTTGATTATGGCAGCTTCGATTCCCTTCTCATAGATGGTCTGCGAGAGAAGGTCTTGCGCTGCCTCGCAGTGGTTGAGGTTGATTTGTATCAACCTCATTTTTTTACTGCATTCAGAGCTCGCCTAAACACTGGGCATCTGCTGCTGCCTGCAACGTGCCGACAGTCGACGCCCTTTTTTTCCTTGCAGAGCATGCATTCAGGCTCAGCCTTGCATTCCCTGAACATATGGCCTTCTCCCCCACATTTTCTGCAACATTTTGACCTGTCACAGTCACCGGTGCATTTCGCCGCTATGTGGCCGAATTCCAGGCATCTAAAGCAGCGCTTAAGGGATACCTGCTCCCTGAGTCGGCAAACGACCCAACCTATTTTTACTTTCCCAGCCGCCAGCAGTTTGAACGCTGCTTCAGTTGGTAAGCTTATAGTTGCTGTTTGCGTGCCTCCGTACGCCTTCCTCAGTCCCCTGATTGCGGAATCTTGCAAGCCAAGTGGTCCGAACTGCTTTTCTAGGGCGTCACGGATGTCCTCCTTGGTCGTAATTTCGTCAATGTCCTTGCATTCTATGACAAGCTCCTGCTTTCTGGCCCGTACTTGAGCTTCTTCTCCTAAGGACTTCTCCACCTTGCCGAGGAAATTTTCTGCCGTTTTGCCCGGAGACTTCTTCAGCTCCAGCATCAAGTCTCCTTTCTGGGAGCGTCTTATTCGGCTAACGTTTTCTCCAAGGTCCATCAGCTCAGGATCGGATTTGACCTTCCTAAGGATATCGGCGTAAGTCATATCCCCTTTTTTGGAGATGATGATTAATTCGGGCCGTAATCTTCTTTTCTGCGCCGTATTTTTCCTTCCACCAACCTTGGTCCATGCTTCCTTGGTCCCTTTATGAGGCTTTGCCTCCCTTGGGTCAATTGGAGCCGGCGCCGCAGTTTCCACGATGTTGGTAACTTTGTTTCCCTTGCCTTTTGCCGGTGAGAGGCCTTTTTGCCTTTTCGCGTCCTGTGAGGATCCGAAAGAATCGTTCGCGCACTCTCTACTCCTCTTTTCAAGTTTACCGCCCTTTGGATGTTGAGGGGGTGTCACTTGTGTTGCCTGGGTGACGCTTGATTTCTTCGAGGCGTTTTTTTCTTCCTTGGCACCATTGTATAGTACCCGAATGGTACGGACCATGTTTTTGATGGCCTGGTGCACGTTGTGTTTGTCCTTAATAAATTCCGACAACTCTACTATTTTACCTCCGAGTAGGGCAAACGATGATTCTTCCGGACTCTGAGATAGCTCCTCCGCTTGGTTTTCACATTGGGCGCTTACGTACTTATTAGCCTTCCGAATGCTTCCCTGATTTCCTTCCTTCATCAAGGTTGATTTCGGAGGAGATCGCGCTATCGTCGAGCTTCTCTTAAATGGATCAACCACTAAGTCCTGCGACATATTTCGACCAGGTGTAGTTACCCCACTGTGTGTAACTGACCAGTTTGTGCCCCATCTTTTCTTGGGTTTTGAACAGGCGTTCTCGGGAGTGATGTACTCCTTTTAAATGCCTCTTTCTCCAGGCTACTTGTAGTATTTGATGCAACGGTGGCCAGGTAATCCACCACCGAGGCACTGCAGTCGAGGGATAGCGACGGCCGGGAGCCTGCTTGCCCACTCCCAAAAGCCGCCGGTACTGGGTTTCCGAAGCCCTGCACCGTAACTTTATTCTCCTTCTGTTCCTCCATGCTTGGTTTTATTTCTGGGTATCCTTCCCATAGCCAATTTTTATCCACGGGCGGGCGTTTACTTCCCACCTACCCGGCCTGCGCATAAGCATGCCCATACACGCGCACCTGCAAATGCGTATATGTGCATATTCCTACGCATCCGCCGAGCATTCCCTTATCCGCACGAAGGGACGCGCCTGATGGGAGATTTGGCAACTCCGCACAGGGCACACTGTCTGTCTGTCTGTCTTTTTTTTTTTTTTTTTTTTTTTCGGCGTTGGAAGGTGGAAAGGTTCAAAACCTACTGCTGGCTCCTGCCACGCAGTTATGTGAGACTTCTACTCACTAAAACCACCTCCTTCTCATTCCACTCTCCCCACGGAACTCCTATCAAGTATTGCATCGCGGGGCTGGATCAGCTTTTAGCTGCGGCTCATTATGGTTCTCTCCCTTCCTTGTTTTCGTCGTAGTTCTTCCTGCCTAAGCTGTTGGTGAATAGCTTGTAGTTCCCTTACAACCTGGTTCCAGGCATCCGTTGACTCCAGCATAAACTCCACAATGTTTTCGGGTGTTAAACGCCTGTCTGCGACCGCTTCCATTCTTGTTCGGTGCGCGGTGAACCTGGGGCAATCAAATATGACATGCTCCGCATTCTCAGCCACGTTACCACATCTTGGGCAGCATGGTGATTCGTCGTGACCAAATCGATGTAAATAAGCTCGATAACCTCCATGTCCACTCAAGAATTGTGTTAGCTCGTAGCTTAATTCCCCATGGTTTCGTTCAAACCATCTCCGAATATCCGGAATGATGCGGTATGTCCAACGAGCATTTTGGGACTCGTCCCATCGCTGTTGCCACCGTTCGATAGATTCCCACCGTGCCAGCTGCCGTCGAAATGCGCTAGACTCTCCAGCTGCATACGTTTTGTCGTAGAGTCGCCGACTTTCCTTCGCCAAGATGTCTATGGGGAGCATCCCTGCTAGTACATATGCCGCTTCTCCTGATGTTGTCCGATATGCACTGCATACCCGGAGTGCACTTAACCGATACGCCATTCCCAATTTTCGGCAGTTCACTTTGTTATTCAGAGCAGTTGCCCAAACTGGAGCTGCGTAGAGTAGCACGGAGCTGACTACCCTGGAGAGCAGAAGACGTCGACTTTGTCTTGGCCCACCAATGTTCGGTAGTATCCTCGAGATCGTTGTAGCGATGGAAGACGCTTTAGTTGCGGCGTACTCAATGTGTCTTTTGAAGTTGAGTCTTCTGTCAATAATTACTCCCAAGTATTTGAGCGATGGTTGGGAGTAAATTGTCTTTCCGCCAACTTTGATTTTCACAGTTGTGTTCTTTCTTCTTTTGCTAATGAGAACTACTTCTGTTTTATGCTCGGCAAGTGAAAGGCCAGAATTTCTCACCCAGGAATTGATCTCCCATATCGCTTCATTTTCATAGATCTAGATCTCGTCTTGGTGCTTTGCAACCACCGTTATTCCGATATCATCGGCGAAGCCAATAGTTGTCACGTTGTCCGGTAGGCGTAGCGTCAACACTCCATCGTACATAACTAGCCACAGTAAGGGACCCAGGACAGAACCCTGTGGCACTCCGCAAGTTGTCGGGAATATTTTTAGCCCATCGTCCGAGTCGCAGTAAAGTCTTCTCCCAAGGAGAAACTCGACTACAATGCGTACAATGTACTTCGGGGCATGTATCTTGTCGAGTGCCTCGATGATTTTATTCCATTTTGCACTATTGAACGCATTTTTTACGTCGAGGGTTATTACTGCGCAGCTTTTTCCTTCTTCTATTGCAGCCTGAGCCAAGCCAGTCAGCATGCTGATTGCGTCGACAGTTGATTTTGCCTTACGAAATCCGAATTGTTTGTCGGAAAGGCCTCCTTCCTTTTCCGCAACAGCGAGCAGTCTGTTATATATTACTCGTTCAAAAAGTTTGCCAATGGTATTGACCAGACATATCGGCCTATATGAGGAGGGGTCACCCAATGGTTTACCTGCCTTCGGAATGAGTATTAGCTTTTGTACCTTCCATTGCTCGGGGAATTCTCCTTCCCTAAGGCATGCCGTGAAAACTTGGGCAAACATACCTGGTGCTGTCCTGGCGGCTACTTTCAGGGCAATGTTAGGGATTCCATCCGGTCCTGGAGTCTTTCTTTCAACCAATCTTTTTGCTGCGTCTAGAACCTCCTCATTTTCCACTATCGGAACTTCGTCGGGATTTAACTGTACTGCAGGCAAACTTGTACCATTCAGATCCACTGGGAATAGAGTGTTCACTATATTCTGCAACAACTCTGGGCAAGTAATCGGTGGGGAGCGCTCGCCTTTTAGTGATGACATCACTGACCTATATGCGCCACCCCAGGGGTCGGAATCAGCTTCAGTACACATCCGCTTGAAATGTTCGGATTTGCTCCTTGCGATAGCTACTTGCAATTTTTTCCTCGCATCTTTATATTGCACGTGTAGCTCCTCGAACTCAGGTCGGTTTCTTCTGCGCTGGGAGCGTCTCCTAGCTTTGAGACACTTTTTCCGGCATTCCTCAATTTCGGAATTCCACCAAAAATTAGGATTTCGTCTTCGGAAAGTGCTACGTCGAGGCATAGCGGCATCGCATGCCCGCTGCAATTTTTCCACGACCTGTGAAACTTTGTTTTGTGCGCTTCCCGATAGCAATGTATCTTCCAGAAGTACCTCCTTGAACATTTCTGCGTCGAATTTCTTAGTTACCCAGCTCATCGTTATTCGTGTGAATGGCTTCAAATTATTCCTTTGCGAGGTTTGAAAGATGATAGCCTGATGATCGCTGTGTGTGTACTCCTCGCTGACACGCCACTCCAAGTCTCTGATTAAGGTATCACTGACGAAGGTGAGGTCTACCACCGATTGCAATTCTCCCCTTCGGAATGTGTTGGCTCCCCCAGAGTTGGCAAGTACCACGTTCAAGCGCGAGAATGTCTCCAGCAATATTCGTCCTCTTGCGTTGGTTTCTCTGCTACCCCATTCTTCTGCCCATGCGTTGAAGTCGCCGGCTATTACTTTGGGGTTGTAGCGACTTGCATTGAAGGATAGTTTCTCCAGCAATGACGTGAATTCCTCTATTGTGAGGCTCGGTGCTGCGTAGCAGCTATAGATATATATCCCTCCAATCTTGGCACGGGTGAACCCGTCTTCTGGATGTCTTTTCGCATCTACTATAGCTTGGCTTCCGCAGCTCCATATCGCCGCCTTACTGGTTTTGTCTGCTATCCATACTCCGCTATGCAGATTTTCGCATTGTTCAGATACAATCGCAACGTCCACGTTGTTCTCGAATACGCTTTGGGAAAGTAGGTCTTGGGCCGCTCGACAGTGATTCAGATTGAGTTGCATAAACTTCATTTGGCTTTATTTATGAACGCCTTTCTAAACACTGGGCATTTACTGCTTCCTGCAATGTGGGCGCTGTCATTACTTTTTGCTTCCACACAGAATACGCACTTGGGCATTCCGTTGCAGTCCTTTGCCAAATGGCCTTGTTCTCCACATTTGCGGCACAGATTTGATCTGTCTTGGGAACTAGTGCAAGCTTTCGCTATATGACCAACCTGCCAGCACTTATAGCATTTATGTACTGGACTCTGTTCCGGTAACCGACAGACCACCCATCCAATACGTACCTTGCCCACTGCAATCGCCTTTTTCGCTGCTTCAATAGGAAGACTTATCGACGCTATCTGCGTGTCACCGTACGCTTTTCTAAGTCGTAGCACATTGGACTCGCTCACTGTTTGTAATCCCAATTGGGTTTGCAAGGCCTCGCAGATCTCAGATTTTGTGGTGACTTCATCCAAATCCTTGCATTCGATCACCACCGAATCCTTACTCATTTTGACCGCCGCAGCCTCACCTAGTGATACTTCAATTTTCTTCCGTAGGTTTTCGCCTCCGTCATCACCGGTTTTAAGTTCGAACAACAGGTCGCCTTTCTGTGTTCGTCTTATCCGCGTGACATTTGCACTCAGATCCGTCAGGAGGCATCTGCTTTAACCTTGCGTAGGATTTCCGCGTACGTCAACTCGCTGGTTTTTGTTATTATCAGCGCGTCCGGCCTGGCTCTTTTTTGCAGCTTCTTCTTAGGTCCTACCTTGGTCCACGTGTCTTCGGCGCTGTTAGTGGCCTTTTCCGTATGCCCAGATAATCTTCCGTCATTCCCAGGTTGCACCGGCATCTGTTTCTCCTTTTTCCTTTTTGCTGTTCGTTGGGGAGATAGCACTTCTTCATTTGGGTCTCTTAATCGTTTGTTCCGAATTTCCGAGAAATCCTTTTCACTTTGGAAGAGTTCTTTGCCAAAGAGCTTTTTGGGAAGAGATGTCTTCTGCGTGGTTTGGGTTGCTACGGCAACCATCGCTTTTTGTTGGCTTATCGGCACTGTTGCTTCTGCCCGTGCTTTCATGTCCTCTTTGACCTTGAAGTACGTTGCCCTAATAGAACGCACCTGATCCTTTATCGCGTGGTGTACATTATTGCGTTGGTTAACGTACTCCATTAGATTATTAATCATCGATCCCAGCTTCGTAAATGCGTCACCCTCGGCTTCAGCAGTAACTACACTGCTGCTACTCTTAGGGCCCAACATGCGTTTTTCCGTCGAATTCGCTGCTGGTGATCTCACTAATTTTGCGCTCCGCTTGAAGGGATCACTCGCGCTAGAAGGTAACAGTGGAGACTCCCCACTAGCCATTTTGCTAGTGGGAAACCCACCGGAGTCCTCCGCTTCCTCCACTGCTTACAGTAATTTAACTCAAAAAAGTGAAATTATAATAGTGTAGTTTATAAAAACTTGTCCGCTTTAAGTGGGGATGGAATTCGGGCTTCACTCACCAACCGCCTAATTGGAAATTTAAAAATTTATTTGTTATAGTATAATATATAAAAGCAAAACCTCCCGCGCTCGAAACGAGAATCGACCCCAGATCACGAGTAATGCGAAGCAAGCGTGCTGTCAACAAGCTGCGCACTCTTGCCTCAAAATTACACTTTATGTGGATTAGTTCAGACAATAATTGCACTTTCTACTCGCATTCAGTACGAGCGCCTTGAATGTCTGTCTGTCTGTCTGTCTATCTGTCTGTCACAGCCGATTTATTCGGAAACGGCTGGACCGATCGTCACAAAAATTGGTAGGAATATGTAATCTGCTGTTCCCTTTACATGCAGTAACTGACGCCATTTTGTGTTAAGTTTAAGGGGGGGCTCCCCATACATGTGAAAGGAGGGTGCAAAATTTTTTTTGACAGAATGTAGCCATGTGGGGTATCAAATGAAAGGTCTCAATTAGTACTTTTCGAAACTGGTTCAATATTTGATGTTGAGTGAAACATAGAGGAGTGAGGGCTCAAAATATGACCCCCAAAAAGTGTAACAGGTCTCGTTCTCAGAACCTATCCAACCGAAAAATCTGAAAAAAATCACAGTGGTGCATCCCTACGAAATCTAGGCCTCAAAATATATCCGGTTCCGATATCTGCACAAATAAAGTTAATAATAGTATATTTCCACATTTTAGAAATTTACCCGGCACCCCCCTTATGTTCATCTCAGAAGTACAAAATTTAGCACGCGTATAATGAAGAACATAATGCACATTTTGGTGAAGTTTGAAGAAAATCAAACTATTATTAACAAAGATATAGGGGGTAAAACTTTACAATTTTCTATGAATTTCGTGCACTCTACAACCTGCATGACGTCATCATCACATATCAATTCGTCAGTACCACAACGAAGTAAGTTCATATGAATTGGGTGGAAAAGAATTATTTTGTGTTAGTTTTTTAATCATTTGTATATGAATATCAATTATTCCAACGGGACACGTGTGTATGTAGGTATATAGTATATGCGTGCTGATGGACTTTGCGGGTAGTGCCTAATTCAGATAGATATAGGAAGTAAATCGGAAATATGGGTACGATCAATTTATATACGTGCCTATATGTGTACAGTATTCGAAAATAGGCAGTTTGTTTGTTTAGGGTGAATATAACATCTACGGCTGTAATATGTACGTATGTCTCATAGATTTGTAGCTGTATACGGATAGAAAAATGTCAGTTGAAATTTCTTAGATAAGATGAACGCACAAAACCTTTATACCCGAAGCGCCAGCTTCCGGGATTCCGACTTGTTAAATATTTGCTATACGGTTTCGATCGCAGGGCAGAGGCGATCTCATCAGACGCTGCCTCAGCGCCTCTACCCTGCGGAGCAGCGTGACCGAAAGCGGCAACAGGTGGCAATTGGCTCGTTTATATGCAATTCAAAACCCGCCAAGGGTATGAATTACAACGACCGAAATCGCCTCTGCCCTGCGATCGAAACCGTATAGCAAATATTTAAAAATTTTTGAAAGTACTGGGCGCTCCCCCACGAAAGAGTAGTCCGCGCACTGAATAGAAGAAGTAAGTTGCTTCTCAAATATGTGCAGTAGATAGTGGGCTAAGGACAAGCTCATCCCAAAACAAAATATAATCGGTTGTCAGGATGAAATATGCCAGATACATTCCGATTTTTCTTGTTTGAAATTCGTCAAAAGCCGAACCTTTTGTTTGACAAAGTGTATATTATTCATAGAGTCTGTACCAACAAGTATTCAACTGAAATCACACTTAACGAAATTGTATTTACCTAGTTTCTCACTTTTATCCCGAGTAATGTATAACTGTAACTTGATGTCGGATACTAGTCGACCCAGCTCTGAATGAGTACCTGAGTTCAATCAGGGCAATAATCTCGTGTTAGCACAATATTGATCGCATTGAATCCTACAGTGTACTGCCGTGTACCGCTACGATCTTGAATGAAGTGCTCTAACACATTTCAAGGCATTGATTATTATGAACTTATACTTCTATAATTCGACTATTAGAATTATCGAAATAGATAGAGAGCGGAAAAGTCCTGGATAGAAAAAGCCGGGCTGACCTTGGCAGACGCGAAAACGGAAGCGGTCTTAATAACGAACCGCAGGAAAAACAACACTGTGAAAGTGGAGGCCGGAGGTTGGTGCTAGTCGGAGTGGTGCGCTCCATCCTGCTCTACTCGTCACGTGTGTGGGCAGAGGCGCTAGTAAACTCTCAGAGACGGAAGCAGGTGAAGGTTTACCGGTTGATGGCTTTGAGGGTTCGCAATGCTTTTAGAACCACATCAGATGAGGCAGTATTGGTATTGGCAAGCATGATCCCTGTTGGCACCGTACAAAACGTATGGAGGGGCACGCACAGCGTTGAAACGCGACAAGGTCAGAGAGGCATGATCTTTGGCAACGCAGATGCGACGAGTCTACGAAAGGTCGGTGGACACAGAGGCTCATTCCCAACATTAGGGTGTGGCTTGAGTGGAAACATGGGGGACCAACTACCACATTACCCAGTTCCTCACGGGACACGGTGGTTGCTACAGGTAGTATCTGCACCACTTTGGGTTGGATGATTCTTCGAATTGTCCCAGATGCGATGGCATACCGGAGGATCCAGAGTATGTGACGTTTCACTGCCTGCATCGAAGTTTTTCTCGCGGATGGTTTGCGAGAGTAGATCCTGCGCCGCCTCGCAGTGGTTGAGGTTGATTTGTATCAAGCTCATCTGCGATCCTGTATTCCGAGCACCTGCTGCTGCCTGCAATGTGCCGATGATCCACCCCCTCCTTTTCTTTGCACAGTAGGCAATTTGGGTCAGCTCCGCAGTCCTTACTGGTATGGCCTTCCACTCCGCATCTCCTGCATTGCTTTGACCTATCATTTGGACTAGTGCATGCTTTTGCACTAAAGCACCGTTTTAACGCCACCTGTTCCCTAAGGCGACATATAACCCAGCCTATTCTCACTCTCCCTACTGCTAACAGTTTGAGTGCGTTCTCTACTGGTAGGCTGATGATGGCGGTTTGTATTCCCCCATAGGCTTTCCTTAGCGTTTTCACCACTGACTCTTGTAGTCTGGCAAGATCTAACTGCTTCTCCAACGCTTCGCGAACCTCCCCCTTCGTCGTGATTTCATCTATATCTTTGTAGATTATAGTGATCTCCGGCCTGTTAGCCCTTATGTCGGCTTACATCCTTGGATTTCTTAAGCTCCAACATAAGATCTCCCTTCTGGGACTGTCTAATGCGGCTGATATTGTCCCCAAATTGATGAGTTCGGAGCCTACCTTCACTTTCCTGAGAATGTCGACGTATGCCCCTTCGCCTTGTTTGGAAATGATAATCACCTCCGGTCTTATCTTCCTCCGATCATTCCTTTTCCGCGGTTCTACTTTCCTGCAAGCTTCCGCATTCACCTTTGCAGCTTCAATCGTAATTTTCATGAAATCGGCCTTTTCGGGAGTTGAGTCCTTTTCTCTTTTTTCGGGGTTTGTTGGCCTGTTGAGTCATTCAACTTCTCGCGCAGCCTCTTCCCTGGTTTCTCCCCTTTTGTGTTTTGAACAGGCGTTACTTGAGTTGCCTGGTTTACTTTTCCAATCGACGACTTCCTTACTCGTTCGTCCTGGGCCTTGTCGTACGCCAAACGAATGCCTCTTATCATGGCCCTTATATTTTTGTGAATGTTCCTGCGCTCCTTTATAAAGCCACACAGCTCCATGATCTTTTTACCGAGGGCAGTAAAGGCAGCTCCAGACTGATCACTGCCTAAAAACATCGCTCGGGTGATTTAGCTTTACCGATTCTTCCTCATCGAAAACTCCCGCTATGCGCTTCCCACTGTGGGTAGCGATTGCGGGGGCTTGTACCAGTGTGGTAGGGGATCTACGAAAAATCGAGCTCTTTCTGAGCCGGTCCGTCAATGGAGCTAGTTCCAGTCCCTCCCGTACGCTTGTAACATTAGATGCTACAGTAGCCAAGGTCCATAACACGCCTATCGAATGAATTTGCACTGACGTTACACTGTATTTCAGCGGCCCCCATCCAAATACCTTCCCAACACTCGTGGGAACAAAATTGGGGATACTTTTTCAAATTCCTTTGATGGGACCCCAGGGACACGAAGACAGTACCCAACACGGTTAGGGGTCGTTCAACAACACCAGAACGGCTCTTCGCCCTTGGATGTTTTGGCGGTTATGCCGCCAACCACCAGGGATGGCAGACTTAGGCGTCGTATGGTTTTTACGAACCAACTTAACGTATTTATCGTCCGCGCCTATTACGGTGTCACGGATTTGGAACAGAATCCATCAGGGTACAGACACCGACTCCATTACGCGTTCATAAAACGCTCCCTGGAACTAAGTCATGTTCCGGAGCAGAACGTTTTCAATCAATACCGGGTGATAGTGAAAAATAATCGAGTTGCCCTACCAACTAGGCAACAAATATTGCAAGAGGTTTCACTTGACCTCGGTCTGGAGTTACCAACTTGCCGGACTGAACAAAGGAGCAATACGAATACTCCACTTATAAGGCACTCCATGAACCCAGTAATCAGGAGAAGCTTAGTGATTGGGGATGTCGACCCAATTTATAATGAGGCTTTGACCGCATTCACAGAGTATGCTGAGATTCTCCCAGACGCCAGGCCAAAGATCCCAAACCTGAAGTTTACTTCGGCAACTACTAACATCATTGCTGCCGTTGACAGAATTTTGGCTGATCGTTTGGCTAGCGAGATTACTGCTACAGAGGTTCACAGCCTGATCTACGTTGCAGCTGCCATGGTTATTCGTCTCCATAATCAACATCTTGGAGCGAATAACAGAGGTATGCGCAGAAGGGCTTTACAGTTCTGGGTATTTCGACTCAACAAAAGAGTCGAAAAGTTGAGAAAGGAGATTGGTCGTGTCACGCAAGCACTCCTTGGAAATCACCAAGAGTGCGCAGATGCGTTACGAACATCATTGGAAACTACCATCTGTCCAATGATATTCCAATCGAAGAAATCCTCGAGGTGCTGAAGCAGAAACTTGCGGTATGCTCCAATCGCATCCGTAGGTTTCAGAAAAGCTTTCAGCGAAGGACAGACAACACCTGGTTCTTCCAGAACCAACGGGGATTCTACAAAAATCTCACCAGCTCAGGTAGGGAAAGTAACCTCGATCTGGATGAGGCAGAAGACTTCTGGAGAAGTGTTTGGAGGAAATCCAGCCATTGCAATTTGGAAGTAGCGTAACTCCCACACATGATGCGTTCATGCGAGGCCCTCCCCGAAATGACCATACCTGACATAACTGAAGTCGATGTGGAAGCAGCCCTTGACAGGGCAGGTAACTATAAGGCGCCAGGAGTTGACAAGATTCACAACTTCTGGCTGAAGCGGTTCAAGAGCACTCACAGGATATTGGCAAATCAATTTAATCAGATGATTGCCGGTCCCGATTTATTTTCAGAATTTTTCACCAAGGGGATAACCTTTCTCATCCTCAAGGAGCACAATTTCGACCACTTGTCTTCCTACCATCTACAAGGTCTTCACTTCAGTTCTGTGCGCGAACATCTCAAAACATCTTGATGTTCACAAATCGATAGCTCAGGAGCAAAAAGGATGCGCAAAAGGCTCCCGAGGTGGTAATGAATATATAATCGATACGGTCGCGGTAAAGCAGGCTGTCCATCAGAAATGAAATATCTCGACAGCCTACATCGATTATAAATCAGCTTTCGACTCCATATCACATTCGTGGTTACTGCAAGTGTTACGCGTGTATAAAATCAACCCGAATGTCGTTACTCTTCTGAGAACAGTAATGAAGAATTGGAGCACAAAGCTATCGGTATCCTCACAAACACCAGGAGAGATACCAATCAGGCGTGGCATTTTCCAAGGCGACTCTCTAAGCCCACTGTGGTTTTGTTCGGCTTTGAATCCACTATCCCATCTTTTGCATGAAAGCAAATACGGGTTCCAAGTCAAGCATGGCATATTGTCGAAATGTACATTAAGCCATTTAATGTACATTGACGACATCAAATTGTATGCCAAAGACGAGAACCAACTTCGCTCCTTGCTGGACATCACCATCCAGTTCAGCAGGGATATCGGCATGCAGCTGGGTTTGGAAAAATGTCGCATGAAACCAAATGTTCAGGGAAAACACACCGACAACGACGGATACAGCCAAAATAACATCCGAATTGAGGGTATGGATTCGGACGACGTCTACAAATACCTCGGCATATTGCAAGCAACAACACCTGCTGTGGCAATAATCAAATCTAAGTTGCTGAGGGAATTTGAACGGCGTCTGGATCTTGTCCTTAAAACTGAGCTGTACGGGAAAAATAAAATCATGGCAATCAACACCTTCGTCATTCCTGTCCTTCTATACACTTTCGATGTGATACAATGGAGTAATACGGATTTAGAATATATCAATAGACGGGTAAGGATAGTTCTTTCAAACAACAACATGCACAATAGAGCTGCCGAAAAATTGAGGATCACTATCCCACGTCATCAGGGAGGAAGGGGGGTACTTGATTTAAAAACATTGCACTACAATCAAGTGCATTCTCTTCACGAGTTTTTCTATGAGAAACAATCCTCTAGCCAAATACATCAGGCTACTGTCATGGCAAATAATAAATGATCTCCTTTGAACTTGAGAAGCAGAGAATGGGATCCCATGTCGAATGTTACTTCAGTCCAACAGAAGATCGACATGTGGAAAGAAAAACCCATTCACGGAGGTCATATTAAAAATTTTGTTGTCGTCAGGCATTGATATCGAAGCCTCCAACAAATGGCTCATTAATGGTGTACTTTTCTATGAGACCGAAGCATTCCTAACTTCAATTCAGGATGCTTCGCTCCCAACAACAAATTATAAACGGTACATTCTTCACGACTCCTCAATCCTCCTGTTGTAGGTTATGCAACTGTGAAGAGGAGATCATCTCATCTGCGTGCAGGATGTTGAGCAATACCGAGTACACCAATCGTCATAATTCCGTCTGCAAGATTCTCCATCAAAACCTTGCGTTGAAGTATAACTTAGTGGCAACCTACCATCCTTACTATAAGTATACTCCGCAGAGAATCTTGGAAAATGATCGGGTCAAACTACTGTGGGATTACACTATTGCCACCGACCACAGTGTTAATCATAACAGACCCGATCTAGTTTTGCTTCTGAAGGAAGAACGAGTGTGCCTTATAATCAATGTAGCCGTATTGGACCGGAACACTGTTGAAAAGCAGCACGAGAAAATCCGGAACTACGGCCCCTTGGCGGACGATATGAAGCAGACCTGCAGACTACAAAAGATCGAAGTAGTCCCAGTAGTAATTTCAGCGACGGGATTAGTCCCGCAGAACTTACATAAAGCGCTGAAAACGCTCGCTCTTAGGGCTGGACTATACATGGAGATGCAAAAAGCGGTTATCCTTGCAACCTGTGCTATAGTCCGAAGAGTCCTGTCCGGTAACAATCTGACCTAATAGGTTTCAGTCTTGATCTGCACTGTCTTCGATACAAGATCCATATCTCTGTAGTGCAGAACCACCGCGTCATTGGCTGAAGTCTTTGCGACAATCGGGATGAAAGTCCTGGGGGTTTAACGTGAATACTTGCCGTGTAAGCATAATCCCACGATCCTCTTCGGACACGGATTGATTTTGGGACCACACCGCCCGAACGGCGGAACTACAGCGCGCGCGTGTGGGATTCACTACACTACAAAGTCACTAAAAACCACCCCCGGTCTCTCCAGCCTCAGCCCCGCGGCACCACCATTAAAATATTACTTCGCGGAGTAGGTTTGCTCTTAGGCACTCATCCTTCTCCTATTTGCGGCTTTCCTCCTTCTTTGTTCCTTCAGCAACTCCTGCTGCATTTGGATGATTGCGGAGCCAATCGCAAGCCATTTGTCCTCGGACTCCAGCATCTCAGTAACCAAGCTCTCCCAGGTCACGCTCCTGCCCAGCACCTGGTTTAAGCTCCTTCTCTCCATCGCAAATCGTGGGCAGTGAAATATCAGATGCTCTGGATCCTCCGGTATGCCGTCGCATCTGGAACAGTTCGGAGAATAATCCAACCCAAAGCGGTGTAGATACTGCCTGTAGCAATCACCGTGTCCCGTGAGAAACTGGATAATATGGTAGTTGGTCTTCCCATCTTTTCGCTCAAGCCACACCCTAATGTTGGAAATGAGCCTCTGTGTCCACCGACCTTTCGTACACTCGTCCCATTTGGGTTGCCAGAGATCATGCGACTCTGATCTTCCCGCATTTCTACACTGTGCATGCCGCTCCATATGTCTTGCATTGTTCAGGACACTCATTTCTTTGGCCAGAATGTCAACCGGGATCATGCCTGCCACCACCAATACTGCCTCATCTGATGAGCAGGATGGAGCGCACCACTCCGGCTAGCACCAACCTCCAGCAATGTTTCGGCCCACCAATATTTGGCAACGTTTTTGCAAGTGCCGTGGTGGCACTGGCTGCCTTTTGGCATGCATACGCTAGATGTACCCTAAAACTCAATTTGGTATCAATTATCACCCCCAGGTATTTAATAGCCGGCTTTGATATGACCGTATGTCCTCCGAGCTCCATTTTCACAGTGTTATTTTTCCTGTGGTTCGTTATTAAGACCACTTCCGTTTTCGCGTCCGCCAAGGTCAGCCCGGCCTTTTCTAGCCAGGACTTTACCTGTTTCACTGTTTCCGTCGCGTAAACCTCCACATTTTCTGGGTGTTTTGCTGCAACAACCACAGCTAGGTCATCAGCATAGCCGACAATCGTAGTCCTCTCTGAAGAGCAAGCAGCCTATTATACATGATATTCCACAACAGGGGACCAAGTACCGATCCCTGTGGTACCCCGCTTGTGACAATGTATTCTTTGGGGTCCTCATCTGTCCCGTACCAGAGAGTCCTTTCTGAGAGGTAGTTTTCCACCAAATTCGCTAAGTATCCGCGGACACCCATGTCAGCCAACGCCCCTTTAATTCTATTCCAGTTGGTCGAGTTGAATGTATTTTTGACATCCAACGGCACAGCAGCCGCCAGAAATCAGTGCACCTTTTGCCAGGTTTACCACCATGTTAATTGCGTCCACCGTGGAGTGGGCGCGTCAGAAACCAAACTGGCGTTCCGACAAACCATTGCTGGCTTCGACGATGGGCAAGAGTCTGTTGTAGATGACTCTCTCCATCATCTTCCCCATTGTAACCAACACGCAGATAGGAAGATACGACGCTGGGTTTCCGGAAGCAACACACTTTTGCTTTTTTCACTAGGTAGGGAATATTCCTTCTTTTAGGCACGCCTCGAAGGTGTTGGCGAAAAGGTCGGGCCTAGTCTTCACTACCAGTTTCAAAGCTCGGTTGGGAATGCCATCCAAACCTGGGGCCTTGTTGTCACCGAACCTACCACATATTTCCCGCAGCTCCTCCACAGTTACAGGCGGTATTATGCCTTCATTTAGCTGGACAAAAATTTGCCTTCCCCTATTTTCGTGGTGAGGGGACAGAGTAGTAACAATCTGTTTCAGGAGACGCGGACAGGTCACCTGGGGTGATTTCTGCAGCCTTTTCATCACCACCTTGTAAGCCTCGCCCCAAGGGTTTATGTCGGCATGGTCACACAGCTGTTTGAAGCAGTTCTTTTTGCTCCTCCGAATGACTTCCTTTAGGCGGCCACGCAGTTCCTTGTGTGCCTCCTCTCGACCGTCGCCACCGGGTTTTGCTCTGAGCATCTGGCAAAGCCTCCTTGCCCGAAAACATGCGGCTCGCAAACTTGCGATTTCGTTGTTTCACCAGTAGTTGGGTTGCCTACTGGGGAGCAATCGCCTTCTGGTCATAGTAGCATCGCATGCTTCCGTCACCCATCGGGTGATTTGGGTGGCTTCCTCTCTGGCCGTACCATTCAGGGATATGTCGGATTTGAGCACCGCGGAAAACGTGTCCCCCTCGAACGCTTTCAGTGTCCAGCCAAGCATACCACCCGGCATTCTGCGAAAACTGTGTTTCGAGCTCGATCCGCCCTTGATCTCTATGCAGATTGCCTGGTGGTCGCTGTGAGTATAGTCCTCACTGACATGCCAAGCAATTCTACTGGCTAAAGTGGCACTCACGTATGTCAGGTCCACTATAACCCCAGGCCCCTTCCCCGGAAAGTGTACAAATACCCAACATTCGCCAGTACCACGTCCAGCTCCGCGAATGCTTTGAGGAGAACATGTCCCCTGACATAAATTATCCGGCTGCCCCATTCAAGAGCCCACGCTTTGAAATCGCCTCCTATTATGATCGGCCAACGTCCTCTTGCATCCAAAACAAGAGCAGCAAGCATCCGCTCATACTCGACGAGTGTAGCGCTGGGTAGAGCATAGCAGCTGTAGGTGTGGACGCCCTTCACCTTCGCTCTGGTGAAGCCCTCCTCCGGGTGCTCCATTATTTCCTGGAAGGCTTGTTCTCCACAAGTCCACAGCGCTGCTTGGCCCGTTTGGTCTTTGACCCAAACGCTACCACCGTGGTTTCGGTATGGTTCACTTAGTATGGCCACATCGATGTTTTTCTCGCGGATGGTTTGCGTGAGTAGATCCTGCGCCGCCTCGCAGTGGTTGAGGTTGATTTGTATCACTGGTAGGCTGATGATGACGGTTTGTGTTGTGCGTTTTCACCACTGACTCTTGTAGTCCGGCAAGATCGAATTGTTTCTCCAACGCTTCGCGAACCTCCTCCTTCGTCGTGATTTCATCTATATCTTTGCAGATTATAGTGATCTCCGGCCTGCTAGCTCTTATGTCGGCGTCCGCATCCGGGGATGTGCGTCTATGGGCATGCTTATATATATATACCTAGCGTACCAGGTTTATTCTCACCTGAGTTGCAAATGCAGAGCTGCATCCGACCAGGGGTTGCGGATAATGACATGACCCACCGGGTCAGCTGCGAATATCGCAAGTTAATCTTGTAAATAAGTAGCCGCGAACAGAACGTTTCCTTTTGTGTTCGTCCTCCCTTACCGATTCTTCCCTTTCAGGGGCAGTAAACCTCCTTAACAAATCCGTAATCCGGGGTGAAGGGATCGACGAGCCTATCGGATGAATTGCAGTGACGTTACATTGTATTTCAGCGGCTTCTCTCAAATGCCTTGCCTACTTTTGGAGGTAAACATGGGGCATTGCAACATTGGGGCTCTGTTGCAGGGTTGACTGCCTCCCCAGAACTCGTGGGAACAAGATTCGGGATAATATTACAAATTCTTTTGATGGGACCCCAGGGACACGAAGACAATACCAAACATGGTTAAGGGTCGTTGAACAACACCAGAGTGGCTTCGTCAATCAATACCGGGTGATAGTGAAAAATAATCGAGTTGCCCTACCAACCAGGCAATAAATTTCCCACAAGGTTTCACTTGAGCTCGGTCTGGAGTCACCAACTTACCGGACTGGACAAAGGAGTAAGTAAGGCACTCCATGAACCCAGTAATCAGGAGAACCTTACTAACTGGGGATGTCGACCCAATTCATAATGACGCTTTGACCGCATTCCAGGCCGCATTCACAGAATATGCTGAAATTCTCCCAGACGCTAGGCCAAACATCCCAAAACTAAAGTTTACTTCGACAACTACTAACATCATTGCTGCCGTTGACAGAAGTTTGGCTGATCGTTTGGCTAGCGAGATTACTGCTACATAGGTTCACAGCCTGATCTACGTTGCAGCTGCCACGGTTATTCGTCTCCATAACCAACATCTTAGAGCGAATAACAGAGGTATGCGCAGAAGGACTTTACCGTTCTGGGTGTTTCGACTTAACAAAAGAGTCGAAAAGTTGAGAAAGGAGATTGGTCGTGTGACGCAAGCACTCCTTGAAATCCATCACCAAGAGTGTACAGATGCGTTGCGAACATCATTCGAAACTACCATCTGTCCAATGATATGCCAATCGAAGAAATCCTCGAGGTGCTGAAGCAGAAACTTGCGGTATGCTCCAATCGCATCCGTAGGTATCAGAAAAGCTTTCAGCGAAGGACAGACAACACCTTGTTCTTCCAGAACCAATGAGGATTCTACAAAAATCTCACTAACTCAGATAGGGAAAGTAACCCCGATCTGGATAAGGCAGAAGACTTCTGGAGAAGTGTTTGGAGCGAATCCAGCCATTGCAATTTAGAGGCAGTGTGGCTCCCACACCATATGCGTTCATGCGACGCCCTCCCCGAAATGACCATGCCTGACGTAACTGAAAGCTATGTAGAAACAACCCTTGACAAGACAGGCGATTGGAAGGCGCCAGGAGTTTAAGATTAACAACTTCTGGCTGAAGCGGTTCAAGAGCACTCACCATTGGCAAATCAATTTAATCAGATGATTGCCGATCTTGAATTAGTTCCAAAATTGTTTACCAAGGAGATAACTTTTCTCATCGCCAAGGAAAAGGGTGCCTCTTGCCCTTCAAAATGTCGACCAATTACTTGTCTTCCTATCATCTACAAGAATCGAAGGAAGATTGATATTCTTCCTTTCTAGGCGGTATCCCGAATTACTGATACCAAGGGATAACATGACAGCGAGGTTTCACTTCGATAAGAAGTCTGAAACACGTTGGAGTAACAAGACAAACTGGGAGAGCGTGGCTGCGACATACGGCTTAAACCAGCAACTGATTACTTGGTACACTGATGGATCCCTCACAGCAGAGGGAGCGGGTGCCAGTGTCATTGGTTCAAGGAAGATGTACGCAGGAATATACGCCATAGACAAATGTGCCTCCTTTAATCTGCAAAAGGAACTACGGGGGCCAAACATAGCTATTCTCACCGATAGCCAAGCAGCGATCAAGGCACTTAGGTCTAACCAGGTGAACTCTAAACTGGCATGGGAATGCCTTGAGAGACTGAATACACTCGGCTCGTCCAACAAGGTCTGGATACTTTGGGTTCCAGGCCATGCTGGGTTGGAAGCAACGAGGCAGCGGACGAACTAGCCAAGAAGGGAGCAGGGACGCCTTTACAAGGGCCAGAACCCTTCTGTGGAATCGGAAACGATTTCATGGCTATGAATCTAAGAAATGAAGAGGAACGGTTGAGGGAACTCTACTGGGTGGGCATACCAGGGATGGAGCAGTCCAGGGTGCTTATTGGGGGATACGAACCCATGCGCACAAAGGATTGCTTAAACCTCACCAAAAAGAACCTCCGAATCATAGTGGGAATTCTCATTGGTCATTGTCGGCTGAACTATCACCTAAGGAAGCTAGGGATATCTACGGACACTGCCTGCAGGTTTTGTGAGGAGGAGGACGAAACCTCTATACACGTCCTGGGACAGTTTCCGGCACGTGTGCAAAGTAGGTCGAGACATCTGGGAGAACACTTAATACCAGATGCAAAGCTGAAAGATCTGGAAGTAGGGAACATACTAAAATTCCTAACGGTTATAGGCCTGCTTGGGATACTATGATCAATAGGTACCCTATAACCAGTAAAAGGGGCACAATAGTTCTTCAAGGACGCGGTGCGACTTTCCCTTAACGGAATAATAATAATCATCTACAAGGTCTTCGCTGCAGTTGTGTGCGCGAATATCTCAAAACATCTTGATGTTCATAAATTGATAGCTGAGGAGCAAAAAGGATGCGGAAACGGCTCCCGAGGCTGCAAAGAACAGCTTATAATCGATACGGTCGCTGTAAAGCTACCAGAGCTACCAAAAACGAAATATCTCGACAGCCTACACCAATTATAAATCAGCCTTTGACTCCATATCACATTCGTGGCTACCGCAAGTGTTACGCATGTACAAAATCAACCCGTATGTCGTTCTTCTCCTGAGAACAGTGATCAAGAATTGGAGCAGGAAGCTATCGGTATCCTCACAAACATCAGGAAAGATACCAATCTAAGCCCGCTGTGGTTTTGTTTGGTTTTGAATCCACTATCCCATCTTTTGCATCAAAACAAATATGGGTTCCAAGTCAAACATGGCATATTGTCGAAATGTACATTAAGCCATTTAATGTATATTGACGACATCAAATTGTATACCAAAGACGAGAACCAACTTCGCTCCTTGCTGGACATCACCATCCAGTTCAGCAGGGATATCGGCTTGCAGTTGGGTTTGGAGAAATGTCGCATAAAAACAATTGTTCGATTGAACAATTGTTTGATATCCCTGCTGAACTGGATGGTGATGTCCACTGATCTAGTTCTGCTTCTGAAGGAAGAACGAGCGTGCTTTATAATCGATGTAGCCGTACCGTAGAACCGGAACACTGTTGAGAAACAGCACGAAAAAATCCGACTTGGAGATTACAAAAGATCGAAGTAGTCCCTAGTGGTAATTTCAGCGACGGGATTAGTCCCGTAAGATTTGCATAAAGCATTGAAGACGCTCGATCTTAGGGCTGGACTATACATGGAGATGCAAAAAGCGGTTATCCTTGCAACTTGTGCTATAATCCGAAGAGTACTGTCCGGTAACAATCTGAGCTTTTTGGTTTCAGTCTTGATTCGTACTGTCTTCGATTTAAGATCCATGTCTCTGTAGTGTAGTGTAGGACCACCGCATCATTGCTTGAAGAGTTTGCGACAATCGGGATGTAGCAATAACTACATTTTCACACAATTAAAATGTATCATCGCTGTGATGCGGGCCTTTAGATGTTGCCTTCAGCCCATCCTCAGCTTGGTTGCCCCTCGGTGAGGTTGGCGGGAAGAGGTTCCGTGGGCTTTTTGAATATATATCTATATAGTTTGCATATTTTTTCGGTGTGGTAGTTTCTGATAATGGGAAGTAATTTCGTCGTGAATGGAATTTTAATATTTCACTCGAATGTCAATGATTATGTTATATATGTTTTACATAAAGCCTTAAAAGCGAACGAAACACCCAGTTTCTCATATGAGTCTACATAGTTTGAAAACCGCATTCGCGAAGTTCCCTACCATCACGGATCGACAATTTTAGCTTTTCCGGCCGGGAGAGTCTTTAGGAATTTTAGCAATCCTAATAATTCCTAACTCAAAAGTCTTGGTCAATTTCTTTGTCTACATCTAGTCCCGCAGACGGATTTCCGCGTAAGAGACTTTACAGGAACTTTCTGCAACACATCAGCAAATTCAATTCCTCCAGGTTCAATGTCACCGTCGATCATGTTTATGTTTACGATTTTCATGCTAGCAAGTCGTATGAATGGACGTTACTGCAATGGTTTCTGGGATGCTAACTAGATACGAATTCAAATATTTGATATTGTTTGTATTTTTAAGGTTTTGTACCAAAACCTTATTAGAGTCGATTCGATGTCTGTCGGTCACACCCGATTTATTCGGAAACGGCTAGATCGATTGTCACGAAAATTGGTTATTGCATATGGCCTGTTGTTCCTTTTACATACAGTAAGTGGTGCCATTTGTGTCAAGCTTAAGGGGGGCTCCCCATAGATGTAAATGGATTGTGCAATTTTTTTCATAGAATGTGGCCATGTGGGGTATTAAATGAAAGGGCTTAATTAGTGCTTTTCCAAACTAGTTCGATATTTGATATCGGGTAAAGCATAGGAGAGTGATGGCTCAAAATATGACAATCCAAAAGTGTAACAGGCCTCGTTCTCAGAACCTATCCAGTCGAAAAATCACAGTGGTGTATCTGGCAGAAATCTAGCCCTCTAAATACATCCCATTCCAATATCTGCCCAAATAAAGTTAATAATAGTATATTAGCATATTTTACAAATTTGGCCGGAAACCCGCCTTAAGTTCATGCTAGAACTATAAAATTTGGCATTTGCATAGGAGACAATATAAGGCAGGGGGAGTTTTGACAAAATCCAACTATTATTAACAAAGTTATAGAAGGTGAAACTTCTACATTTTGTGTGAATTTCGCGCATTCTAAAACGTGTATGACGTCATCATAACATGTCAACTCGTCGAAACCACAACAAAGTGAGCTCACTTGAATAGGAGGTCGCAGGGAAACAACGATTTAGTTTTTTAATCATTTATATATCATTATTAATTACTCCAGACAGAAATATGTATGCATTTATATGGTATGTAAATGAGGCTTTGGGGTAGTGCCTAATTGAGATAGATATATTTGTACATTAAGGGGGTCATCCCGTGTGTCGGATCCGCGGAATCGAATTTTTTTCTTTTTGGCATCGCGGTTATTGCCTCATATTGAACGCAGTCTTGTCGAATTTGCTTTAATTGCATTGCTTTTATTATTTCCAAGTTATTTTCCAATAACTAATTTGTTATATTAGCATGATTGGCAAATCATAGGTTAAGCTAAAAAAGAGGGAACCGAGTTTTTTTTAGTTAGTGTTTAAGTTGGTGTGGCAAAAAAGTTATCATTATTAAATCGACAAACTGCGTTTTAATTATTTTTTTGGTTTGAGTACCTCGCAACGCGATAACTTATATAGGCTATGATATAAGGCATGCTACTACCAAATTAAGAGTAAATTGCATCATTACTAACAAAGTTATAATAGATCAAAATTGTAGCTTTTAGATAAACTTAAGGGGCTCATCCCGTGTGTCGGATCCGTGGAATCGAATTTTTTTTTTGCATCAATTGTATCTAGATATAGTGTAGAATATATGGGCAAAATGATTTTTTGATATTCGGAGTCATTCGGAAATTATAGTGTTAAACACATGATAAGTCACATGCCAGATTTATGTCGATCGCCGTAATAAAGCTCGTATTTATCGGTCCAAATTACGTTCGAATGACTTCGCTAAATGTGTTTCTTCAACAAACCTAAGGTTTATGGACTAGGTATAGCAGATTAATGGTCATTTAAGGTTTTATGACTAAAAATCGCATTCTACCTTTTAAGTGCCTTTTTCTCGAAACCGCATATTGAAAATCGGCTGCCACCATAGTTCAAAATCTACCAAACGAAATTCTTTGAAATTTTCACGACTTATTCAGAACATGTTTTTACAATCCGCAAACTAGGATAATTGCGATTCATTCAGTAGTTTTTTTATTCATTGAAGAAGCCGTAAAAAAACACCAAAGTTCAAAAAAAAAGTTTAACACGGCACCAAAAATTTAGTCTTTAATATTTTGCGGACTGTAGTTCAGTCTGTATGTTAAAATGCCGTTTACTTTTTTCTTTAAGATGATTGCAGCGCCCTCTATCGTGGCAGCAGAAAAACACCTTTTTTGGAGATGGGTGTATAAATTGCTCTGTGTTTCAATAACGAACTATGTGATCCGACTGGAAAAATTACTATGCACGCTCATAATGTTAATAAATCTAAATCTCCTCCAGTTCTTCATAAAAAATTTCCAAAAAAAGGCCAAAAAACGGCCTTCACACGGGATGACCCCCTTAAACCAGCGGCATTTAATATACGTACTTCATATGTACATACGTAGGTATGCTTTTGTGTATGAAGTAACACGCAAATATGTGTACGATCAATTTATATATGTGCATATATAAGCACAGTATTCGGTAATAAGCAATGTTTGTTTAGGGTGAGCATAATATCCACATCTGTAATATGTAGTTATTTCTTGTAGTTTGAAAAAAATATGGAAGAATATTTTGGGTTTTTAGCCATATACGAATGGGAAAGTGTGCGTGGAAACTTTCTAACATAAGATAAACACAAAACCTTGATATCTGAAGCGCCAGGTTCTAGTATTGCGACTTGTTTTTTGATATTGTTGATTTTGTGAGGAGCTTATAAATATAATAATATATAAATAATTTTCATAATAACGGCAGTGTCAAGTGGGGAGTTAAGTTTTTTGTAGTAAACGCCAATGGTAGTTCAGTGTTTTGATTACACCGGGTGTGCAAATGAAGTTGAAGCAGGTATCTTCTAAACCTTTTTTCCTAATCTACCATAGGTATTTTACCTGGTATTTGACATTCAGAAATATACAAAGTCTGAGTCTTCTGGGGTTATATACAAGTTAACACATTCGTCTCTCTGCTCCAATAAATACACTGCTCAACTCCACACTTACCTGTAATTCACGCCATAAAATCAAGAAACGCATTCCTCAATTCCCAGAATAATTCTCCCGACGTACAATCGACCTAAAAAATTCAAGTAAATTTGCCTAGATATCTTTTCGGCAATCGAATCACATCACATCACGAATTGATCTGACGTTCTAATTACGTTTTCAACTGGCTAACATGTCGCTCATATGTAACACTAGGTATCGAATCTATGAATATCCAAGTAATGTACTTCATTCATTGTTCATACACATTTCACCTTATAATTGTTCTTACACAAAACTTTAGAATGATCAGTTCGACATGGTACAGATTGCCATGTAAGCATACCTACCTACATACAAACGTACAATAATCATATTTGCTGCATTTGCAAAAGGGAAATGTAGTTACTATTGCACAGTACACCGCATTATGCTGAATCGAATCACTTACATCGATGGACTGAGAAGCACAATTGAGTCGACTTACTCATGAGCTGTCCATCTCTACCTCCTTTGACCTGAAATATCCTACGAATAGTCAAGTTAAGGGGGTCATCCCATGTGAAGATCGTTTCTTGTTTCGCTTTGTTTATACATTTTTTGTGAAGAACTGGATAAAGATACAAATACGAATTTTTCACTAAATATTTATTTATATCCTGGGCGTGCGTGGTAGGCCGATAGCATAGTTTGTTATTGAAATACAGAGCAATTTATACACCCATCTTCAAAAAAAGGTGTTTTTCTGCTGCCACGATAGAGGGCGCTGCGGTCATCTTAAAGAAAAAAAAGTATACGGCATTTTAACGTGCAGGCTTAACTACAGTCCGTAAACTAGGATCATTAAAAAATATTAAAAGCTGAATTTTTGGTGCCGTGTTAAACTTTTTTTGTTAATTTTGGTATTTTTTCTTCTTCTTTCTTCTTTAATGAATAAAAAAACTACTGAATGAATGGCAATTATCCTAGGTTGCTACTCAAACCAAAAAAATAATTAAACGGCGATTTGTCAATTTAATAATGATAACTAATTTGCCGCACCAACTAACTACGAAAAACTCGTTTACATCTTTTTTAGCTTAACCTATGGTTTGCCAATCATGCTAACATAACAAATTAGTTATTGGAAAATAACTTTTGGAAATAATAAAAGCAAGAAATTACATACTATGCGATTAAAGCAAATTTAACAAGACTGCGTTCAATATGAGGCAATAACCGCGAAAAGCTTATTGTGCAGTAATCGTATTGGAAAGTGGAAATTGGGTCAACAGGTGAATAGCATTTGGATATGATAAAGGTAAAAGAGGGAGAAGGGGAGCGAGTGTGATAACTCCTTCCTCCTTAAAACAGGAAAAGAGATGATGACTAATACCGCTATAACTATAAAAATTGTCGAATCAGAAGCGATGGATAAATGGAATTTCCTCTAATTTCTTCACATTCTCTAAATGAAGCTTATGAAGATATTCAAAGTTTATTTTCACGCCCTTTTCGGTTAGTTTATCATTTAAAACTGGAGGCAAGAGGTTAAACGTTTTAATTTCAAAATTAGTGTAATTCATGCCATTCAGGATTCAAGAAATATTTTTGTATCGGAGTTCACCATGGATATTTGTTACATACACCACTTCCCTGATGAGTTCCACTATTGGTTGACTGTGGAATGGATATTCGCAGGTGGCATTTCTTCCCTCGAAAACTTGCGCAAGGCAGTCGTGTGGAGCAAGTTGCTGCAATTCCTCCTTCTGACAGATGGTTACATCTTGAATTTGAGTACATTTCCCGCTTATACCATACGTTACTCCCTGGGTCATAAACAGATTAGAGTATTCAAGATGAATCATTTTATTATTCCTAATTATAGAACGGACAAGGATATGATTAAAATCCGTGTGCTCGGTTTTCGGTAGGCAGACAACATACAGAAGAAATGATTCTTTAATCAACACCATGGGGAGTGATTTAATTTCGAGAAGAATTTTACTAATTTCCATACTGTCCAACAGATTAGAATTTATTATACCCCGTTTTGCTAATTGATTAGCCAATACTATTTCCTGAATCTCGTTTTTTTAGAATTGTCATCTTATTGAACAGCATTTGTTCGAATTTATTGTCATTCAAAGTATCCATTTCTACAACAATGTTATTGTTATCATCAATAAGTCCGGCTGACACTTCAGTTAGATGTTAATTTATCCTATATTGTTGATTATTTTTATCTATAATATAATGCTGTTCTGGCTTTTGAGAACCTTGTTCCAATCAGTGGAATTTGGGCTGCCCGTCAGCCATTTCCACGCTGATCCTCTCCAGTTTATCGAACGCTTTCTCTTGCCGTAGCCTCTATTTCTTAATTGTTCTTATAATTCCCTTATCAAAGATAATTGATGATGAAATTGTGGACTAAGATACTGGACCGGTTTACACGGTGTTGTAGCACAGAATGCAGACTTTCCATTATTTCATTGTATTTCGCCAAATCGATAGCGTCTATAATTTTGAAATTCCCGTTTATAATCCTTCCGGGTCCTTGTCGAATGGTGATAATCGGTCCATGGGGCTTATGTATTCTTTTTGCAGTAGTTCTGGCCACCGTGACGCGGTTGTTCTTGGCGACTATTTCTTTCTTGAAAAGTCGTTTATTTTTAGATTTAATCTGTTTATCCAGCTTATAAACTATGTCTCCCGATTTATAGGTTCGTGGCACAGTTCTTCCAGAGTTATGATTCTTGGTTTGACCTTTTTGCTTTCGCAATATTTCCTGCCCTACATCATGATTCAATTTAATCTTAAAATCAATCAACTCCTGATAATTGATAGACTGCGTTCTGCCGAAAAATATGTCCGTTGGCTTTTTCCCAGTTACGGAATGAAATGAGTTATTTTACCTATCAACCACAACATGAACCAACTCTTTGGAGGAAAGATCAGGGAGTTCGTGACGAAGACATCTTACTAACTCAAGTATGGTCAAGTGCAGCCGTTCAATAGCTCCATTTACTTCGAGATTCGAGAAAATTAAGGATAATTGGGCTAATGAAACCACCTTAATTATCCAGGACTAATACCCTAGGTACCGTGAAAAAGTGATTTATTTTTTATAGAGAAAACCTTACTTACTTACAGTATACTTTTTAATAAGGCCGGTAATCCTCGGAAAGTAATATTTTTCAAGGATCTGCTCCTTATTTTCCCTATAATTGTGAGCTCTGCGATGCTCCTTCATGATAAGAGAAACTTTATTTTCCTCGCTGTCGATGTCTTGTACTTGGACGATGAATAATGGGATAATGAGTATTCTGAATTTGGAGAATTGTTCTCTGAAGATTTCTTGCAATAGTTGAATGAATTGTTCCGGTATTTGAATACCACTTATAATATTAAGGCTTAGTACCTCTTTCAACCCTTCAATCAATCTGTCCTTACTTATCTGTTCAAGGCGGATATAATGCCTGTGATAAGTAGGATGAGGTTCCTCGTGCGCTCTCATTTCCTTCCCTTCCGACAGTATTATCTGGTTTTTGAAGATATTAAGAGGGGCTTCGTAATGTGGCATGAGATCAGTGCTGTCTTGGTCCGCGCTATGTACCGTTTCAGAGCTAGAAGTTAACATGTTCGCTACAAGAGGTAATCTAGAGAGGGCATTAGCTACTACATTGGTCTTGCCAAGTTTATAGATTAACTCGTAATTATATTTTTCAATTCTCACCTTCCAGCGCTTGAGCTAGGCATTGTGGTTACTATTGCTAAGTGCAAAATTTAATGGTTGATGGTCAGTTAGAATTTTTATCTTCTTCGCTCCATAAAGGTATGTTCTTAGTTTGTCTAGAGCTCAAACAAATGCCAACATTTCCTTTTCGTTGGTAGCATAATTTTCCTCTGTTTTGTTTAGTGTCCTTGACACGTAGGTAATTGGTCTGTCCCTTCCAATTTCCCCCTGGGACAGGACTGCTCCAATTGCATGATTCGATGCACCCGTTGTTAGGATAAAAGGTTTCCCGCAATCAGGAAAAGTGTAAATTTCTGAGGAAGTGAGGAGCTCTTTGAGGTCATTAAAAGCCTTCAGCTCTGTTTCGTCAAATTCGATATCTTTTCGTTTTGACTGATTGGCTCTAATTTGAGCATTTTCACCTCTCTTTAAGTTGGTCAAAGGCTTGGCGACTTTCGCAAAGTCTTTTATAAATCTCCTGTAATAGGAAGCTAATCCCTAAAATGCTTTAAGCTCTTTTAAATTAGTTGGAGGCTTGATTCCATTACTTGCCGATATTTTCCTGGGATCGGGCAAAATGCCGTCTTGAGAAATAATATCCCAAGAATTCTACCTTTGGCTTAAAAAATGAAGATTTTGCCAAATTCATCCTCCGTTCTACCAAGGATGATGATGTCATCGATATATACATACATAGCATATTTTACCTATGAACAGTTTCAGCATATCAGCGTTCTTAAGCCCAAATGGCAACTGAGTGAATTCATACTTGCCATTCAAGGTCGAGAAGGCTGTCTTCGGAATGTCACTCTCCTTCACCTTGATTTGATGAAAACCTGATGTTAAATCGAAAGTCGTGAAGTGTTTGGAAGTTCCAAAGCTCGCAAGGGTATTTGCTATGTCCGAGATCGGATAAGTATCTGACACAGTAACGCCATTAAGTTGTTTAAAATCAACTACAAGACGATACTGCACTATCCAAATGGGTGAATTGTAAGGGTTTTTTGATAGTCGAGTGATACCATCTTCAAGCATCTTGGATATTTGTTTCTCCACTTCCGACATCAAATTAACAGGATAGGGATATGCTTTGGTATATATCGGCTCTGCTGTCGAGGTTTTAATTTCGGCTCTAGCATTCGTTTCTACAATTTCGTTATCATTAATTTTTCCAAAAATATACGAGTGCTCATTCAACAGGTTTCGTAACTTAGTTTTGATTGCCCCAGTGAGGTGATCATTTTTCGTTTCCATAGCATTCACTTGTTTCGACTCCTTTGCTTTAAGAGGAATTTTATTGTTTGGTTTATTTATAAGAAAGTTATCCTTCCTGTCGATGATAGAGCCTAGTTCTTTTAGGATATCATCGCCAATGATGCCACCAAAGGTCTTAAGACCCGGCAAAACATGATAGTCCAAGAAAATGTTGTTACCAACATTTTTAAAGAGCTGATCGGTAATTTTCAATTTAGTGGGAATCTCTCCAGCGGCTGACTGAATGTTGAAAGGTTTCGATATTGGCCTGGCATTAAACGCAAGCTTACTGCAAACAAAGTTCTTGTTTGCACCAGTATCGATCAGAAAATTCAGAACTTCGCCGTTACTTGTCGTATATTCTATGTATGGTACGCTAGAGAGGCGTCCACCATAAAATTTAAGTGGTTATTCTCAAAAATATCGCCTTGATCCCCAGATTGTTCATGGTAGGCTTCCTCGAACTGATCTTGCAATTCTGGTTCGAAGGGCTCCCAGGTAAAATGTCGCGCAAGTTAACTAATTGAAAGATAATTATTCTTTCTTAGCTTACTTTATTGGTATCTGATATTTGACTGAAGTAACACATAATTGACAATTGTCTTTTATACTATGATCAAAACAAAATTATTATCCAAACAAAAGATATGAACATTCGAATTTTTGCAATGTGATATGTTTTGGTTTGATTATGTTCTAACAAATGTACACAACAAAAGATATTTACATTGATGTTCTGAAGTTTAATGTTTTGAGAGATATATTGTTTTGTCTGGAGTTTAATGTTGAGAGATGATCCAAGTGCTGTTTTGTTGATGCAAAATTTGATAACATGTCTATGTGGAGATACTCTGGGGACATGATGATGTTATGGGATGATACGAGTGTTGTTTTGATGATGCAGAATTCAGTATCAATGCGCAGATACTGTGGGAACATTATGTTGATTTTGTAGCTATGTTCTGAGAATCTATGAACATTATATTGATGTTGTGTTCTGAGAACCTGTTGGTTGGTCCTGTGACGTAACTCGCACTACTTTCGCTTGAAACTGTGTTTCCAGATTATAGAGACGCTCAGATTTTTTTGGAAAGTTTTCCGATTCATTGGAACGCTTAATTGGGTGGGAATGGGAGGTAGGAGGTCTATTAATATAATTCACCTGACGCTTTTGAATAGACCTGTCTACATCCATTGGAACGAGAGGTTTGGGTTGAGTAGGTCTAGCTGGTGGACCACTCGTAGGCATCTGAGGTTTATGGTTAATATTGTATGCCTGATTCCTCTGTCGTAAATCAAGTTGTTGCTACCAACAACTCGCTCCCTACGGATTTTCTACCTTTGCCTTAGCAATACCAAATTGTGAGATAAATTGGTTTACCGGTGCTGAAATAGTATATTAACATTTCTCTGGTGGATCGAAAAATTCTTAAAATTCAAATTTTGGAACTCCAAACAAGAGGCGTATGCTTCTGGGTGTTTACGGTTTCTGCCACTCGCGAATATACTTTTTTTGCTGTGTGTTTCTAAGGGATTAAAATTCCACGGATTCGTTTCACTTATTAACTTCTTACAGTTATTCCTGTTTTTCTTGGGTATAATTAACGGTGGTAACGGTTCTTTCGGCGACAGTTACTTTCTGCTCGGGCACCAGTTATCCCGTTTTCGAGGTACTCAAACCAAAAAAATAATTAAAATGTGATTTGTCAATTTAATATTGATAATTTACGCAGCAACTTAAACACTAACTACAAAAAAATTCGTTTACCTCTTCTTTAGCTTAAGGGAGTCATCCTGTGTGAAGGCCGTTTTTAAGGTTTTGTGTAAACACAAAACCTTATTAAAATCGGTTTACCGTCTGTCTGTCTGTCTGTCCGACTGTCTGTCTGTCTGTCTGTCCGTCACACGCATTTTTCTCGGAAACGGTTACAGCGATTGACACCAAATTTGGTAAAAAGGTGGGAACTGTGAACGCTCACGCATACAGTTACATCCTCTTACGTCGAATTTAAGGGGGGGTCCCCATACATGCAAAAGGGGGGTGTAATTTTTTTTTTCATCAAATGTAGTCATGTGGGGTATCAAATTAAAGGCCTCAGTTAGTACTTTTCGAAAACGGTCTTAGTTTTGACATTTGTTGGAAAGGTGGGGAGTGCGGGGGGTTGAAAGTGACCATTCCTTTACGGGGGCCATTCTCAGAAACTACCCAACCGAAAAATCTGAAAAAAATCAAGAGGTTGCCACTATATGGTGCCTGGGCTCCGAAATACCTTCCACACTGATATCTGCACAAATAAAGTTAATAATAGTAGATTACTATAATTTTTAGTAATTCGCTGCAAAACCCCCCTTAAATTCATGCTAGGACCACGAAATTTCGCAACAATATAGGGTGTAATATAGAGCATGACGTTACCGTTTGGTGGAAATCGCACTATTGCTAACAAAGTTATAGTACGTAAAAGTTGCCGCTTCTTTGCAAATTCAAGGCTATAAATGTCAATATCATCCGAAAGTAGATATTCTCACATAATATTGTATATGCATATATTACGTGCTACGTACTAAGAAATGCACAAAACCTTTCGTACCTGAAGCGTCCAGCTTCCGGTTTCCCGACTTGTTTTCACTTTTTTTAGATTTTTTTGTAAAGAATTGGATAAAGATACAAATATGAATTTTTCACCATAAATTTATTAATATCTAGGGCGTGCATAGTGATTTTTTCAGCCCTATTGCATAGTTCGTTATTGAAATACAGAGCAATTTATACACCCATCTCCAAAAAAAGGTGTTTTTCTACTTCCACGCTAGAGGGCGCCGCGATCATCTTAAAGAAAAAAACTAAACGGCAATGTAACGTACAGATTTAACTACATTCCGCAAACTGGGATTATTAAAAAAATATTAAAAGCTAAATTTTTGGTGCTGTGTTAAACTTTTTTTGTGAATTTTAGTGTTTTTCACGGCTTCTTCAATGAATAAAAAAACTACTGAATGAATCGCAATTATCCTAGTTTGTGGACCGTACAAATATGTTCTGAATAAGTCGTGAAAATTTCAAAGAATTTCGTTGAATAGATTTTGGGCTATGTTGGCAGCAGATTTTCAATATGCAATTCCAAGAAAAACGCATTTAAAAAGTAGAATGCGATTTTTAGCCATAAAACCATAACTGACAATTAATCTGCTATAGCTAGTCCGTAAACCTTAGGTTTCTTCAAACACATGTACAGCGTTGGCTTCAATTCTTGTCCTTTTAGCGAAATCATTCGAATCTCATTCGGACCAATAAATGCGAGCTTTATTATAGCGATCGACATAAATCTGGCATGTGGATTATCACGTGTGTAACACTATAATTTCCAGACGACTGCGAACATCAAAAAATCACTTTGCCCATAGATACTACACTATATTTATGCCAAAAAAAATCGATTTCTCGAATCCGACACACGGGATGATCCCCTTAACCTATTATATGATTTACCAATAATGCTAACATAACAAATTTAGTTATTGGAAAACAATTCTTGGAAATAATAAAAGCAAGAATTTACATACTATGCAATTAAAGCTAATTCAACACGACTGCGTTCAATATGAGGCAATAACCGCGAAAAGCTTATTGTGCAATAATCGTATTGGGAAATAGAAATTGGGTCAACAGGTGAATAGCATTTTGATATGATAAAGGTAAAAGAGGAAGAAGGGGTGCCAAGGGAGTGTGATAACTTATATGATTCTAGAATGAGCTTAAGGGAGGCCCCTTCAATTTTCGAAAAATTTAGACAATAGTTATCTTTATTTGAGCAGATATCGGTATGGAGCCCTGGCCACCAAGGGCAGCTTCGCGATTCGTTTCAGCTTTTCGGTTGAGTAGTTTTTGAAAGAAAGGGTCATTTTTGACTTCCCGCGCTCCCCCGCTTCATAATTACAGTAGCGGCTTCAGAAAGTACTAATCGAGACTTTTCATTTGATACCACACATGAGTATATTTGGTAAAAAAAAAGTTACACTCCTATCTTGCATGGGTGACTATACACTGCATGGCATCTACCGCACTTTTTTTCGGCTTTTTTTCACGCTACTGTACACTCTGACCTATTGACAACGAGCAAATAGAATCGTCATTTAACGAAATGTGAAATACTCAAAATGTTTCATACCTAAAATGTCGTTTTTCTTTTGCGATTTCCGCGTTGTTTGAATTTTGGTGATGATTCATGCCCCTCATGACATTCAATTTTTATGAAGAATGAATTTCCCGTATTCTTTTTGATTAGTAGCAATGTTACAAAGTACTAAAATAAATTATCATCTTATTTCATATAGAATCGACGAGTTATTGGACGGTGGACTCCAAATTGGTAGGATAGTAGAAATCTGTGGCCAACCAACATCTGCGAAATCACAGCTATCTCTTTCAATTGCCGTAAATGTTGCTTCTAGAAAAAACATTGAAACTATTTATGTTGACACCAAGCACGATTTGTCGGGAGTGGTTATTCGAAACATGTTAAGATCACGAAGATACACAGAAAATGTCATTGCGGAAACATTACAAAAAATACGAGTAGCGAGAATTTATTCAGTTGAAAAACTAATTGAATTGTTCGAAAATTTGGATAAGAGGATGACTGACAAGGATAACTCCTTAGTTATTATCATCGATTCATTGCCGTCACTGATGTACCTCCATCATGGTGAAGCAAAATTCGAAGGTAAGTTAGAGTACACTTGGGAATAAATTGTACAGGAGTAACTCCATTTAGACCAGCAATTGGTTCTATGAAAACGCCTCATTAGTTGAAAATCATCATCATCATCATCATCAACGGCGCAACAACCCGTATCCGGTCTAGGCCTGCCTTAATAAGGAACTCGGTTTTGCGCCGAGGTCCACCAATTCGATATCCCTAAAAGCTGTCTGTCGTCCTGACCTACGCCATCGCTCCATCTTAGGCAGGGTCTGCCTCGTCTTCTTTTTCTACCATAGATATTGCCCTTATAGACTTTTCGGGTGGGATCATCCTCATCCATACGGATTAAGTGACCCGCCCACCGTAACCTATTGAGCCGGATTTTATCCACAACCGGACGGTCATGGTATCGCTCATAGATTTCATCATTGTGTAGGTTACGGAATCGTCCATCCTCACGTAGGGGGCCAAAAATTCTTCGGAGGATTCTTCTCTCGAACGCGGCCAAGAGTTCGCAATTTTTCTTGCTAAGAACCCAAATTTCCGAGGAATACATGAGGACTGGCAAGATCATAGAGTTACATGTAGAGGGTGTCGTGGTTGCGGTTTCCAATCCTCTTGAGCGAATAACGAAGAAAAAACTCGATTTTACACTTAGATCAATACGTAGCTCGAACTCAGACTGCTTTAACAGGCTGTGAGTCAGCGTATTTATACATTTATTTTCTATTCCTTTCTCTTTCTTATTTCTATTTACATAATGTCCTTAGTTACTATCCTGGAAAAGCCAGTTATATATATCGCTAAAAAAAACCCAGGATACATTCCTTTAATTACGGGTTTTACTCTCCCGACAAATTCGCGTAAAACCCTAATATATTTGTGACTGTTTATTGCGGTGTGTTTCGTAATAACGTATTGTGATCTTGTATCGGGTTCAGGTAAAAGAGTTTCCCGGGGGATATCCAACACGTGTGACGTAACTCCTCCCCCTTTTAAGTACAAACTGTTCGCAGTTTGAGTAGGTATAAGTTTTGTATAGGATTTGCTTACTTTCTACGATTTACGCTTATAATGGGGATACATCATCGTATACAATCTTAATTAATTATGTACTGACTCTTTTTTTTTCAGTTACAATAATACATTCTATTTCTTGTTCTAATTACATCTGATTTTGGAGTTACAATTACTCATTTATTAAATGTGCTTAACAGTAATAGTACTTATTATATATTAGATTAATATTATACCACTATATATCCTCGATTCAACCAAGATATCTAAGTTAATTCATATCAGTTTTATTTTGTTAGGTTTTTGTCTCATCCATCAGATATCAGAAATATTTTGTATGTTTGAGCCTTTTCATATTTTGTGGGTGGATTTTTTGATTATTTTTAGCTTTTTTGAATCTGGGGTCTAATTTTTGAGGTGTTGGGTTTTTAATCCAGTTAGAGTCTAATTCTGCTGACTGTCTACTCTTGTTGTGGTATTCTAAATTTTTCTTTTTGGTTTGTTTCAAATTCTCGTAGACGATTTCATTATTTATCATACTTCACCAAAATACACACTGATGGCTTATATTTGTGTGCACAATGTGTTGTTGTATTGTAATATCTAACGCATTCTTGTACTGGATCTAATAAAAGGGTTAGTTCGTTATTTTCTAATTTTTGCCTGAGTAAAAAGGTTCGTATATGCTCGTTAAGAGTTCTGTGTGCGATCTCAACATCTGAATTACCTGTCCTGTGGATGGGACTCGTAAAATGAATATCTATTTGTTCGTTTTCAAACCATTCTTTTGTTTTTTTTGTGATATGAGAGCCAATTTTACCAATACCAATTTTATTGAAGAGTGTCGTCAAGGCATTTATGATAGTATCCCATTGACGGTTTTTAAGGTTTTGTGTGAAACAAAACCTTATTAGAATCGAGACGGTGTCTGTCTGTCCGTCTGTCTGTCTGTCTGTCTGTCACACCCGATTTATTCGGAAACGGCTAGACCGATTGTCACGAAAATTGGGGAGAGTATGTAATCTGGTGATCCCTTTACATGCAGTAAGTGGCGCCATCTTGTGTTAAGTTTAAGGGGGGCTCCCCATATATGTGAATGGAGGGTGCAAATTTGTTTTTCACAGAATGTAGCCATGTAGGGTATCAAATGGAAGGTCTCAATTAGTACTTTTTCGAATCTGGTTCAATATTTGATATTAGATGAAACATAGGGGAGTGAGGGTTCAAAATATGACCCACAAAAAGTGTAACAGGTCTCGTTCTCAGAACCTATCCAACCGAAAAATCTGAAAAAAATCACAGTGGTGCATCTCTACGAAATCTAGGCCTCAAAATATATCCGGTTCCGATATCTGCACAAATAAAGTTAATAATAGTATATTTCCACATTTTATAATTTTACCCGGCACCCCCCCCTTATGTTCATCCCTGAAGTACAAAATTTGGCATGTGTGTAATGAAGAATATAATGCACAGTTTGGTCAAGTTTGAATAAAATCCAACTATTATTAACAAAGTTATAGGGGGTGAAACTTTACAATTTTTTGTGAATTTCGTGCACTCTACAACCCGCATGACGTCATCATCACATATCAATTCGTCAATACCACAACGAAATGAATTCTTATGAATTGGGTCGCAGACAATTATTTTGTTTTAGTTTTTTAGTTATTTGTCAACCAGACATGTGTGTATGTAGGTATATAATATATGCGTGCTAATGAACTTTGCGGGTAGTGCCTAATTCAGTTAGATATAAGACGTAAATCGGAAATATGGGTACGATAAATTTAGATACGTGCATATACGTGTACAGTAGGTAATAGGCAGTTTGTTTGTTTAGGGTGAGCGTGATATCTATGGCTCTAATATGTACGTATGTCTCGTAGTTTGGAAAAATATGAAGGATTATGTTGGATTTGTAACTATATACGGACAGAAAAATGTGCGTCTCTTACATAAGATGAACACAAAACCTTTATACCCGAAGCGCAAGCTTCCGGTATTCCGACTTGTTTATTGGTATAATTGCGAGGAATTTGGAAAATTTGTCAATGCATGTTATATACATCTGATTCTTATGTTTGTACCATATATCCATGTGGTATACTTCTCTAATTTTACTAGGGGTCAATGTTTCTTTGTAAGGTTCCTGTCGTATGTACTTTGATGACAAATTTCACATTTATTTACAGTCACTCAAAGTGAAAATGATCCACCCATTGAAAATGACTTTAGTCGAGTTAGATTAAAGTATAGTTAATACAAATGAATTTATTTCAACGTAATAATAATTCTTGATATGTTAGTAATAAATACTCAAGATATATTTGAAATTAGTGTATTTTCTTTGCAGTTACTTGTTAATATTTGTCATTGGTCCGAATATGGGGTCAAAGTGAAAATGATCCAGGCAACTTATTCCAATGAACTTGGTACTAAACTTTTGTGATGTACTGTTAAAATGCGTAGCTGTGCAACTGTGCAGTTGACTATAGCCCTTCGCTGAGTGCAGTCATCAGTTACATTTCTATTTCGGCAAGTTTTTCTAGTGAAATGGGTCTACACACGACGTACGAAGAGCGGGAGGTAGTGATCCATCATTTTATGCTTGGAAAAAGTAAAAGAGCGATAGCGAATATTGTTAATAAAAGTCCTTCAAGTGTACAACATATAATTGAGCGATTTAGAGAAAATCGCATCGGTAATAAAGTTCGTATAAGTCCTAAAAAGGCTTTTTCCGAACGTGACGAACGATGGATTTTAAATTTGGTTCGAGACAATCCTAAAATAAGTGCACCAAAAATACGTGTAGAAGTTGAAAAGCATTTAGGTATCAAGGTCTGCGACGAAACAATCCGAATGGTTTTGAGAAATCATGGATTTAACAATAGAGCCCCTCGAATAAAGCCGTCAATTAGTCCAAAAAATAAGCAACGCCGGCTAGAATTTGCAAATCGTTACTATTCACACGGTCCAGAATTCTGGAACAACGTTATCTTTGCAGATGAGAGCAAATTTAATGTTTTTGGATCCGACGGAAAAGTTCGAGTATGGAGAAAGAAGAATGAAGAGTTAAATTTGAAAAATTTACAAGCGAGCGTAAAACATGGGGGCGGTTCAGTAATGGTTTGGGGTTGCATGGCAGCCAATGGGGTCGGGAATATTTATGTCATAGACGGCAATATGGACAAATTTATGTACCTTCAAATTCTAAAGGACAATATACATGCCAGTGCCAGAAATTTGGGTCTTGAAGGGAATTTCCAGTTTTACCAAGATAACGACCCCAAACACAAATCGTTTCTCATTCGCGAATGGATGCTCTACAATTGTCCTAAGGTTATCGAAACTCCACCACAATCACCAGATCTGAATGTTATCGAGCATTTGTGGGACTTTCTAGACGATCGAATCAGGCAACATAGAATATCTAGCCGAAATCACTTAAAGCAGGTTATTTTGGAAGAATGGGCAAAAATTCCATCAGAATTCACAAAAAAACTTGTTGAGTCAATGCCAAGAAGACTGTCAGCTGTTAGGGTGGCTAAAGGGCTTCATACTAAATATTAATTAGCTAAAAAAAATTTTGAATTTACTTTGTTTTTGCCTTTTCTATTTTAATGGATCATTTTCACTTTGACTAGGAATTATGCATTTTTATGTTTATGTTATTATATTTATAAATGAAATAAATTTTTTATTTTTTACAAACTTAAAAGTAAACGAGTTCATCTTAAGCAACATTTTTTTATTTATAGTAGTTCATGATTTACTTATTTTCAATCAGTACAACACATTTTAACTGCTTTATACCGGGTGGATCATTTTGACTTTGAGTCACTGTATGTAGTTTTGAATAAAATCTTTTAGTTTAGGGTAGTAGTATTTAGTTCGTACTTCAAAGTACAATTTATTCATGCCAATGTGGTTTGTTTGTTTATGCATTTTTGCAATTATCTCCATGATTTCGCTGAGCGAACAATCATATAATAAAGAGTTAGCATTAACCAGAGTTGCTTTCCTATTTGCTTGTTTCCAAATATTATATTCTTTTTGTAAAATGTTTTTTAGTTGGGACCTTAATTCCTGTAGTTCCTATTAAAGGTACATGGTTGTTCAGCACGTACTTAGCTTGCGTCTCAGTGAACTCTTTAAAAAAAAATGTAGTCCTTTTTTTTAGATTATTTTTTTCCTTCTTGGCAACCTTTGTTGCGCCTACTTTGCTAACAATTTGGGTAGAGAAACAGTTAAGTGGTTTTTCGGATATTGGAATATAATGTGAATTATCTTCGAACGAAGTATGCTGCGTTGCTAAATCACTTTCACCCTCTAAAGCGTTTATTTCTATACGAGATAATGCGTCTGCTACTACATTTACCTTGCCTTTAATGTATTTGATATGAAAATCGTACTCCATTAACTTTAGTTTCAACTTTGCAGTTTCGGATTATCAGTTTTAAGGTTTTCCAAATATGTAAGAGGTTTATGGTCGGTGTGCAATTCGAACTTCCGTCCGTAAATATAAGGTCTGAAATAGCTTAAAGCATATATAATGGCTAGTAGCTCCTTCTCGATTGTTGCTAACTTTGTTTCTGAAGAATTTAGTGTTCTGGATGCAAACCATATTGGTTTATTATCCTGTGACAACACTGCTCCTATCGCAAAATTCGAAGCGTCCGTTGTGACTGCGAACGGTTTATTGAAATTTGGAAATTGAAGAATAGGATGGTTAGAGATGTAGTGTTATTTAAATCGACCTTGGCGTCTTTTTGTAAAAATCGAGTCATTGGTCGCGCAATTTTCGCGCCAAAAATGATTTAATTTGTTTTTGTGTTGCTGGTAATGGAAATTTGTCTATGGCCTCAAGTTTTTTAGGGTTCAGTTTAATACCGTCTTTTGTAATGACGTGTCCTAAAAATTCCGTTGATTTATTTAGGAATGAAGTTTTAGACATTTCAATCTTTAAATTTGCGTTTCGTAAAGCTTGAAACACTTTCCTTAGGGCGATTTCATGTTCTATCAGAGTTGTACTATAGCCAAGTATATCATCCATGTATACGATACATGTTTATGTATTTGGCTAGTATTGAATTCATCAACCTCTGAAAGGTTGACGGTGCATTTTTTAGACCAAAAGGCATCCGTGTGAATTCAAAATGTCCTTCGTCTGTTGAAAATGCGGTTTTATGCCTATCCTCGGGCCTTATCTCAATTTGATGAAAGCCCTTTGCCAAGTCTATACTTGTAAAATAATTAGCGTTACCTAATTGACCAAGTATATCGTCGATCTGAGGAATCGGATATTTATCAGCAGTGGTTAAATTATTGATTTTTCTAAAATCGATCACCAACCTATGTTCGTTGCTTTTTTTAGGCACAACCCATACTGGGGAATTATACGGAGACTTGGAGGGTACGATGATACCCTGTTCTAAATCTTCCTTTATTTGACGCTTGACGAAATCTCTAAGGGAGTACGGATACCTACAATTTTGTTGATATATGGGTTCAGAAGTCGTTAGCTTCAACTCATGCTTTATTTCGTGAGTGAAAGTTAGTTTCTTTTGTTTGTCATATTGGATGTCGGCAAATTCATCCTTAACTCTTTCTATCATTAAATCCTCTTCAGTTGTATAATTAGTCTCATTATTTGGATTAACTGAGATTTCGGGAATTTCAGAACTCTCTTTATTTAAAATGTTACTTACTTCGTTTGCTATCATTGAATAATTTTCCCCTTCTTGGATAAAGCTCAGTGAAATATTATTGATTGTAATTATATTTTTTGGAAAGTCTAAAATTGCTTGCGTACCGGAGAGGGCGTTTCGACCGATAATACAGTCGAATGTATTGGATACGAAATCGATTAATTCCCACCCAATATAATGTTTTGTACGAAACTCGGATGGAAATTCAGTTTTTAAACCATATCTTATTTCTTCTTTTTTTTGTATGGTGCTCATGATGAAGGGTTTATCTAATGGATATCGCCGATTATGACCTACTAATTTTGAGTTCATAATGCAATGAGTACTGCCAGTATCAATTAGACATTTTAAAGGTCTTCCTTCGATGGTTAATCGAAGAATTGGGAGTCTTCCGAGGCTGGTAATCGAAAATTTTCGAAGCCCATATGTAATGAAGATCCTGAAGTGGTAGCTGTATTCATTGAGACATCGCCTGAAATTCCGACTATGTGGTCTCTGATTGTAGTTTCCTGAATTCTGACGGTGATTAAATTGAGCCTGATTGTTATTAGGTTCATAAACTTGATTACGAAAATTGTTGTTGGAATAATTATTTTGAGAAGAATTTCTGCTTGTGTTGAATTGAGTCGGAGGGTAATTATGATTAAGATTATGGTTAACTTGATTCCTAAAAGTATTATCGTATTGAGAAAAATTTCTGCTTCGGTTGAATTGATTCGGAGCGTTATTACGATTACTAACATGATTTCGGAAAGTATTATTATAATTATTGTATTGGGATGAGTTTCTGTTCTGATTTACACTAAATCGAAGATATCCCGCATTCACTAAAACTGCGTAAGCGGCCTCTAAAGTGTCGGGCTTATGCGCACAGAGCACTCCCGTTACAGGCTCTGGACATTTATCAATATAGCAATATTTCACCATTTCCCTTCTTAATTTAACCTCATTTGCAGGTTGTTCTGCTGTATATGCAACATTCGTTTTAATTTTGTTGCAAATAATATTCAAGTACTTACTTACATACTCGTATAGTTCGGCGGGAGTTGTGAACTGTGCTGTCAGTATTTTCTCCATAAGTCTGGATTCTGATTCCGGTTCGTCGAAATGCAATAGAAGTGCCCCTTTATTCGAAGTCCACTGCGTTGATGGCAAGGCGTTGACGACTTCTTTCGGTTTTCCCAGAAGCTTTCCCATGATTTGATAGTTGATGAGCGTTTGTTGATCTTCTGCAAAAGTCTGAATCATCTTTTGGATTGAGTCGATCGAGCCTATAAAAGTATGAAGATCGTGCTGGTCCCCCATGAAGTTGGGTAACGAGCTTATGTGTGCAGTTATCGTTTTGAAGTCCATGTTCTTCGTTTTGTATTTGTTCACTTGCGGATTATTTTCTTTACGCTCCAACGTCGGTAGGGCATCCAATAAATCTTGTACCCACGCCACTTTTGTTTTCGCTTATAACACCGAAAATAAAATCCTTGGTAGTTGAACGGCCGACTGCGCCAGTTACATGTAGAGGGTGTCGTGGTTGCGGTTTCCAATCCTCTTGAGCGAATAACGAAGAAAAAACTCGATTTTACACTTAGATCAATACGTAGCTCGAACTCAGACTGCTTTAACAGGCTGTGAGTCAGCGTATTTATACATTTATTTTCTATTCCTTTCCCTTTCTTATTTCTATTTACATAATGTCCTTAGTTACTATCCTGGAAAAGCCAGTTATATATATCGCTAAAAAAAACCCAGGATACATTCCTTTAATTACGAGTTTTACTCTCCCGCAAATTCGCGTAAAACCCTAATTATATTTGTGACTGTTTATTGCGGTGTGTTTCGTAATAACGTATTGTGATCTTGTATCGGGTTCAGGTAAAAGAGTTTCCCGGGGGATATCCAACACGTGTGACGTAACTATAGTCTTCTACAGTAAGAGCTTCGACACTATGGTGAGACGTTTCGAGCGGAACAGTCGTTGTAAACTGAAATAGGTTCTGTTGGCTGCCAACAACCGTGCGCGGATTTCATCATCCTAGCTGTTATCGGTTGTTTTCGACCCTAGATAGGAGAAATTATGAACGGTCTCAAAGTTGTATTCTCCTATCCTTATTCTTCCTGTTTTACCAGTGCGGTTTGATGTTGTTGGTTGATTCGTCTTCGGTGCTGACGTTGCCACCATATATTTTGTTTTGCCTTCATTGATGTGCAGCCCAAGATCTCGCCCCAATTGCCGTCTGCTCGATCTGGATGAAGGCAGTTTGTACGTCTCGGGTGGTTCTTCCCATGATGTCGATATCGTCAGCATAGGCGAGTAGTTGGGTGGACTTGAAGAGGATCGTACCTCTTGCATTTACCTCAGCATCACGGATCACTTTCCCCTTGTTAGTTGTTAGTTGAAAATAGCGTACATAAGCTCAAACATAGTAAACATTAATAGAGTACGGAGGGAAAAAATTATTGATTAATTGTCGCATGTTATATGGAAAAAATTGGAATCAACGTTTTAAAAAGGATAGAATAAAACCCTTACTAAGGGCGAAAAATAAAAGAAACTCTATTTTCGTATGCAAAATTGAAATCCGGGTAGCTCAGTGATTTGAACACAAGGCTGTCGTACTGTAATCAAATCCCGCTGATGGCATTCAGATTTGTATTACAATTTGACGTCGGATACCAGTCGACTCAGCTGGGAATAAGTATCTGAGTTAAATAAGGGTAATAATCTCGGACGAGATTTGCCTCCTAAAGGGTACTGCTAGCCCATACAGTCTTGAATGAAAGCACACTTCAAGGCCCTAATCCAATTGGATTGTTGCGCCAACGATTATTATTTCCGAGTTGTCACAATCTCGGCAGATGTCGGATTTTACCTAATACTAGCACTAAGTGCCAAGCATTTAGGCTCGGACGATCTTACCTACTTAAAAACTAAAGGGGTACTGGTGGTGCTGGCCGGTGGTAGGTCAATGGGAGAATGCGTCTAGAAGTCCCCGCAACATCGAGCACGTTTGCAGAATGGTGTATGGCACGCATGAACCCCTCTGGCCCAGCAAATAGCTCTCCAGCACAAAACCATCTGTTCGACAAATGCAAATCGACAAATGGCTGCCAAAAACAATTCATGTGTTTACTGTACATTGCCTTCGACTTCCATTCATCGATCCGCTCTTGGTCCGACTTCACCCCACTCAGAGGACTGAAAGATCGATCCTTCAAGTTAAGTGGAGTCACAGTTTGCTTTACAGACAGCCGCATTCAAGGGACTCGCCTGCTCTTTGCTGTAAAAACAAGCCCGCAGCGACTCGACTTGGCGATGATGTTGTGCCGCCACGTCAACCACGCCCATACCTGCGATGTTATGAGGCAGATTCATCCACTCCACGGCATAGTTTGGATGGTGCATTCGGAATCTGGACGTAGTTGTCCGTATCCGCTGCTGGACGTTTTCCAGATTGATCTTCGTCCACGGCAATATTCCGAATGCATAAGCCAGTGAAAGGATAGCGAATACATTCAAAGCGCTTATTTTATTCTTCCCCGATAGATGCGATTTCAGTACCAGTTTTTCACGTCGCAGGAATTCAGACAAGCATCCTTCAGATCACCAACTCGAGCATGCGTTCCTTGCAGAATTCCTAGGTACTTGTTGAAGTCTGTCTCGGTCACAGCTGCGATGTGAAGGTCACCAATGCTATGTCCGGCATGCGGCTCGTGATGACCTTTGCGAATGACTTGGATCCGACACAAGTCTAAGCCAAACTCCATCCGAATATCACGGCTGACCATTGCTATTCGCAGCAGACTTCTAAGATGGTCATCAGTACCAGCATACAACTTGATGTCATCTAAGTACATCAAGTGTGTCAGTTCGCACTTAGCACGTAGGTCATACTTTATTGCAGAACCATGCCCTCTAGCTTCATTCAGTAGCCATGAAAGGGGGTTCAGTGCCATACAAAATCAAAGGGGACTCAACGAATCCCGCTGGAATATGACCCCTCCGTATACGGATGGTCTCTGAGGTATTAGCACCCTCATATCTGCGCACCGATAAGGTGGTATGCCACCCTTCCATGACTGTCGCCAAAAACTTTATTAGTTTCGGATCAATGTGATACAGATATAGGACATCGATTAGCCAGGTATGCGGGACGCTATTGAAAGCCTTGGCATAATAGATATAGCAACTGAGGAAGTTTCTTTGGCCTCTAGTTGCTTGTCCTACAACTGTCGAGTCGACAATGAGTTACTCTTTACAACCCCTTGACCTAACTCGGCAGTCCTTCTGTTCTTCGGACAGAATGTTGTTGGTCTCGAGGTATGCATTGACCCTTCCACTAATAAAGGACGTAATGAATTGATGATAAGCAAGAAATCGGTCTTGTGTCTGCATGGTCCTACACCGTGTCGTTCTTAGTGATAAGGTAGGTAATCTCCGCTCTGAGGTAGGGTGGAAATTCCTCCGGCGTACTTATGATCTCATTTATACTGTGTGCCAACCGACTGCGCACGCTGGTAAATTTCTTATACCAGAAATTCTGCACCCGATCCAGACCTCTGAATTTCCTGTCGAACTTCCTCTTCGGTAACATCCCCAAAATTCATGCCAGGCGTATTGACATGGCCGGTGCCTTCGGCGGTGATCCACTCAGCATGCTGGGCGGGTAACCCCCAAAGTCCACCTCAATATTCTTTCACTTCCTTTACCGATAACTGCACTGTCTGGATGCTCTGCGACTCGCTGCACAATCACGTGCGCGAATTGCGGGAAACGCTCGACGAAGCTCTGGTGCAACAAGGGGCGGTAAGATGTTGTACCCGCCGTTATTTTGTAGTAGGAGCGGATGATGAAGAGGTTCACTTCTTCAGTCCACTTCCTTGACCCTACGCGAACCTCCCTGCCGGTCGCCACAGATTTTGGCGAAACAGCTGCATCAGGCGGAGCAATGCTTCTAGTTGTCGTGGCGCCTAGACGTCGAACCGCTCCACGACTAGCCCGACCCAGTCACCAAGTCAGACGACTCCCACTGGTTATCCGTACCGGACCTTCTTCTCATTTTTGGTGGTGGATTTTATCCCTAGTTGCCAGGTGTGGCGATAGCTTCCTCAGTGGGTAATCTGCAAGACTGCAAAGTTCCTGCACTTTCCTCACCTACTCCCTGAGACGCTGCGGTGCCGTATAGCCATTCAGACTGGAGCTATCCTCCTTTCACAACCGGGCTTGGGACCGGCTAGGGCGGAGTTCTGATTATTATTATTAAAATTGAAATCCGGACAGTGCGAAAAAAGACGTAATAACGGCATTGAATACTTAAAAAATTACTAGTTAATACTTTATATGGAGGCTTTTAGCACTGGGCAGTGACATGGATTTGACCAAATCTGGGACATTTTCGGCTGAAATTTGTCTCCATTAATCGAGAAGACGTTCCATCAAGTATTTTTTATTCGAAATTGGACCTCCGCGAAGTCTACCTTCGGCATAATTATGCAGGTTCTCATTAATATTGCACTCCGAGGATTGTGGCGAGGAGCTTCGGACAATTGAACACAACCACATGCGTGTTTTTCACGCTTCATGTTTCGGGTCACTGTTTTGTCATACCTAGAATTTTTTACAAATACTTAATATCTCTACGCTGGCATGCATATTTTTTAAAAATATGAATGTACATATTCGCATCCGAATGGTACATTTCCCACGCCGTCCGCATCATAACAGCCACCATACCATTGCACTTCCAACTTTACTGTAATTTTCAGATTTTTCGACTGCAGTTTTGTGTTAGGCTTTCTCTGTTTTTACTTTTCCATCGCAGGAGAATACATTAAATTCAGGCTCGTCGACAAAAAAGATAGTCCTGAGCAAACTCATATTGCTTCACTTAATTGACTTCATTAACAAAAGTTTTATTCCGTGCTATACGTGAAATGCACGATGAGGGAAGTACTGTGGGGGAGGAGGCTTTTACGGCGCGGACTGACGTGGGAAATGTGTTATTCGTGGAGGGCAATATGGATGCGAATATATATATTAATATTTTTTAAAAAAATCTGCATACCAGCGTAGAAAAACTGAATATTTGACAAACATTCAAGATATGCCAAAACAGTGACCCGAAACATAAAGCGTTAAAAGCACGCATGATGCTAAAAGTCTTCATAAGGAGTATTCACTAGTAATTTTTTACGTTTTTAATGTCATCAGGACGATTTTTTCACTCTCCGGATTTCAATTTTGGATATGAAGATAGTTTATTTTATCCTTTTTCATTGATACTTTCTGTATTGTATACAACAGACTGTACGTAACGTTCTTGCTAAAAAAAACAACACATACAACTCGTTTTATCCCTTCTCTGAGCACTTATGTATTTCGTACGACGGTGTCCGGATTTCGCTTTTGCTCACGGATATACATTTTTGCAAGAAATTGTGTATACTGCAGTGGCCAAATCACCATTCAAATAAAATATATACACATTAATGTAAAAAAACAGTTATAAAAAATATGTTCTATTTATTTTAACAAAATACTATTTTATTGTATCTCTATGTTCGGAGCTATGTCAGCAATTCTTCGTAATTTTTAGAAATGCTTTGCAAGAAAGTGAATTCACAGGAACGGAATTTTACCATAATGTTTCTAGAACTTTGTTTTATTCTCCATACTTTTTACAATTTGATGGTCCAAATGGTCAATAGAATAGAACGAATTGACGACAATAAGAATATCCGCTTTGTAAAAACAATGGTACGCGGGTTATTAATTAAAGTGGTCTTATGAACCAGGAAAAGCTGGAGATTGCGAAGGACTTGCTTCCAAAAGACAACGACCCTAAACATACAGTACTCAATTCACGTTTCTATTTATTGTATAATACACCGAACCAATTGAAAACACCACATCAAAGCCCAGATTTCGACTCTGTCGAACATGCTTGGGATCACTGGGAGAGAAAGTTGCATTCCATCCACAGGCAAATCCAATTGAAAGAGCGGCTGATGTTACAGTGAAATGCAATTTCCACCAAATATATTCCTAAACTTGTCCAATCAATGACACAACAAAATATTGAATAAAGTATGTTTTCTTCGAATTTCTTCTTTTACATTCATTTGTTTCTTGTACCTGTGTATTCACTTTATTGCAACAGTGTGGGACCAGCGAAGAGAATTTTGAGAATATCTTTTGATATATTTACACCATACATGCGATTTCCAACTGAATCAATGTAGAATATAAGTATAATCGATTATCGTTGTTTGTATTTTTATCCATTATTGGGTCTGCATTTGGCAGATGTTTCAATTCTTTTTCCACTCTTGTTTATTTACTTTACTGCAGAAGTGTATGTAAAGTACGGTAAAAAAAGGGTCAATGGTGTTTGAAACTATGAAAGCAGAAAAATTTATTTATTATCATATTCCATAACGTAGGAGTAACCCATTTGATTTCAAAGTAGTTTTTCCAGAAATTGAGTAGAAACCTTCTTTAATTTTATCCTAAAATCATCAACGTTTGCAGTAATATATTGTGACGAAAACCATTTTGGAAAATTATATGAATGTAAATCGTTGTAACGTTCGTTGTGTCCGAACACAACGAACAAAACAAATACGTGTCTGCACGCTAAATGTTGGTACCCTAACTGGAACGACCGGGTAACTCGCAAGAGCCCTTCGGAAAAAGCGCATTGATATCTGCGCTCTGCAAGAAACCCAATGGTCTGGTGCCAAAAGCTGCGACTTTGAACAGGAATTCGGTAAAAATGGATATAAACTTCTCTATTTTGGTAGCCCATAATATGGTGTTAGCATTGCCATCTCAACAAGTCGAACGATTTGATGATTGGCTGATGAAGCTCACCGTTATATCAGCTGATCGCACTATTCACTTCTTCACCGCGTACGCACCACAGACAGGCCGACTTGATGCCAGAAGGCAACCTCTCGATGAAAAGACTTGTCACGTGCCTGTTGACGACTATATCATCATTGCCGGATTGTCTCATCTTACTACATTTTAAAGTGGGAACAGTAAAACGCAAATCGACTATATTCTCATAAGACGCCAACATTTTACCACTGTCACTGATTGCAAAGCCAGACCATCGCACCTCAACATCGGCCGTTGATTGCCGTCCTGCGAATTAAGCCACCGATAAAACAGCGTGAGGAACGCACTGGCCCGCCGCGCATTAAATGGTGGCGATTTCGTGAGAAGAAAAAAGAAACGATCTCACTGACACGATTACCGACCATTACGAATGTGGAAGAATCGTGGAACCAAATGAAGGACACGATCCACAAAACGGCCACTGTCAGTGGCAGTGATTTGCCCAGAACTAAGCGATTTAAATACCTCGGATCAACGCTATCAGCCAATGGAGAACTGCGTTATGAAATTGCTTCACGCATTAACGCAACCTGGATGAAGTGGCGTTCCACAACTGGTGTTCTTTGTGATCGACGTATCAACGAACGTCTCAAATCTAAAATTTACCGCAATGTCGTCCTCTATTGTTCTAAGCGTTGGCCGACTATAAAAGACAATGAACGGCGTCTTGCGGTAATGGAGACGAATATATTGCGTTAGACTAGTGGCATGACACGTTTTGATCACATCCGAAATGAGGATATTCGCGATCGTTATGGAGTTGCACCGATTGTGGAAAAGTTGCAAGAGAGGCGTCTTCGATGGTATGGTCACGCAATTCGTGCTAACGAGAATTCACTTGCCAAGATTGATCTGAACATCGAAGTCGATGGTAAACGACCAAAAGGCATAATAACGGTGGCTTGATACGCTGGATGGGGATTTAAAAGCCTTGAGATTGCACCCAGATCAGGCATTTGATAAAGCCAAATGGCGAAACCGATCACGACGAGCCGACCCCGCTTGTGAACGGGACAAACGCTGAAGAAAAAGAAAAAGAGTGGCATGATTGCAGTAGAGGAAGGTACGTTACACGGAATTATAAATGGAAGGAATCAGAAGAGATGGATAAATGAACGCGGAAAAGGCAAAAGTTGTGGGATAATTAAATTGAAAAGCAAGTATCGAGTGAGTATCGTAAGGCAGTTCAGTAGTGTTTATCGTGTGAGTGTTCCGGCAGAGAAAGGGCTGACTTTCGACCCGGTATGGGAAGGCTCTGGAAAAGTGGTAAAGTAAAGGAAACAATTAATTTGGAGGAGCAGAACCAAAGAGAAAGCTGGGATGATTTAACGGTCAAAAGTTGTTTAGCTAAGATTTATGCGGCACGACGGTAGGGTCTTCTGCTACTTTTAGGAAGAGAAAGGTCTTGGAATCGAACAAACGTTGATGATTGTGTTCCGAGCAACGACACGGGGCATCATTTCGAAGCATCTTGAAGAAGTAAGCAGTGAGAATTTGGATGTTACGATCATATTGCGCGAAATTATGTGAACAACATGACTTAGCAATAGGGCCGAAGAGACGAAGATGGAAGTACATGTGAAATTGGAACTACTATACTTTCGAAAGGGGTTTTATGGTTGAGGTAAAGCCGTCATTTGAAAGCAGTAAAGAAACATTGCACCCTTCAAGTAATAAAGGACAAGCAAGATTTGATGTAAGAATCAGTTCTGTTGGCTCCTTCGAGGATCAATTCGTATTACTCCAGAGTGTGACGTTAACTTAATTAGACGAAGTGGATAAAGCCGGACGAAAATGAAATTGGAATAGCGATTATTCTCGTTCGGGACGAACAAGTTTAGGCGGTGGGTAGTGTGACGAAAATCACTTTGGAAAATTACGTGTGACGTCAATGTATACCGTATTAATGACAATTAGCCAGGACACCCAAATTGTGTGACAGTACGGTGAATATTTAGTCGGGATTATTGTTAACAGATGACTTTAATGACAGTAAAGAGACCTTATCAAAGGCGCAAAGTAGTTTTCTAGTAAAATGTTTGCATGCCTTTCTGGAATGTTCTGCTGGTATAAAAGAGCCGAAGTCGAGGTCCGTCCACGGAGTCAGTCTAGTTCTAGAGTTAGAACAGATTACGTCGGTTATAAATACGCTTCGAATTGAAGGAATTGTTCTATAATTAATTGTGTAGTATGGTTGTATAATTTAATAAACGCTTATATTAAAGTTATAGAACGGGTTTTTGTTTAGTGCTACGCAATTCAGTGATACGAGTCTACGTAAAGCAAGTAGCTTAACAAGTGACGAGTCTACGTGAAGGAAGAATGTAGGAATATTCTACCACAGAATATAATACTACCAAGTTTGGTGGAGATGGTGCTATTACTAACAGAGTAACAATAGTTCAAAGTTGTCACTTTTATCCAAATTTGTTGCATTCTACTTGACTTTAAATGAAGTGGATAAACATTACCAGCTAGATACAAATGGGACAAATGTCTACTTAAATATACTTATATAAGAAATACACAAAACCTATCATACTTGAAGCACTTAGCTTCCGGTTTCCCAGCTTTTTTTCCTTATAACTATTGTAATGACAAAAGAAATTTTCATAGTCATTGTTTGAGAATGTGTTAACCTGTATATTTGGTTATAATGAGTGTTCTTAACATCGCAATAAAAATCCTATTTATTTCTGGTGCCAAAGAAGATTAATCGTTGGGAAAAATGTAAAATTATTGCAGATTTGTAAAAAATCTGTAATCAAAATTATAAATAATTTGAATCCGAATAAATCGTTCCACATTCGCCAAAAAAGGAGAGTTCCAAAACGGGTCCGATTTGTTTCTGGAAGGCTAAAAAGAAGTAAAGAAGCTACCGCTCTTGTAGACACTGTCGCCCTCTATGGTTCTATAAAAGACAATAAGCGGCGTCTTGCGGTAATGGAGAAGAAGATGTTGCGTTGGACTAGTGGCGTGACACGTTTTGATCACATCCGAAATTAAGATATCCGCGATCGTTATGGGGTTGCACCGATCGTGGAAAAATTGCAAGAGCGGCGTCTTCGTTTTCGTGCCAACAAGAATTCACTTGCCAAGATTGGTCGTGATCATCGAAGTCGATGGTAAAGGACCGAAAGGCAGGCCGAAACAACGGTGGCTTGATACGCTGGATGGGGATTTAAAAGCCTCAAAATTGCACCCAGATTAGGCATTTAATAGAGTCAAACGGCGAAACCGATCACGACGAGCCGACCCCGCTTGTGAGCGGGGCAAAGACTGAAGAAAAAGAAGAAGATGGTCGCTCTAAAGAGCTTTGAAAGATGTTGGATTGAAAGAAAAAGATATGAAGAAGAAAAGCTAAAAGTTTCTCCAAAAAATCTCAAATAAGTAGAAATACCCGAATCTCGACGCTTCGGGTGTAAAGGCTTTGTGTTTATCCTTAGTGAGAAACTTCTTATGAAGTTTTTCGATTCATACATAGCTTCAAATTCAAAATAGGCCTTCCTTTATTTGCAAATTGTAAAATATACGCATGTATATATTAAACTCATAAATATAGATTATCCTAAACAAACAAGCATAATGTACTACGGTGTACCGGTGGCTACATATGTATATATACACGCACTCCGCGTGCAAATTGAATTGAAAACCGTTGGTGCTATCTTACACATATGTATATCTATTTAAATTGGGCACACACATAACTCCATTAGCACATACACTTCAACTCTCCGAAAAAATGAAATATCTGGGAGTTATTCTAGACAAAAAGCTTCTTTGGAACAAACATGTAGAGGTAAAGATGAAACGAGATCTCACAGCTTATGGGCTGTTTGCGCGGACCCTTGCCTCAACATGGGGACTTAGGCCTCAAGTAGTAATGTGGATATATGTTGCTATCATTGGGCAGATGTTCGCTTATCCATTAGTAGTCTGCTAGGTTAAGGTGAAACAAAAGGGTTTTCGCTGTAAACTAGCTCAGTAAGATTCTGTCAAAGGAACATAGGAACCCGTGCTTTTTTAAAAAGTCGGAAGACTCCTGGACGGAATCTTCTGGTGAAACTTTGCAGCCGCTGGTTCAGACACACTTTCCAGCCAGAGGACTGTGGGTCAGTGCCTTCCTTGGAAGGTATGAAGCCACCAAGCCGTTCAAGACTATCAAATCGGTAACTACCGAGGATAGGATCGGCTGGGCTATAAACAGCTTCTCCGCATATAAATCTCCGGGTGCAGATGACATAATGCCAGTCACGCTACAGAAGCAGCAGGAAAGGGTTATGATGTGGCTCATCGAAATATGCCGGTTTGGTTTTCATACCGAAAGCCCACGAAGAACTTGCGACTAAAGCGCGTCTTGCGCATCCACTTAAAAACGATTATGGAGAGAATGCCTCTCTCAGCATGCTCATCCCAAAGGCAAATCCGCAGAAACTGCTCTTCAGGAGGTAATTGGTATGGTTGAGCGGTCACTGTAGTACAAGCAGTATACCCTAGCTGCCATCTTGGATATAGGGGGAGCATTCGACAGTGTTAGCACCACCGCCATCAAGGAATCCTCGACCAGTATTGGATTGGAGGGGTATCTTACGCACTGGATAATATCCATGGTTAGAACCAGGTTAATCCAGTCGGATCTGCGAGGCAACCACTCGACCAGAGCTGAAAACAGACGCATGCATTAGGGTGGCGCCATCTCTCGGGTGCTCTGGTTAATAGTGATAGATTAAATTTTGCGAATTTTGGATAGCAGCGGGGTGCAGGTGGCGTACACCGACGAATTGGTGATATTAGTGTCAGACATGCCAGTCATAATGAAAGGAGCGTTGCGAAAGTTGCTGACTCGGCATTAACCCAGCCAAAACGGAACTCATGGTATTTACCATCAAGGCCACCTACCGCGGCTGAATGAACAAAGATTGGCTTTTTCCTGCAATGCAAAGTATCTAGGTGTAATCCTGGATCCAAAGCTAAATTGGAGTTTAAACCTAGAACCGCGGGTTAAGAGTATTTGTATAGCCTTCTATGTCTGCAAGAGAACCTTTGGAAAGAAATGGGGTCTCCTGCGGAAGATGGTTCGCTGGATGTATACAGCTGGGATGCGTCTCATCCTGACGTACGACTCTATTGTATGGTGGCAGGCTTTGAGCAAAAAGTGCAATAGAACGAAGCGTAATTAGATTCAAAGAACTGCGTTTGCAGGTCTTTCTGGGGCTTTGCAGTCCTGCCCGGCAGATGTTCTCAATGTAATCCTGCATATCCTCCTAATAGATCTCCACATTAAATACGTTGTAGCGTGCAGTGCGGCCACACTACGTGATTCCCGATGCTGGACAGCGAAGCCCCACAGAAATAGTAACGACGACGAAATACCTCGCGTAACATAATCATTCTGATCGACATCCTCCAGGTCGGGCAGTGCAGAAACGCGCTGGACAGTCTGGGCGGCATGCTCGAGCTCACCCTCCTCTGGATTCCCGGTCATAGAAACATAGAGGGAAATAAGCGGGCTGACCGATTGGCCAGGGGCTCTGCTCTAGACAGTATTTCCGAGGGTATGGCCGGTGTCGCGCTGGCAACTTTCAAGGGCGCAATCTACCCGTGCCAAATCAAGGAGAAGCTAGCCTGCTTACAACAAAACTCGTTCACGAGAGCTCCTGTGCCAAACGCGTGCAAATGCATACGTTTGCGGTATTTTTAGCTTGTGACGCAGTTCTTTGTGCTTTTCTTGCCTCTTCTGTTACTTTCCATATAATAAGAAATTCTGTCGAGGAGCTCCATCACCCCGTTTCCACCCCTTTGCTGAGGTATTTCTGGAGGAACATCGCAGACCATATTCGCTTCACAACAGCCGTGAATTTTTTGATAAGCCTTTTCGCTGCGTACAAACGCAGCCAACTCACTCGGCATTCCCACTATCTCCTGATTTATATTTTTTTTATTCGTCATTTAATTTTTTACCAGCGCATCATGTGGAAGGAAGCGGGCGCAATTGTCAGGGCCGGGAATACCCTTGGGAACATAACCCCTACCGCAGTTCTCTGAGGCCTGACCTACTTTCTCTAGTTCCCTCACTTGATCCCGGAACTCACGGGTGGTTCAGCGCTCACTCAGGGCAAGGCGGTCTACTAATACTGGTTCAATACACACTACGTGACCAAGGACCTTCTGATGCACGCCACAACTACCACCTTGGCAGACCTAGGCTCACATCACTCCATCGACGGTTCCTGGGACTGCCAGTGTGTCCCGGGGTGTATCGGCAATTCGCGTTCCTCCCTTCACCGAGAAACTTTCTCCAGGCTACTGCCTAGGACGCAGGTATTATGTCAGCTAGAGGGTCAGCACTATTTGTTCGGGCAACTCGTAGATGTCACCCTCCGTATCATAAGCCACCCGTTAAGGATCGCTTACGACCCCTGAGGGACCTAATAGTGGACATCGAAGTGACCATTCACTACCACCCACCAAACCATAGCCAAAATCATACTAGATTATAGCAAGGACTAGAGGACCAAAAAGAGGAATAAAGAAGCCGCCATCGTCAACGGTTCAAGGAATTACGATTTAATAGTCATGGACAAGTTCAACAATGGCAACTTCCATGAACTAGGGAAAGACTCTCTACCAGAATCGATCACACGGATGGGAAAAACGATTAAGGAATGACAAGACGTCATTGGAAACCTATCAACAGTGCATGTGTCCAACCTAACTCTTCCAAAGATTAGGTGCCTGCCTAAAATCCATGAACCTGAAAATGAAATGAGGGTAAGAAAATTTCTGCAACAAACTCGCCAAATCAGAAACTAGCGAAGTAACTGGTTTCGACACCGCGCAGTTGGGGTCTTAAAAACAAATACGCGATAAAAGACAAGGAAGAGCGCATCGAATAAATCCTAGGAAACCAGAAGGAAATGGCGAATGACGAAATGGTAGTATCCTTCGATGCGAAATGTTTCTTCCCTAGCATCCCTGTAAAGAAAGCGCTCTGCTCCTGAGGAGTGAAGGTTCACCTGAGTGTAGTAAGGAGGTTCGCGAATATATAAAACTGGCTTCTCTTCGAGTATATATGAGCGAAACCTATTTCATCTTCAAGGGTAGATTCTACAAGGTAACCTTAGCAGTTGCAATGGATAACCCCTTTTCACCATTACTCATCAAAATCTTCATGAGAACAAGTCGGAATACCGGAAGCTGGACGCTGGACTCAAGATGAACACAAAACTTTATAAGTTTTGTGTTCATCTTGAGTAAGAAATATTCCCTGATATATCCAACCCCGCCGTTCATATGAGTTCATTTTGGATGATATGACGCCATACACATCTTAGATTGCAATAAATTTTTGTGGAATACAAAACGTTATTGTTGTCGAAAATAGTTGCATTATTTTCAAACTTGTTGTTGTTAACGTAATTGTGTATTATATTATTACTTATGACGATAGCAAATTTTGTACTTATAGAATTAAAATAAGAAGGGTTTTGGGGTAAATTTCTAAAATATCATAATATACTCTTAATAACTTTATTTTATCAAATATCGGAATAGAATGTATTTTGAGGCCTTGATTGTGTGTAGGTGGTTTAGGTTTGTTTTACACAAAAATAAAATTGGAAGAGAGGGTGAAGAAAGAGGGAATAATTTGTCCATTTTAGGGAAGATATGCGGATAATGCATGCAAAAGAATAAGAAGAGTGAGATCTACAAAATCGATTGCCCGGAATGCGGAATGTAACTCAAAATACTCAATGTACTCAAAATCATACTAACTACTAAAGTAAGTAGTTTGACATGGTAATTATATCTATACATTCCGGGCTACGTACAAATGGGATACTTCCTCACTCAAATATACTTCCATGAGAAACAAACAAAATCTTTCATATCTGCAGCGCCGAGCTTTCGGTTTCCGACTTGTTAGTTATTTGTATATTAGCATCAATTACTAGAGGTAAACACAACATGTATGTGCTGATGAAGTAGCCAGTAGTGCACAATCTAAATAGATATATGCACATATGTGTGCTTTAGCACCAATGGTATTCAATTTAATTTGCCCGCGGAATAAGTTGCTGATATTCAGGTGCTTACAATCAATTTATATAAATACGTGCGTTTATACATATGTATGCTTCAGTATGCAATAATAGGAAATGTTTCTTTATTTAGGATGAGGATAATATTTATGGTTTTAATATGTAGATGTGTATATCTTGCAGGTTAGAAATATATCAAGTACTATTTTGAATTTTTAACTATGCATAAAAAACCTCTTACATAAGATGTTCTCAGCCGACGGTGGTGGATGGCACTGCAAAAGAAGCGAAGAATCGGACGCACGAAGGCGGAACTTTCGGCGGAAGATGAGGAGAAACTGGTAACCCTGGTGCGATCTACGGTGGTCGCAGCAGACTTTTCAGTTAGCGGTGATTTTCATATAAGACTAGACATATGTCAACATACATTAAGGTTAGTCAAACTAGTCAAATAAGACTCTTTTTAACTGCTGGTAGCAAGGCTTCAAAATTGCAGGACTGTCCTTATATATTTCTGGTCTTGTAGTGTACCGTTACGGTCTTGAATGAAGTGCTCTAACATACTTCAAAGCCCTGATCCAATTGGATTGTTGCGCCAACGATTGCTATTATTAGTATTGGATCAGTAAAGAAGAATAGCAGACAGCCTCTTGATGTCGAAATTGTTAGAGGAAACCGTGCTGAGACAACTCTGTTCCCAGGGCCTTGTTGCGGTGAACTTACAATACCAGGTTAATGGTAACAGGAGAAACGTCATAGTTGCCTCTACTTACTTACCCTATGATTCTTTGTGTCCTCGGCCGACGCAAAAATTAAGGGTTCAGGTGGCCTTGAACTTATAGGTTGTGATGCGAACGTTTAGCATATTTGTTAGGGCAATAGCAAATGCAATCCTAGAGGAGAGAAACTGTTTGATTTTATCCCTTCAGCTGATTTGATGACCACGAACGTGCGGTGCGCCCCTACGTTGATTAGAGACTGGCGAATGTTAGATGAAGTGTAACACTCAGATCACCGTTACTTAGAATTTGGTCTGACTATTGCAGGCTCTTCTGTAATACAAAGGCGGAATCTTATGAAAACGTACTGGACAAAGTTCAATGAACTTCCAACAATGAATGTTGACAACTCGCTACTACACGAACTGTTAAATCTGCCAAGACAAAGTCAAGCTTATGCGGATGACGCGGTTAGGCTAGTTGTTGATCGGAATTGGAAAAGCACAACGGGCTGTTGATTCTACTATCGGTTAGTGTCTCTGGCATGGACTTTCAGTAAATCCAAATGAAACCACAATGGTATTGTTAATAGCAAGGAGGAAAATGAATGACCTTTGCCTTTCGGAGATGAAAGGTGTAACCTTTCAACTCTCTCAAGCTTCTTTGGAACAAACATGTAGAGGTATAAATGAAAGAAGCTCTTAGAGCTTATGGGTTGTGTATTCGAACCTTTGCCTCGAAATGGGGACTTAGCTTCGGGTAATAATGTAGATATATGTTACTATCATTAGGCCGATATTCGCTTATGTAGTGGTGGTGTGGTAGATTAAGGTAAAACAAAAGAGTTTTCGTTGTAAGCTAGCCACATTGCAAAGAACTGTGTGTGAGTATTACCGATCTCATGAGCACGCCATCCGCTGCAGCTCTAAATGCACTTCAAAAGTCGTTCAGAAATGTAGATATTGATTGAACTCTGTTTCTAGATTCAATACGGTAGAACTCCTCTGGGTACCGGGTCATTATGGCGTAAAGGGAAATTAAATCTCGGATGCTCTAGCAACAGGATGTTCAATTTCCTTGTACTTGGACGGGACCAGCAATTGGGGTGGTGGCTAATGCTGCTACCAAAAACTGGAACAAGCTTCCCATAATGACAGGTGGCTGAAACTTAATGCTGCTGAACACACAAAACTTTTCCTGACAGAACCAAACAAACATACGGGGAAGTTGATCCTGTCGAAAAGCAGGAAAGCTTGCAGAAGTATTTTAGACATTCTGACTGACCATAATTTACCAGCTGGACATACGTTCAGTTCTCCAATATGATACGTGTCTATTCTGTAATGAGGAAGCGGAGTCAACGGAACCCTTTTCTATATGAGAGGCCCGCTTATAGGCGCATCAGACATCAGATTTTTGGCGTTGATGTGCTACAACTGTAGCGGGTAGCATCACATCCATTAACGGAAATCCTGCGATACATAAATGGATCCGATATATTCCGTAAGACGGGGTAATCGAGTACAATCATCCGTTAGAATCTGAGGGTTCAGAGGCTTTGCCTCTCCCTCACCTCAAACACACATACCACCATAGGCTTTCCTCAGGCACACAGTGATTTCTTCACTCAGTTCCTCCAACTTAAATTGATATTCCAACGCAGTGCAAATTTCTTTTCTGGATGTCACTTCGGCGAGAACCTTGCGATGTGTATAGATTTCATGCTTTTGGTCCCACGCTGCAACATTGTCCCCAAGTGAGTTGTTAACTTGGTTACGAAAGCCATCAGTTTTGCCCAAGCTACAATTATTTAGCTCAAACATCAGATCGTTTTTCTCGATCCTTCGGATTTTGCTCATATTCCCGCCTGGATGTTTTATATTGGGGTCTGCTTCGACAATTTTTGGTATCTCCGCGTACGACAGATTGCCCTTCCTGGAGATAACGACTGCCTTCGTGCGATTTCGCACCTCAGTTTCTTCTTCGCCTTCTTGTGAGTGACCTTGGTCCATCCACCATTTTTGGTTCCTTTGGGTTTTGCTTCGCTTGCCAACGACCGCACTAGGAGTGGCAGGCTTCCTCATTTCCGAACTTTTGTTTCCATTCTATGGAACTAATAGTCAGCCTTTTTCCTCTTAGGCGCTTAGTGATTTCCCAGAGGATTGTCAAAGAAAGTACATGAGCACATATTTACACTTTTACCTATTGAGTGTAAATATGTACCCCTATCTACCACCTTGGGTCGCGCCTGATAGGAGATCTTCCAAGTCCTGACAGGATCGTCATTCTTTTTGTCACATCTCTTTTCCACAAACGATTAAACCCGGAAAAGAAATCCGAAACCATAACCTCTTTCTTTGACATCCATGATTTCCCATATTTGTAAATCATAACTCCATCTCATAAAGAATCTCCAAAATTTATCAATATCAGCAAGACCAACCCAAATAAACTACCAAATGAGTCCAACATAAAAATCTTAATGTTAAATGATAAAAATCCTAACGAAATCGATTAATCAAGTGATGCCCGACCCCATAAATATCTCATTTCCACCTGATCGCAATGTGCTCGTTCTGGTAAAAAATGTAACTGAAGCTAGAAATCTCATCATCATCAACGGCGCAACAACCGGTATCCGGTCTAAGCCTGCCTTAATAAGAAACTCCAGACATCCCGGTTTTGCGCCGAAGTCCACCAATTCGATATCTCTAAAAGCTGTCTGGCGTTCTGATCCACGTTATAGCTTCATCTCAGGCAGGGTCTCCCACGTCTTCTTTTTCTACCATAGATATTGCCCTTATAGACTTTTCGGGTGGGATCATCCTCATCCATACGGATTAAGTGACCCGTCCACCGTAACCTGTTGAACCGGATTTTATCCACAACCAGACGGTCATGGTATCGCTCATAGATTTCGTCGTTATGTAGGCTACGGAATCGTCCATCCTCATGTAGCGGTCCAAAAACTTTTCGGAAGATTCTTCTCTCGAACGCGGCCAAGAGTTTTTTTCTTGCTAAGAACCCGTCTCCGAGAAATTCATGAGGACTGGTAAGATCATTATCTTGTACAGTAAGAGCTTTCACCCTACGGTCAGACGTTTCGAGCGGAACAGTTTTTAAGGTTTTGTGTGAAACAAAACCTTATTAGAATCGAGACGGTGTCTGTCTGTCCGTCTGTCTGTCTGTCACACCCGATTTATTCGGAAACGGCCGATTGTCACGAAAATTGGTGAGAGTATGTAATCTGGTGTTCCCTTTACATGCAGTAAGTGGCGTCATCTTGTGTTAAGTTTAAGGGGGGCTCCCCATACATGTGAATGGAGGGTGCAAATTTTTTTTCACAAAATGTAGCGATGATGAATGAATGAATGAATGAATGAAAGGTACTAATTAGTACTTCTCGAAACTGGTATTTGATATTGGGTGAAACATAGGGGAGTGAGGGCTCAAAATATGACCCCCAAAGAGTGTAACAGGTCTCGTTCTCAGAAACCGAAGGGAAAAATCTGAAAAAAATCACAGTGATGCATCTCTGCGAAATCTAGGCCTCAAAATATATTCGGTTCCGATATCTGCACAAATAAAGTTAATAATAGTATATTTCCACATTTTGGAAATTTACCCGGCACCCCCCTTATGTTTATCTCAGAAATACAAAATTTGGCATGCGTGTAATGAAGAACATAATGCACAGTTTGGTCAAGTTTGAAGAAAAACCAATTATTATTGACAAAGTTATAGAAGGTGAAAAATGACAATTTTTTGTGAATTTCGTGCATTCTATAACCTGCATGACGTCGTCAATACCACTGAATTGGGTCCCAGAGAATTATTTTGTTTTAGTTTTTTAGTTATTTGTCAACCAGATATGCGTGCTAATGAACTTAGCGGATAGTACCTAATTCAAATAGAGATAAGAAGTAAATCGGAAATATGGGTACGATCAATTTATATACGTGCCTATATGTGTACAGTATTCGGAAAAAGGCAGTTTAATTGTTTAGGGTGAGCGTAATATCTACGGCTGTAATATGTACGTATGTCTCCTAGTTTGGAAAAATATGAAGGATTATGTTGGATTTGTAGCTATATACGGATAGAAAAATGTGCGTTGAAATTTTTTACATAAGATGAACACAAAACCTTTATACCCGAAGCGCGAGCTTCCGGTATTCCAACTTGTTGTAAGCTGAAATAGGTTCGGTTGGCTGCCAACAACCGTGCGCGGATTTCATCATCGTAGCTGTTATCGGTTGTTTTCGACTCTAGATAGGAAAAATTATCAACGGTCTCAAAATTGTAGTCTCTTATCTTTATTCTTCCCGTTTGACCAGTGCGGTTTGATGTTATTGGTTAGTTTGTTTTCGGTGCTGACGTTGCCACCATATATTTTGTTTTGCCTTCATTGATGTGCAGACCAGGATCTCGCGCTGCCTGCTCGATCTGGATGAAGGCGTTTGTACGTCTCGGGTCGTTCATTCGATGATGTCGATATTGTCAGCATAGGCCAGTAGTTGGGTGGACTTAAAGAAGATCGTACCCCTCGCATTTACCTCCGTATCAGGGCACACTTTCTCGAAGGCCAGGTTAACGGGGACGCATGATAGGACATCCCCTTGTCGAAGACCGTTGTTGATATCGAATGGTCTTGAGAGTGATCCTGCTGCTTTTATTCGGTCTCGCACATTGGTCAGGTTCAGCCTAGTCAGTCTTATCAATTTCATCGAGATACCGAATTCTCTCATGGCCGTGTGCAGTTTTAGCTTGGCTATGCTATCATAGGCGGCTTCAAAGTCGATGAAAAGATGGTGCAATTGATGTCCATATTCCAACAATTTTTCCATCGCTTGCCACAGAGAGAAATTCTGATCTGTTGCTGATTTGCCTGGAGTGTTATAGTTTTTAAAATAATTTTTATTTTTAAGAAATAGGTAACAATAGTATATAGATTGGAAAAATGAACAATAAAAAAACAATCTTTTAAAATAACAAAAATAACTTAAATCTAATGGCCACTGTGGGCTTTCAAAGTTTTCGAATAACAATTTACAGGCAGAGAAGAGAAACAGTAAGAAATAAAAATCTAATTTTACAATAAGTTGTCGGGAAATGGTCAAAAACCCAACAGAATTCACTTGGCCTTAGTGGCAAATAAAGAAATATAAAAGTAATAATAGTAATAAATGTTTTATCGCTACAAATGATACTTTTAACTTAAATTATTGTGCTTAATACTATCATAATTATATATTTTATATTATATATTTTTCTTTTTATTTTTTTACAATAACATCCATAGTTAGAAAAGGTAATAATAACAGTTGTAATATTTACAAAGAAACAAAGAATAATAACGTATGTATGTATAAGTTATTATACAACTGGAGGCAAAATCAGCACCCGTTCAATATGTACATATTTACAAAGCCCCACCAAGAAACAAATGGCAGAACTGAGCAGGGCCACCGCTAACCGGCATCCTGCAGCCACCAGTACCAGGATTTCTCTTTTTCATCCCGCTTAATATCAATTGCTCTCGCTCTGGAGTATCTCCAGTCGAATCCCGGAGCCCCCACTGTCAAATTCGGGGGGTATTCTATCCTTTTGTCCGTGGCCCGTCTATGTATATGATACATAACCGGATCACCGGCAGAATCAAGAATTACACCATTCCTGTCAAGATACACGAACGCTTCGGGAGGAATGAAGCCTGTCGTGAGAGTTTTCTCGAAATACCCATCATTTGGGTAGAACGGCTACGAAACCCAAGGGTTCTCACCATGCGAAGCAGATCGCACTATATGATTCCGAATCAATCTGGCGATAACTATGTCGATTCTTGGCACAGCAGCAGCTGCATACATCACTTCATTAGTTACATAGTGCTCATAGTTTGACGAAGCAGTCCTATTAGGCCTCGTGCAAGCACGCAGACATTTCCTTTCAAAGATCCTTATTTTCTCCATTTGGCTAGCACTCAAATTAAACCAGATAGCACACCCGTAGGTGAACACCGGTCTAACCAAAGTAAGATAGCAAATAATCTTAACCTTCCGGCTAAGATGTGAAGCATAAAAGAGTCTTCAAAGAGACATGAATGCCTTGCGAGCGCTCTCTAGCGCGACTTTAACGTGCTCGTTAAATTGGAGACGCTCGTCAAGACGCACACCCAGGTATCTAACGCACTTCTTATGAGGAATGCGCTCAGAACTATCCTCGTTCGCGACAATGTGGAAATGTCTCCTATTCCTTTTCAAGTTCCTACTGTCATACGCCAAGGAATTTCGAAACAGAATCGTTTCACACTTTTGCGCATTGATTTTCATCCACCAACTGTTCGTGAAGAACTTAATATCATTGAACATCTTCTGAAGTTCAACTTGCACCTCAGTTACCTTCTTGTGTGCCGTGTAGGCTATCAGATCGTCAGCAAAGGTAACCAAACGACCTTTTAGGAGATTTATTAAAATCGAAAGAATTGAGCAATTCGCCGGCAAATACCGCAAAAAGTGTAGGCGCAGTCACTGTCCCTTGCTGTAATCCATTTAGAACACGAAATTCCCTATTAGTAGTGAGATTTCCGTCCGTAATGACAAAGCACTTGGCATGCAGCATACTACACATCATCGCTACGAGGTGGCTGGGAAACTCATTCTTCAGGAGCCTGAAAATCAGTCCATCCAACCAGACGGTATCAAAGGCTTTCTCCATGTCTATAAGGAAAGCGCCTACGCAGTCACCATTACTCTTCTGAATATGGAAGTTAATTCTACACATGAGACAAAGTAATCAAGCAGATTATCACTCGGTATGAGATCAGCCTGCAACGCAGAGCTAAATTGGAGAACTGTGGTGCCGTTCAGGCTATATTTGAAATTTTGGACATCTCGTTCTACAATTTCCCAAAGTCGCGTTGGCTCTAAGTCCGTTCTGGGCCGATGCACTGATTCAAAGTGCTCCCCTATAAGTTCGAGTTTCAGAGCATCATCCATCACGATGTAATTGCCTTGCGCATCAGCAGTTACACCATTCGTGTCTATACCTGAGTCAATAAGGTGTTGTATCTCGCTGCCACCGACTTTAATTCTCGTTACAGTTATTCGTGACTTCTTCCGGAATAACGTATTTATCTTAGTAAACATGGAATCTGGATCGCTTGGTGAAATACCCTTTAACTTCTACCGGCATTGGAAGTTCACTTCATTTACGTAATGTTGACGGATAAGATCCCGCGCAATCTTTAGAAGTGATTTGAACTCAACCAATATGGGATGATGATAGTCCCCATATCTCCGATAGATTTTGTTGACGCGAGTGAGCAGAAAGCTTTTCACTTTTTTCAACCGTTTTATGGCTGCAGTTTCATATCCCCCCATATTATTGCGAGGTTTAATCTTAGGGACGACTTGTTCAATTGTTTCCAGCGTCAAGTTCTCCAGCTTGAGAAGATACTGAAGTATTTCCTCCTGGCTCAAGTTCCTGTCACCTGGTGCAATTGTACCATCGTTTTCCCCATCAATAGGTGGGCATTCCTCTCGATATCCCCGAATAAACCTCTCTTGGAATTTCTTCCAATCTGTTTGATTAAAGTTCAGCCTGTGGACGTCACTGTCCATCGGCAGAAGGCGAACTCAATAAGTATAGCGTTATGGTCGCTATCGTAAGGAAGAGTCTGTAGTTTCCTTTGAGGATTCCTAAAATTAAAGTTCAGGCGCGCGTCAGCAATGCACAAATCCAGATAGGAATTTGCCCTGGGCCAGGCTGGACTCTCTGACCCATATAATTCGCATTTATACTCTATCTGGTATTGCTCTATCCAAGATTTGAGGAATAACCCTCTGGGATTGTTTGTGGCGTTTAGCCACGAGGTATGCTTAGCTTTCAAGTCGCCAGCTACAATCTAATAATTATGCAGCCTATTCAGTTCGAGTATCGTGAACAGAGAATGGAATTCCTCCTTGAACTTGGCTCGGTTGTTTCCCACTGCATAGACTGACAGAATGTATAAATTCCCTCCTCTAGGCAGTGAAAACAGAATACATGAGACTTCGATACACTCAAAGGTTTCAAATTCAGGCCTATTAATATGCCTGAAACGATAATGGCGACCCACAAGTATTCCGGTACCACCTCCCCCATCACAATTTCGTCTATCGTTCCTCACGAATTCAAAATCCTTGAATGTTATCGAATGCCTCGGATTAAGGTGGGTTTCTGAAATCAAGACTATGTCAGGCTGTTGTCTGGTAGCGAAATCAAGGAGCTCCGCTCTTCGATGGATTCCGACGATGGAATTCACATTAATCGCGATGATCCGGAGACCATCCAGTGGTACCGCTGTGACTGCAGACCTAGCAGCGGGCATGCTGTTTGTGTAAATATTCTGTTATGCTATTTATTTTTGTATTGTGTACGTGTAGTGTATGCTGCATGTTTTCACACATGGTTAGTATTTTATTGAGGATGGTGTTCATCCCGCCACTTGCATCTTTTTGGGGCTTCTTAGCACCCCCTTGTCGAACTACTTCTGCAAATGGGATCCCCGAGACGATTGGTGCCGAAGGGACGGTACCGTTCAACACCGCTGACACCTTCGTTCTTTGGGCCGATCTCGGTGCCTGCTGCTTTGTGACCTTAACATTGCGGTATGCAGGACATCCACGGTACGAAGCCGGATGCCCTCCGCTTCCGCAGTTGACACAGAAAGTTTTTTCCTTGCCATCTGCTTCAGTCAACGAACATTCGGCTGCGGTATGGTCATTCCCGCACTTTACACATCGTAAGGTCATTTGACAGTTCAGTGCCGAGTGACCATAGCGCTGGCATCTTCGACACTGGACTATTTCGCCCCTTAGCAGGCGCTCAAAACGAATGGCCTGGTAATTAAGCGACCTGATGCCGATCAGATCGCTTCCCCGATTCTCCGGGCTTATCTGCACGAGGAAGTGCGGCAGGATGCGTTTTTCCAAAACGGATCTCCTCGTACTAAAGCGTGACACTGAGAGGAACTTGACTTCAGTTCCCGTCTCCCGGAGCATTTTGAGCACCTCATCGGGCTCTTCCTCCGCATCCAAGCCTTTCAGAAGGAAGGTTTGCACCTTCTCTTCCTTTGGAGTGTAGGTGAAGTGAGGAGCCTTCACTCGCTCGAGGACCTCCCGTGCTTTTCTCTTCTCTTTTTAATAACAAAATTCAAGAGCCCCGCGCTCCCATTAAGTAGAGTGGCTAAATCTCTACCACCCAATTCATAAACATTAATGGGGGCACCCTTTCCCCCTTTTCTTTATTTCGAGCGCTAATTGTATCCCCAGTCGGACCATTTTTTAAATTTTCACTCGTACTTGCATTATTTTTTACATTATTTACCATTTTTTCTTGAATTTTGTTTTTTTTCTTTAATTTTTTGGAAACATAGACCAAAAACTCACCCAATTTGCCATCTTCACTACTGCAACTTTCCTGGTTAGCATCCTCTTCTGGGACATTTCCATCGCCACCGTTGCCGCTGACTCTCGTATCGTCAGCTCTACTGTTCTCTATGTCCTCCATACGGACAGATTCGCTGCCGAAAACTTGTTCGCCCAAGGCAGCCCGGTTCCTCCATGACTGCAAAAGTAGTCGACGAAAGCTTTACTTTTTTTCTGGCTACCTTTGGAGACGGCGGGCCCGCCTCCCAAGCCATTAGCTGCTCCGTAAGCTTTCCATTTTTTTTTATCAATATTGTCATTTGATTTTTCAAATCTTCGAATGTCTTCGCCAGCTCGCCATTTCTTCTTTCCAGATTGTCTATTTTCACTTTGGCTATTTTCAAGTCTGGATCCCCCTCGTTGCGGATTTCACGACCGATCCGAGTGCCCCTAGGCCTTATGGTGGGGGGCCGGTCTGGTCCGCCACCCGCCTGCGGTTCGCCGCTCATTCCCGCCAAGCCAAAAAAACGATTTTTTTTCTCAAAACTTTTTAAGGAAAAAGTAACTTAGATAACAAATCAAAAGTAAATTAGTTTCAATTAAGTTTTAAATTATATATTATTAATTAAGTAATATAAATATCTCTTTATATTCTTGATAAAAGTTAATTCAAATTCAATTTTAAATTATTTTTATTAATAATATCAATTTGTAGACACATCCGTTCTCTACAAATGTCCGGGGTAACAGTAGTTGCAAAGCTGAGTGGTTAGAGCGCAAGGCTGTCGTACGGAAGGTCGCGGTTCAAATCTCACTGGTGACAGTGGAATTTGTATCGTGATTTGACGTCGGACACCAGTCGACTCAGCTGTGAATGAATACCTGAGTCAAATCAGGGTAATAATCTCGGTCGAGCGCAATGCTGACCACATTGCCTCCTACAGAATACTGTAGTGTACCGTTACGGTCTTGAATGTTGCATCAACGATTATTATAGTAGTTGCAAAACGCTTAGACGAGATCGAAATCTATGCAATTCCTGGTTAAAAAAGTCCGGTCTATCACTTGTTGAACATAAAACAGAACTATTGCTAATCAGCAAAAGAAGGAAGGACACAACCGTGAAAATTAAAGTTAGTGAACAAACAATTTACTCCCAAGAGTTGCTTAAATACTTGGGAGTAATGATTGACAAAAGACTCAAGTTTAAAAAACACATTGAGTGCGCTGCAACCAAAGCGTCTTCCATTGCTGTAACGATCTGGAGGATACTACCGAACATTGGAGGACTAAGACAAAGTCGAAGTCGTCTTACTTCAAGGGTAGTTAGTTTCATGCTACTCTACGCAGCTCCAGTTTAGGCAACTGTTCTGGAAAACAAATCAAACTGCGGGAAACTTGGAATGGCGTATCGATTAAGTGCACTCCGGGTATGCAGTACTTATCGAACAACATCAGGAGAAGCAGCATATGTACTGGCAGGAACAATCCCCATAGACATTTTGACGAATGAAGGTCGACGTCTGTACGGTGGGATTCCATTGCAGAATGGCAAAAGAGATGGAACGGGGCACAACTGAGAATGCGGAGCATGTTGTATTTGAGTGCCCAAGGTTTACAGCGCACCGAGCTAAGTTGAAAGCGATCACAGACAGGCCCTTAACACTTGAAAATATAGTGGAGTTTATGTTGGAGTCAACGAAGACTTGAAATCAAGTTGTAATTGAGGTAAAAATGATCCACCAAGAGCTAAAGCATGAAGAACTGCGAAGAAAGGAAGAGGATAATAATGAGCCGCAGTTAAGAACTGATCCAGCTCCGCGATGCACTGTTTATAGCAGTACCGCCGGGAGAGTGGAAGAAGAAGGAGGTGTTTTAGTGAGTAGGAGTCTCACATAACTGCATGGCAGGAGCCAGCAGTAGGTTTTGAACCTTTTCACCTTCCAACGTTGAACAAAAAAGACAGACAAAGAGGGACACAGACGGACAGACAAACAGACAGACAGTAAAGCGATTTCAATAAGGTTTTGTTTTACACAAAACCTGCATGGCAGGAGCCAGCAGTAGGTTTTGAACCTTTTCACCTTCCAACGTTGAACAAAAAAGACAGACAAAGAGGGACACAGACGGACAGACAAACAGACAGACAGTAAAGCGATTTCAATAAGGTTTTGTTTTACACAAAACCTTAAAAAGGGCTGGGTAGAACTAGATTTTTCATGAATGGAATTTTAACATTTCACTCGAATGTCAATTATTCTCGTTAATTATCACAAGATGCTGGTTTGTATGGCTTAGGATGCTCTAAATTCGCACGAAATTGATAAGTTTGAACTACTATAACTTTCACACTAATAGTTGGATTTTCGTGAAACTTGGCATGCGTATGCACGATACTGTCGTCTATGTCGGTGCTAGTACTCCTAGGATGAAGTTAAGGGGGAGTTTTCAGTCAATTTCTAAAAGTTGGTAATATATATATTAGTAAGTTTATCTGCTCAAAGATATCGGATTAGGACTTCTTTCGAGGCTTAGATTTCACATAAGTGTTTTACATATAATAAAACCTTAAAAAGGACTGGGCAGAAGTAGATTCTTCATAAAGGTGACTTTAATATTTCATGCGAATGCACAATACAAAACCAGAATAGGTTAATTATGACATCAGCCATCAGGAAGCAGTAAATTTGCGCGAAATTGTTCAGTTTGTACTGCTATAACTTTGGCCTTAATGGCCAGATTTCCATGAAATTCGGCGTCTGCATGCGAAATATGGTCCTCTATGCTGGTAGTTATTGGGTGGATTTAAGGGGGCTTTTCAGTAAATTTCTAAAAGTTGGTAATATACTATTAGTAAGTTTATTTGAGCAGATATCGAAATGGGACACCGTATGCGTGGGATGTCGTAGTTCCCATCTGTTCACCAAATTTCGTTCGGATCCGTTCGTGACAGACAGACAGACAGTGAATCGATTTTAATAAGGTTGTGTTTTACACAAAACCTTAAAAATGAAGTAATCATCTCGACTAAAGAGAGTGTTTGAGTAAATCTTCATTGCTACATAAATTCATGGCTCTTCCGCAAGGGGAATATTGTTATTGCATACATTCATAACTCTTCCGCGACCTTCTCGTTGGCGACATGCTATCTGAATGTGCGTCGACACTAGCGACTTCCCGTGCATGTGTGGGCAATATTTGGAATTGAACGTGAACCACAATATTAAATAAACTGCGAAACAACCGACCCGTTGAACGTTGATTTGGGTATTTCTCAAACAAAGTGGTCCTTCGAACCGGATTATTCGGGTAGATGTCGCTGCTCATCTCCAGTTCCAGCTCAACCACGTCAGGACACTGAAAGATAAAAAATAAAAAAACAACTCACGCTCCTGGTCGGTTGTTATAGTACGAGTCTGTGCGCGCTTTGTGTTACGGATGCATCCTTCTAGCTATCTGTAGCAGATCAAGTCCTTATTTGTTATCGTTGTTTCGCTTGAACTCACGCTTCTAGCTGCTTGTGGAAATACGAGTCTGTGTTCTGCGCTTTGTGTCACGGATACATCCTTCTAGCTATCTGTAGAATGTCAAGTCTGTATTTGTTGTTGTTATTTCCGTTACATACATCCTTCTAGTTAACTGTACAAGGTCAAGTTCGTATTTGTTGTTGTTTCCGTTGTTGTGGACTCACGCTCCTGGCCTCTTGTGGGAGTACGAATCTGTGGCCTGTGCTTTATGTTACGGATGCATCCTTCTAGCTATCTGCAGAAGGCCAAGTCTGTATTTGTTGTTGTTGTTGTTTCCGTTGTTGTAGACTCACGTTCCTGGCCGCTTGTGGGAGTACGGGTCTACTTTGTGTTGCGGATACAATCATTCTAGCTGTTAGAAGGTCAAATCCGCGTTTTTATCTTTCTCCGTATCTTTTGTGGAATTAGACTCCTAACTAATCATAAGAGTTTAACACCGCGTTTGGTGTGGGTTCTCAACTTACACTCCTCACAATTTTTGTGGAAAATGTTGAGTCGCTGGAGAAATACGCTCCTGTTTGTGTGGGTTTAGTTTTCGTGAAGTGTCAAATTCAGAATGGATTTTCAGTCTTCCGTCAATCCCCACATGAGCCACTTAATAGGGTGGAAACATTCAGAGAATCCCTAGTAGGATCAAGGGTGCCGTTCGAACTCCCATGGAGAGAAATCCATCAGGCGTACCAAGAATTCTTTGCTGCCCACAACCTTCTCCTCAGGGATTATGCCCCGAAAATTTAGTATACTTTCGTCGAAGCCAAAACGTTCATATCTCGATTGTACCAGGAGATCATCATCGCAATGAGTAGTATCGATGCCGAAACATTTGTGGCCAGGGCCGAATCAGGCAATTCGAGGCCTCATTATAACCAAGGAGAGATTGAAGGGGTTAGTCAGGCGGAACCTCCGTTTCAGTGCAAATCACCGGAGGTCCATGGAATCTCAAACGATTTCCTGCAACCTGGTGGTGAATATGGTATGGGAAGGCACCCAGTAGAAGGATGGCCATCCCGGAACCAGTGGTATCGCCCTCGGCCCAGTCCACCAGCTGAGTCAATTCGAATCGTTCCGCAGCATTTTCAACTCTGTCTACAATGAGTCCGAAATTGGAAAAGGCAGAAAGCTTGATGTTGCTTCAGAGTAAGCTGAAGGGTGATGCGAAGCGGGTAATAGAACATCTGAGAGTGTATGGGAAAAATTATGAGAGAGTTTGGGATTTCTTAAAACGACGTTATAGCAATCGCCGAGCGTTAATCGAGAAAGAGATCCAGACTCTCATGGATCTTCCCTAGTTTCCCACAGGGACCCCAGCACCATCGAGAAAGCCTTGAATACAATGAAATAGTGCTGTACTCTGAAAAGAGGCAGCGGGATAGGGCTTCTGTGGAAGAAAGCATATCACACCGCGCCGAAAGTTCGCCCAGTTTGTCATGCTCCAGTAAAGTGCTTCCAACCGCTGCATGCATCGCATGTCCCAATGTTGTTAGGATCCAATATCTTGCCACAACTGTCCCTAGAAAGAGTTGTGGTGAGGGAGGGGTTCCTTGCGCAAAATACCCGACTTGGATGGGTAGTGTACGACCCTTCAGAGGTATCCACTTCGAAGGTCACTGCAGCTCATGTAGCATCAGAGGAATTTGAACAAAAGTTACTGAGCTTCTGGGACATGCCGATTAGGAAAGAAGATGTAACTGAGCTAGATGAGGAAAGATGAGAGAAGTTATTTCAGAGCAAAGACTATCGAGAAGAAAATGAGCGTTATGAATAAGAAATCCTTTCGATAATGCAGTCCAACATTTTCTTAGGCAAGAGAGGCAGAGGCTAAAAGATCCCGAGCTTAAGGAAAAGTCTGACGAGTTCATGAAGGATTATCGTGGCTTGGACCATATGCAGGAAGTTCCGAGAATGCTTCGAGGGGACACTAGTGGGGAGGTGTACTACTCCTTATGTGAGTGTCACATACATTTGGAAATTCGAGTATGTTTTTTCTAGTAACACCACCAAGATATTCCGGCAAATTCTGTTGCTCCCGGAGGATCGGCTGAAATTGCGTATCTTGTGGAGGAGTAGTCTCGCGGAGCCAATAACAGAATACTTTTTAAAGACCATCATTTATGGGGCGGACTGCGCCTCCTGGCAGGCGATTAGGATACTTCACCAGGTGGTCGAGGATAATACGAAGTGGTTTATTAAAAATGCGTTCTATATGAACGATTTTTGATATGGTGCATCAACTGTAGAACACGCCAAATAAATTATTTAAAGAATGCAGAAACTCTGGAAAAAGGCAAAATACCTTTGACTAAATGGGCTGCCAATAACAAAAACGTATTGGAAGGCGTGGACAAAGCACGGCGTTGACCTGGAGAGGGGGGAGGGAGTGACCTAAAGATTTTGGGCTTCCACTGGGTGAATTTCTTCCAGTACACCATAAAAATGGATCGGAAACCGGCAATTACGAAAAGACGAATTTTGAGTATAGCTGCTTCTCTATATGATCAGATAGAATAGCTGTTACCTGTTGTAATGAAATTGCGGATTTCAATTCAGGGGCTATCGCAAGAAGGGTAGGATTGAGATGATCAAATCACAGAAAACGGGCAGAAACAGTTCGAAAAGGTGTTTTCCTGCCTGGATTATCTCAATCAAGTTGGGATCTCGAGGTGGACTATGTATGAGAGTCCAGGCAGAATGGTGGGATTCTGCGATGCCTCTGGAGATGGGTATGCAGCGGTTATTTACAGTCGGGTAAAGGTTGGCGAAGAATATGTTGCGCGGTTACCGGCAGCTAAAGGACGGGTCACCCCACTCGGTTAGGGGCAAGAGTCCGGGGTATGAACCATTCCTTAACTAGAGTTAGAAAGTGTGATATTGCTGACAGATTCATATCGGGACGTGAAACGGAGTTTTGGGGGACAAACTCGTAAAATTCGTGGCTTATACAGATCCCGAGGTGCATAGATCCGGAATCAGAAGGAGCTGCAGCATAAGATGGTGAAGCGCGGAGCCGTGATGATACGCAAGGTCTTTGATCTCGCCGACATTCATCATGTGCTGCCGAAATTGAGCCAGGCCTACCCCTATGACCGGAACCACCCCATCATCTTGAGAAAGTGCCATTTAATGGATCTGCTGGTCCGGAAGGCACATGAGGAAAATGATCATTGTGTAGTCAGATTAACGAGAAAGATATTCTGATCACGCTTTGCAGCAACGGGTGAAGAAATGGATTAGAGGGTGCACTAGGTGTATCAGATTCAGGACGTCAATCGGCATCATTCTCGAGATGACGAAAGTTGCATCATCTGAGACGGTCCTGAAGGCAGAACACACCCTTAAGATTTTGTAAACATGCAGCGGTTTTCCCCAAACTGGGACTGCATACAGCATGATAGAACTCACCACCCTGGCTATGGGCAGCCTGCAAGTACGCCGCGGCCCTCCTGCGTTCGGCATCATCCTAGCTAGAGCCATAATCGTAGTAGATGCTTTTTCATAAGTATGCTTTTTGTGCTGCTTAAAATTGAGTTTCCTGTTGGAAGTGATGATACGATTTCCGATTCTAATGCAGGCGTGATTTACCTTGTGGCGCTTAGTGATGAGGACCGCTTCCGTCTTTTCCTCTACGAGTGCCAGTACAGCACTCTCTAAAAAAGCCTTAACAACACTGACTGCTTCGCTTGAGTACAACTCAGGTTAAGTAAGTGTTCGCTCTTACAAGTAGCTATCGATAATAGCGGCGAGGTAGGTGGGAACATCAATCGTCGCTAGAGACTTTCATAATCACATCCAGGGTCACCACCACACAATATTTGCTGGTTCAACCCCTTCGGTGAATTGCATTTTCGATCAAGCCAGTAACCATTTTGATGGCATCAATGGTTGATCTGGCTTTACTGAACCGATCCTGCCTATCTGAAAGGCCCCCTTGGCTCTCGACGACTGGCAGTAATCTTATATATAAAAATCAATTGCAGTTCGTTAGTCTCGCTAAAACTCGAGAACGGCTGAACGGGTTTATCTTATCTTTTGAAATGTCCGTGGAGGTCTAGGGAAGGTTTTAAAGGTGAGAAAAATTCTACAAATTGCCGGTAAAACCTTAAAAACAGCACTTTTCTTCTTCCTATATAAACATTTTTTTCTAAATAAAATTTAGAGTCAATTTGAACTTTATTGATATTCAATAAAGTTCAATCACTCGCTGTGTTCATCGGACCTCATATTACAATCAATCTTCTATTTCTAAAAAGACAAAAGACATCAAATGTTTCACAGCTCAGAACATGTTGTATTCGAAAATAGAATTTCTGTTTTTAGTATTGTTTATTCAGCGTGTTTTCCCAGATATAGCGCAAAAGTTCAATAACTATAATTGGCTGGGTGAACGAGCAATATTGGTGGCGAAAAATACAGATGCCGAGGATCTCAATGCGACCATTCAGAATTTTCTGCCAGGACAGTTGGTTTCCTTCAAATCAGTTAACACCGTTATGAACCAGGATGACGTAGTCAACTATGCCACACACTGGAATTGTCTGGATTACCACCTCAAAATTTGCAGTTAAAAATAGGGTCAGTTGTCATGATGCTGCTTAACATTAATCAACCTCGACTGTGCAATGGAACAAGACTGGTTGTGAAAAAGCTCATGAATAACGTCATTGAGGCAACAATCATAAAAGGAAAATACAAAGGAGAAGACGTCTTGATCCCGCGGATGCCGATGATTCCAAACGGATTACCGTCTTCTTTGTTTATTTACACACCACAAAACAAAACAAAAAATATAGTTTATGAGAAAGCTTTAAATTGATCAACAAACTGTATCATAGTAGTGTGTCTGTCAATATCAAATTTAAACCTTATAAGTAGCCAGTATCTCAGGAAAACTCTATTTTGTAATTAAGTAACATGATGTGTCGAAAATAATAATAAAACTTCATGCTTCATTCACAATATGCTTTTTTATTAATTACGGATTCGTTTTGTTTATTTTAAAATTATTTTATACAAAAGTTTAGGTCTTTTATTTATCGATTGAGGCAGTACGAAGCCTGCCGGGTCAGCTAGCTGACCTAGCCGTAGTGTCTAGAAGACATATGAATCTATAGGAAGTTTACCAGCCTTGGGTAGCAGCAACAGCTTCTGTTCTGTTCTGTTCTGTTCTTCTATGGCGCAGGAAAGGTACCCTCAGACATGCCCGTTTCAAATAGCTCAGTGAACATATCCGGTCTACATTTGACGGCATATTCGGTATGCGGTCAAAGGGCAGTATAGGTCCCAGGGCGGAACGTGGATTGGTACCCACGATGGAGCATAAAACCTGGGAAACGCCTGCTGAGCCAACACCAACAGCTCTACTACCAAACCCTATCTCCACCTCCACGTGGTGATCGTTGGGAGTTCTTTCTTTATGGAAAGCTGCAGACGGAGGAGGATGAAGGCGAGTCTCCCGCACCTAAAAATGGGACAAAATGTACCAACTGTTCTCCAGGTTGGGGGTTGGATAGGGCTGACAACCCTACACAGAAAACCGATGTTAGAAAACTATGAAGGGAGCCTCGGAGAGGATGGGTTTTACAACGACGAACCCGGCAACAACAACGGATTAACGATTTGCGAATTTTCTCATGGTACGTCCTATATCCTGTCCCAATATAAGGCAACAGCGTTGCAACAGATGCGATGGACAGAGACCGGTTTCCTGGAGAAGAGCCGCTACACCATGTATTATAGCGGCCATCCAGTAAACCGTGTGCTGGGATTAGGTTTATTAGTCAGCCAAAAAATGAAAACTGCTGTCGGAGAAAGATACCTTCTACGAGGCAGTTGAGCGGACCCTCGAAGCCAGTCCCAAGTATGATATCAAAATCATATTTGGTGATTTGAACAATCAAGTAGGGACGGAGCCCGTATTCAGGCGATACGTCAGCTCCCATAGCTTACATAGGGATACCAATGATAACGGACTATGGATTATTCAGTTAGCAGTATCCCGCGAAATGGTTGTTGGCTGTACCTGGTTTGCGCGGTAAGCGGTCCAGAAACATACGTGGGCCTCTCCAGATGGGACCACTTTCAATCAAATTTACTACGTGCTGATTGAACGCCGCCACCTTTCAACCTTGATGAATGTCAGAACATATTTTTTTTTTTTTTTATGGATGGAGGTGGAAATCTTAGAAAGACGCTGCTGCGCCAGATTGCAGCAGTGTGTGGGATTCACACCCACTAAAACCACCCCCACTCTTCCGCCCCTCCCCGCGGGACCATCGTGAAGTATTACTTCGCGGGGGAGGCTCTGGTTCGCTATACCAGCTCGTCCATGTCACGTCTCCGTCGCGCCGCCTTCCTGCCCTTGTCGGAATTATCCCATCGTTTTTGCCACTTGCCACACAACTCTCTCCTGATGGCTTTTCGGAAATCCGCATTCACCTCGGCTGGATTTGCCTTCCGTTTTTCGTAGAGCCAGTGTGTCCCGCTCGCTAGAAGATCTATAGGGATCATTCCTGCGATTACACACACTGCCTCCGTCGACGCCGTCCTAAATGCGCTGCACACCCTTAGCGCAATTGGCCGGTATGCCGAACATAACTTCCTCCGGTTGACAGCGTGGTTCAACACTCCCGCCCAGACAGGGGCCGCGTATAGCAGGATCGACCTCACCACTCCCGCGATGAGTAGCCTGCGACTATACTTCGGCCCTCCCACGTTAGGCATCATCCTTGCAAGGGATGAGCTGGCATTTGCTGCCTTTTCTCGCGCATAATCCAAGTGTCCCTTGAAACTCAGCTTAGCATCGATCATCACCCCCAGGTATTTGACAACCGATTTTGAGACGACCTCACGATTACCAACCCGGATGGTAACCGTGTTGTTCTTCCTACGGTTGGTAATGAGGACCGCCTCCGTCTTTTCGTCCGCCAGGTCCAGCTTGTCCATTTGTAACCATGACTTGATGGTATGAATGGCTTCATTTGCATAAAGCTCCACGTCCTCGGGATGCTTTGCAATTGCAACTACCGCCAAGTCGTCCGCAAAACCAATCAGCGTTGTCTCCTCCGGCACGCGAAGGCCAAGCACTCCGTCGTACATTATGTTCCACAGCAGTGGTCCCAATACAGAACCTTGAGGCACACCTGCTGTCACAATGTACTCCTTCGGCCCGTCGTCCGTCTCGTACCAGAGAAGTCTGTCCGAAAAGTAACTCTCGATGAGCCGAGCCAAGTAGCTAGGAACACCCAGTTTGGCCAAAGCGCCCTTAATCCAGCCCCAGTTGGCTGAGTTGAAAGCATTTTTGACGTCCAGCGTCACCAGAGCACAGCATTTGCCCATGGCCATCGCATTTCGAGCCAATTCCACGACCTTTGCTACTGCATCGACCGTAGAACGGGCTCGCCGAAACCCATATTGCCGCTCTGAAAGACCACCCGCAAGCTCGATGAACGGGAGCAGCCTGTTGTATATCACCCTCTCCAACATCTTCCCCATGGTGTCTATGAGACAAATAGCGCGATATGAAGAGGGCACGCCGGGTGGTTTTCGAGGCTTCGGTAGCAAGACCAGTTTCTGCCCCTTCCACTGGGCGGGAAACACTCCTTCCGCCATGCACGATTCGAATGTGCTTGCGAACCACCTTGGTCTGGCCTTGACCGCCACCTTCAGAGCCCTGTTCGGAATTCCGTCCAATCCCGGAGCCTTGCTGTCCCCAATACGTCTGCAGATTTCCCAAAGTTCCTCTTCGGTAACATCAGGGATCGAGAAGACGTCCTGCTGAGTTGCCAGTTGGGGTTCTCTTTCGTCCTGCTCCTGCTGCGGGAAAAGAGTTGCAATTATTTGCAACAAGAGCCGTGGGCATGTCACCTGAGGTGATTTTCGCCCGCGGATCTTCTTTATTACAACTTGGTAGGCTGTACCCCACGGATTCGTATTAGCCTCCATGCAGAGCTTCTGGAACCATTCCCGCTTGCTTCTCCGAATGGCCTTCTTAAGGTTGCTTCGCATATCCTTGTATTCCTCCTCACGCTCCTGGTGCTCCGGCCTTCCTCTTGTCCTGTGGGAAAGTCTCCTCGCTCGGAGACAAGAGGATCTCAAGGCAGCGATCTCCGTGTTCCACCAGTAGTTTGGCCTCTTGCCGTGGTGCAAACGTCGTCGTGGCATCGTAGCGTCGCATGCTTCGGTTACACGCTGAGACAGCTGTGTGACCCTTTCCACCGCTGTTCCATCCGGATCATGGGCTCCCTCCAATGCGGCCAGGAATGTCTCCTCGTCGAAACCTCCAATAGACCAGCCAACCGCCTTAGCCTTTCCACCTCCAGAGCGTCGTTCACTGCTTCCCCGGTTCCCAATGTGGAGGAAGATGGCCTGGTGGTCACTGTGGGTGTAGTGCTCACTCACTTGCCAAGCCATCCCCCTCACCAGTGAAGTGCTAACAAATGTCAGGTCAACGATCGAACCCGACCCTCTTCCTCGAAAGGTGGGCACCCATCCAACGTTGGCCAGCACGATGTCCAGCTCCGCAAATGACTCCAACAGAATTTGACCTCTGGTGTTCGTCGATCGGCTTCCCCACTCCAGGGCCCACGCGTTGAAATCGTCCGCAATGATTTTAGGGCTGCGGTCTCTAGCATCTAACACCAGACTGTCTATAAAACTGGCTGCCGGGGGGGGGGCATGACTTCCTGAATGGCCTGTCTTCCGCACGCCCAGATTGCGGCGTTGCCAGACGCATCCACCGCCCAAGTCGCACCGCCGTAGTTTCTGTACGGCTCGCAAATAACCGCGACATCGACATTCGACTCTCGAATGGTTTGCGAGAGCAGGTCCTGAGCTGCTTCACAGTGATTGAGATTGATTTGTATCAATCTCATTTTCCTGTGTGGTTCAGCTCCCTCGTATATACCGGACATCTGCTGCTTCCCGCAATATGCCGACTGTCCACGCCCTCTTTCCCACTACATAACATACACCGTGGATCTCCGGTGCAATCTTTGATGAGGTGGCCCTCTTCCCCACACTTCCTGCAACTCCTCGACCTATCATGCTGGCTGGTGCATGCCGCCGCAAAATGGCCGAAATCGAGGCATCTGAAGCATCTCTTTAGAGAGATTTGTTCCCTGAGCCTGCACACGACCCAACCTACTTTTACCTTGCCCGCGGTAATCAACTTAATAGCTGATTCCGCCGGCAAACTAATAATAGCGGTCTGTGTGCCACCATATGCCTTCTTCATCCTTTTTATGGCACTCTGGTCTATATCGCCAAGGTTGAACTGCTGCTTTAGCGCAGCACAGATGTCCTCCCGTGAGGTGACTTCATCTAGGTCCTTGCATTCAACCACTATCTCCTGTTTCCGAGCTCTTACCTCAGCTTCCTCTCCAAGTACACTTTCCACCTTCCCGCGGAAGTTATCGGCCGACTTGTCGGCGGATTTACTTAACTCCAGCATCAGATCCCCTTTCTGTGTTCGCCTAATACGGCTCACATTATCCCCCAAATCCTTCAATTCCGGGTCTGACTTCACCTTTCGGAGGATGTCGGTATAGGACATATTTCCCTTCTTGGAAATAATTATTATTTCCGGGCGGAGCTTCTTTTTGTCCTTTTTCCTCTTGTTGCTCACCTTAGTCCATTGTTCGGGCCTCCGGGCGTTGGTTTTTTCCACTTTTGTAGGTGTTGTGGCTGCAATCGTGAGATTACCGACTTTCGCGGGTACTCTCGCCAGCTCCGCCTTCTTTGGTGAAGAGGCTTTTTTCTTCTTCGGGACTTGCTGTGGTCCAAGAGGCTCGCTGGTGCCGTCTCTAGCCCGTTTTCCTGTCTTCCCGCCTGCTTTATCACGGGGAGGCGTCACCTGCGTTTCCCTTGTGACCTTGCCAACTGACGCTTGGGAATTCTTTTCTTCGAGTGCCTTGATATAAGATAATTTAATGCCTCTTATCAAGGCTCGAATATTTTGGTGGATATTCCGCCTCTCCTTGATGAACTCGCACAATTCATTTATTCGTTCCCCAAGTGTAATGAACGCCATTCCGGTATGTTCCCGTTTGCTTTCGCGCCTTGCGCCACAAGGAATGATCTCGATTAAGAGACCATTCGGATTTCTTTCAGAGTCCCGCGACGAATCTCGACTACCAAAAAGAACCATTGTTCTCGGTGGTGATCTCCCAAGCTTCGAACTCCTCCTAAAGGGATCCGGTGTGGACCTAATTTCCACTCCACCATTATCTCTTGTAGCATTAGATGCCACAGTAGCCAAGGTTCCCACTACTGAGGCACTGCGGTCGTTGGATATCGACGGCCGGGAGCCCGCTTGCTCACTCCCAAAAACTGCCGGCACTGGGTTTCCGAAGCCCTGCACCGTAAAAAAACTACTTTTCTCCTCTTCCATATTTGGTTTAATTTCTGGGTGTCCTTCCCATAGCCAATTTTTATCCACGGGTGGGCGTTTACTTCCGACCTACCCGGCCTGCGCATAAGCATGCCCATACACGCACATCTCCGGATACGTGCATGTGCATGCCCATGACACATTCGCCGAGCATTCCCTTATCCGCACGAAGGGACGCGCCCGATGGAAGATTTGGCAACTCCGCACAGGATGTCAGAACATATAGGGGGGTCAATATAGACTCGAACCACTATCTCGTTGGTATGGTGCTCCAAGCTCGAATTACGACACCACCTACAATCCCCGCTGACAATCAGGTGAGAGTGAGTACTGAAGCCATCAGCAACACAGCCCGCCGCAACATCTATAAGAGGGAAATGGATGCCGCAATAACCGCAGTTAACAGAGATCCTGGAGATGAAGCATAAACAAATGATCTTCACAACCACCTGAAGAACATCATTGATACGGCCACACAGATACTTGACCCTAGCCGCAAAAAAAAGTCGGAACCTCTGGTTTGACGATGAATGTAAGCTAGCTACGGAACGGAAGAATGCCGCATACCAAGTAGTGTTGCATTCTCAAAGAACGCGAGCACACGCAGAGACTTATCACGAACTCCGTCGAGCGGAGAAGCGACTTGCAGCGATTGCAATCACCCTAATGCAGATTGCACATTACTGAATGAGTTAACGTTAATGAAAGATGATAGATATTTGGTAACGTTATTTTATTACTTGTTGCAGAGGGCCAGACTATACAGGCTGGAGGTACTCAAACAACTAACTTGTTTCTTACATTCTAATCTCTTAAATAGAATTGTCTATGTCTAATGAGTAGATAGGGAAAAATACATAACACATTTCCCTATGACCCATGATCCTAATTATTTTATTATTAGTATGGAAAATACACAACCTTCTTGGAAGACGGGTAGTTTGTGATCATCCTCTCATCACGTGATGACTATCGCCCCTCTTAAACAGAGAGGTCCCGGATCTGCATCAAATTATTTTCAATCTGTTTCAAAATGAATTGAACCCTTGGTTCCATATTGGATTCGTCGACTTGTTCGTGTTGACCATTTGTTGCCCACGGTGTTTGTAGTAGAAAGTCGCAGTGATGACAAAGATGCCTAATAAAATAGCGCCGCTGAACAAATAGAATGCTTGTTGCAACTTGACATGTTCGGTCTTCTGGCTTATTTTCTCCAAATTTTGTATGTGGACCTGTTGAAGATATGCAAGGGAAACGAGTGTAGAATGTTCAGATACCTTTAATTTAAAGATGCTGGCCGTTAATGGTTCAATCCTTGATTTTTTTATTGATGTCGGGTACAAGGTTCCGTTAATAAAGACGTCGTTGGAATGAATCACGAGACAGGTTCCGTTTACGTTTACGTCTTGACCATTTTCGTTGACTATTGCTTCCCCGTCCTTAATAAGCAGGGTGTTCTCGTCGATCTGCATCACTGGCGGTATATGATGTGCAGTTGATGTTCCGCATGTCGCCGTGTCGTTGTTAAAAATTTGACGCAAACAGGGATCGCGTACATCCTCTTGGCAAAATGGTATTCCTGTCGATTCTTTGCATAAATGCAACGGTTTATTGCCCGATTTACACATACCGATGTGACTATTATTTAAATTTAACATAATATTTTCATGGACCACAGGAAAAATTCTAACTAGTGGGCAAATTTCCTTAATTTTAGGTATTTTAACACGAAATTTTAATAAGTTATGATCAGAATAAACTGTTACACTTGAGGCTAACAATATCTCATTAATACTTATACTACTATGTTCTATCTCAAAATTTTGTAGAATAGTAGGGTTTACAATGTTAAGTTTGGCAAAAATGACCGAGTAGACGACATTATCTAACATGCTGATAGCTCTTTGATTTCTTACGGATATGCGTTGAAATAGATTGGGCCCAATAGAGCCATTGCTTTGAGAACAATAATTGCGACGTAACACATTAATTTGTGTTGTAAGTTCGTTTATTTTCTTCATGAATTCGCTATTAATTTCGATCTGTTGGTTTTCGGCTGCGATCAACCTTGATTGTCGTTCGTTTATTAACACGAAATCGCTATGGTCAGGAGTTCCTGCGACAAATTTTAAAGCGGAACCTATAAAGTCTATTGATCTTTCTATTCTATGGAAGCGTAAAGAGTTAAGCAATTTGTTCATTTCATTGAAATCCGCTTCAAGAGATGCCTTCTCCTCCTGGTTATGGAATAATTTCTCAAGATTGTTGATATTGGCTGCTATTATTTCGAATTCGGTCAAGTTGATAGTGTGCATTAGGTAAGTATAGTCATCGTAAATGGCTACATTACCCTTTTGGAACGGAATATACATGGCGTGTGTGTCATCGAGGAGTCTTGCGCTAGTCCTCGTAAGAAATATTATCGTATATTGTCTTTGTGAATCTGTTTTCCATATACAAGGACGGTGGTTCCTAAATCCTCCTGTACAATTTTTTTAATGTATCCACTTGATAGTTTAGTACCCCTACGTCTATCTTACTTAACAAATATCTCCTGTCCGTTTAAAAATGTACGGACTATCCGTTTAGTGTTTTTTAATCTGTTTTGTTTTTCCTGGCTTTGTTGAAGGGCTTGTCTAATTTGTTCTGATTCCTTTTCGGACAATGCAAAGATAACGTCTATGGGTTTTCGTTTAATGACAGTATGGATTGAGTTATTATATTTAATAGTTGCAGTGAGTATTATTTCCTCAGGATCATGATTGTTACCTTCGATATTCAGAGTTCTTGAAATTCCACTAAGCGTTGAGTGAAATCTCTCAACCTGCCCGTTACTTTCGCTATGCATAGCTGGTACTGTATGATGAGACATACAAAATTGGTTTTGAATAAGAGCAAAATGATGGTTCATTATCAGTGACCAATATTTTCGGGTTTTTGAAAAATCCAATAGTTTTAAGTATACTAATATTTTTTACGTCTGCTATACAACGGGAGGGTATTGGTTCTACAATGGTAAATTTGGAGAATTTGTCAATGCATGTTAAGAAATGAATATTATTTGTACTATATATATCCATATGCAGGATTTCTCCTGGGTAACTAGGTATTGGGGTAGAATTCTGAATTTGTTTCTTTGGATGTCGAACATATTTGGCTTGTGCGCAGATTCTGCAATTTTCGACAAAGGCCTTAGTCTTTTGCCTTAGTTCCGGAAAAAAATAATTGTCAAGAATTTGTTGGTAGTTCTCAGCTGCTGAGCGATGGGCTCTTTCGTGTTCTTTAGCGATAGTTTCGAGCTGATCGTCTCTATTGGGAAGATCTATTACAAACTTGGTAGTATGCTTGAAACGTACTGCCGGGAAAAGCATAATCAGTTCGCTTTGAATTTTTCCCAGTACCTCCTGTGGACAAAAAATTCCGCTCACTACATTATAATTTATAATTTTTTTCAGTACCAAATGTAGTGAATGAATATCTTTAAATCGAATATTATGTCGATGATAACCCGGAAATGGTGTTGTGGAATCCTTCTCGGTTGACTTTGCAAACGATAGAAAAATCTGATTCTTGAAGCCATTTATTGGTTGGGATACCGTTCGAATATGTTGTGTTAATGATATTTGACTATTCGTACATGCTTTATCCGTAATTTCACTCTCACCTAGGTGCTGGATGTGTTGGCGCGACAGCGCGTCGGCTACTACATTACTACTACCAGGTTTATAGTGGAATTTTGGAGCAAATTCTTCAATAAAGCTTCTCCAACGCTTGAGTTTCGTGTTGGGGTTACGATCAGATATAGAGAATGTAAGCGGTTGATGGTCCGTGAATATACTCAGATTGGTAACCCCATACAAATAGTTTCGCAGAGTTTGGAGGGCCCATACTATGGCCAGCCATTCTCGCTCATTTGTCGCATATTTTTGCGTAGGCGTAAGGGTACGCGATACAAAAGTGATGGGCTTCCCATTTTGCGATAGTACAGCTCCTATAGCAACAGAAGATGCGTCTGTAGTGAGCTCAAAAGGGTTAGAAAAATCTGGAAAAAGAAGAGTCACATCTTCAGATGCCAGGATCTTTCTCAGCCTATTAAAAGCGTCCTTGGCGGCTACGGATAAAGTTATTTCCTTGTTCTTAGATTGATTTGTTCCAATATTACCATTTTCGCCACGTAATAATTGCGTTAGTGGTTTTGCGATTGCTGAATAATTCTTTATGAAACATCTATAATATCCAGATAAGACTAAAAATGTCCTCAAGGAACGAAGGGTCGTTGGCTCTTTATATTCTAAAATCGTGCGGACTTTGTCTTCAGATGTCTTCAAACCTTTTTCAGACACAGTGAATCCAAGAAATTCTGTACTTGTTTTGAAAAAAGTTGACTTTTCCAGTGCTATTCTCATGTTTGCATTAAGTAATTTTTTAAAAATAATTTCAATATCTTTTGTGTGAGTTTTTGCCTCCTTAGAAAAGATTATGACATCATCGATATACACATGGCAACGAATGCCTATGTCATCCCGTAAAATATCGTCAATTGCTCGTTGAAAAATTGCAGGGGCATTCTTAAGACCGAAAGGCAAGCGACAGAATTCGTATTTGTCATTATTCACAGAGAATGCTGTTTTCACTCTGTCTTTTTCGGCCAAGAATATTTGATGGAAACCTGGTTTTAAATCTATGGTTGAAAAAAATGTCGAGTTGACGAGATTTGCGAGGATCACTGATATATCTGGTATCGGGTAACGATCTGAAATAGTTTTTTCGTTAAGTTTACGAAAATCGACTACTAGTCGCATTTTCCGATTACCTGATTCATCCATTCCTTTTTTATCGGCGACCCAGATTGGGTTATTGTACGGTGACCTACTTTTACGGATAATACCAGAGTGAAGCATAGATTGAACCTCTTTTTCGACAAAGTCTTTGGCTGACATTTGATAAGGATAGCTTCGAGAATAAACGGGCTCATTCGTCGTGGTTCGAATTGTAGCCACAACTGATGTATTGTAGGGTAAGGCTTCATGTAGGTCGGCAAAAACTTCAGAGTTGCGGTTTACAACAGCTTTGAAATCAGAACAGACTTCTTCAGGGATATTCTTATATGTATCCTCCAACCTATTAACTTGAGCACGTTCCATAAAACGAAGGGGTTCAACGCCTCCTTTGTATTTTATTTCATTGGAACTTGTTTCTACAGAGGCACCGATTTCTTTTAGAAAATCATAGCCTATAATTCCATCGAAATCATTGAGGTTTGATAATATAAAGAAAGTTGTTTCCTTGCCTAAGATTCGTATTGTGAATTTTTTTGATACATATGTAGAACCATTAATGGATGAAACGTAAAAAGGTTTCTTAACGGCCTCGACCGTTTTTAGAAACAGAAAATCCTTTATATAATTTTTAGCCACTCCAGTATCTATCAGTATTTTTAATTTCTGACCATTGCCTGCCGTTTTTTCTATGAACGGTAAGCGGGAACTAATGCTTAAAAAGTTGAGCTAATCACCTGTATATGAGTAGTGGTCAGATTCACTTTCGGTTTGATACACATCCCTTTCTTGTAAATTTGCCTGATTTCGATTGCACATGCGTTCAGCGTTTTGTACATTTGCATAATGAAGACGCTGTGTATTGTTATTATTTCTATTACGCCGCTGATTTTTATTTTGCTGTGTATATTGAAGTCTCTGATTCCCATGAGGGATGTGATTGGCATAACTAAGTGCAGGAATCGCTTCTTGTCTAAAAGAAGAGTTCCTGTTTCCCATATTTTGAAATTTCGCGCTATTGCGAAAACGAGATATTGTTGGATCCACTTCCATTGGTTCAGGAAAAGTGGACGGTTTTTTTTCAGATACTAATCTATTGTGGAAAATTCTTACGAGGTATCGTGTTATGAGTTTTTCTTTCCGCGAATGCATTTGCAAAAGCTGATCGTTCCTGATTCATTTGAAGTTCGTGGGCTAGAGCTAAAGCACTAGGTAGATCCACAGGCCTGCTTGAGAATAGGACGTTACTTAACGGACGATTTAACCCTGATATAAACACACGAAGCGCGTCGCCTCTGTATTTGTTATTGAGTAATTTTAATGAATCTACGTCTCCGGAATATTGCATTATTGCTTTATTGGTAATAAGCGTAATTTGTTTCTCGACAGTATCATAATACTGATCAATAGACATTCTACCCTGTCGTAATGTAGACAGTTCCTGCTCTAAGAGATGAAATGATCTTTTATCCGAATAAGTATGGTCCAACCTAGACAGAATCGCCTCGAAGTTTAATGGAGTGCTGAATGAAGACAGAACCGTGTCAGCTGCTCCAGTGATTTTATTTCTAATAATTGATACAGCTTGATAATGACGGTTAGAGTTGGAAAATCTTTCAAACGGCTTTATAGCAGCTTTGGCAGATTGCCGCCAGGAAGGGTATTTTTCCATAATTCCTGAAAATTCGGGAACGGATTTAACAACTTCAAGCGAAATATCACATTGAATACCATCATTGATTTCTATATCCTCATATTTTTCTATCGAAACCGAGGGAAGTGCAGTTTCGACTCGAGTGGAAAGGTCGCTAATTCGAGAATTTAATGTCGAATTAGTTGCTTCTACAGTCGTACTTAACTGAGAGGCCACGTGATTAATTTGACTTCGCATCTCGGTTTGTCCGGATAGCTCAGTGGTTAGAGCACTAGGCTGTCATACGGAAGGTCGCGGTTCAAATCTCACTGGTAGCAGTGGAATTTATCATATATCGTGATTTGGCGTCGGATACCAGTCGACTCAGCTGTGAATGAGTACCTGAGTCAAATCAGGCTAACAATCTCGGGCGAGCGCAATGCTGACCACATTGCCTCCTAGTGTACCGTTACGGTCTTGAATGAAGTGCTCTAACACACTTCAAGGCCCTGATCCAATATGGATTGTTGCGCCAACGATTATTATTATTATTTCGGTTTGCATACGTGAAACTATCTCGGTTGTGATCCGAACCACCAAATCTTTAATAGCTTCCGCGGTCAAAGACATTATGAATGTAGTTTTTTTGCGTAGTTGTGGTGTAAAAAAAAATGTAAAATGTCGTCCAAACGGTTTACATAAAATTGTACTTACAGAATAAGAAACTCCATTGAGTATTCACAACCAGTCATTAAACTTAATATTTTCTTTTTTCCTGTTTGGCCACTTTTGTTCTTTTCACTAACTATAAATCACAAACTATAAATGTCACACGGTCCTTATAATGTCACTCTATAGTTTTTTATTCAGTGTGGGTTTCCCGGTTTTTATCCGCGATATAAACGGTGTTGGAAACACGAACTTTCCGGTTAGTTGGGCGCCAGTTAACGTTAATGATAGACTTTGCTATTTGGTAACGTTATTTTATTACTTGTTGCAGAGGGCCAGACTATACAGGCTGGAGGTACTCAAAAAACTAACTTGTTTCTTACATTCTAATCTCTTAAATAGTATTGTCTATGTCTAATGAGTAGATAGGGAAAAATACATAACACATTTCCCTATGACCCATGATCCTAATTATTTTATTATTAGTATGGAAAATACACAACCTTCCTCTCATCACGTGATGACTTACAACATAAGATACACAAGATAACGTTTATCTGCTAATGTGTTGTCGCTAACATGTGTTTCGGCATCCTTAGAAGAAGAAGGGTCGTTTGTGATCATGTTCTCATCACGTGATGACTAATGCATTCGGACGAATTAATCTTGATAGAGGGGAATGGTTTGCCGCATCCGCAGGCGCACGCGCATGTTGCTGCCACATGAACTAAACAGAGTTCAAGGCAACGTAGCGGCAATGGAAGCGGTGCTTGGGAGCAGCGGGTTTGGCGGTGGGATAGAAAAGAGTTGAGGAGGTGAGAGACGGCCTTATAGACTTTTGTAGGGAACGAGTTGAAGGAAAGTAGTTTTGTCTTTAATTGGCACCGGGAACGGCTTATAGACTTTGTGTGGAACGAGTTGAAGAAAAGAAGTTTTGTCCTTGATTGGCACCGGGAACGGCTTATAGGCTTTTGTGCGGAACGAGTTGAAGAAAAGAAGTTTTGTCTTTGATTGGCACCGGGAACCGCCTTATAGACTATTTCCCCTAAGTTCATTAAAAATTGCGCCCAACGTGAGGCCTGACGGTTCCTGGATTCAGACCTCATTCTTATTTTCAGGTCTTCTGAATGAAATGGAAGATAACCTATTCCGGCTCACAACTTCGTCTGGTGGTGTCGGATAGAGAATCAATAGATTCTCAACATTGTTCCCGGCTAGGTTGTTGGCTGCCAACAGAACCTATTTTAGCTTACAAAAACTGTTCCGCTCAAAACGTCTCACCATAGGGTCAAACCTCTTACTGTACAAGACAATTATCTTACCAGTCCTCATGTATTCCTCGGAGACTTGGGTTCTTAGCAAGAAGAATTGCGAACTCTTGGCCGCGTTCGAGAGAAGAATCCTCCGAAGAATTTTTGGCCCCCTACATGAGGATGGACAATTCCGTAACCTACACAATGACGAAATCTATGAGCGATACCATGACCGTCCGGTTGTGGATAAAATCTGGCTCTATAGGTTACGGTGGGCGGGTCACTTAATCCGTGTGAATGAGGATGATCCCACCCGGAAAGTCTATAAGGGCAATATCTATGGTAGAAAAAGAAGACGAGGCAGATCCTGCCTAAGATGGAGCGATGGCGTAGATCAGGACGCCAGACAGCCTTTAGGGATATCGAATTGGTGGACCTCGGCGTAAAACCGGGATGTCTGGAGTTCCTTATTAAGGCAGGCCTAGACGGGATGCCGGTGTTGCCCCGTTGATGATGATAACGATGATGACTCGGTATGCCGTCCAGACCCGGGGCTTTGCTGTCGCTTTTTCGACTGCAGATCTCCAGCAGCTCGTCCCTGGTGGCTGGTGGAATCGGCGTCACATCCAGGGGGCGCTGGGAGGTATCAGTACCATCCTCTTCCTGGGGAAATAACCCCTGGATTATTCCCAACAAGAGCATAGGACACGTAAGCTGCGGAGATGATCGGCCTCTGAATCGTCCTGTTACGATTTAATAGGCGCTGCCCCACAGATTCCCTTTTACTCCGCTGGATGGCGAGTTTGAGGTTCTTGCGGGCTAACCTATAGGTATATTCCTTTTGCCCTTGATCGATCCTACCTATCGCCCTCTGAGCCATTCGTCTGGCTCTGTCGCAAATCGATCGAAGGCTGGCAAGTTCACTATTCCACCAATAATTGGGTCTTCTAGTAGGGAATGAGCATCTCCTAAGCATCGACGCGTCACATGCTTTTGAGATTCTTTGTGTAACAAGGAGAGTTTTATCCGTGGAGGTGCCTGCTTTGCTAAGCAGGTCTAACTACACCTCCATGAATGTGTGCTCATCCTTCGCTTTTGCAGACCATCCTTGTGTTCTTTTGGATTTCGGCTTCCGGGGTGCGAGTTTCCTGCCTTGTGGCTCCGTCCTTAGTTCAAAGGTGATTGCCAGGTGGTCGCTGTGTGTGAAGTCCTCGCTAACTTTCCACAACTTGTCATGTGCTAGCGCAGGGCTGACAAATGTCAGATTAACAACTGAACCAGATCCCCGTTTCCGCCCCCTTGCGTTAATCTCTTTGCTACCCCACTCGATAGCCCACGCATTAAAGTCACCGGCTATCACCTTTGGAGATCGTCCCTTTGCGTCGTGAACAAGATTGTCTAACAGGTCTTCAAACTCCGTCAATGTGAGGCTCGGTGTGGCGTAGCAGCTATATACGAATATACCGCTTATTTTTGCCTATATAAAGCCACTGGCCGCCTGATCCATGCTTTATTATGTGGCCTAACGACCACAAGCCCATACCGCCGCTCCACCAGTCGAATCTGTGACCCACTTATCATGGCAATTTCCACCTTACATTCGAACGTAGTCTGCTCAAGTAAATCCTAAGCGACCCTGCAATGGTTGAGGTTTATTTGAATGAACATTATTTTCTCATTGCAGTCAGCGCCTTCCTAAATTCCACACATTTACTACTTCCGGCAATATGACAGTTATCTTGTCCCTCTTTCACCTCGCTCAATAGGCATTTGGGGTCTCTATTGCATTCCTTGGCAATATGGCCCTTCTCCCCAGACATTCTGCACCGATCGGACCGATCAATGCTGCTGGAACATACCTTCGAAAAGGGCCCAAACATGAGGCAGACAACCCATCCAATCCGAACTTTTCCGGCCACCAAAAACTTCTTCGCTGATTTCACTGCCAGTCGCATTGTGACCGTTTGAGTATCGCCATAAGCTTTTCTTAGGTTCACGGTAGATTCTTCGCTGAATTCCTCCAACTTGAATTCTTGCTTCAAGGCAGTGTCGACTCTTCTCTGGATGTTACCCCTTCGAGATCCTTGCATTGTATATAGATCTCATGTTTTTGGGAACGAACCGCGACTTTCTCCCCAAGTGATCTTATAATTTGGTTACGACAGCCGTCAGTTTTTCCCAGGCTGGATTTTTGCCGCTCAAACCCCTTTCTGGGTCCTCCGGATTTTGCTGACATTTCCGCCTAGGTCTTTTGGGTCGGGGTCAGATTTCACTTTTTTTTCAGTATTTCCACATACGTTAGATGTCCTCTGCTGGAGATTCTAATTGCCTCCGGGCGAATTCGCACCTTTGGCTTCTTGTTCCTTTTTTTGTTCCCAACCTTACCCCAACCACAAAAAAAAATGGAATTTGTTTTTCACAGAATGTAGTCATGTGGGATATCAAATTAAAGGGCTTAATTAGTACTTTTCCAAACTGGTCCCATAGTCGATATCGGGTGAAACATAAGGGAATGAGGGCTCAAAATATGACCCACAAAATGTGTAACATGTCTCGTTCTCAGAACCTGTCCAGCCGACAAATCTGAAAAAAATCACAGTGGTGCATCTAAACGAGATCTGGGCCTCAAAATACATCTCGTTCGGACATCTGCATGAATAAAGTTAATAATTGTATATTAGTATATTTTAGGAATTTAGCCGGAAACCTCCCTTAAGTTCATGCTAGAACTACAACATTTTGCATTTGCATAAAGGACTACATAAGGCACAATTTGGTCAAGCTTGAAAAAATATCAAACTATTATTAATAAAGTTATAAGTAGTGAAACTTTGCCATTTGTTGTGGATTCCGTGCATTCTACATCATCTCATATCAATTCGTCAATACTACAACAAAATGAGCTCACATGAATGGGAGGTCACAAAGAAACATTTTGTGTTAAGTTTTTGGGTCATTTCTGCATCAATATTAATTACTCCGGCCAGACATATGGGTGTATGTAGTTTATACCTACGTGCGTGGTAACGAAGGTTACAGGTAGTTAATCCAGATAGATATATTTCTACATTAAACCAGCGGTATTCAATATACATACTATATATGTACATATCTATACCTTTGTGCATGAAATAAACTGGAAATATAAGTGCGATTAATTTATATATATATGAATATGTACAGCATTCGGTAATAGGCAATTTGTTTGTTTAGGATGAGAATAATATCTGTGTCTATAATATGTACGCAATAGTGTGGCTCAAATTATGACCTACAAAAAGTGTAACAGGTTTCATTCTCAGAACATATCCAACCGAAAAATCTGAAAAAAATCACAATGATGTATCTAAAGGAAATCTAGACCTCAAAATACAACCCGTTCCGATATCTGCGCAAATAAAGTTAATAATAGTTCGTTAGCATATTTTAAAAATTTTGCCGGAAATCCCCCGCCTAGTTTTTCTAGGCTTGAATTTTACCAGGCGGTTCTTCTTTTGGTTATAATTCTTAGAGAGGAATTCCACCTTCTAGTCCTTTAGATCCCACTGCTCGCAAGGGAACAGTGAAGCAGCATCTGATAAGTTCGCTCTGCTAATATGAAATAATAATAATAATCGTTGGCGCAACAATCCATATTGGATCAAGGCCTTGAAGTGTGTTAGAGCACTTCATTCAAGACCGTAACGGTACACCACAGTACACTGTGGGAGGCAATGTGGTCAGCATTGCGCTCGCCCGAGATTATTACCCTGATTTGACTCAGGTACTCATTCACAGCTGAGTCGACTGGTGTCCGACATCCAATCACGATAACAAATTTCTCTGCCCCCAGCGAGATTTGAACCGCGACCTTCCGCTACGATAGCCCAGCGCTCTAACCACTTGAGCCATCCGGACAACTAATATGAAACCGCAAGTCATACCGTTTCATCATAATTTGTTGAACTCTACATACGTCTATGCACATTTGGTATATTAAACAAAAGTCTTTTTATTGTAGGTCTCAACTTACTGGCTGAGTCAGTGCTTCGCATGCGCAAATTGGTGAGCAGGCATCAAGTAGCAATACTCGTAGTAAACATCATTACCTGCGGGCGCAAATGGACTCCCGGTAAGTTTTCCCTTATAGCAATTTTCTAGACAAAAGGTCACACGGATGTCCTCTTTTTGTGGTAATTGAAATGTGTATTATGTAGTTTCAAGAATTGAAAAAATGTTTTATCTTAGTAGAAAAGAAAAAACCTGAAGAAATGCGCCTGCAGAAACCCTCTTTGGGGAAACATTGGCAAACGGTGCCTTGTGTTCGACTTCTTTCGAAATGGATAATAGATAGTCATGCAGTCAGTTTTTACAATTTCGCAAATCAAATGATTACTGGATTCGAAGTAAGTGCAAGACGAAATTTTATAATTTGCATAGAGAAAAGTGATTTCACTAGGAGCGGAAGAAGCTGTCATATACATCATCATTAAGAATGGCCGATAAATCAAAGTAAGAAGTTTCCACGTGTTCGTCTTCATGTGACACTACTTAAAGGGTTTTCCACCCTTGGTCTAAAACACAAAGTTATTTTTGTCAATTTTTCTAGCGAAATTGAATTGTGTCTAATGATTCAAATTCTCTCAGATTACATTTATACACTTTTGAAAAACAATAAAAAAACTGTTATTTTTATATTGTTAATAATTAACTGTAATACTATAAGGAAAATGATTTAAAACAAAGTCCACTTGCGTTGTAAAAATCTCCGGTTTGGATGTTGTGTAACCAAAAATCAAAAGCATTTATGAGCAATAAATGATTCTTACAAATTCATTTTTAAGGTGTTTTAGTTTTGACATCTGTTGGAAAGGTGGGGGGTGCGGGGGGTTGAAAGTGTTCTTTAACGAATCCATTGTAAGAGACTACCCATCCGGAAAATCTGAAAAAAATCAGGAAGCAGCCACTATATGATGCCTAGGATCCAAAATACCCTACATACCCATCCCTGCATCGTTTTGTGTAAGAAAAACAAAATTGCGTAAAATCACCGCTTTTTACAAGTTTCTTGCACAAAAGTTGAGAAATTTTATATATTGACTTGATTGTGGGATGGTCGATAGCCACATATGTATAGAATATGTGATTAAAAGCGATTCGGTTGATTAGTTTCGGGAAAATTTATAATACAACGTTCAAAAATGTTGTTTTAAGAAAATGTGTTCACTTGTTTTTAAAGGTTATATATAGTTGTGATGGCCGGGAAAACCGAAAAAAAATCAATGCATAATTTTTGAGTACATTAACTTAAGAATATTCTTACCAAGTTTCACTACGATCGGAGCGTCAGGTTCGCGGATATCTTCATTTTGGTTGTGGTTAAGGCATGCTACACCACTAGTCCAATCCAACATCTTCGTGCCCATTACCGTGAGACGCCGTTCATTGTCTTTGATATTCGGCCAACACTCAGAACCATAAAGGGCGAAAGGGTGGAAGACACTGCTTTAAATTTTAAATTTGAGACGGTCGTTGATACGTCGATCACAAAAACTGCCAGTTGTGGAGCGCCACTTCATCCAGGTTGCGCTGATACATGTAGCAATTTCATAACACAGTTCTCCATTGCCTAATAGCATTAACCCGAGATATTTAAATAGCATAGTTTCAATAAAGATGCAAATGATAGCTGTCCAAGTAGATAATTAAGTAGCTGATTTTAGTGAAAGTGGTGTACAAAAGTGAATACGTAAAATATAAAAAGTAAATCAAATTATGATACCATAAGCTGGGCACTTCGCGAACATAGGTTTTGTGTTCATCTTATGTGTGGAGGCTAAGGATGCTGAATATTTCTTTATATATTGCCAAACTGCAAGACATACATATGAACTACATATCAAGGACATAACAATTGTGCTCATCCTAAATAAACAAATATTGCCTATTATCGCATGTGGATGCATATATATATACACCTTGCATACCAGGTATATATACAGTTAAAAAAAACCCCACGAACCGTCTTCTCGCCCAACCGGACTGGGGGACGACCAACCTAAGGGCGGGCTAAAGGCAAAATCCAAAGCTCGCATCACAGCGATGCTGCGTTTCAACAGAAAGTTTGTGCGACCATGCGAAAATGTATTCCTACATCCCCATTGTCGCAAACAATTCAAGCAATGACGCAGCGGTTCTAATCTGCGAGATATCGATTATTAAATTAAAGACAGTACGAATCAAGACTGAAGCCCTCTAGGTAAGACTATTACCGGACAGGTTGCAAGGTTGCAGAGGTTGCAAGGATTGTTGCTTTTCAACGCTTTATGTAAATTTTGCGGGAATAATCCCGTCGCTGAGATTACCATTGGGATTACTTCGACCTTTTGTTGTCTCCAAATCTGCTCCATATCGTCCGCCAAAAAGCCACTATCTGGCAACATTTTTGCAAGTCCCGTGGTGGTGCCTTTTGGCATGCATATTCTAGGTGTTCCTTAAAGCGCAATTTGGTCTCAAGTATTATCCCCAAGTATTTGATAGCCGGCTTTGATACGACCGTATATCCACCGATCTCCACTTTCACAGTATTATTTTTCTAGCGGTTCATTATTAAGACCGCTTCCGTTTTCGCGTCCGCCAAGGTCAGCCCGGCTCTTTCTAGCCAGGACTTTACCGCTCTCACTATCTCCGTCGCGTAGACCTCCACATCTTCTGGGTATTTTGCTGCAACGGCCACAGATAACCATCAGCAAAGCCGACAATCGTAGTCCCCTCTGGGGCGGGAACGTCAAGCACCCATTATACATGATATTCCACAACAGGGGGTCAAGTACCTCTACCTGTGGTACCCCGGCTGTGACAATGTAATCTTTGAGGCCCTCATCCGTCTCGCACCAGAGAGTCCTCTCTGAGAGGTAGTTTTCCACTAAATTCGCTAAATATCACGTTGAAAACCAAACTGGCATTCCAATAGAATATTGCTGGCTTCGACGAGGGGTAGTGATGGGTGCACAATAGAGCTGCCGAGAAATTGAGGATCACTTGATGAAAACATTACACTATAATCAAGTAAATTCTCTTCGTGAGTTTTTCTTCGAGAAACAATCCTGATGGGATAACATTATTGCCACCGACCACAGTGTTAATCACAACAGACCCGATCTAGTTCTGCTTCTCAAGGAAGAACGAGCGTACTTCATAATCGATGTAGCCATGCCGTTGGATCGGAACACTATTGAAAAACAGCTAGAAAAAATCCGTCCCTTTGGCGGACGATATGAAGCAGACTTGGAGACTACAAAAGATCGAAGTAGTCCCAGTGGTAATTTCAGCGTAACAAACCGACCTAGTAGGCTTCAATCTTGATTCGTACTGTCTTCCATTTAAAATCCATGTTCCTGTAGTATAGAATCACCGAGTCATTGCTTGAAGTGTTTGCAACAATCTAGATGTAGCAATACATTTTCGCATAGTCGCACACACTTTGCGTTAAAACGTATCATCGCTGTGATGCGGGTCTTTGGATGTTGCCCTCAGCCCATCCTTAGGTTGGTCCCGCCTTTTTAACTATATATATATATATATACCTCTGTGGAGTTGCCAAATCGTCCATCAGGCGCGTCCCTTCGTGCGGATAAGGGAATGCTCGGCAAATCAGAGATATGCGTGTATGGGCATGCTTATGCGCAGTCCAGGTAGGTGGGAAAAAAAGCCCACCCGTGGATAAAAATTGGCTATGGGAACGATACCCAGAAATGAAACCAAACATGGAGGAACAGAAGGAGAATAAAGTTATGGTGCAAGGCTTCGGAAATCCAGTACTGGCGGTTTTTGGGAGTGGGCAAGCGGGCTCCCGGCCGACGATATCCAACGAACGCAGTGCCTCAGTAGTGGGAACCTTGGCTACTGTGACATCTAATGTTACAAGCGTGCGGGAATGGGGGGAACGATCAATCTAGAGCTGTGTTCACTGCCCTGGGTAAAAAGATCATGGAACTGTGTAAATGCATAAAGGAACGCAGGAACATTCACTAGAACATTAGGGTGATGATAAGAGACATCCGTTTCGCGTACAGCAAGGCCCAGGATGAACGAGGGGAAAAGCCGTCGATTGAAAAAGTGAACCAGGTGACTCAAGTAACGCCTGTTCAAAACACAAAAGGGGAGAAACCGTGAAAGAGCCTGCGCGAAAAGCCAAACCACTGAACAGACCAACAAACCCCGAAAAGAAAAAAGGATTCAACTCCCAAAAAGGCGGAGCACTTGAGAACCACGACTGAAGCTGCCAGTGAAACTATTGTAGCGGCGACCTCGAGAAAAGGACCGGGCCTTCAAAGTGCGGATGCGGAAGCTTGAAGGAAAGTGGAACCGCGGAAAAGAAATGATCGAAGGAAGATAAGACCAGAGGTGATTATCATTTTCAAACGGGGCGACATTCTCAGGAGAGTGAAGCCAATCCCCGAACTCACCAACTGGGGAGACAATGTCAGCCGCATTAGACGGGCTCAGAAGGGAGGCCTTATGTCGGAGCTTATGTGTGTGTGTGTGTATGGTGGGGGAGAAGCTACAGCTTCTGAGCACTCAGGCCGTGTTGGCCCATTGTACTCGCCTCCCCCGTCTAACGGAATATTCCGGATTCGTTAACGTATCGCAGGATTTCCGTTAGTGGATGTGATGCTACCCGTCGCAATTGGAGGACATCGGCACCAAAGATCTGATGCCTGATGCGTCCATAGGCGGGGCATTCACATAGGAAATGCTCCGTAGATTCCGCTTCCTCATTACAGGAGGGACACGTATCATCTTCGGTAATTTCTATTCTGAACATATGCCCAGCTAGTGAATTATGGCCTGTCAGAATGCCCACAATACACCTGCAAGTCCTCCTGCTTTTCGACAGGATAAACTTTGCGGTACGTATGTTGGGTTCTGGCAGGAAAAGTTTGGTGTGTCGAGCAGCATTTAAGCTTTGCCACCTGTCGTTATGGGAAACTTGTTCCCAGTTTTTGAAAACAGATTTAGCCAATGCTACTGATACCCCAATTGCTGGCTCCGGTCCCGGCATAGGGGAGATTGACCCTTCTTTCGCTAAAGCGTCCGAGATTTCATTTCCCTCTATGCCACAGTCACCAGGTACCCAGAGTAGTTCCACCGTATTGAATCTAGACACAGAGTTCAAACGGTTTCTGCATTCCTGAATGATTTTCGAAGTGATCAAAGGACTGCTCAATGCCCTCAGTGCGGCTTGACTATCACTGCAGATTGCGATGCGCCCGCCCTTCAACCGCTCGTCAATCACCCATTTTGCCACCCTTAGGATTGCATAAACTTTGGCTTGAAAAACCGTTGCATATTGTCCCAAAGGAAAAGCCCACTTCTCGTTTTTATTCGAGAGGTAGACTCCGGCTCCAGAACCCTCTTCTGTTGTTGAGCCATCGGTGTAGAAGACTTCCGTATATCCCTCCACGCATTCCTCTGGGTCTTCCCAGTCCTCTCTACGCTTCAGGGTAACTACATATCTTCTACCAAACAGATGTATGGGGACACGAGAATCGGAAGGCATTGTAAGAACTGGATTTAGTCCTCCCAGTAACTCTTCCAATGCTCTGTGCCCCCCACATCCGTTGTTTTCCCATAGATCTAATCGAATTACCCTATGAGCTGCTCTCATTGCAGTGCTTTGAATAAATATATCCAGGGGCTGCAAATTGAGTAGTGCATTCAGAGCTGCGCCGGATGTCGTGCTCATGGCACCAGTGATACCCAGACAAACAGTTCTTTGCAGTGCGTCTAGTTTATGGTGAAAACCTTTTTGTCTCACCTTAACCCACCACACTACGGATGCATATACGAACATCGGCCTAATGATGGCAACGTATATCCACATTACCACATGAGGCCTGAGTCCCCATGTCGAGGCAAAGGTCCGTCTGCACAGCCCATTAGCTGTGAGAGCTCGTTTCATCTTTACCTCTACATGTTTGTTCCAAAGAAGTTTTTTATCTAGAGTGACCCCCAGATATTTCACTTCTTCGGAGAGTTGTAAGGTAGTACCCCTCATCTCAGGGAGACAAAGTCCATTCAGTTTTCTCCTTTTTGTGAATAAAACCATTGTGGTTTTATTTGGATTAACTGACAAACCATGTCTAAGGCACCAGCTGTCTATCAAATCAACGGCACGCTGTATATTTCTACACACCGTTCCAAGATCCCGATCAACAGCAAGTACAGCCACGTCATCAGCATAAGCTTGAGCGTGTATTGGCAAATTTTGCAGTTCGCATAGCAGTGAGTCGATCAGCATACTCCACAGAAGCGGCGAAAGCACACCTCCTTGGGGGCAGCCCTTCATCGCTTCTGTAGCCAGGTAGCGATCGACCCCTACCTCAGCGCATAACAATCTTTGCGTTAGCATAGCATGGATCCACTTAATTAAAGCATCATCAACACCATGCGCTCTGGCGGCATCACAAAGTTTTTGAAAAGGCGCACAGTCAAAAGCCCCTTCAATGTCCACGAAAACCCCCATCGCGTACTCACCATTCAAAGTTGCATCCTCTATCTTTGTGACCAAAGAATGAAGAGCAGACTCACAGGACTTTCCACGTTGGTAAGCATGTTGGTTTTCACTAAGTGGGTGTGACCTAATTGCGTTTCCACGAATGTGACGTTCCATCAATCTCTCCAAAACTTTCAGCAAAAATGAAGTCAAGCTGATCTGTCTGAAGTTCTTTGGATTAGAATAGTCATCTTTCCCAGGTTTCGGTATGAAAACTACCTTAACCTGTTGCCAAGAAGAAGGCACGCAGCCTAGAGCAAGACATCCTCGAAAAATATTTCTTAGAGGTCGCTCTAAATGCTCCATACCCTCCTTTAGCATTGCCGGATAGATGCCATCCATGAAGTGATGAAGTCAAATAGATTCTCTCCTCTTGGATTGCATTTGCTACTGCCCCAACAAATATGTTGAGCATTCGCATCGCAACCTATTAAGAGTTCGAGACTACTTGATTCTGCATACGCCACCAGATCCCTCAGTTCTTGCGTCGGTGGAGGATACAAAGAATCATAGGGTAAATAAGCGGAGGCAACTATGATGTTTTTCCTCTCGCCATTTATTTGGTATTGTATGATGACCGTAGCTAAGTCCTGGGAACAATATTGTCTCAGCATAGTTGCCTCTAACCGTCTTGACATCAGGACGCAAGCTCTCAGTCTTATGGATCTTTCGTCGTAGAAGATCCTAGCCCCCTTTACTGATCCAATGCCACAGATTCTGTTAAATCGAACCCACAGTTCTTGCACCAGAAAGATATAGAGGGAATCCTGCAGCTTTGTCATTCTCGCTGCCAACAGGTGGGAGGGAGCTTTGGCATGCTGCAAGTTGATTTGACCAATCTTTATGTTTTTCGACATAGTCTATTGTCCCTGACAAAAGAGTCTGGTGCGTCCAGTGTTGATCTTACCGGGGTTTCCAGTTTATCCCCACCTTCCGCCGGAGATTCCGCTGCCTTGTGTTCGATTTCTCTGGGCGTTACCGCGCCTAGTGGTACAGCCACGTCCATGTCCTCATTCCCAAGGTGCTTCATCTTCCTTCGCAGTGCTCTCTTCTGCCGTCGGCTTCGGGCCTTTCCGGGTTCACGGTGTCCGGACCGCTTGGATCCATTTCCACATACCGGCGTTAAACCAGTAGCGCCCACGTCACCAGCTTCCCGTTCTTCCGCTCTTCCTGGTAAGGATGAAGGAGAAGTTTCTGACAGGCAGAATTCAGCCGTAGTCGGATTTCCAGTTTCTCCCAATTTGAAAGTTTCCGTACTTTCCTTTCTGGCTAACTTTGCCGTAGGCACAAGTGCAAACTTTCCACTGAGTCGGAAAGCATGCCTTCTACAGATTGATCTGTAGGCGAGTATGAATGTGGTGAGGCCTCCAAAATCCGCGCCTCGGCCGCGACATGATTGCTCATGGTCGCGGGTGGTTCCAAGTCTGCGACTTCTTACCATTTGGAGGGTTTAAATCCATCGTTTCCATATTCATATTTTTGGACACCCTTAGTGTAGTAGTAAACTACTACAGGCTCCCCCACCACGACAAGGTGGTGTCCGAGGGGGAGGTTTGTCACATTACTTCGGGCTAGTCCTCGAACTCTCCCGCTTTGCGAAGCCTTCAAATCAGGGAATTCCTTTCACCAACGGGAGGGGAGAGGAGGAACGGTACTGCCAGTTCAAGGAACCCCCTGCCATCCGGCTCCTCCACCGGTTGAGTTCTATCTTTTTAGCAACGAGAAGGGCCCGAACGTAATGGGCACCACGGCTCCGCCTGTCAGCATTCCTCAGCATCTCTTCGACAATGTTGTCTGGAGAGAGATCCTCTGTGTTTAAATAGAGCTGCCGACAAACGCCATCCCACCTTCCACAAGAAAAAAAAGTGTGGTGGGCATCGTCCACAATTCCACTGCAAAACACATAATACGGAGATCGCGCCTTTCCAATCTTGTGCAGGTAAGACTGAAAACTTCTATGCCCACTTAAAAATTGGGTAAGGAAATAGTCTGTCTCACCATCTTCCGATTCAGCCACGCACCTAAGTTGCCGATGAGCCGCGCAGTCCATCTGCCTCTAGTTGCCACGTTCATCGCGAGCAACCACCTCCCTTGGTTCATCTCCCTTGCGCTTGTATATGACTTGACGCTCCTTAGCAAGAAGGGCAACGGGGATCACTCCCCGGATCACCATCCCGGCCAGTCCAGAGACAGTGCGCAGACGCCACCCGCAAAGCTCCCCGTCTCTGTACTTGCGCGAGACGTTTACGATATACCTTCTTGTTAAGAGCGTCAGCCCATACCTCTGCACCGTAGAGCAAGGCAGACTGCGTTGAACTCATCAGGAGACGTCGCCTGCTAGACGTAGGACCCCCAATGTTTGCCATTAGCCTACTTAACGCCGAAACTCGAGCTGCAGCCTTGTTTGCTGCTGCTTTGATTTGATTTAAAAATCTCATCTTTGAGTCAAGAGTCAACCCGAGGTTCTCTACCGCTGTTTTTGACTCGATTATCGACTCGCCGAAAGATATGAGACGCAGGGTCGGAATTCTCCTTTTAGTCAGGATGATTACTTCGGTTTTTTCCAATGCAAGGTTGAAACCATGAGCAGTCATCCATCCGCTTACCCGTCGCATCAATATGCCGAGTCTGCTTTGCGCCTGTTCGACAGTGCGTCCAGCAATAAGCGCTGCGACATCATCTGCATAGCCGACCAGGTGCGACTATTCTGGCATGTCGAGTTTAAGTAGACTGTCAGAGATAGCGTTCCAGAGGTCCGGCCCTAGGATGGATCCCTGTGCTACCCTCGACGTGACCTCCTTCCTCCTTTGACCGTCTAGTGTTTCATAGAGCAGGGAGCGGTTCCTCAGATAATCCTTCAATATCCGTAAGAGATAGTTGAAAGTATTGTCTAGTGTGCGTAGAATGCCTTTCCATCTTACGGAATTGAAGGCGTTTCTGACGAGAAGCACCACACGTCCAGTTCGGTGGCTATGTGCCTCTGCTCGTCGAACGGCGTCCACGACTTGCATGACAGCATCAATTGTGGATCTCCCTGCTCTAAAACCAAACTTCCGCGGAGATAAATCTCCGGAAGCGCGTATCGCCTCAGCGAGTCTATTTCTGATGAGCTTTTCGAGCACTTTCCCAGCAGTGTCAAGCATATATAGTGGGCGAAATGAAGACGGCAATTCGGGGTCGCCTTTCCCTTTGTCGATCAGCGCAAGCCTCTCCACCTTCCAAAGAGCAGAGAAAATGCCCTCTTTCAGGCAAGCGTTGAATGCACCGAGCAGTAGGTCTGGCCGGTGTTGGAATACCAGTTTGTATACCTCTGCTGGAATACCATCTGGTCCTGGCGCCTTCTTGCTTTTCATAGAGAGGACTGCCTGTTGCAACTCTTTTATAGAGAAAAGTCGACAGTCCTCTGCGCTGTCCGCGCCGACGTCATCATCTCATGTGGGGTGCGCAGGGAGGAGTGCCCTTACAATGCAATCCATCTGGTCGGCCTTAAGTGAGCAGGATTTCCGCAGAGCCCCGATTTTTCGGGTTACCAAGTTTGTAACCGAGTCCCCACGGATCCCCATTCACCTCGTCGATCAGATCTTGCCAGCAGCGAGCTTTGCTCTTGTTTATTGCGCTGCGGAGTCTCCTTTTGGTTGATTTGTACTCCATCATTATGTTACATGCCTCCTCCCGGTCGCCTAGACCTTGTGTTAAGCGGCGGAGCCAGTGACACTCCTTCCGGAGCTATGCGATTTCCACTGTCCACCAATATGATGCCTTCCTGGACATGGAGGATCCGCAGACCGTCGTTATCAAGTTCATAACTGAATTTACGACAGTGTCAGCTGCGGCGCCACCGCCCCCAGGAGTACCCTCCAGCGTGGTCCCACCTGTTCTCAGAGTTTCGATAAACTTTCCGGTGTTCACTTTCGCGACGTTCCACAGAAAGATCGCCGCGCATACCTTCAAAACGCACGCTTCAAAAGCAATGTATTGGTGGTCAGTTGCCGAGAAGTCTTCCAGAACTCGCCACCCGTCCACCAGCGACATCAGTGATTTCGACGCGAAGGTTACATCTGGAATGCTTCCCTCGCAGCCCGGGCGCCGAAACGGTGGGGTGGATCCGGTGTTTTGAACTACCAGTCCTGTTCTCGCTGCCATTTCCAGAATTCGTTTCCCTCTGGAATCTGTGTGAAGCATGCCCCATTCAAGTGCCCCAGCATTGAAGTCACCCCGGACCAGGATCCGCCCACCCGCGCCTAAGATAGTGTCCTCCAAAGCATCAAGCCTCCGACGAAAGTCCGGCGTCGTCTCATTCGGCGTAAGATAGACATTAAAAAACGTTATCCCTGAACACCGAATGCAGACAAAGCCGTCCCCTCGGTCTTGAGCAGGAACCTTAAGAAGGGTGCCGCCCCGAACCCAGATGGCAGCGGTACCTAATATGTCAGGGTGCCATGAAACTGAGCCCTTGTTTTGGTACTGCTCACTGATGAGTACTAAATCAGTTTTGGTCTCCACAGCGAACTGGGCTAGCAACTCGGGAGCGGTTGTGTTCCGGTGCATATTGATTTGTAGGATGCGAATCATGTTGACCGTGTCCTAGCTCTTTCCAGTTCTGCTCTGAAAACTGGACCCTGCCCCGATCCCGCAGTGGGCGCAACGCTCTCATCAGCCGCGCCACGGCCCTGCATAGGACGCAGCTTTCCTTTTCATTGCAGGTGTTCCCTTTATGGCCTGCCTCACCGGATTTACGGCATGTTGCCCTTCTGCCAGGTCCTCGACAGTTTACAGATGTGTGCCCACAATCCAAACATCTGTAACATTTGGTTGGGGCGGACCGGATTCGTATCCTACACACTACCCAACCAATTCTTATTTTTCCGCTGTTTAGAAGCTTCCGCGCGGATTACTCGGCAACTTCCACCACAGCACGTTTTTGGCCTGGGGAGTTCGCAGAGGTGATACCAATCCGGGCATTGGCGTTTGATCGACTCGTCTACCTCGTTCTTTTCTCTGAGACAGTCAAGGTATCGCATTTCCAAAGAACACGTGGGTTTCAGGCGGGAAACCAAAGCTTTTTCTCCCAGAAGCCCCTTGACTTCCTCACAGAACGTGACTTTATTTATAGTCTTCAGGCCTAATTCGACTAAGACTCCACCACCCTTCGTTTTACGAATGGAAAACACTTCTGCTGCGTTATCTTCGGGTTTAATCTTGTAACGGATTTCACTGAGGACTTCCGCAAAAGTCTTGCCTTCCGTCGACTTAATAAGCAAAGCTGGCGGTCTAGTCGTCCTTTGTCTCCCCACCTTTTCTTTTGGTGCTCCGTCGTTCGTGCCCGCCTTAATTTTAGGCAAAGGTTTTTCTGATGGCGCGACGTGTTGTTTTCTTTTGTTCCTCTTCGCCTTCTTTTTTTGACCCCTGGAGAGTACCAGAGTGAAGTCCCCTTCAGATGTCCCTTCCTCCTTTCGTTTTTCACCAAGTTCGCTCTGCAATGGGCTATCAGCGATCTGTTTGGTACACGTGGTGTTCTCGTCGGGAAGCGCGGTTGTTTCTGCTTCCTGCGAATTTCGTCTTACTTTTCATGTCCGTCTATAGTATGAAATCCTGTCCAGGAGCTCCTCCAGTTCCATTAACCCGTTTTTCACCCCCTTGCCGACGTTTTTCTGGAGGAACGTCGCAGATCGCATGTGCTTCACAACTGCCGTGCATTTCTTAATAAACTTTCTCGAGGCTTCTACCTAGGACGCAGGTATTATGCCAACTAGGGGGTCAGAACTACTTGCTCGGGCACCTCGGGGACGCCACTCCCCGTATCGAAAGCCACACGTGAAGGATCGTTGACGATCCTCTTCGGTCACATCGGAGATGGTGAAGACGTCCTGTTAAACAATTGGATGAGGTCCGCTTTCTTCTTGTTGTGGGAAAAGGATTGCGATTATTTTGAACACGAGTCGCGGGTACGTCTCTTGGGATGACTTTTGTCCACAAATCTTGTTCATTACAACCTTGTAAGCAGCGCCCCAAGGGTTTATATTTGCTTCAAGGCACAACTGCTTGTATTCCTCTTCCTTCCCCGTATAGCCTTGTTAAGGCTATATCGAAGATCGCGATTTTCTTTCTCCGCCTGCTGATGTTCTGGCTTCCCTCTGCTCTTTTGGCGAAGCTTCCTCGCTCACAGACACGATGCCCCTAACAGTGCGATTTCTTGGTTCCACCAGTAGTTTGGTTTCCTACTGTGATGAAACTAGCATCGCGGCATTGTACAGTCGCAGGCTTCAGTTATCCGTTGACATAACTGGCACACTTTTTCCAACGCCATCAGCCTCTGGTCGTAAGCTCCTTCTAAAACCGAAAGGAACGTCTCTTCCTCCAAAGCTCCGATGGACCACCCAGCTATCCTGGTTTTTCCCCTTTTGATGCTCACTCGACTGGCGCCTCCCCCGTTCCTGATGCCGAGAAAGATAGCCTGATGGTCCCTGTGGATATAGTGCTCACTCACCCGCCAGACCATCCCTCTCGCCAACGAGGTATTGAGGTAAGTTAGATCGATGATTGAGCCTATTGCTCTGCCTCGGAAGGTGGGTACGCATTCAACGTTAGCGAGTACGATGCTCAGCTCCGTGAAGGTTTCAAGCAAGATTTGGTCCCTGGTGTTCGCCACTCGACTTCCCAACCGTTGAAATCGCCGGTAATGATTTTAATGCATCTAGCGTCCAAGACGAAGCCGTCTAGCATCTCTTCATATTGCGTTAATGTTGCACTAGGAGGAGCACAGCAGCTGTAGATATGGACGCCGTTGACTTTCGACCGTACAAAGCCGGCCCCCGGGGAATGCCATTATTTCTTGAATGGCTTGCCGTCCACATGCCCATATCGCCACGTTTCCCGATTAGTCTTTCACCTACGTAGCACCAAGGTAGTTTCGGTACGGTTCACATATCACCGCTACGACCACATGCGACTCTCGAATGATTTGCGAGACACAGGTCTTGAGCTGCCTCACAATGGTTATTTAGCCTTACGATTCAGTTCCCTCCTATATGTCGGGCACCTTCCAACACCTGCAACGTGCCAGTCATCTACTCCCGTTCTCCCTTTGTACAACATGCATCGTGGATCGCCAGTACAGTCTTTGATAAGGTGGCTCTCTTCACCACATTTCTTGCACCCTCTCGACCTATCGTACTCGCTAGTACTTGCTGCTGCAACGTGACCGAAATCGAGGCATCTGAAGCATCTCTTGAGAGATATTTGCTCCCTAAGTCGACACAAGACCCAACCTATTCTTACCTTACTCGCGATAATCAATTTTATCCCCGATTCCACCGGCGAGCTAATAATAGCGGTCGTTGTAGCTCCATATGCCTTCTTCATCTTTTTGATGACACCGTCTTCCAGGTCGCTAAGGTTGAATTATTCCCTTAGTGCCGCACAGATATCCTCTGGTTATGTGACTTCGTCTAGGTCTTTGCACTCGATCACTATTTTGTTACTTCCGGGCTTTAACGTCTGCTTTCTCACCTAGCACCTTCTCCACCTGTCCGCGAAAGCTATCCACTATCTTCTTGCTAGATTTGTTTAGTTCAAGCAACAGATGCCCCTTTTGCGTACGCAGCTCCGTCCGTCAGCTCCAGATCGGCTTTGACTTTCCGGAGGATGTCGGCGTAGGACATATCTCCTTTCTTGGAAATAATGATTAAAAGTTAAGTAAAGTTGCCTTCAGTGTTGACCTCCAAAGTTTTGAGCTTTCTCGCAAAGGATCCGGTGTAGATATCATTTCCACTCCACTAAGCCATCTTTAGCATTAGATGCCAAAGTAGCCAAGTTTCCCACTACTGAGGCACTGCGGTCGCTGGATATCGCCGCCCACCCCCAAAAACCGCCGGTACTGGGTTTCCGAAACCCTGGCCCGTAATCCATCTCGTCCTTCATATTTGGTTTCCGAGTGCCCCATAGAAAATTTATCCACGGGTGGGGGTCTACTTCCCACCTACCCGGTCTGCGCATAGGCATGCCCATGCACGCACATCTCCTGATGCGTACATGTACATGCTCATAACGCATACACCAAACGTTCCCTTATCCACACGAAAAGACGCGCCTGATAAGAGATTTTTGCAACTCCACACAGGGAACTATATATATATATATATATATATATATATATATATATATATATATATATATATATATATATTCGCCTGGCGTACCAGGTTTATCCTCACCTGAGTTGCAAACGCAGAGCTGCATGCGACCAGGCGCGTGTCATAGGTTGCGGATAATGACATGACCCACCGGGTCCGCTACGAATATCGCAAGTTAATATTGTAAATAAGTAGCCGCGGACAAGCAGAACGTCTCCCATTGTGTTCGTCCTCCCTTACCGATTCCTCCCGTTCAGGGGGAGTAAACCTCCTTAACAAATCCGTAATCCGAGGTGAAGGGATCGACGCGCCTATCGGATGAATTGCAGTGACGTTACACTGTATTTCAGCGGCTCCCCTCCAAATACCTTCCCTATCTTTGGAGGTAACCATGGGGCATTGCAACATTGGGGCTCTGTTGCAGGGTTGATTGCTTCCCCAATACTCGTGGGAATAAAATTGGGGAAAACAATTTAAATTTTTCTAATGGGACCCCAGGGACACGAAGACAGTACCCAACACGGTTAAGGGTCGTTCAACAACATCAGAGCGGCTCTTCGCCCTTGGATGTTTTGGCGGTTATGCCGTCAACCACCAGGGACGGGAGACCTAGGCGTCGTATGGTTTGGACGAACCAACTCAACGAATCTATCGTCCGCGCCTATTACCGTGTCACGGATTTGGAACGGAATCCATCAGGGTACAGACATCGACTACATGACGCGTTCATAACCCGAGTCATGTTCCGGAACAGAACGTCGTCAACCAATACCGGGTGATAGTGAATAACAATCGAGTTGCCCTACCAACTAGGCAACAAATCTTCCAAGAGGTTTCACTTGAGCTCGGGCTGGAGTCATCAAATTACCGGACTAGTCAAAAGAGTAACACAAGCACTCAACCTGTAAGCCACTCCATGAATCCAGTAGTCAGGAGAAGCTTAGTAACTGGGGATGTCGACCCAATTTATAATGAGGCTTTGACCGCATTCCAGGTCGCATTCACAGAGTATGCTGAGATTCTCCCAGACGCTAGGCCAAAGATGCCAAAACTGAAGTTTACTTCGGCAACTACTAACATCATTGCTGCCGTTGACAGAATTTTGGCTGATCGTTTGCCTAGCGAGACTACTGGTACAGAGGTTCACAGCCTGATCTACGTTGCAGCTGCCACGGTTATTCGTCTCCATAACCAACATCTTAGAGCGAATAACAGAGGTATGCGCACAAGGACTTTACCGTTCTGGGTGTTTCGACTCAACAAAAGAGTCGAAAAATTGAGAAAGGAGATTGGTCGTGTGACGCAAGCACTCCTTGGAAATCCATCACCAAGAGTGCACAGATGCATTGCGAACATCATTCGAAACTACCATCTGTGCAATGATATGCCAATCGAAGAAATCCTCGAGGTGCTGAAGCAGAAACTTGCGGTATGCTCCAATCGCATCCGTAGGTATCAAGAAAGCTTTCAGCGAAGGACAAACAACACCTTGTTCTTCCAGAACCAACGGGGATTCTACAAAAATCTCACCAACTCAAGTCGGGAAAGCAACCTCGATCTGGATCAGGCAGAAGACTTCTGGAGAAGTGTTTGGAGCGAATCCAGCCGTTGCAATTTAGAAGCAGCGTGGCTCCCACACCTTATGCGTTCATGCGAGGCCCTCCCCGAAATGACCATGCCTGACGTAACTGAAGTCGACGTTGAAGCAGCCCTTGACAAGGCAGGTAACTGGAAGGCGCCAGTAGTTGACAAGATTCACAACTTCTGGCTCAAGCGGTTCAAGAGCACTCACAGGACATTGGCAAATCAATTTAATCAGATGATTGCCGATCCTGATTTAGTTCCACCATTTTTCACCAAGGGGATAACTTTCCTCATCCCCAAGGAACAGGGTGTCTCTTGCCCTTCAAAATGTCGACCAATTACTTGTCTTCCTACCATCTACAAGGTCCTCACTTCAGTTCTGTGCGCGAACATCTCAAAACATCTTGATGTTCATAAATTGATAGCTGATGAGCAAAAACGATGCGCAAAAGGCTCCCGAGGCTGCAAAGAACAGCTTATAATCGATACGGTTGCTGTAAAGCAGGCTGTCCACCAAAAACGAAACATCTCGACAGCCTACATCGATTATAAATCAGCCTTTGACTCCATATCACATTCGTGGTTACTACAAGTGTTACGCTTGTATAAAATCAACCCGAATGTTGTTCTTCTTCTGAGAACAGTAATGAAGAATTGGAGCACGAAGCTATCGGTATTGAGGATACATCAGGAGAGATACCAATCAGGCGTGGCATTTTCCAAGGCGACTCTCTAAGCCCACTGTGGTTTTGTTTGGCTTTGAATCCGCTATCCCATCTTTTGCATGAAAGCAAATACGGGTTCCAAGTCAAGCATGGAATATTGTCGAAATGTACATTAAGCCATTTAATGTACATTGACGACATCAAATTGTATGCCAAAGACGAGAACCAACTTCGCTCCTTCCTGGACATCACCATCCAGTTCAGTAAGGATATCGGCATGCAGTTGGGTTTGGAGAAATGTCGCATAAAAACAATTGTTCGGGGAAAACACACCGACAACGAAGGATATAGCCAAAATAACATCCGAATTGAGGGCATGGATTCGGACGACGTCTACAAATACCTCGGCATATTGCAAGCAACAACACCTGATGTGGCAATAATTAAATCTAAGTTGCTGGGGGAATTTGAGCGGCGTCTGGATCTTGTCCTTAAAACTGAGCTGTACGGGAAAAATAAAATCATGGCAATCAACACCTTCGCTATTCCCGTCCTTCTATACACTTTCGGTGTGATACAGTGGAGTAATACTGATTTAGAAGCTGTCAATAGACGGGTAAGGGTAGTTCTTGCAAACAACAACATGCACAATAGAGCTGCCGAAAAATTGAGGATCACTATCCCACGTCATGAGGGAGGAAGGGGGGTACTAGATTTAAAAACGTTGCACTACAATCAAGTGCATTCTCTTTGTGAGTTTTTCTATGAGAAACAATCCTCTAGCCAAATACATCAGGCTACCGTCATGGCAGATAATAAGTTATCTCCTTTGAACTTGAGAAGCAGAGAATGGGATCCCATGTCGAATGTTACTTCAGTCCAACAGAAGATCGACATGTGGAAAGAGAAACCCATTCACGGAGGTCATATCAAAAATTTGTTGTTGTCAGGCATTGACATCGAAGCCTCCAACAAATGGTTGACAAATGGTGTACTTTTCTATGAGACCGAAGCATTCCTAACTTCAATTCAGGATGCTTCGCTCCCAACAAAAAATTATAAACGGTACATTCTTCACGACTCCTCAATCACCAACTCCAGTTGTAGGTTATGCAACTGTAAAGAGGAGACCATCCAGCACATAACATCTGCGTGCAGGATGTTGAGCGGTACCGAGTACACCAATCGTCATAACTCCGTCTGCAAGATTCTCCATCAAAACCTTGCGTTGAAGTATAACTTAGTGGCAACCTACCATCCTTACTATAAGTATACTCCGCAGAGAATCTTGGAAAATGATCGGGTCAAACTACTGTGGGATCACACTATTGCTACCGACCACAGTGTTAATCACAACAGACCCGATCTAGTTCTGCTTCTGAAGGAAGAACGAGTGTGCTTTATAATCGATGTAGCCGTACCGTTGGACCGGAACACTGTTGAAAAACAGCACGAAAAAATCCGGAACTACGGCCCCTTGGCAGACGATATGAAGCGAACTTGGAGACTACAAAAGATGGAAGTAGTCCCAGTAGTAATTTCAGCGACGGGATTAGTCCCGCAGAACTTACATAAAGCGCTGAAAACGCTCGATCTTAGGGCTGGACTATACATGGAGATGCAAAAAGCGGTTATCCTTGCAACCTGTGCTATAGTCCGAAGAGTCCTGTCCGGTAACAATCTGACCTAATGGGTTTTAGTCTTGATCCGCACTGTCTTCAATATAAGATCCATGTCTCTGTAGTGTAGAACCTCCGCGTCATTGGCTGAAGTGTTTGCGACAATCGGGATGTAGTAATACATTTTCGCATGGTCGCACACACTTTGCGTTAAAACGCATCATCGCTGTGATGCGGGCCTTTGGATGTTGCCTTCAGCCCATCCTTAGGTTGGTCGCCCCTCGGTCCGGTTGGGCGGGAAGAGGGTCCGTGGGCTTTTTGAACTGTATATATAACAAAGCCCCGACCCTCTTCCCGCCAAGCCGGACCGAGGGGCGATCAACCTAAGGATGGGCTGAAGGCAACATTCAAAGACCCGCATCACAGCGATGATGCATTTTAACGTAAAATGTGTGCGACCATGTGAAAATGTATTGCTACATCCCGACTGTCGCAAACACTTCAAGCAATGACGCGGTGGTTCTACACTACAGAGACATGGATCTTAAATCGAAGGCAGTACGGATCAAGAATGAAGCCCATTGGTCAGATTGTTACCGGACAGGATTCCTTACAGGTGCAGTACTTGTGTTGCTCCTTTAACTAGTCCGGTAATTTGATGACACCAGACCGAGCTTGTGTGAAACCTCTTGGAATATTTGTTGCCTAGTTGGTAGGCAACTCGGCTGTTATTCACTATCACCCTGGTTCACAACGGTCAGTTCCGGAACATGACTTAGTTCGGGAAATCGGGTTGGTTCGTCCAAACCATACGACGCCTAGATCATCCGTCCCTGCTGGTTGACGGCATAACCGCCAAAACATCCCAGGGCGAAGAGCCGCTTTGATGTTGTTGAGCGACTCTTAACTGTTGTATACTGTCTTCGTGTCCCTGGGGTCCCATTAAAAGAATTTGAAATATTATCCCCAATTTTGTTCCCACGAGTGTTGGGGAGGCAGTCAACCCTGCAACAGAGCCCCAATGTTGCAATGCCCCATGATTACCTCCAAAGGTAGGGAAGTTTTTTAGAGGGAGCAGCTGAAATACAGTGCAACGTGACTGGAATTCATTCGGTAGGCGCGTCGATTCATTCCCCCCGGGTTATGGAATTGTTTAGGAGGTTTACTTCCCTGAAAAGAAAGCATAGGTAAGGGAGGGCGAACACAAAGGGAAACGTTCGGCTTGTCCGCGGCTACTTATTTACAAGATTAACTTGCGATATTCGTAGCATCCGCAACCCATGACACTGGGCTTCGCAAACCCAGTGCCGGCGGTTTTTGGAAGTGAGCAAGCGGGCTCACGGCCGTCGATACCCAACAACCGTAGTGCTTCAGTAGTGGACAACTTCGCTATTGTGACATCTAATGCTACAAGAGATAATGGTGGAGTGGAAATTTGGTCCACACCGGATCCTTTTAGGACGAGTTCGAAGCTTGAGAAATCACCACCGATGACAATGGTTCCCTTTGGTAGTCGAGATTCGTCGCAGGACTCTGAAAGAAATATGAATAGTCCCTTGATCGACATCATTCCTTGTGGTGCAAGGCGCGAAAGTAAACGGGAACATACCGGAATGGCGTTCGTTACACTTGGGGAACGAATAAATGAACTGTGGAAATAATAATTATTTCTAAGAAGGGAAATATGTCCTATGCCGACATCCTCCGCCGTATCAGGCGAATGCATCTGATGCTGGAGTTAAGTAGGAGAGAGAGGCAGAAAAGGTACTAGGAGAGGAAGCTGAGGTAAGAGCTCGGAAACGGGAGATAGTGGTTGAATGTAAGAACCTAAATGAAGTCACCTCGCGGGAGGACATCTGTGCTGCGCTAAAGCAACAGTTCAACCTTAGCGATATAGATCAGAGTGCCATAGAAAGGATGAAGAAGGCACATGGCAGTACGCAGACCGCTATTATTAGTTTGGCGGCGGAATCAGCTATTAAGTAGATTACCGCCTGCAAGGTAAGAATAGGTTGGGTCGTGTGCAGGCTCAGGGAGGAAATATCTCTAAAGAGATGCTTCAGATACCTCGATTTCGGCCATTTTGTGGCGGCATGCTCTAGCCAGCATGATAGGTCGAGAAGTTGCAGGAAGTGTGGGAAAGAGGGCCACCTCATCAAAGATTGCACCGGAGATCCACGATGTATGCTGTGTAGTAGGAAAGAGGGCGTGGACGATCGGCATGTTGCGGGAAGCAGCAGATGTCCTATGTATAGGAGGGAGCTGAACCGCACAGGTAAATGAGATTGATACAAATCAATCTCAATCACTGTTAGGCAGCTTAGGACCTGCTCTCGCAAACTATTCGAGGGCCGAATCCACCGTATCAAGCCACCGTTGTTTAGGCCTACCTTTTGGTCGTTTACCATCGACTTTGATGTTCAGATCAATCTTGGCAAGTGAATTCTCGTTGGCACGAATTGTGTGACCATACCATCGAAGACGCCTCTCTCGCAACTTTTCCACAATCGGTGCAACCTCATAACGATCGCGGATATCCTCATTTCGGATGTGATCAAAACGTGTCACGCCACTAGTCCAACGTAATATCTTCGTCTCCATTACAGCAAGACGCCGTTCATTGTCTTTCATAGTTGCCCAACACTCAGAACCATAGAGAGCGACAGAACGGACAACATTACGATAAATTTTAGATTTGAGACGTTCGTTGATACGTCGATCACAAAGAACACCAGTTGTGGAACGCCACTTCATCCAGGTTGCGTTAATGCGTGAAGCGATTTCATAACGTAGTTCTCCATTGGCTGATAGCGTTGACCCGAGGTATTTAAATCGCTCAGTTCTGGGCAGATCACTGCCGCTGACAGTGATTGTGCCTGTTTCATGGGGATCGGTCGTCAAAAATTCAGTTTTGTTTAGATTCAATCTGAGACCGTGCTGCATGAGGCCATCATTCCATTTTGGGATAAGTTGTTGGAGATAATTTTTGCTATCAGATGCTAGGAAAACATCTGCATAAAGCAGTGCGTAGGGTGCTGGACGATGGATATCCCGTATGACGGCGTCCATAACAAGAACAAAGAGGAGTGGTGAGAAAGCGCTTCCTTGATGCACACCGACAGAGACCCGAAGCGGTTTTGATACACCCGTCATACTTCGAACTTTACTTTTCGGATCGTGGTAGAGCAATTGAACCCAGCGCACGAGTTCTTCTGGTACTAAGTGTTGTCGTAAAGCATAACAGATGAGTTCGTGCGGCACACGGTCAAACGCTTTCTCTAGACCCAGAAAGTCAATGTAACGAGGGCGATGTTTCTCCATGAGCTGAGACAAGTAACAACGGTACCAGTCTATACCAAGTGCATGGCTGAGCATTCATACTGGTGGATGCAAGAATTACCTACATCTCTACCGAAGACAAGTAATTTGTCGACATTTTGAATGGCAAGAGGCACCCTGTTCCTTGGGGATGAGGAAAGTTATCCCCTTGGTGAAAAATTGTGGAACTAAATGAGGATCGGCAATCATCTGATTAAATTGATTTGCCAATATCCTGTCAGTGCTCTTGAGCCGCTTCAGCCAGAAGTTGTGAATCTTATCAACTCCTGGCGCCTTCCAGTTACCTGCCTTGTCAAGGGCTGCTTCAACGTCGACTTCAGTTACGTCAGGCATGGTCATTTCGGGGAGGGCCATAAGGTGTCGGAGCCAAGCTGCTTCTAAATTGTAACGGCTGGATTCGCTCCAAACACTTCTCCAGAAGTTTTCTGCCTGATCCAAATCGAGGTTACTTTCCCTACCTGAGTTGGTGAGATTTTTGTAGAATCCCCATTGGTTCTGGAAGAACAAGGTGTTATCTGTCCGTCGCTGAAATCTTTTTTGATACCTACGGATGCGGGTGGAGCATACCGCAAGTTTCTGCTTCAGCACCTCGAAGATTTCTTCGATTGGCATACCATTGGACAGATCGTACTTTCCAATGATGTTCGGAACGCATCTAAGCACTCTTGGTGATAGATTTCCAAGGAGTGCTTGCGTGACACGACCAATGTCCTTTCTCAACTTTTCGACTCTTTTGTTGAGTCGAAACACCCAGAACGGTAAAGTCCTTGTGCGCATACCTCTGTTATTCGTTCTTAGATGTTGATTATGGAGACGCATAATCGTGGCAGCTGCAACCAACGTAGATCAGGCTGTGAACCTCTGTACCAGTAATCTCGCTAGGCAAACGATCAGCCAAAATTCTGTCAACGGCATCAATGATGTTAGTAGTTGCCGAAGTAAACTTCAGTTTTGGGATTTTTGGCCTAGCGTCTGGGAGAATCTCAGCATACTCTGTGAATGCGACCATTATAAATCGGGTCGACATCCCCAGTCACTAAGCTTCTCCTGATTACTGGGTTCATGGAGTGCCTTATAAGTGGAGTGGTCATGTTGCCCCTTTGTTCAGTCCGGTAAGTTAGTGACTCCAAACCGACTTCAAGTGAAACTTCGTGGAAAATCTGTTGCCTAGTTGGTAGGGCAACTCGATTATTTTTCACTATCACCCGGTATTGATTGACAACGTTCTGCTCCGGAACATGACTTAGTTCCGGGAAGCGGATTATAAACGCGTCATGGTGTCGGTGTCTGTACCCTGATGGATTCCGTTCCACGTCCGTGACACGGTAATAGGCGCGGACGATAAATTCGTTGAGTAGGTTCGTCCAAACGATAAGACGCCTAGGTCTCCCGTCCCTGGTGGTTGATGACATAACCGTGAGAACATCCAAGGGCAAAGAGCCACTCTGGTGTTATTGAACGACCCTTAACCGTGTTGGGTAATGTCTTCGTCTCCCTGGGGTCCCATCAACACAATTTGAAATATTATCCCCAATTCTGTTCCCACGAATGTTGGGGAGGCAGTCAACCCTGCAACAGAGCTCCAATGTTGCAATGTCCCATGGTTACCTCCAAAGGTAGGGAAGGTATTTGGAGGGGAGCCGCTGAAATCCAGTGTAACGTCACTGGAATTCATCCGATAGGCGCGTCGATCCCTTCACCCCGGATTACGGATTTGTTAAGGAGGCTTACTCGCCCTGAAAGGGAAGAATCGGTAAGGGAGGACAAACACACTCTTCGGACTATAACACAGGTTGCAAGGATAACCGCTTTTCGCATCTCCATGTGTAGTCCAGCCCTAAGATCGAGCGTTTTCAGCGCTTTATGTAAGTTCTGCGGGACTAGTCCCGTCGCTGAAATTACCACTGGGACTACTTCGATCTTTTGTAGTCTCCAAGTCCGCTTCATATCGTCTGCCAAGAGGCCGTAGTTCCGGATTTTTTCGTGTTGTTTTTCAACAGTGTTCCGGTCTAACGGTAGTCTAAGCTAGACTAAGGCTAAAGCTAGGTTGTTGTTTAGGATCTGCTGGATCCTAAGTCCACATCCACATGATGGTGGACCGGACTAAATGAGGAACAAGTTACTCCCACGTTTTCTAGTCCATGGATCCCTAGTTTGGAGCATAGCACCCCAAGCATTAAAATTTTAGCATTTAGTCCGGTCTACCATCATGTGGATGTGAACTTAGGATCTCGGCACATCCTAAACAACAATCCAGCTTTAGCCTTAGTCTAGCTTAGACTACAACGACTGGCGTTTTAAGTCCAATATAATTCACAACCTTGTCGTGTTTTTGCGATGATAAAAGGGAGCGTTTTTCCACCTGTTGGCACTTCCGCTCACGCTGCTCCCAGAGGTGAGGCAGCGTCTGATGAGTTACTTCTGCCCTGGACGAAAGCGTCAGTCATTTTTTGATTTTTAATGCTTGGGGTGCTATGCTCCAAACTAGAGATCCATGGACTAGAAAACGTGGGAGTAAGTTGCTCCTCATTTAGTCCGGTCCACCATCATGTGGATATGCACTTAGGATCCCGGCATATCCTAAACAACTACCTTTTTGTCGATATACATTAAATGGTTTAATGTACATTTCAACAACATGCCATGCTTGACTAGGAACCCGTATTTCTTTTAATGCAAAAGCGGATTCAAAGCCAAACAAAACCACTGTGGGCTTAGAGTCGCCTTGGAAAATGGCATGTCTGATTGGTATCCCTCCTGATGTTTGTTAGGATACCGATAGCTTCGTGCTCCAATTCTTCATTACTATTCTCAGAAGAAGAACGACATTCGGGTTGATTTTATACAAGCGTAACATTTGTAGTAACCACGAATGTGATATGGAGTCAAAGGCTGATTCATAATCGAAATAGGCTGTCGAAATATTTCAATTCTGATGGACAGCCTGCTGTACCGCGACCGTATCGATTATAAGCTGTTCTTTGCAGCCTCGGGAGCCTTTTGCGCATCCTTTTTGCTCCTCAGCTATCAATTTATGAACATCAAGATGTTTTGAGATGTTCGCGCACAGAACTGAAGTAAAGACCTTGTAGATGGTAGGAAGATAAGTAATTGGTCGACATTTTGAAAGGCAAGAGGCACCCTGTTCCTTGGGGATGAAAGTTATCGCCTTGGTGAAAAATTCTGATTAAACTGATTTGCCAATATCCTGTGTGAGTGTGCTCTTGAACCGCTTCAGCCAGAAGTTGTGAATCTTGTCAACTCCTGGCGCCTTCCAGTTACCTGCCTTGTCAAGGGCTGTTTCTACGTCGACTTCAGTTACGTCAGGCATGGTCATTTCGGCAAGGGCCTCACATGAACGCATAAGGTGTGAGAGCCACGCTGCTTCTAAATTGCAACGGCTGGATACGCTCCAAACATTTCTCCAGAAGTTTTCTGCCTGATCCAGGTCGAGGTTACTTTCCCCACCTGAGTTGATGAGATTTTTGTAGAATCCCCATTGGTTCTGGAAGAACAAGGTGTTGTCTGTCCTTCGTTGAAAGTTTTTTGATACCTACGGATGCGATTGGAGCATACCACAAGTTTCTGCTTCATCCCCAGTCACTAAGCTTCTCTTGATTACTGGGTTCATGGAGTGCCTTAAAAGTGGAGTAGTCATTGTTGCTCCTTTGTTCAGTCCGGTAAGTTGGTGACTCCAGACCGACCTCAAGTGAAACTTCGTGGAAAATCTGTTGCCTAGTTGGTAGGGCAACTCGATTATTTTTCACTATCACCCGGTATTGATTGACAACGTTCTGCTCCGGAACATGACTTAGTTCCGCGAAGCGGGTTATGAACGCGTCATGGAGTCGGCGTCTGTACCCTGATGGATTCCGTTCCAAATCCGTGACACGGTAATAGGCGCGGACGATAAATTCTTTAAGTTGGTTCTTCCAAACCATAAGACGCCTAGGTCTCCCGTCCCTGGTGGTTGACGACATAACCGTGAGAACATCCAAGGGCAAAGAGCCGCTCTGGTGTTATTGAACGACCCTTAACCGTGTTGGGTAATGTCTTCGTCTCCCTGGGGTCCCATCAACACAATTTGAAATATTATCCCCAATTTTGTTCCCACGAATGTTGTCAACCCTGCAACAGAGCTCCAATGTTGCAATGTCCCATGGTTACCTCCAAAGGTAGGGAAGGTATTTGGAGGGGAGCCGCTGAAATCCAGTGTAACGTCACTGGTAAATAAGTAGCCGCGGACAAGCAGAACGTTTTTATTTGTGTTTGTCTTCCCTTACCGATTCTTCCCTTTCAGGGGAGTAAACCTCCTTAAACAAATCCGTAATCCGGGGTGAAGGGATCGACGCGCCTATCGGATGAATTGCAGTGACGTTACACTGTATTTCAGCGGCTCCCCTCCAAATACCTTCCCTACCTTTGGAGGTCAAAGGAGCAATACGAATACTCCACTTATAAGGCACTCCATGAACCCAGTAATCAGGAGAAGCTAAGTGACTGGGGATTTCGATCCAATTTATAATGAGGCTTTGACCGCATTCCAGGTCGCATTCACAGAGTATGCTGAGATTCTCCCAGACGCTAGGCCAAAGATTACAAAACTGAAGTTTACTTCGGCAACTACTAATATCATTGCTGCCGTATTCGTTTTAGGAATGATGGGGTCCTAAGTCCGCATCAACTTAATGCTGGACCGGACCAAATGGGAAGCAACTTACTTCCTCTTTCCTGGTCCACGGACCCCTCGCTTAGGGCTTGCACCAAAACTTCTCAAAAAAGTGAAGCAATGGTGGCTTTACGGTTTCTTACCAGGGCAGAGGCAAATCGTCAGACGCTGCCTCACCTCTGACTGAACAAAGGAGCAACGTGACCACTCCACTTATAAGGCACTCCATGAACCCAGTAATCAAGAGAAGCTTAGTGACTGGGGATGTCGACCCGATTTACAATGGTCGCATTCACAGAGTATGCTGAGATTCTCCCAGACGCTAGGCCAAAAATCCCAAAACTGAAGTTTACTTCGGCAACTACTAACATCATTGCTGCCGTTCACAGAATTTTGGCTGATCGTTTGCCTAGTGAGATTACTGGTACAGAGGTTCACAGCCTGATCTACGTTGCAGCTGCCACGTTATTCGTCTCCATAATCAACATCTTAGAGCGATTAACAGAGGTATGCGCACAAGGACTTTACCGTTCTAGGTGTTTCGACTCAACAAAAGAGTCGAAAAGTTGAGAAAGGAGATTGGTCGTGTCACGCAAGAACTCCAAGGGTACACAGATGCGTTGCGAACATCATTGGAAAGTACGATCTGTCCAATGGTATACCAATCGAAGAAATCCTCGAGGTGCTGAAGCAGAAACTTGCGGTATGCTCCACCCGCATCCGTAGGTATCAAAAAAGATTTCAGCGACGAACAGATAACACCTTGTTCTTCCAGAACCAACGGGGATTCTACAAAAATCTCACCAACTCAGGTAGGGAAAGTAACCTCGATCTGGATCAGGCAGAAAACTTCTGGAGAAGTGTTTGGAGAGAATCCAGCCGTTACAATTTAGAAGCAGCTTGGCTCCGACACCTTATGGCCCTCCCCGAAATGACCATGCCTGACGTAACTGAAGTCGACGTTGAAGCAGCCCTTGACAAGGCAGGTAACTGGAAGGTGCCAGGAGTTGAGAAGATTCACAATTTCTGGCTGAAGCGGTTCATGGGCACTCACAGGATATTGGCAAATCAATTTAATCAGATGATTGCCGATCCTCACTTAGTTCCACAATTTTTCACCAAGGGGATAACTTTCCTCATCCCCAAGGAACAGGGTGCCTCTTGCCATTCAAAATGTCGACCAATTACTTATCTTCCTACCATGTACAAGGTCTTTACTTCAATTCTGTGCACGAACATCTCAAAATATCTTGATGTTCATTAATTGATAGCTGAGGAGCAAAAAGGATGCATATTGTCGAAATATACATTAAGCATTAAATACATTGACGACATCAAATTGTATGCCAAAGACGAGAACCAACTTCGCTCCTTGCTGGACATCACCATCCAGTTCAGCAGGGATATCGGCATGCAGCTGGGTTTGGAAAACTGTCGCATGAAAACAAATGTTCAGGGAAAACACACCGACAACGACGGATACAGCCAAAATAACATCCGAATTGAGGGTATGGATTCGGACGACGTCTACAAATACCTCGGCATATTGCAAGCAACAACACCTGATGTGGCAATAATCAAATGTAAGTTGCTGGGGGAATTTGAACGGCGTCTGGATCTTGTCCTTAGAACTGAGCTGTACGGGAAAAATAAAATCATGGCAATCAACACCTTCGCTATTCCCGTCCTTCTATACACTTTCGGTGTGATACAGTGGAGTAATACTGATTTAGAAGCTGTCAATAGACGGGTAAGGGTAGTTCTTGCAAACAACAACATGCACAATAGAGCTGCCGAAAAATTGAGGATCACTATCCCACGTCATCAGGGAGGAAGGGGGATACTTGATTTAAACACGTTGCACTACAATCAAGTGCATTCTCTTCGTGAGTTTTTCTATGAGAAACAATCCTCTAGCCAAATACATCAGGCTACCGTCATGGCAGATAATAAATTATCTCCTTTGAACTTGAGAAGCAGAGAATGGGATCCCATGTCGAATGTTACTTCAGTCCAACAGAAGATCGACATGTGGAAAGAGAAACCCATTCACGGAGGTCATAAAAAAAATTTGTTGTTGTCAGGCATTGACATCGAAGCCTGCAACAAATGGTTGACAAATGGTGTACTGTTCTATGAGACCGAAGCATTCCTAACTTCAATTCAGGATGCTTCGCTCCCAACAAAAAATTATAAACGGTACTTTCTTCATGACTCCTCAATCACCAACTCCAGTTGTAGGTTATGCAACTGTGAAAAGGAGACCATCCAGCACATAACATCTGCGAGCAGGATGTTGAGCAGTACCGAGTACACCAATCGTCATAACTCCGTCTACAAGATTCTCCATCAACACCTTGCGTTGAAGTATAACTTAGTGGCAACCTACCATACTTGCTATAAATATACTCCGCAGAGAATCTTGGAAAATGATCGGGTCAAACTACTGTGGGATCACACTATTGCCACCGACCACAGTGTTAATCAGAACAGACCCGATCTAGTTCTGCTTCTGAAGGAAGAACGAGTGTGCTTTATAATCGATGTAGCCGTACCATTGGACCGGAACACTGTTGAAAAACAGCACGAAAAAATCCGGAACTACGGCCCCTTGGCAGACGATATGAAGCAAACTTGGAGACTACAAAAGATCGAAGTAGTCCCTAGTGGTAATTTCAGCGACGGGATAAGTCCCGCAGAATTTACATAAAGCGCTGAAAACGCTCGATCTTAGGGCTGGACTATACATGGAGATGCAAAAAGCGGTTATCCTTGCAACCTGTGTTATAGTCCGAAGAGTCCTGTCCGGTAATAATCTGACCTAATGGGTTTCAGTCTTCGATACAAGATCCATGTCTCTGTAGTGTAGAACCACCGCGTCATTGGCTGAAACGTTTGCGACAATCGGGATGAAACTCCTGGGGGTTTAGCGTGAGTACCCGCCGTGAAGGCATAATCCCATGGTCCTCCTCGGACACGGATTGATTTTGGGACCACAATCAGAGCCCCGCCATGCAAGCACAGCGGTCCTGGTCTATACTGAGTGCAGGCTCAGCATTCATACCAGTGGATGCGAGGCCTATCTAACACCTCTGCCGCAACTAAGGGGTACGGCACCCGAGTTGTACAGCGCAACTCCACGCTCTAGCTCCAAGGAACTCTACCCGCGATGTAGGCATAACCACAACCACCATGAAACTCCCACTAGGGTGCCAGCCGCAAATAACCGGGCCGAGAGCACATCCTCCAGGAATTCTCCTGAAGCATATGCTCTCAGAGGGCCATCCCATGGTGCCAGATAACCTCCAATGAGGCTTCGTGGCAGAGCCACTTCAGATGAGTCCCTTGCAGACTCGGGTCTGATACGTGGGGACGAAACGCGACAATCGGGATGTAGGAATACATTTTTGCATGGTCGCACACACTTGGCGTTAAAACGCATAATCGCTGTGATGCGGGCCTTTGGATGTTGCCTTCAGCCCATCCTTAGGTTGGTCGCCCCTCCGTCCGGTTGGGCGGGAAGAGGGTGCGTGGGCTTTTTTAACTATATATACCAGGTGTACTCCTAATTAATTTCCGGTTTTTTCGATAGATGGCGTTCTATGTTTTGTGTCGCTGTTGGTCGCACATACTTGTCATTTTGTTTAGTTGTTATCGAGTGTCTAAACTGCGTTGACGTTTACCCAAAAAGATTCTCCAGCAAATTCTTATTGCGCGTCAAAAATGTCGGCGTGCGTACCAAATTTCGAGTATATGCGCCATGCATTGCTTTTCATGTTCAATCAAGGAAAAAAGTGTCCGAGAGCCACTGTGCACTAGTGGAAGTTTATGCCGAGCGTGCATTAACACTTTGAATATGTGAAACGTGGTTTGGACAATTCAAAAATGGCGATTTCCACTTGAACGACGCTGCACGCTCCGGCAAGCGAAAATCGTTTGATGACGACGAATTGCAAGCATTATTGGATGAAAACAATACGCAAACGCAACGACAGCTTGCAGATACGTTGGGAGTTCAACAGCAAGCAATTTCGAAACGTCTGCGAGCCATGGAAAAATTCAGAAGTGTGGAAACTCATTGCCGAATGAACTGACCGAGAGACAAATGGAGAACCGAAAGGTGACGTGTGAAATTCTGCTTCAACGGTACAAAAGAAAGCCTTTTCTCCATCGTATTGTTACGGGCGACGAATAGCTGATTTCCTTGGAGGACCCCAAACGCAACAAATCGTGGGTGAGTCCAGGTGAAACATCGACATCGACGGCACGACCAAATCTTTATGGTCGGAAGGTCATGCTGTGCGTGTGGTGCGACCAGACCAATGTGATCAACTTTGAACTGCTGAAACTGTGAACGCCGTTCCCTACAAACATGAATGAAAGATTTGAGCCGAGCGATTGCGGAGAACCGACCAGAATATCAAGAAAGACAAGGTGATTCTGCTCCACGACCATGCACCATCGCATAAGTCAAAAGTCGTTCGCGGCGCGCTGGGAAAACTCAAGTGGAAAGTGCTTAACCATGCGGCTTACTCACCAGACCTGGCCCCATCGGATTACCACCTCTTTGCCTCTTTAGGCCACGCAGTTTCTGAGAAGCGCTTCGACTCCTACGAAAATTTGCCGAAATGGCTCACTGAGTGGTTCACTGCCAAAGATAGTCAATTCTACTGGTGTGGTATTCACAAATTATCAGAAATGTGGAGAAAATGTGTTGAAAGCGATGGAAAATATTTCGAATAAAATAACTATTACGGTTCCCTTGGAATTATGTGTTTTATTCACAAAAAAACCGGAAATTAATTAGGAGTACACCTGGTATATATATAGTTACAAGATAATTCGCCGCTATCTTTAAAATAAAAAAAAAACCGGGAAACTATTCGGAGTGATTATTGTTTGAACAACTTGCCTAAGACTAAAGACTTAGATCAATTCTATCTTATATTTATAGTTGAGTGAACAAAGGGCGTAAATTGCTGAGTTTGCAGAGTTGCATCTTTTGTAACTCGATATCACTCAATGTTCGTTTGAGTCATGTTTTTGTTTATATTTAAATGTGGCTTAACTCTAATGGATAAATTCTAGCTTCTGTTAGGTTGAGAATGTTTGCATTTTTTGGTTTGAGTTTTATAAGATAAGTTTTGTGAAGATAAGATATTGATGACTCATACGGATTATGGGCATGTGGTGTTTGTGTATAGTGAAGTGACGGATGTTACAAGACATGTAACCTCCCCCTCCTTTGACTTTACTTTGTCCTCAAAGGAAACAGATTCGTCCTCCTTATTGAATTTTGCCTGGTTTTCCCTACTTTTATTTACTGTTGGGATAAAATTTTTAATTTTTATTGTTTTATTTTTCAGTTTACGATAGGTAAAAAAATTAGTGCTAGAATTATTGAGATTATTAAGAGAATAGTAGAAGTTGATATGCAGATCTTGTTTATGTGATGCAATTCTCTGATTTCCTCATTGTTTTGAAAGGTTTTAATTTTAATTTCTGTGAATTTGAATTCAAATTTTATATCTGATATGTTTGTAATTGGACTTGTTACAAGGTTGTCAATATGGTTTATTACTTTATTTACGTAAGTATTGTTGTTAGTGGTAACTTAACAGTTTACAAAGGTGATTACGTAATTTCCCTGCAGTTTTATTACATTTGTTTGTTTACATTTTTGTACATAATTTAATTTTTTTTGCGTTTACAACGAGTATTTTTCCATTTTCGATTTACATGATGATATGAAAAAATTGGTCTACACAAATTTTTAATGTATTTTTCTAATTTACGATATTTATTATTCGGTGTTTTTATAGCAGTGGAATTGGTTAAATTTAAGTATTCAAAATTTTGATTTACAATTTTTCTTACAAAGAATTGTGGGTACTCAATAATGTTTGGTATTGATATTACAAAGGTTAGTTTATTCTCTTTTTGTAGTACACTAGTGTTATTAATTTTAATTGTTTAAGACTAATGCTCTGGGTATTTATTTCGTCTTTTGTTAATAGTGATCTTGTCATTATTCCTATTTTTGCAGAGTTGATATTGTCGATCATTTTTTCTAATTCGTCTTGAATATGGCTAAGGCCTGATTTTAATTTCAATTAATTCTTCGTTTATTAACTTTTGAAATTCGTTTAACTTTTATACAGATTCTGTGCTAGTTTGTTTCTGAATATTATTTATGCTTTTATTTATTTGGTTTATATTTTCTTGCAATATTGAATTTATTTTTATTTGATTATTTAATTTTGTCATAATTTCATGATATTTGGAATCAATGATCTGCATATGCTTTAGGATCTGGTTGTATTCGTCTCTATCAACTAGTCCGAATAACCAATTATATCCTGTTCCGATGAAATTGAAAAGTCCTCTTTTGTGTATGACATGGTGGGTGTGGCAAGTTTTGACTGCGTCCTTTTTCATGCAATTGAAAAAATTGCTATGCTCTGAGGCATTATTAAATAGGGGTATACATTCCTCTTTTTTGGGATTATTGTTACAATATTGAACGTATAGTTCCAGGGTAGTCATGTTGACTGAGTGCAAATTTTTGTAATCTGGGAAAGAGTTTTTGACTTCTAGGCATTTATTAATTTTATCTAATGTTTCGTTATATTTCAGGCAGGTGCATTAATTCCAATCTTCGAATTCTTCTTTCTTTTCTTGATCTAGGATTTTGTTCCGTTTATCATAACTGTGATTTTCTGGTTTGTTATTTGTGATTATTTGAGAGGTTTTTATATTAATTTCTGGATTAATTAGTGTTAATTCTGATTTTATTAAGTTAATTGTGTGTTTAATGAAATTATTATTGATTTTTTTGCCTTGGATATTATTTATGGCTTTTACATAAAATTTTAGGTTAATGGTGTGGTAGATTCTTTACCAATCTTTTATTAAAGTTGCCGGTTCGTTCTTGGGGATTAAGATTATTCCTGAGTTTGATTTAATTTTCTCGTTTTTAATGTACTGGGGTTCACTAGTTACCATGGATAGTAACATGATAAAGATGATTGGTATCATCTGAAAAAGAAAGTTTTTCAAATTATTTTTCCCTTAAGGATATTTTCTCTGTTGATGTCTAAACAAAAGTATGTTTGATTGATTGAATATTAGGAGTTTATTTTGAGTTATTAGTTCTGCGAATTTAAGAGTCTAGATTCCGCAGTGATAATTATTGTGCTGCTGGGGGATGTCTATTTCGTGCATAGTTATATATTTTGCTGGTAACTCTTTTTTAAGTTTGTCTAGGGATTTTAAATTTAAATAATCCTGTAGTTTTTCTAACGTATAGTTGTTATTTCCAAGGGAATCAAAGTTGGAAATTGTTTTGGTTTTGTTGTTAATGACTATTAATGTCCAATGATTGCCTCTTATGTTATGTGGGTTGGTATCAAGATTGTGTCGTAGTAAAATATGTTGACTTTTTTGGTCCATCTTTTAACAGAGTCGTACCCTTGTTTCGAGCATTTGTTTATGAAGAAGGTATTGAATACATATACTTTATTATTATTTTCTATTATGAGGTTTAGATAAAAGTTTATTATATTATCGTTGAGCCAGTTTTGAATTTCTAGAGTTTTTACCGTATTTCTCTATTTAGAGTTTTATAGGGTCTTTCTTTATTAATTCTTTTGTATCAGTTTCTTTATTTTTATAGTATTTGGGTTGACGTTCTATCAAGATTAATTTTTTTGTTATCTTTTTTCTGTATTATATTTTTATTGCTGTCTTTCTCTATTTCTCTTCTTTCGAATAGAGGTTCGTTTTTTTTCTAAAAGTTTTCTTTACGTAGACTTCTTTGTTTTCTATATCAGGTTTTTGTTCGCGTTTTTGGTTAATTTTTGAAATCCATATATTTTTTCCGTTTTTCATTCTTTCTGTTAATTCGTTTTTATTGATTTTTCTGAATTGAATTTCGAATGGTTTATAGCCTGTTGTGGAATGTACTGTGTTGTTGTATGATTCTACAGCTTCTAATATGACAAAGTCTAAATCCTTTTGTCTGTCTATTTCTTGGATAGTTCTAATTCGTTCGGTGAGTGTATTATGACATCTGTTAATGTCTGCCGTTCCTGTATGGGATCCTGGGGCTGTTGTGTGGCATTCTATGGCTCTTGACTTTAGAAATTGTATTATTGATATTACGTCGAAAGCTTTGTCGATTTTAACCTTTTTGGGTTTGCCGAATGTCGTTATATATTCTTGTATTAGTTTTATTAGGGTTACAGGGTTTTTATCGAGGGTATATTTTACATGAAGATATTTCGAAAATTTGTCGAAAGCTGTGAAATAATTTTTGTTTTTAGTCATGTAAATGTCCAGTATGACTATTTACTTATATTATTTGATGTTTGCAATTTACCGCAATGTCGTCCGTCCAGTCGCTCTCTATGGTTCTGAGTGTTGGCCGACTATAAAAGACTATGAACGGCGTCTTGCGGTAATGGAGACGAAGATGCTTCGTTGGACTAGTGGCGTCACACGTTTGGATCACATCCGAAATGAGGATATCCGCGATCGTTATGGGGTTGCACCGATCGTGGAAAAGTTGCGAGAGAGGCATCTTCGATGGTATGGTGACGCAATTCTTGCTAAAGAGAATTCACTTGCCAAGATTGGTCTGAACATCGAAGTCGATGGTAAACGACCAAAAGGCAGACCTAAACAACGGTGGCTTGATACGCTGGATGGGGATTTGAAAGCCTCGAGATTGCACCCAGATCAGGCATTCGATAGAGCCAAATGGCGAACGAGCCGACCCCGCTTGTGAACGGGACAAAGGCTGAAGAAAAGATTTGATGTTTGCAAGTGTTTACTATTCCTTCTCGGATGTGTATGTAGTCGTTCAATTCCTGTTTTCCTGAGCGAATTGTTGCTATATCTGATGGTATTTTATTTTGGTAGTTAATTTCGTTTTGATTCGTGTTAATGCGGCTTAAGAAATCAGCAACTTGATTTTCTTTATCTTTTACATAACTTATGTTGAAATAATATTCGTTGAGTTTTATACGCCAAAGAAGGGTTTTTGAATCGGGGTCCTTGAAACCTCGTAATCATACTAATGGTTTATGGTTTATGATCGGTTTTGATTTCGAATTTTATACCGTAAAGGTAGGGTCTGAAATATTTTGTAGCCCAAATGATTGCTAAAAGCTCTTTCTCTATGGTTGAGTAATTCGGTTCATGTACATTGAGGGTTCTCGAAGCATAAGAGATTGGATGTCCTTTCTGCCATAGAATAAATCCTATGGCTTTATTGCTAGCGTCTGTGGTTAAAGTAAATTTTTCGTTGAAATTTGGATACTTCAGAATTGGGTAGTTAACTAACATTTGTTTGAGTTTTTCGAAGGAGTTATTATCTTTGGGATCGCTATAATCGATTTGATTCTCATTTTTGAGTGAGTCGGTTAATGGTGTCGCTATTTTTGCGTAGTTTTGGATAAATTTTTTATAGTATCCGGTAAGCTTTTAGGGATATCGAATTGATGGACCTCGGCGCAAAGCCGGGATGTCTGGAGTTCTTTATTAAGGCAGGCCTAGACCGGATACCGGTTGTTGCGCCGTTGATGATGATGATTGATGATGATCCAGTAATTCCTAGGAAACTGTGAATTTGTTTTGGAGTTTTAGGGATTTTAAGTTTTTTTATGACTTCAGTTTTATTTGGGTTGGGTTTTATACCATCCGAGGTTAATATGTGACCTAGAAATTCGGTTTCTTTTATGAAAAATTGGCATTTATCAACCTGTATTTTCAGGTTGTGTTCCTGTACTTTTTGGAAAATTAATTTGGTATTGTTTTTCATTTCCTATATGGAGGTGCCAAAGATTAAGACGTCGTCTAGATAGACAATAATAATCGTTGGCGCAACAATCCATACTGGATTCTTGAAGTGTGTTAGAACACTTCATTCAAGACCGTAACGGTACACTACAGTACACTGTAGGAGGCAATGTGGTCAAGCATTGCGCTCGTCTGAAATTATTACCATGATTTGACTCAGGTACCCCCATTCACAGCTGAATCGGCTGGTATCCGATGTCAACTCACCATACAAATTCCACTGTCACCAGTGAGATTTGAACCGCGACCTTCCGTACGACAGCCTTGTGCTCTAACCACTCAGCTATCCGGACAGATAGACAATGCAGATTTTATTGATATGATCCGCTAATACTTCATTTACTATGCGCTGAAAAGTAGCAGGTGCGTTTTTTAAATCGAAGGGCATACGATTGAATTCGAAGTGTCCTTGAGGTGTACTGAAGGCTGTTTTGAACTTCTATTTCAATTTGGTGGAATCTTTTTGCAAGGTCCAATGTAGGTTTTCTATGTTTGGAATTGGAAATTTGTCTTCGATAGTAATTTCGTTTAATTTGCGATAATCGATTACGATTCGCCATTTTTGTTTCCCTGAATTAACAAGTTTTTTGGGGACCATCCAAATTGGACTATTGTAAGGTGACTTTTTCTGAAAATGTCTTGTTCTAGCATTTCAGTTATTTGTCTATTCACTTCCTGCTCGTGGACAGGTGGGAATCTGTAAATTTTTGTATAGATGGGTTTGTCTGACGTTAAGTCGAATTTGTGACGGATTTGACAGGTTGCTGTAAGTAAATCTCCGTCTTTATACATTGAATTGTTGAATTTTTTTAGGATTCTGGTGAGAGACTTTTGTTGCTCTAAGTTTAAATCTTTGATTAAATATTGGTATTTTTGTTCAATAACGGGTTCTACGACTTTAGCCTTATTGATCTCCTCTGGTGGAGCGTAATTGAAAGGGATTCTGGTTGGTCCTATTTGTAGGTATCCGAATCCAGAGAATATTGCTGCGTTCAGTGGATATAGAAGGTTTTGTCCTGTTATGCCTTTGAAAGATTTGTTTGAAAAATCCTGATGTTCCATAAGATTTTGTGATCTTCTGGTATTTGAAATTGTTTTGGCATGTTTGTTTTAATTTTGTGCGTAAAATTGTAGTTACCTGCTATTGGGATCGGAATGTCGAGTTTAATTTTTGGTAGATTTTGAAGGCAATTTTGATCGAGATTAGATGTTGTTGCTCCTGTATCTATCAGGATTGTAATTGATAAATTTATTATGGGTAAAGGGTTTCCGAGGCAAATATTTGAAAATTTTGCTCAATTTGTATGGTTTGTGTGGACATTTTGGAAATGTAACTCATGTCCTTGGGGTCTAGGTTTGGTATGAGAGTATATCCTAAATTATTATATATTTAGGATTGGTAATTTTCCTTTTTTGAGAATGGTTATTGGATTTATTATATTTATATACGGAATTGTAGTTCCTTTATTATAACTTTGGCTAGTTTGTTTGAAAGTGTAATTACTGTTGTCCCAGTTTTGTGGATATTCAATGTTTTCATTATTATATTTGTTATAACTTTTGCTGTATTTGAAATTATTTTTATTTTTATTGGGGTTTCTCTGATATTTAGTGGGCTGAAATTCTACTTTCATTGCCGTAGCATCCACTCTGTCAATGATTTCTTTGAGGTAGCTATAAGCTTCGGTTAAATTAGTTGGTTTTTTCGCATTCTAGGCTCTAGGCCCACAATTCTGCTCTAGGAAGAAACGCTAAGAATTTACTTAAGACAATATTGTCTGAATTTTTGTGATTGTATATGATAGAGTTGAGTTGGTTAGGATCCTGCTCATATTTAAGCGAAAGCAGATTTTTGATTTCCAAGAGTTTATAATATAATTCATATATTGTATTTATATTTAATTTATGGTTGAAATTACTTATTCTGTGTAGTCTTGCGATGATTCTGATACGCAAAATTCGTTTTTGAATGCTACTGCAACGGCGTGCCATCCTTTGTCTGGAACTCTGTTTTTTATTCGTTGAATTATTATGTCGTAGACGAACCTTCTTTCCTCGCCTAAGGGTGCTAGTGCTAAGATTTTGTTGACTTGTGATACCCATGTAGTCAACAAGTGTGTTTCGCCATTGAATATCGGTATATTTTCCGCTCATCGTTATATGGAATTGTGAAGGGCTGGGCTTCTGGTCTACTGACACTTGGTCCTTGTTGTGTAGCCATTTTGTGGGTCTGTTTGTTGTTGATTGGTTGGTTGGTTTCAAAGGTTTTAACCTAGGCCTCTGGTTCCTGAGTTACTTACTTTGCGGTGTCAGTATGAATGTCTACAAAGTTGAGACACTGTTGAATACTGGTAATGAACTACAGTTGTTCAGGATTTATAGTTGTACTGATTTTAGTGCTTCCGTAGGCGTACTCGCCCCACCGGTAGCGTTGCATTATCAGTTAGGAGGTTGCAGGTTCCCGATCGTGTTTGTTACTTATAAGTGTTCCTTTCCGTGTCCTCAAGAGTTAGGCTTAGCGGAATTTTTTATAATTACTAATTGACGACCGAAACCGACTGCGCCAGTTACAAGATAGTTCGCAGCTATCTTGAAAATAAAAAAAACAGGAAACTACTTGGAGTGATTAAGCTTTTATTTGAACAATTTGCCTAAGACTAAAGAATTAGATCAAGTCTATCTTATATTTATAGTTGAGTGAACAAAGCGCGCAAATTGCTGAGTTTGCAAAGTTGCATCTTCTGTAACTCGATATCGTTCGATGTTCGTTTGAGTCATTTTTTTGTTTATATTGAAATGTGGCTTATCTCTAATTGATAGGTTCTAGCTTCTGTTGGACTGCGAATGTTTGCATTTTTTGGTTTGAGTTTTGAGAAGATAAGATATTGATTAATCATACGTATTATGGGCATGTGGTGTTTGTGTAAAGTGGAGTGACGCATGTTACAGGACATGTAACCATATATATATATATATATATATATATATAGCAGGTTCGCGTAGATAGCGGATGAAGAGGACTGAAAAAATGAACCTCTCTATCATCCGCTCCTACCACGAAATAACGGGGGGGGGGGGGGGGGGGGCTATGTACAACATCTTGCTGTCCCTTGTTGCACTAGACGTTCGTCGAACGTTTCCCGCAATTCGCGCACGCGACTGTGCAGCGAGTCAGAGGCCAGTACCGCTTGATTACTCGCAGCGACACAATCCCGGCCACCGTCAGGGAGCGTGTTCGACTTGAGCTCATCGGGGAAACTGGTGACCGAGAGTTGTGGGGGGCAGAGGCGGCGGAATCCACAACGCCACGCCGCACTGCAGGCAACAGTCTCAGTACTCGCCGAAGCACTCTTCTCCATCGGCCAGCTGAGGTTTCCGATGAGGTTCGGGGCGAATTCTAAAGAGCGTGTATAGAATTCTCGAATGTGTATCCTTGGACCAGGTATTCCCAGGCTCTATGTATCTCCAGCAACTCCGAGAATCCTATCTCAAATCAATGATGAGATTGCATCTCGACCGTGTGCTGACATGTCGCTGCTGCAACTACAATCATTTTTGTATTGTGGTGCAGTTACGGCTGTCAGATTGCACGGTGAGAAGATTCATCATCATCATCAACGGCGCAACAACCGGTATCCGGTCTAGGCCTGCCTTAATAAGCAACTCCAGACATCCCGGTTTTGCGCCGAGGTCCACCAATTCGATATCCCTAAAAGCTCTCTGGCGTCCTGACCTACGCCATCGCTCCATCTTAGGCAGGGTCTGCCTCGTCTTCTTTTTCTACCATAGATATTGCCCTTATAGACTTTCCGGGTTGGATCATCCTTAGCCATATGGATTAAGTGACCCGCCCACCGTAACCCATTGAACTGGATTTTATCCACAACCGGACGGTCATGGTATCGCTCATAGATTTCGTCGTTATGTAGGCTACGGAATCGTTCATCCTCATGTAGGGGGCCAAAAATTCTTCGGAGGATTCTTCTCTCAAACGCGGCCAAGAGTTCGCAATTCATCTTGCTAAGAATCCAAGTCTCCGAAGAATACATGAGGACTGGCAAGATCATTGTTTTGTAGAGTAGAGCTTTGACCCTATGGTGAGACGTTTCGAGCGGAACAGATTTTGTAAGCTGAAGTAGGCTCTGTTGGCTGACAACAACCGTGCGCGAATTTCATCATCGTAGCTGTTATCGGATGTGATTTTTGACCCTAGATAGGAGAAATTACCAACGGTTTCAAAGTTGTACTCTCTTATTTTTATTCTTCCCGTTTGACCAGTGCGGTTTGATGTTATTGGTTGGTTGGTTTTCGGTGCTGCCGTTGCCACTATATACTTTGTCTTGCCTTCATTGATCTCGCGCCGCCTGCTCGATCTGGATGAAGGCAGTTTGTACGTCTCGGGTCGTTGTCCCAATGATGTCGATATCGTCAGCATAGGCCAGTAGTTGGGTGGACTTATAGAGGATCGCACCTCTCGCATTTACATCAGCATAACGGATCACTTTCTTGAGGGCCAGGTTAAAGAGGACGCATGATAGGGCATCCCCTTGTCGTAAACCGTTGTTGATGTCGAATGGTCTTGAGAGTGATCCTGCTGCTTTTATCTGGCCTCGCACACTGGTCAGGGTCAGCCTAGTCAGTCTTGCCAATTTTGTCGGGATACCGAATTCTCTCATGGCCGTGTACAGTTTTACCCTGGCTTTACCTAAAAATATCATAGGCGGCTTTAAAGTCGATGAATAGATGGTGCAACTGGTGTCCATATTCCAACAGTTTTTCCATCGCTTGCCGCAGAGAGCAATCTGATCTGTTGCTGATTCGCCTGGAGTATAGCCTCTTTGGTATGGGCCAAAGATGTTCTGGGCGTATGGGGCTTTCCGACCTAGCAATATAGCGGAAAATATCTTATAGATGCACTGTGTGATATCTCCCTTTTTATGTATGAAACAGATAATGCCTCGTTGCCAACCGTCAGCCATTGATTCGCTGTCCGATACCGTGAGCACAAATTGATGAACCACTTGGTATAACTGGTCGCCCCATATTTAATCAATTCTCCTGGCGACTATGATTTTTCAGTCGTTGAATGCGTTTCTCCTATACTTGATGGTGGCAGTATTTGTCCATCGTCTTCAGTTGCCGGGACCTCCAACTCGCCGATGTTCTGGTTGTTTAGTAGTTCATCAAAGTACTCAACCCATCGCTCCAATATGCCCGTTTTGTCGGCAATCAGATTTCCCTCTTTGTCTTGGCAGGATGAGCATCGAGGTGTATAAGGCTTCATCCTGCTGACTTGTTGGTAAAACTTGCGCGCCTGGTGCGGTTGCTCCCTGTATTTTTCTAGTTCATAGACTTGTTGGTTCTCCCAGGTTTCTTTTTTCCGTCTGTGAAGTCGCTTCTCCGCTCGCCGGAGTTCGTGATAAGTTTTTGCGCGTGCCCGCGTTCTTTGAGAATTTAACATTACTCGGTATGCGGCATTCTTCCGTTCCGTTGCTAGCTTCACCACCCATAACTTTGTTAATAATAGCTGGATTTTCTTCAAACTTGACCAACTTGTGCAGTATGTTCTTCATTACACCTACGCCAAACTTTATACTTCTGTAATAAACATAAGGGGGGTTTCCGGGTAAATTTCTAAAATGTGGAAATATGCTATTATTAACTTTACTTGTGCATATCAGAACCGGATGTATTTTGAGGCCTAGATTTAGTAGAGATGCACTACTGTGATTTTTTTTCAGATTTTTCGGTTGGATAGGTTCTGAGAACGAGACTTGTTACACCTTTTGGGGGTCATATTTCGAGCCCTCCCTCCCCTACGTTTTATCCAATATCAAATATGGAACCAGGTTCGAAAAGTACTAATTGAGCCTTTTAATTTGACACCCCACATGGCCACATTTTATGAGAAAAAAATGTGCACCCTCCATTCACATGTATGGAGAGCCCCCCTTAAACTTAACACAAAATGGCGCCACTTGCTGCATGTAAAGGGAACAACAGATCACATACTCTTACCAATTTTCGTGACAATCGATCCAGCCGATTCCGAATAAATCCGCTGTGACAGACAGATAGTGTCGATAGCAGCAGGTAAAATTCGTATTGGATGGGTGGTTTGCCGGATACGAGAGCAAAGTCAAGTGCATAAATGTTTTAAGTGCTGGCAGTTCGGCAACATTGGGAAAGCCTGTACCAGCTCACAAGACAGATCTAGTCTGTGCCGCAAGTGCGCAGAGCAAGGCCATTTTGCGAAGGATTACGACGGAAAGCCCAAATTCGTGTTCTGTGTCGAAATTAAAAATAGCGACAGCGCATACATTGCAGGAAGCAGTAAATGCCCAGTGCTCAGAAAGGCGTTCATAAATAAGTGCAAATGAAGTTTATGCAACCAAATCTGAATCACTGTCGAGCGGCCCCAGACCTGCTCTCCCAGAGCGTATTTGAAAATAATGTCGACGTAGCTATTGTATGCGAACAATATGAAAATCTTCATAGAGGAGTATGGGTAGCTGGCAAAAACAACAAAGCCGTGATATGGAGCTGCGGAAGTCGTGCTGTAAAAGATGTGAAAAAATATCCAGAGAACGGATTTACATGTGCTAAGATAGGAGGTATATACATCTATAGTTGTTACGCAGCCCCGAGCCTCACGCTAGAGGAATTCACTTTATTGCTTGAGAAACTATCGTTTGATGCCAGGCGCTATAATCCCAAAATAATTGCCGGTGATTTCAACTCATGGGCAGAAGAATGGGCAAGCAGAAAAACAAATGCAAGGGGGCAAATACTGCTAGAGACATTCTCGCGTCTAAATGTCGTACTTGCGAACTCTGGAGGAGCCAACACATACCGGAGGGGAGAATTACAATTGGTAGTAGACCTCACTTTCGTCAGTGACACCCTTATCAAAGATGTGGCATGTTAGCGAAGAGTACACACACAGCGATCATCAGGCTATTGTCTTCCAAACCTGGCGAGTTACATATACACCTACTCATATTACAACAAACTTCTCCAACGACATATAAAGTAAACAATTTATAATCATTGGAAACACTTTACCAAACCCACTCACATAAATTAAAATCATTGGAAACACTTTCCCAAACCCATTCACATAAATTAGAATCATTAAAAACACTTGACCATTAATCAATATCTTTATTATCAACATTCAGTCAAGTTAATATCAGAGTACTTTGTATAAACAATAAATATGAACCACTCATCAATAGTTCTTAAACACTTATCCGATCTAAACATTCAGAAGATAAGAATAATATACCAAATGCATATCTAGCATATTCCTTATCTTTCAAAATATCAAATTACAAAAGATGCAATTCGGCATTTTACATCCTTTGTTCCATATGAATATAAATACGAGCATTTTGTATCGAACAGTTAGTCTAGTGAAATCGCGTAAGAGTAAGATCACGTACTTGGATCTTAATAAGTGAACAATCAGAGTTTTTCTAATAAAGAAAGTATTCAACAAAAATAATTCTTTTTTTTCGTTTATGGTTTCCGTAACCAAAACTGGCGCAGTCGTCCGTCTTAAGGAGGGAGAAACCCCTTAAGTCACCGAACCAACAAAATAAGAGTTTCGCAACACCGCTAAGTGTATAAAGAACACAAGATGTAACCAACCGACGAAAACGGTACGGTAAAAACCGCGTAACAATCCGGTCAACTTGGAAAAAAAAACCTATAACAGAGCTAGCATTGCTCAAGGCAGAATTATTCAGAAAATTCGCCTCTGGCCAACTAAGAAATAGTTGAGTCAGCTAAACCATTTGTTATCCTTTAACTGGTCTTGGGAAACAAGCAGTTAGTTGGACTAACAGAAAAAAGAAAAAAAACACTTACGACCCTTGGGAAACAAGCGTCATAATCCAAAAAGTTCTGAACACCTTCCGAAAAAGAAGAGTGTTATAATAAAAAAAACAGATAAAACAGTAAATTCGGAACGGTACGAAAAGTACTCAGTACAGACTTCTGATTATCTTAAAAATTCAAGTATATAATAAACGTGAATTAAACTAAACTCAACACAATGGTCGAACAACAAGTTCCAATACCACTCGAATTATCATTCGAGGACCTCATAAAAGAGGCACGTCGACTACCTACCTACACGGGAAATAACAATGAGTTTGCACTCACTTCATGGATCAGCGAAGCCGATACCATTCTAACACTAACACCACCTGGCAACCATTCAGCCTATATCTTCCGGCTCATACTCAACAAAATATAGGGACCAGCAAGGTGCACCATCCAAAAAATATTGGACCCCAACTGGCAGAACATCCGACACACCCTCATCACAACGTATGGCATCACCGAAACTTACTCTAGTATCGTCAATCAAATACATAAGGTAAGTGGCGGAAATTTTGATGACATATACCACAAATTGAATAGTCTATTTAATAAATTAAATGTTAAATACCTGCAAGACCCTAATCAAAATTTACATTCGGAGTTCAGTCCAGTTAGAAACGAAAGTTTAGTATTAAACAAATACAAAAGTTTAATTCCCGAATACAAAATGTTTTCACTCGAAAGTCGTAATTGTCAAACACTTCACCAATCGTTCAATCTTTTGAATGAATTATACCAAAATACAAATAATCCCGAACGGAAATCGGATTATAAACATCCACATAGATCAAATCGGTACTCCTCAGATAATAATAACTCATATCGTAATAATAATTACCGCAAAAGTAATAATAATAACTTTTTGCGGTATTTGCCGGCGAATTGCTCAATTCTTTCGATTTTAATAAATCTCCTAAAAGGCCGTTGGTTGCCTTTGCTGACGATCTGATAGCCTACACGGCGCACAAGAAGGTAACTAGGTGCAAGTTGAACGTCAGAAGATGTTCAATGATATTAAGTTCTTCACGAACAGTTGGCGGATGAAAATCAATGCGCAAAAGTGTGAAACGATTCTGTTTCGGAACTCCTTGGCGTATGCCAGTACGAACTTGAAAAGGAATTGGAGAGATTTCCACATTGTCGCGAACGAGGATAGTTCTGAGCGCATTCCTCATAAGAAGTGCGTTAGATACCTGGATATGCGTCTTGACGAGCGTCTCCAATTTAACGAGCACGTTAAAGTCGCGCTAGAAAGCGCTCGCAAGGCATTCATGTCTCTTCGAAGACTCTTTTATGCTCCACATCTTAGCCGGAAGGTTAAGATTATTTGCTATCTTACTTTGGTTAGACCGGTGCTCACCTACGGGTGTGCTATTTGGTTTAATTTGAGTGCTAGCCAAATGGAGAAAATAAGGATCTTTGAAAGGAAGTGTCTGCGTGCTTGCACGGGGCCTAATAGGACTGCTTCGTCAAACTATGAGCACTATATAACTAATGAAGTGATGTATGCAGCTGCTGCTGTGCCAAGAATCGACACAGTTATCGTTAGATTGATTCGGAATCATATAGTACGATCTGCTTCGCATGGTGAGAACCCTTGGGTTTCGTAGCCGTTCTACCCAAATGATGGGTATTTCGAGAAAACTCTCACGACAGGCTTCATTCCTCCCGAAGCGTTCGTGTATCTTAACAGGAATGGTGTAATTCTTGATTCTGCCGGTGATCCGGTTATGTATCATATACATAGACGGGTCACGGACAAAAGGATAGAATACCCCCCGAATTTGACAGTGGGGGCTCCGGGATTCGACTGGAGATACTCCAGAGCGAGAGCAATTGACATTAAGCGGGATGAAAAAGAGAAATCTTGATACTGGTGGCTGCGGGATGCCGGTTAGCGGTGGCCGTGCTCAGTTCTGCCATTTGTTTCTTGGTGGGGCTTTGTAAATATGTACATATTGAACGGGTGCTGATTTTGTCTCCAGTTGTAACTTATAAATACATACGTTATTATTCTTTGTTTTTTTTTGTATGGATGTTATTGTAAAAAAAAGAAAAAATGTATAATATAAAATATATAGTTATGATAGTTTTAAGAACAATAATTAAAGTTAAAAGTATCTTTTGAAGCGATCAAATATTTATTATTACTTTTATATTTCTTTATTTGCCACTAAGGCCAAGTGAATTCTGTCGGGTTTTTGACCATTTCCCGACAACTTATTGTAAAATTAGATTTTCATTTCTTACTGTTTCTCTTCTCTGTCTGTAAATCGTTATTCGAAAACTTTGAAAGCCCACAGTGGCCATTAGATTTAAGTTATTTTTGTTATTTTAAAAGATTGTTTTTTTATTGTTCATTTTTCCAATCTATATACTATTGTTACCTATTTCTTAAAAATAAAAATAATTTTAAAAACAAAAAAACAAAAACAATTATTACAACAAAAACCGTTCTAACTACAGAAATGTTGCAAAACAGGGTGAATCAACCCAAATGCAAATTGATCCATCAGAAAGGTTCAACCAAAAGATAGAACCAATGGATACAAATTTTGCTAGCACCAGCCTCGGAAATCTTCTTCCCATAATCAATTTAACCATTGATAATCAAATAATTCCAACCCTAATTGACACTGGCGCTTCAACTTCTGGAATCGATGAAAACTTTCTTCCACACTTAACTCGTATAAAACTTCCAACACCTATCCCTATTGTAGGCCTAGGCGGTGAAATATTAGTCAAAAACAAACTAAAAACGAGAATGCCAACTGAGTTCCAACTCCCGGAATCTCATAAAATCCTCTGGAATGAGATGGATTTTAAAAATAAATCATTCAAAGCTGTAATAGGACAAAACCTGTTACATCCTCTGAATGTTACTGTTAATCTTGGTAAGGGCAGTCTAGAAATAAATAACAAAAAACTATTGTTTAACTACGCTGGACCAGAAGAAATTAATATTCAAACCGAAATCAGGACATCCACAGACCCTGAAAAAAATTGTTTGAGAACCTCAACATTGAGGAATCCGACGCATTACGGCGGATCCTTAACGGAAATAAGGATCTTTTCTATAAAGAAGGTACCAACCTAACGTGTACCACTCAAACAAAACACCAGATTATAACCAAATCAAACAAGCCATTATATTCAAAGGCATACAGGTTCCCACAAATACATGACAACGAAGTTAAATTACAAATGGAAGAAATGTTAAAACAAGGAATAATTAGTCATTCCACTTCCCCTTATAATGCTCCTATTTGGATTGTACCCAAAAAAAATGGACAATTCCGGAAAAACAAAATGGAGAATCGTTATCGATTACCGTAAATTGAATGAGGAAACAATTGAAGATAAGTTTCCTATTCCAAACATCGAATCAATATTCGATAAACTAGGGAAATCTCAATACTTCACTACTCTAGATCTTGCTAAAGGTTTCCATCAAATTGAAGTTGCAGAATCCGACCGTCAAAAAACTGCTTTTTCAACACCTCAAGGACATTACGAATTTATCCGAATGCCTTTTGGATTGAAACATGCCCCCGCAACGTTCCAACGAATGATGAACGAAGTCCTAAAGGACCACATTAATAAAATATGTGTCGTATACCTCGACGATATTTTAATTTTTGCTACATCTCTCCAGGAAATGGAGGATAATATAAAAAAAATTCTAGCAACTCTTCGCAAATATCACCTCAAAATACAAATCGACAAATGTAAATTCTTCTCAAAAGAAACAGATTACCTAGGTCACATACTGGCTACGGATGGAATCAAACCAAATCCTGATAAAATAAATGTCATAAGAAACTTAAAAATCCCTAATAGTACAAAAGAGATAAAATCATTTCTGGGAATAACAGGATATTATCGAAAATTTATCAACAATTATGCAGAAATTGCATCACCATTAACCGATGCACTCAAAAAATCTAATAAAATAAACATAGATGACCCAAAATACTGTGCAGCTTTCGAAAAATTAAAAGACCTTATCACCAATTATCCTATTCTGAGATACCCGGATTTCAAAAAGAAATTCACACTAACCACTGACGCTAGCGATAAAGCTATCGGAGCAGTATTATCTCAACAAGGACACCCTATTTCATTCGCGAGTAGAACCTTCAACGAACATGAGAGAAATTACTCGACGATCGAAAAGGAATTACTATCAATAATCTGGTCAACACAATATTTCAGACTATATCTTTATGGTGTACAATTCGACATTCGTACAGACCATAGACCTTTAGTTTGGTTAAGCAATCTAAAGGAACGAAATAGTAAACTCCAGCGATGGAAAATAAAATTAAATGAGTATTTAAAAAAAGTCAAGCGACGACGGCAAAACGAATATAAATGAGTATAATTACAACATTGAGTATATAAAAGGCAAGGAAAACAAAGTAGCAGATTTTCACAACCGAATAGACACGCATATCCACCAAATAAATGTAATTCAGGAAGCACCTGATAATGAAACAGTACTTTCTGAAAGTATGGAAAGTAATCGTGTTACCATTCATTCGGGGATTGAAGATCGAAACGACTTCATATCCATTAAAGAAGGAATCGTTAACATATACAAAACACAAATAATAATAACAAAACATAAACACAGAGAAAGTAAGTTTGTAAATAAAAAACTGAAAATATATATCGACGAAAACGATATCAAATGTAAAAATTCAGTAATGGATATACTGAGACGTTATATTCCAGAAAAAGGTAAAATTGGAATATACTGTGAACTAAATGATCACATGTGGAATAAAATACAACTAGTAATTATCAGCTTATACTCAAACAACATAAAATTAAAATTCTTGAAGTGTACAAAATATGCAATTGATCTACTAAATGAAGATCAATGCTGTCAGAAAATCAAACAAATACACGAAAATGGGAATCATCGCAGAATAAATGAAAATTTCGAGGAAATTAAAAACCTATACCATTATAACGGTATATATAAATTACTCACCAAATATATAAACAATTGCGAAATATGCAATCTCGTAAAATATGATCGACCTGTCAAACCAAAATTTAAATTAACCGAAATACCTTCGGATATAAACCAAATATTACATATCGACATCTTTTTCATTGGAAAAAAACAATTCTTTGCATGTATCGATAAATTCTCTAAACACCTTTACACAAAGGAAACCTTAGACAAAACTGCAATCACCTTTATAAACCTAATTCGAGAAAGGAATGCTAATCTAGGCAAACCACAAAAAATTATAGCTGAAAATGAATTTAATCTAATAAATGTCAAAGACTATTTACGTAGCGAAAACATAGAAGTTCATTTTACCTCACCAAATACACATACCGGAAACTCAGACATGAATAGCTGTCATAAAACTTTAATTGATCAAATTAGAGAACTAACTCTAACAAATCCAGAAATGAAGATCACCGAAAAAATACTAAAAGCTACTGAACATTATAATAACACAATCCATTCAACTACCGGCTATAAACCTATCGAAATACAACAAGGATTGCACAATAAAAACAAAATCTCCCAACAAATAAAAAGAAAGAAACTAAAATGGATAGAATATCAAAACAAAAACCGTGAATTAGAACAGGACATCCGTCACAACAGAGTCTTCATTAAAAACTATGCTAATGAAAGACACAAGGAGGAACCAAAATTCCGAAAAGTCGATATAATCAAAAATGAAAATAATGAGATCATATTAACAAAAAATAACAAACCTAGAAATAAAATACATCCAGTCAGAATAAAACGCATCAAAAAATTTATGAAAAATCCTGAACCAAATCATAAATTAAAATCGGAATTAAAAACAGAAAAAGCATCTGAATACATTATTACAGACGAACAAAAATTAATAATTAAACATGCTTTAAATCAAGGTTCAGAAACCGAAATAATAAATAATAAATTTAAATTAAATATATCTAGAAAAGATATCCACATCCTAAAAGAAAACCAATGGCTCAACGATCAAATTATAAATTTCTATTTCAACCTTATTGCTGAACGCAGTAAACAAAATAATAATTTACCAAGAATATACAGTATGAATACATTCTTCATACCTTGTCTCCAACAAAACGGATACCAATCAATTAGTAATTGGACACGTAAAATCAACATATTCTCATTTGATATAATCATAATCCCAGTACATGTAAATAACGTACATTGGACTTTAGCTGTCATTGACCTTAAAAACAAAAGAATCAAATACTATGATTCATTGGGCAGTACAAACAACAAACTATTAGAAATGTTAGAACATTATCTAAAACTAGAATCCTTGGAAAAACTAAAACAACCCCTTGATACAACAGAATTCGTGAAAGAAAACGTAGAAAATTCACCCACACAGCAAAACGAAAATGACTGTGGAGTATTCAGTTGTGTAACAGCAGAATATATCGCTCAAAAGAAAAACTTAACATTTTCACAAAAACAAATACCATATTTTAGACAGAAAATGATACTAGAGATCATAAATGGGGAATTACTCACATAAGATTATATTTTTTCCAGACCCTCGTAACAACACCAAAATCCAAAACCCGTATGTTGTTAAAAATAATAATAATTATAATGTCCATAATACCAACTATAAAAATGGAAATGACAATTGAACAAATAAAATCCGAATCAGGAATCGTTCTAATAAAAAAGGACCCAGTCAAACTAATAACAAACTACAGGAGAATATATCACAAAGTTGATCTTACCCAATACGAAATTGCACTTAATAAAATAACAAAAGACATCAATCTCAATCCATATACCGTTGAAACCATCAAAACCATTAAAGGAGAACTAAAACTTCTACATTTCGACAAACCCATAAATAACGTTGAAACTATAACGCAACCTAACATTAACATTAATAGCCAAACAACCGAAACCATTAATCCAATTACAATAAGTCGAATTACCGAACTCTGTAAATCAAAACTAGGCCAAATGCCAGGCTACATAGAATTATGTAAAACAGAAAAGGAATCCGAAACACTAAATCGAGAAAAACGCGGATTAATAAACCCAATAGGTAAAATTTATAAATTACTTCGGAATCATGGACAACGATGACCATGAAGAAATAATGGAACATCTAATGGTAATAGATACAAATAATCACAACCTAATAAAATTATTCAATAACCAACTACAAATTAATAATGTATTTCAAAACAACCTAAATAAAATAGTGGAAAATATAAATCATACAAATAGTTCATTTAAAAAATTGGCGTCTGACATAAATAACACAACTTACCATATAAACAAAATCATCATCATCATCATCATCAACGGCGCAACAACCGGTATCCGGTCTAGGCCTGCCTTAATAAGGAACTCCAGACATCCCGGTTTTGCGCCGAGGTCCACCAATTCGATATCCCTAAAAGTTGTCTGGCGTCCTGACCCACGCCATCGCTCCATCTTAGGCAGGGTCTGCCTCGTCTTCTTTTCCTACCATAGATATTGCCCTTATAGACTTTCCGGGTGGGATCATCTTCATCCATACGGATTAAGTGACCCGCCCACCGTAACCTATTGAGCCGGATTTTATCCACAACCGGACGGTCATGGTATCGCTCATAGATTTCGTCATTGTGTAGGCTACGGAATCGTCCATCCTCATGTAGGGGGCCGAAAATTCTTCGGAGGATTCTTCTCTCGAACGCGGCCAAGAGTTCGCAATTTTTCTTGCTAAGAATCCAAGTTTCCGAGGAATACATGAGGACTGGCAAGATCATAGTCTTGTACAGTAAGAGCTTTGACCCTATGGTGAGACGTTTCGAGCGGAACAGTCTTTGTAAGCTGAAGTAGGCTCTGTTGGCTGACAACAACCGTGCGCGGATTTCATCATCGTAGTTGTTATCGGTTGTTTTTTTCGACCCTAGATAGGAGAAATTGTCAACGGTCTCAAAGTTGTATTCCCCTATCCTTATTCTTGTTCGTGCTTGTGTTTGACCAGTGCGGTTTGATGTTGTTGATTGATTCGTCTTCGGTGCTGACGTTGCCACCATGTATTTTGTCTTGCCTTCATTGATGTGCAGCCCAAGATCTCGCGCCGCCTGCTCGATCTGGATGAAGGCAGTTTGAACGTCTCGGGTGGTTCTTCCCATGATGTCGATATCGTCAGCATAGGCCAGTAGTTGGGTGGACTTGAAGAGGATCGTACCTCTTGCATTCACCTCAGCATCACGGATCACCTTCTCGAGGGCCAGGTTAAAGAGGACGCATGATAGCGCATCCCCTTGTCGTAGACCGTTGTTGATGTCGAATGGTCTTGAGAGTGATCCTGCTGCTTTTATCTGACCTCGCACATTGGTCAGGGTCAGCCTAGTCAGTCTTATTAATTTCGTCGGGATACCGAATTCTCCCATGGCCGTGTACAGTTTTACCCTGGCCATGCTATCATAGGCGGCTTTAAAGTCGATGAACAGATGGTGCAACTGTTGTCCATATTCCAACAGTTTTTCCATCGCCTGCCGCAGAGAGAAAATCTGATCTGTTGCTGATTTGCCTGGAGTGAAGCCTCTTTGGTATGGGCCAATGATGTTCTGGGCGCATGGGGCTATCCGGCCTAGCAAGATAGTGGATCTTATAGATGGTACTCAGCAACGTGATACCTCTATAATTACTGCACTGTGTGATATCTCCCTTTTTATGTATGAGACAGATTATGCCTCGCTGCCAATCGTCAGGCATTGATTCGCTGTCCCATACCTTGAGCACAAGTTGATGAACCACTTGGTGTAACTGGTCGCCTCCATATTTAACCAATTCGGCTATAATTCCATCGGCTCCTGGCGACTTATGATTTTTTAGCCGATGAATTGCACGGACTGTTTCTCCTAAACTTGGTGGTGGCAGTATTTGTCCGTCGTCTTCAGTTGGCGGGACCTCCAACTCGCCGATGTTCTGGTTGTTCAGTAGTTCATCAAAGTATTCAACCCATCGCTCTAATATGCCCATTCTGTCGGAAATCAGATTTCCCTCTTTGTCTCGACAGGATGAGCATCGAGGTGTATAAGGCTTCATCCTGCTGACTCGTTGGTAAAACTTCCGCGCCTGGTGCGGTTGCTCCCTGTACTTTTCTAGTTCACAGACTTGTTGGTTCTCCCAGGCTTCCTTTTTCCGTCTGTGAAGTCGCTTCTCCGCTCGACGGAGTTCGTGATAAGTCTCTGCGCGTGCCCGCGTTCTTTGAGAATGCAACATTACTCGGTATGCGGCATTCTTCCGTTCCGTTGCTAGCTTACATTCATCGTCAAACCAGCCGTTCCGACTCCTTTTGCGGCTGGGGCCAAGTATATTTGTGGCCGTATCCATGATAACGTTCTTCAGGTGGTTGTGAAGATCATTAGTTGATGCTTCATCTCCAGGTCCTCTATTGACTGCGGTTATTGCGGCATCCATTTCCCTCTTATAGGTGTCGCGGAGGGTTGTGTTGTGGATGGCTTCAGTGTTCACTCTCACCTGATTGTCAGAGGGGATTCTAGGTGGTATTGTTATTCGAGCTCGGAGCACCATGCCAACGAGATAGTGATCCGAGTCTATATTGGCTCCCCTATATGTTCTGACATTCATCAAGGCTGAAAGGTGGCGGCGTTCGATCAACACGTGGTCAATTTGGTTGAAAGTGGTCCCGTCTGGAGAGGCCCACGTATGTTTGTGGACCGCTTTCCGCGCAAACCAGGTACTTCCAACAACCATTTCGTGTGACCCTGCTAATTGAATAGTCCGCAGTCCGTTATCATTTGTTTTTTCGTGTAAGCTATGGGAGCCAACGTATCGCCTGAATACGGGCTCCTTCCCTACTTGGCTGTTAAAATCCCCAAGTATGATTTTGATATCATATCTGGGACAGGCTTCGAGGGTTCTTTCTACTGCCTCGTAGAAGGTATCCTTCTCCGACTCTGCAATCTCCTCTGTAGGGGCGTGAACGTTTATGAGGCTTATATTTCTAAACTTGCCTCGCAAGCGCAGAGTGCATAGCCGTTCGCTTATACTTTCAAAGCCGATAACAGCAGGTTTCATTTTTTGGCTGACTAAGAAACTTACTCCGAGCACATGGTTTACTGGATGGCCGCTATAATATATGGTGTAGTGGCTCTTCTCCAGGAAACCGGTCCCTGTCCATCGCATCTCTTGCAACGCTGTTACATCAGCCCTATATTGGGACAGGGTATCGGCTAGCTGCTTATCAGCTTCATCTCTGTACAGGGAGCGCACGTTCCATGAGAAAATGCGCAAATCGTTGTTCCTTTGTCGTTGCCGGGTCCGTCGTTTTAACATCCGTCCTATCCGAGGCTCATGTTGTGGCTTCGTAACAGGTTGTTTTCCGCGTAGGGTTGTCAGCCCTACCCAACCCCCAACCTGGAGGACCAGTTGGTACAATTTGTCCTTGTAGAAATTCATTAAATCACAATTTAGATTTAGTGAAGGACGAACTCGAAAAACTAATCGACAACGTAAACTCAGCTAGAACAGGTATAATGTCTAGATCTATCTTAACATATGACGAAATTGATACATATAACCTTTCCATTGACGAACTCAAAGACATAACAACAAATGTCCTAATTAAAAGTAATATTCTAATATTTGTCATCAATATTCCAATACTTACACAACCAATATTGTCATACTATGTTAGACAAGTACCAAACAAATACCACCAAACTTTAAACATTGACATTAAAAATGTAGTTTTATATAACAACCAATATTTTAAGTTTGAAAAACATGTAAAATCCTTGAAAAATACATTACCATGTAAAAATAAAAACTGTATCATAGAATATAAGAATAATAATCAAGTAAGTGAAATTGAAAAAGGATTATTACTAGTAATAGATGTCAATCAAAAACTAAAACAAAACTGTAACGAAAAATTGTATGAACTAAACGGAATATTTGTAATTAGATTCAGTAATTGCAATATTGAAATAAACGAAAAAGTATACACAAACAATGTAAAACAATTTCAACAGATACTAATGCTCGAACCAATTAAAAATATTTCAAATTATAACATTAAAATAAATATGGAACAACTAAAGATTGAAAACATAAAAAATTTGGAAAAAATTGAGGAAATCAAATTTGTTCATAAACAAAACATTATTGCAACAAGTACAACAATAATAATAATAATAATCATACTTACCGTACTATTTATCGCGTATCTGTACTTTAAAAATAATAAATCAATCAAAATTAATATAAATGAAAGCCGTACAGAAGATATTGAAAATTACCCTTTAAATATTGTTGAGGACAACAATAGACATAAGGAGGGAGGAGTTACATATACACCTACTCATATTACAATAAACTTCTCCAACGACATATAAAGTAAACAATTTATAATCATTGGAAACACTTTACCAAACCCACTCACATAAATTAAAATCATTGGAAACACTTTCCCAAACCCATTCACATAAATTAGAATCATTAGAAACACTTGACCATTAATCAATATCTTTATTATCAACATTCAGTCAAGTTAATACCAGAGTACTTTGTATAAACAATAAATATGAACCACTCATCAATAGTTCTTAAACACTTATCCGATCTAAACATTCAGAAGATAAGAATAATATACCAAATGCATATCTAGCATATTCCTTATCTTTCAAAATATCAAATTATAAAAGATGCAATTCGGCATTTTACATCCTTTGTTCCATATGAATATAAATACGAGCATTTTGTATCGAACAGTTAGTCTAGTGAAATCGCGTAAGAGTAAGATACGTACTTGGATCTTAATAAGTGAACAATCAGAGTTTTTTTAATAAAGAAAGTATTAAACAAAAATAATTCTTTTTTTTCGTTTATGGTTTCCGTAACCAAAACTCGCGTGGGAATTATATGAAGCCACCAAAAAGAATAACGATGAGCTGGGTAACTAACAAATCCGATGAAGAAATGTTCAAGGAGGTACTTCTAGATGACACATTATTATTGGGAAGCGCACAAGAAAAAGATTTACAGGTCGCGGATAAATTGCAGCGGACATGCGATGTCTCTATGCCACGGCGTAGCGCTTTCCGAAGATGAAATCCCAATTTCTGGTAGAATTCAGAAATTGAGGAATGTCAGAAAAACTGCCTCAGAGTTAGGAGATGCTCCCAGCGCAGAAGAAATCAACCTGAATTCGTTGAGCTACACATGCAATACAAGAACGCGAGGAAAAAATTGCAAGTAGCTATCACGAAGAGCAAATCCGAACCTTTCAAGCGGATGTGTACCGAAGCTGATTCTGATCCATGGGGTGGCGCCTACAGGTCTGTAATGTCATCACTGAAAGGCAAGCGCTCCCCACCGATTACCTGTCCAAAATTACTACAAAACATAGTGGACACTCTCTTCCCAGAGGATGTGAACTACAGAAATCTGCCTAAAGTTCATGTAAACCCCGACGAAATTCCTGAAGTGGTAGAAGAGGAAATTTTTGATGAAGCAAGGAAATTCGCTGAAAATAAGATAGAGAAGGAGAATTCCCCGAGCGATGGAAGCTGCAAAAGTTGATACTTATTCCGAAGGCAGGTAAACCATTGGGAGACCCCTCTTCATATCAACCGATATGTTTGGTCAATACCATTGGCGGCCTGGTCTGATTATGCTTCAGGTTAAAGTTGCATAATTCGGCAAGTCCTCACACGACCTCCGCGTGGTGGCCGCTGGGAACCGTCTTCGGGCGGGCCAAGAGTGTGTAAGGCCGGGCTGGGAGTAGGCCCATCCAACTGACGAGGATCTGCTTGTCTGCTGGTCATGTGTTAGGGGCAAGTAGATCTGGCGGAGGGATGGACTGAAGCAACAGCCCGGGGATCGCCCTCCCTGCACCGGAGAAGGTGCTAATAGGACCCCAAGCCAAGGTGGAACAGCATACGCCGAGGGCTGCGTGGCCAATGGGGAGCTTGGTCTTTCGTATGCGAACTCTGAATACCTTGGGCACCTTCAGTTTCAAATAAGACCCTTACCCTGGTGTCCGGGCCAGCCAGGGTGGACATTCTTCCCGGACTACTCGTGGGACCAAGACATGGACTCAATTAACAAAAAAACTAAAACGACGATAGAAGAGGAGGAGATGATGCCAGGCGCATTATCGGAGGACGAGCTGCTGGCCTCCAGCCAGGAGACAGTGGCCGTCGAGAGCAGTACATTCGGTGCCAGCCGAAGCACCGTTATGCTGAAACCAACCGCAGGGACCCCCCGGAGCGAGGCGTCAGACGGACTAGTGGCTTCCAGCCTAGAACCCACTGTCGTCAAGCTGGGTGTAGCGAGTACCAGACATAGTACTCCTGACCCGAAGCCCTCAGCGTCGGGGATCCCTCGAAAGCGAAAACCGACAAGAATGTCGGTCGCCGGAAACCGGCTAAGAAGCGAAGATCCACGGGTGTCCTGCTCAAGAGCCAGTACCAGAAGGCCATACATATTCTCGGCAAGACTTCGCTAAATACCAGACGATTGTTGATGAATACAACAGCAAACGCCGGGCTGACGAGCAGAAGGCGAAGCCCATCGCTCTAAAACGCAACCGATCTCAAGATGAGGTCGAACAAGATAAGAAGCGGAGCAGAGTGGGCAAGACCGCAAACGCCAAGCAACATACGGAAGAAATTGTACAGCAACCGTCAGCCGGCGGGCCACGTACTGCGAAGCCCTTCAGCGACGTGGCCAGGAGTCACTTACGTGTGGCGCTGGCGGATGGCAATTCTGCTAGCGGCAAACTAACGCTGGAGGTGTGGACCAGTGTGGAGGCTAGGCTGTCGGGCATGGTCTATGAACATCTCGTGGAGACCGGAGGCAAGCACCCGGGATTCACTCCCCACTTTGATTCATCTCAGGTGGTCCGTGGGTTCCACGTAATAGCTTGCATGGACCAGTTCTCTAAGGACTTTCTCGGTTCGTGTGTCGCTAAGATCAGCGACGCCTGGGAGGGCGTTAAGCTCAAGATTATCCCTTACGACGAGATTCCCAGGAGACCGGTCGCTCGCATCTGGTTGCCGAAGATCCGCATGGAGAAGGACAAGCTCGTCCATTTCCTGCGCCTTCACAACCCCGGGATTCCCATGGACGACTGGGTTGTTATAAAGGAGGAGGAACCTCAGATAAACAGCCAGCCCGTACTACTCCGCATAAACGAGGAGTGCCTGGACACTGAAAAAGGCTGATTATAAAGTGTGGTTCGGAGTCAGGAATGCCAAAGTAAAAGTGTTCCGTTCTGCGAAACCGGACGACGACCTTGACCCAATCGACGCTGCCAACGAGCTGTTGGAGGAGATGACGATCGACGGTCCGACGGAGGCTGACAAACCCCCCACGCAAGCAGATCATGCTGAGGGTAACGCAGATAAATCTGCAGCACTCGAAGTGCGCCTCGGCTAATCTGCTCGTCTTCCTCTTAGAGGAAGACATCGACATCGCATTAATACAGGAGCCCTGGGTCGGAAGCGACCGAACCATCAAAGGGCTCCAAAGCAAATATTTTAATTTATTCCACAGCACAGGAGACGCTGATCAGGATAGACCTAGAGCATGCATTCTTGCGAGGAAGAGTCTGCACGCTTTCCTGTGCCCGAACCTGAGTTCCAGTGACCTAGTTGTGGTCAAGCTGAAGCAGGTGGGGGCAGAGAACGTGTATATTTCCTCGGCGTACATGGCTCATGACCGATCAGCTCCGCGAGAAGAACTACAACATCTGACGAACACCATTACAGCAAATAAAGCCAACCTGCTGATAGGCTGCGACGCAAATGCAAGGCATACGCTTTGGGACAGCTCCGAAATCAACGAAAGAGGTGAGTCATTCTTTGATTTTATTATTACTTCAAATCTATCGGTGTGTAACAGGGGCAGTACACCAACCTTTCATTTCCCCTGCTCGGAGAACTGTGACGGCTGGGAAGAGGTCCTTGATATCACCCTAATAACAGACAACGGGATTGTTAGGGTGGAGGACTGGAGAGTGTCTGACCAGAGATCCTTCTCTGACCACAGTTGGATACTCTTCAGTCTAGATCTCGCCGCAGAGGTTCCCAAGCCCTTTAGAGACCCCCAGAGGATCGACTGGAGAAAGGTGCGCAAATTGGTAGGATTGGCACGACAGACGAATTGGAGTCAAAGGTCGGGGCTCTGGAGAAGGCTTTTGATACCGCCTTCAAAGTCTCGTGCCCTGCTAAGTACAGCAAAAAAACCTTGCCACCGTGGTGGAACGAAGATCTCTCTAGTCTCAGGAAGCTGACCAGAGAAATCTTCAACATCTGCTACAGGGAAAAATACTGGCAGCCATATAAGGACTGCCTAAAGAAGTACAAGTCGGCCATCAGGACCGCCAAGAGGCGGTCTTGGCTAGACTATTGTCAGAGCATTGAAAGCACTAGTGAATCCGCGAGGCTCAATAAGATTCTGTCCAAGGAACATAAGAGTCCATCCTTCCTTAAAAAGTCGGAAGGCTCTTGGACGGAGTCTTCTAGTGAAACCTTGGAGCTGCTGGTGCAAACACACTTTTCCTCCAGCGAGGACTGTGAGTCAGAACCTTGCTTGGAGGGTTTGCGGCAACCCCAGCTGTGCGAGACTATCAAATCGGTAATTACCGGGGATAGGATCGGCTGGGCTATAAACAGCTTCTCCGCATACAAATCTCCAGGCTCTGCCAGTCATGCTACAGAAGCAGCAGGAAAGGGTTGTGCCGTGGCTTGTTGAGATTTACCGGAGCTGCATCACTTTAGGATACGTACCGCAGTCCTGGAGGCGCGCACGAGTGGTTTTCATACCGAAAGCCGGCAGACGAGGTCATGAGTCCGCGAAGGACTTTCGGCCAATCAGCCTGACCTCTTTCGTGCTGAAGACCCTAGAACGCGTCCTGGACATTCACTTAAGGACGATTATGGAGAGAATGCCTTTCTCTAAGTCCCAGCATGCCTACCTCAAAGGAAAATCCACAGAAACCGCCCTCCACGAGGTAATTGGCACGGTGGAGCGGTCGCTGCAGTACAAGCAGTACACCCTTGCTGCCTTCTTGGATATAGAAGGAGCTTTCAACAACGTCAGTACCAACGCCATCAAGGAAGCCTTGACCGGTATTGGATTGGAGGGGTATCTCACGCATTGGATTATATCCATGCTGAGTACCAGGATAATCCAGTCCGATCTGGGAGGCAACCACTTGACCAAAGCTGTGAACAGAGGCACGCCCCAGCGTGTTGCTATCTCACCGGTGCTCTGGTTAATAGTAATGGACAAAATTTTACGTACATTGGACAGCAGCGGGGTGAAGGTGGTGGCGTATGCCGACGACTTGGTGATATTAGTATCAGGGATGTTTCTGTCCATTATGAGCGACATCATGGAAGGAGCGTTGCGAAAGGTGTGCCTGTGGGCCGCAAGATGCGGACTCAGCATAAACCCAACCAAAACGCAACTGATGCTATTCACCACCAAGACAAGGATACCTGAATTCCATCTACCACGGTTGAATGAACAAAGATTGGTTCTAATGTAAAGTATCTGGGTGTAATCCTGGATCCTAAGCTAAATTGGAGGTTGAACATAGAACTGAGGGTTAACAAGGCCTGTATAGCCTTCTATGCCTGTAAGAGAACATTTGCGAAGAAATGGGGTCTCCGGCCGAGGATGGCTCTCTGGATGTACACCGCTGTAGTGCGTCCGATCCTGACGTACGGCTCTATTGTATGGTGGCAGGCTTTGAAGAAGAAATACAATAGAACGAAGCTTAATAGGATTCAAAGAACCGCGTGTGCACGTGCTACGGGGGCTCTGCAGTCAGATGCAGATGCTCTCAATGTACTTCTGCATCTCCTCCCCCTAGACCTCCACATCAAATATGTTGCAGCGTGCAGTGCCGTCAGACTACGTGAGTCCGGATGTTGGGCAGCGAAGTCCTACGGCCACAGCAACATTCTAGATGAAATACCTCGAGAAATCTGGGCATCCCCCACGGACTATGTTACACGCAAGCTGAACTTCACGAGAAACTTTGCTGTGGACCTTCCAACCAGGGCAAAGTGGAAAACCGGCGGCGTGTTGCAAGACTATGACACGGTATTCTTTACGGACGGATCAAAGATGGCCTATGGAGTCGGCGCGGGGGTTTTCTCGAATACACACGGTGTATCCAAGTCGTATGGTCTCCCAGGTTTCACCAGTGTATTCCAGGCGTAAGTACTGGCGATATTGGAAGTCTGTCGATGGCTGAAGCGTGATTCGAGCCCCAAGCGTAACATAGCCATTCTGACCGACAGCCAAGCGGCCATCAAGGCCTTGTACTCAACGACGACATCTTCCCGGCTTGTGGGGCAGTGCAGAGACACGCTCAACCGTCTGGGCGGCACGCTCAAGATCACTCTCCTCTGGGTTCCCGGGCATAGGAATATAGAGGAGAATGAGCGGGCTGACGGATTGGCAAGGCAAGGCTCTGCTCTTGGCAGTCCCTCGGGGAATACAGTCGGTGTTCCGCTGGCAGCTGTCGGGGGCCGAGTCTTCTCGCACTACCTAGCAGCCGAGGGCCTGAGATGGCGAAGGCTTACAAGCTGTGCCAAATCAAGGAGAATTTGGCCCGCTTATAACATAGCCCGATCACGAGAGCTCCTGTGCCAGACGCGTACAAATGCATTCAAGATTACGGCGGTCTGCACGGGGCACTGGCCCATAGGGGACCATGCCGCTAGGCTCGGCTTACCCTACAACTCGCATTGGCGAAGCTGCGGAGAAGGAAGGGAAACCCTCATGCACTTTCTCTGCGATTGCCCAGCTCTGGCTCGAGTCAGGCTGCGGACACTGGGTAAACCATTCTTTGGGGACCTCAGTGAGATTTCTAGCTGCAGGGTCGGAGAGCTGCTTTCCTTCGTGAATGCTACGGGCTGGCTCTGAAGATCCGAGCCAGCTGGACTCTGCTTCCCTGTTCCTATAACAACAGTCACGGTCTTAGGAGTTTGTGGCATCAAAACGGCGCACCAATGCGCTAATTGGGCTCCTCGGAGCGGCCACTGATACCTACCTACTTACCCTACCATTGGTAAACTATTTGAACGAGTATTATACAACAGGCTGCTCGCTGTTGCGGAAAAGGAACAAGGCCTATCCGACAAGCAATTCGGGTTTCGTAAAGGGAGATCAACCATCGATGCAATCAACATGGTGACTGGCCTGGCTCCCACTGCAATACAAGATGACAAATGCTGCGCAGTGGTGGCACTCGATGTAAAAAATGCATTCAACACTGCAAAGTGGACGAAAATCGTAGAGGCTCTAACCAAACTACAGGTTCCAAAGTACATTGTACGCATCGTTGTTGCATTTCTTCTTGGAAGAAGATTATATTGCGACTCGGACGATGGAGAGAAATTATTCCCAATGATGTGCGTCGTACCACAGGGGTCTGTCTTAGGTCCCTTACTGTGGTTAATTACGTACAATGGAGTGCTGACGCTACGCCTTCCTTACGGCGTGACAACTATTGGCTTTGCGGACGATATCGGGGTAATAATAGTGGCAAAACGCTTAGACGAGATCGAAATCTATGCAAATGAAGCGATATGGGAGATCAATTCCTGGTTGAAAAAGTCCGGTCTATCACTTGCTGAGCATAAAACGGAACTAGTGTTAATCAGCAAAAGAAGGAAAAACACGACCGTGAAAATTAAAGTTGATGAAAAAACAAATTACTCCCAAGAGTCGCTTAAATATTTGGGAGTAATGATTGACAAAAGACTCAACTTTAAAAAACACATTGAGTGCGCTGCAACTAAAGCATCGCTGTAACGATCTCGAGGATACTACCGAACATTGGTGTACCAAGACAAAGTCGACGTCGTCTTATTTCAAGGGTAGTTAGTTCCGTGCTACTCTACGCAGCTCCAGTTTGGGAAACCGTTCTGGAAAACAAATCAAACTGCGGAAAACTAGGAATGGCGTATCGACTAAGTGCACTCCGGGTATGCAGTGCTTATCGAACGACATCAGGAGAAACAGCATATGTACTGGCAGGGACAATCCCCATAGACATCTTGGCGGATGAAGGTCGGCGTCTCTACGATAAAATGTATGCAATCGGTGAGTCTATTGTACTTCGACGGCAACTAGCACGGCGGGAATCCATCGCAAAATGGCAAAAGAGATGGAACGAGGCACAAACTGGCCGTTGGACCTATCGTATCATTCCACACATTCGAAGATGGATGGAAAGGAATCACGGGGAACTAAGCTACGAGCTAACACAGTTTTTAAGTGGACATGGAGGTTATCGGGCTTATCTAAATCGATTTGGACACGACCAGTCACCATGCTGCCCAAGATGTGGTAACGGGGCGGAGAATGCGGAGCATGTTGTATTTGAGTGCCCAAGGTTTACAGCACACCGAACTAGACTGGAGGCGATCGCAGACAGGCGCGTAACACCTGGAAATATAGCGGATTTTATGTTTATTTATTTATTTATTTAATTAACGGACAACAAACAGAGAGAATTCCAATTAATTATTGTCCTCAGGAGGAGGAGAAAGCAAAAAACTTATCCTACGTTTAAAGCTACTTAAAGTAGGGAAGTTAAAAGGACCAAGCTGTTTTGCATTATAATTTCGGCAAAGCCTGGGAATCGGGGAATGAAAATAGACTTCGAGCTCCGCGAAGGGCACGTTGAAAATATCTGCGTTACGTGTGTTATAAGACGCAGGACGGCAGGTGATCTCGTCAGCGGCGGAGCAGTCCATCAGGCCCGAGGAAAGTTTAAAGAATGTGCATAGATCCAGATAGGATCTACGCTGTTGTAGGAAGGGAAGGTTTAGAAAGCGGAGGCGGGAGGGGTAATCCACACGAGGGAAGCTTTTCTTAAAGAAGAGAGAACGGGTGAATTTACGTTGCACATTTTCAAGGGCAAGACAATCACAGTTACGAGTGGGTGACCAGATCACGGAGCAATACTCGAGGGTATTCCTCACAAGGGAATTGAAAAGAGCTAAGGAGGGTTGGATGGAGTCAAAATCAGAGGAGGAGCGAAGAATGAAGCCTGACAATTTTGCTGCTCGATTGATAACATCGAGGCGATGGGTGTCAAAGCGCAGCTTATTGTCGAAAGTGACTCCGAGGTCTTGAGTGGAATTTAAGCAGGATAAGGAATGTCCGTTAAGCGAGTAGGAGAAAGAAGTCGGTGAGGATTTTAGGGAGTAGCACATAGAGTGACACTTTCTGACGTTTAGCGCTAAACCATTAGTCGAGCACCAACGAACCAGAGTGTCCAGGTTATTCTGAAGGGAAACACAGTCCATAGGCGACGATATAGCGGAAAACAGCTTAAGGTCGTCTGCATAGAGCAAACAGGGACAAGTAAGGAGGGGAGGAAGGTCGTTAATAAAAAATAAAAATAGCAAAGGACCCAGAATAGACCCCTGTGGGACGCCAGAAGAGGGGGAGAAGGAGCGGGAAGTACAGCCGTCAAAAGAGACGCGGCAGGATCGGTTGGAAAGGTAAGAGGCAAGCCATAAAACCAGTGGTATGGGAACATTTAGGGACGAGAGTTTGGATAGAAGTATCTTGTGATTTACAGTGTCGAAGGCTTTCGCGAAGTCAGTGTAAATGGTATGCACTCCTTGCCGTGAATTTAGACATTTGGCGACAAAGTTGGTAAAGTCGAGCAGGTTGGAGGCAGTGGACCTACGTTTAACGAAGCCGTGTTGTTCTTTCACTATGTGTTGGCCAAAGTGGGCGGACAACCAGTCGCTGACATATCTTTCCAGGATTTTGGAACAGGAGGAGAGGAGGGAAATGGGACGGTAATTCTCGGCAAGCGAACGATCGCCACTTTTGTGAATGGGGATAATGAGAGCCTCTTTCCACAAGCTGGGAAAATGATTCTCTTCAAGGCTTTTGTTGAAAATAAGAGATAGGGGAAGGGAAATGGACTTACCAGTTTTGATCAAAAAGAGGTTTGGAAGACCATCGTAGCCAGGTCCGACGTTGGCATCAAGTTCGCCAATGACAGGGACAGGGGACAGGGGTAAGAAGGGGAATGGTAGGCGATGCGGGGCAGGCTACATCTACTATCGGGAGGGATTCGGAGGAAGGAGGAGGGACATAGACTGACGAAAAGTAGCGGCAGAGTAAATCACAAGATCGTTGGGGGGAGTTAGCTGAGAAGCCAGAGAATTTAATGGACGGAGGGGATAACTGGGCGGGGCAGCGGGAGTTGCGAATGTGGGACCAGAAAGGTTTCAGATTTCCGCGCTTTAGTGAGTCTTCCACGCTGGACAAATATTCCTGTTTGGACTTACGTATTAAAGATTTGACCGAGGAACGAAGGGATTTGAAAAAAACTAAGTCAGCAACATTTCTAGAAGACAGGAACTTCTTTCTCGCAGTCTGTTTTTGACGTAGCTTTTTGTGAATTTCAGTGGTGAACCAGACGGGGTAAGAGCGTAAGCACTTAGGAGAGGAGGGAACGTAACAAGGAAGAAGATCAGATAAAATGGTATAGAAAGTGTTGAGTGCTTGGTCACATGTAAATGGAGAGAGCAGGGGGACCCAGTTGATTGACGCCAGGGCTGAGTTCAGACCTTCGAAGTTCGCCTTACGAAAGTTGAACTTGGTAGGCTTGCGAGCGACAGGAGAGTGGAGTCGGGATATCTGAACATCGAACTCGAGAGCAGGATGATGTGCGTCAGGGGCAACGTAAGACGGAGCGTGAAGGGATTGGGAAAGATAATGTACAGGAAGGTTAGAGAGGACAAGGTCAAGAGTGCGATCTAGGTGGTTTCTAGAAAGGTTAAATTGGAGGGCCCCACAGGTGTACATGAAAGTGGATAGAGGAAGGGAAGGGTGGGTCGAGTTATTAGGGAGGGAGGGAAGGCCAGGTGTAACGGGCCAGGAGAGCATAGGAAGATTAAAGTCACCACAGAGGATGAAAGGAAGTGAGGGAAACAAAACGGTTAGGGCCTCTGATAATCTGTCGAAGAAATCCTCGTACAGAGAAGGCGGGCTTAGGCAGGGAAAATATACACACGATATGATAAAGGGACATACGTTTGGCGGAAGGACACGTATGGTAACAGAATCGTAGGAGGAGGAGGAGGAGGAAAAGATGATTTCGGCACGGAGAGGGGATTTAACAGCTATTAGGGCACCTCCGCCAGTTGTCTTGCCAAGCGCAACGCAGTCTCTGTCACAACGAAAGACAGAGTAACCTTCGAGGAGCTCAGAATCTAAAATCCTGTCATCCAGCCAGGTTTCAGAAATGCAGATGACATGATGTTGGAATGCTAAGGCAGACAGTTTGAAATCCGACAGCTTGGTCCTTAGACCCCTTACATTTTGATAAAATAGCGTAAAGTTATTGGAATCATTCAAGTTCGGCGAGGCAGGCGGGCGGGCCGGAAATTTTGACGAATCTTAGACCTCTGATAAGGCTTAACGAAGACCCCCTGTGGCCAAAAGGAGGATTGGACGATAGCATCGAAGTCATGGGGATATGTCACTTTGAAGGAAGCTATCACTCGGTCAGGAGAGCCATCCTTCGTCAGCTTCACACAGGAAAGAGGTGACAAAGTTGAGTTGCTTTTGCTTCTGATATAGGTCAGAATTTCGTCGGGCGTAGTGGAGTACGCTAGCCTTGACACGAACAGCTGTTTCGGTGGCGAGGCGACGTTCAATTGGGGGCCGCTCGGACGACATGAGGTCGGAAGAGCCTGCGGTTCAGCGGTGGCGGGCGTCGATGATACACAGGAGGAAGCGTGCGGTGGTGCTAATGTAGCGACTGTAGGATAAACGCCAGAACTTCGTAGCGCATCCGATGTTGCGTAGGGAACTTGTCCCTCGGATGGAGGATTTTTCAGTAGGTTAGCGGACGTCATCGGGTTGATACCATCTTTTATGGACACACTGGAATTAAGCGAGGCAGATCGAGGCAGAGAATTAGAATTAGTCGACCGGGGCGACTTAGGTATGGCGCCAGTTTTGTTGGCTGCAGTCGCCGGCGAGGTATAAGCAGAGCCAGTCAGCGGAATCTCAGGAGCTGAGACTACGCTGGAGCTCGATAAAGTAGCAGCTTGCGGGGGCAGAATTGTCGGCGATTTTGAAACTGCAAGTTGAATCGATGCCAAAGTCGCCGTGTGTTGATGCAGCAGCTGAATTGCATCCGATAAAGTGGTACCGCAGCAGGCGTTACAGCGATAGGTAACGTTAGGGGAAAATTTAGCCCGAATGTCTATAAACGCAGAGGGAATACCCAAGCACTTGGCGTGGAAGGTCGCACCACAGTACCCATCGCAGTCAAGATGTTGGAATCAATTGAACTGAAAATGATTCATCAACAGCTAAGGCATGAAGAACTGCGAAGAAAGCAAGAAAGGAAGCGAACAATAATGCACCGCAGTTGAGAACTGATCCAGCCCCACGATGCAATGCTTATAGCAGTCCCGTGGGGAGAGTGGAAGAAGAGTGCAGGAGCCAGTAGTAGGTTTTGAACCTTGCCACATTCCAACGATGAAAAAAAACAGACAGATAAACTGCTGGCAGCTGGGAAAGTAAAAATAGGTTGAGTCGTTTGCCGACTCAGGGAGCGCTGCTTTAGATGCATGGAATTCGGCCACATAGCGGCGAAATGCACCGGTGACTATGACAGGTCAAAATGTTGCTGAAAATGTGTGGGAGAAGGCCATATGTTCAAGGAGTGCAAGGCTGAGCCTGAATACATGCTCTGCAAGGAAAAAAAGGGCGTCGACTGTCGGCACGTTGCAGGCAGCAGTAGATGCCCAGTGTTTAGGAGCGTCTTGAATGCAGTAAAAAAATGAGGTTGATACAAATCCATGAGAAGGGAATCGAAGCTGCCATAATCAGCGAGCCTTATCGCAACAATAAGAGTGGTGCCTGGACTGCAGATGAAACTGGCAAGGTGGCAATATGGGCGTGCGGAAATCAGGCCATTCAAGAAGTGATAGATTTTCCAGAAGTTGGATTCGTCAGGACAAAAATAGCTGGTATCTATATATATAGTTGCTATGCTCCACCAAACGCGACGATAACAGAATTCGAAGGAATGCTAGGTATGCTAGTCTCGGATGCAAGAAGTCGAAATCCCAAGATCATAGCTGGTGATTTCAACGCGTGGGCCGTGGATTAGGGCAGTCGCACTACGAACACCAGGGTCCTGCTCGAGGCGTTCGCGGAGCTAGATTTGGTGCTTGCCAACACGGGAAACGTTTCCACTTTTCGTGGGACAGGGTCGGGCTCAATAGTCGATCTGACATGTGAGCACCACATTGGCGAGGAGAATGACATGGCTTGTCAGTGAGCATTATACTCATAGCGACCACCAGGCGATTTTCCTCCAGATCGAATATGGGCCATGCGTCGATATGTGTTCCCGTGAGGCTGGAAACCGGGGCTGGTCCGTGAAAGGGCTTGAGGAGGATGCATTCATAGAGATGCTATTGGGAGGCCAAAGTCCCGGTGGTGCGGCTATGGAAAAGGTAGAGCAAATGATGGGACGCATAACGAGAGCATTCGACGCGCGGTGTAACGGGATGCATTTTTTCGTGCAAGAAGGATCTGCCAACGATCTAGAGCAAGACCAGACTTCGACGATAAACGGCTAGCATATGTGAACCTTCGAGGTAGGCTTAAGCAGGCTATACGGACCAGCAAGCGAGAATGCTTCAAGAAGCTTTGCAGAGAGGCAGACCCAAGCCCCTGAGGAACAGCGTACAGGATAGTTATGAAGAAGATGAGAGGGCGAACACCACAATTGACCTGCCCGCATCTTCTGCTCAATATCGTGACGGCGCTCTTCCCCCCGGATAAAGGGGAGCGCAAACAACACAAGCGAGCACTGGACGTCTATACCATACCTGTGGTAACTGAGGAGGAACTTACGCAAATTTGCGGGAGAATTGGTGATAACAAAGCACCCGGTCTGGATGCTGTTCCCAATAGAGCCCTTAAACTCGCTGTTAAGACCAGACCCGACTGGTTTATCAGCGTGTTTGAAACATGCATGATAGAAGGAGTTTTCCCCGGCCGGTGGATGAGGCAAAAACTAGTTTTGCTCCGGAAGCCGAATAAACACCCAGGATACCCATCATCATACCGACCGACTGGCTCGAGACGCGATGTCGTCTAAAAAATGCTGTGCCGTAGTGACATTGGACATCAAAAATGCGTTCAATTCCGCAAGCTGGGAGTGGATAAAAAGCTCACTGGCTAAAACGGGTGTCCCTAGTTACTTGACTAAGCTCCTCAACAGTTACCTTTCGGAGAGGACACAGTGATACGACACGGATGAGGGATCCAAGCAGTACACCGTCATCGCAGGAGTACCACAGGGCTCAGTGTTGGGTCCTCTCCTGTGGAACGTCATGTACAATGGGGTCCTTGTCCTTCCCGTGCCAAAGGAGGCCACGATAATCGGTTTCGCAGATGATCTAGCTGTGATTGTCGTCGCGAAAGAACCTGAAGACGTTGAAATGTACGCTAACGAAACCATTAGCGCCATAATAGCGTGGCTGGAGATGGTTCAGCTTGACCTTGCGGAACAAAAGACGGAGGCAGTCTTCATTACCAATCGTATGAAGAGGAATACGGTTAATATTCGTGTTGGTGGTCACGTCATCACTTCGAAACCGGTTATCAAATACCTAGGGGTGATGATTGACGCTAAAATCAATTTCAAGGGACATCTGGACTATGCCTGTGAGAAAGCGGCAAATACCAGCGTATCATTAGCGCGGATGATGCCTAACATTCGAGGTCCAAGGTACAGTCGCAGATTACTTGTGGCCGGAGTGGTTCCCTCCACACTATTATACGCGGCACCAGTTTGGGAGGAAGCACTAACGTGTGAGAGTAATCGTAGGAGAGTGAATATGACTTACCGCTTAGTGGCGCTAAGGGTGTGCAGCGCCTTCAGAACAATATCAGGCGAGGCAGCGTGTGTTATTGCGGGAATGATCCCGATAGACATTCTGGCAAGTGAGACACGCTGCCTATACGAGACAAGGAAAATGAATCCTCTTGAAAAGGATGCAGAATGCCGAAAGGCGGCAAGGCGAGAGTTACTGGAGAAGTGGCAGAAACGGTGGGATGACTCGCAGAGGGGTCGCTGGACCCACACTTTGATTCCCCGTATTGAGGAGTGGATCCAGCGACGACACCGTGAGATTAACTACCATCTGACGCAATTCCTGTCAGGACATGGCGGTTACAGGAAGTACCTGAACCAATTCAGGCTGGATGATTCTCCCTTGTGTCCTGAATGTGGTTGCACACCTGTCCACGATTTCTCTCAGAAAGGAGGAGTCTGGAAGACTCCCTAAAAACCAACCTAAGCCCGCAGAACATCGTCGGGGAAATGTTGAAATCAGAGGGAAACTGGTGTGCGGTGAACTCCGCAATCAAAAGAATACAAGAGGAACTTGGAAGAGCGCAGCGCGCAAGGAGGACGCGAAGAACGGAAGGCGTGGTCGCTTAAAGTGCAGTCCACTCCGCGAGGTAATGCTTTGCGGCGGTCCCGGGGGAAGGAGAAAGGAGAAAGTGGGGGTGGTTTTAGTGGGTGAGAATCCCACACGCTGCTGCAACCTGTCATGGGAGTGGCTTTGTAAGATTTCCACCTCCATCCATAAAAAAAAGACACACTGACAGACAGGCAGATTGCGAACGCTCGCAAATCAAGAAGCAAAAAACGGCAAAGACAAGTTGTGAACTAAACTGCCCGAAGGTGAAAAATGCGGGAATAGTTAAAGGTGAAGTGAGATCGGTGGCGCTTCTTACCTGAAACTTATTTAAATAAGAAGTGTTATCTTCCCTTTGTTCTCATTTCCATTGAACCGGTCATTTGGATTACCGTTTATGAAATATATCGACGGGTGTTACCTGGTAATGTCCAATAACTAATATTGAAAAAGGAAATACAGCGTCGAGGACAGACTCGAGGGGGGCGCGTACCCGCGGACCGGGCGGCCTTGGTTCAATCGTGAATGGGAATTTTTTATATTTTTTTTCTTTTATATTCAAAAAATAATAAAAAATTGTTTGAATTTAACCGAACCAACACGGCGGAACACTTAAACTCCAATTAGGATTTTTTCAGCTGGTTAATGATTGCTGATCGAAATAGGAACAGGTTGGAGTTTGACTCTTCTCCTTTATTCATATCTCTCGCTGAATGCTGAATTGGACATTCAAGGCGCTCATACTGAATGCGAGTAGAAAGTGCAATTATTGTCTGGACTAATCCATGTAAAGTGCAGTTTTCAAGGGAGAGCGCGTAGCTTGCTGACAGCACGCTTGCTTCACGTCACGCGTGATTTGAGGTCGATTCTCGTTTCGAGCGCGGAGGTTTTACTTTTACATATTATATAACAAATAAATTTTTAAATTTCCAATTAATCGGTTGGTGAGTGAAGTTCGAGTTCGACCCCCACTTAAAGCGGATAAGTTTTTATAAGCTACATTATAATTTCAGTTTTTTTTGAGTTAAATTACTGTAAGCAGTGGAGGAAGCGGAGGACTCCGGTGGGCTTCCCGCTAGCAAAATGGCCAGTAGGGAGTCTGCATTGTTATCTTTTAGCGCGAGTGATCCTTTCAAGCGGAGCGCAAAATTAGTGGAAATTAGCGGAAAAACGCATGTTGGGCCATAAGAGTAGCAGCAATGTAAGCCGAGGGTGACGCATTTACGAGGCTGGGATCGATGATTAATAATCTAATGGAGTACGTTAACCAACGCAATAATGTACACCACGCGATTAAAGATCAGGTGCGTTCTATCAGGGCAATCAGGGCAACATCAAGGCCAAAGAGGACGTGAAAGCACGGGCAGAAGGAGCAGTGCCGACAAGCCAACAAAAAGCGATGGTTGCCGTAGCAACCCAAACCACGCAGAAGACATCTCTTCCCAAAAAGCTCTTTGGCAAAGAACTCTTCCAAAGTGAAAAAGATATCTCGGAAATTCGGAACAAACAATTAAGAGACCCAAATGAAGAAGTGCTATCTCCCCAACGAACAGCAAAAGAGAAAAAAGAGAAACAGATGCCGGCGCAACCTAGGAACGACGGAAGATTATCTGGGCATGTGGAAAAGGCCACTAACAGCGCCGAAGACACTTGGACTAAGGTAGGACTTAAGAAGAAGCTGCAAAAAAGAGCCAGGCCGGACGCGCTGATAATAACAACAAGTCGGGAAACCGGAAGCTAGACGCTTCAGGTACGAAAGGTTTTGTGTATTTCTTTTATAAAGAGATTTGGGTGTGCATTTGTCCCATTAGCATGTAGCACGTAAAATATACATATATTATGTGAAAATAGCCACTTTCAAGTGACATTCATAGTCTCGAATTTGCAGAGAAGCGACAGCTTTGACCTAGTATTACTTTGTTGGTAATAGTGCGATTTTCACCAAATTCGGCAGGATCATGCTCTATGCTGTCGCCTATATTGTTGCAAAATTTTGTGTTTCTAGGGTGAGCTTAAGGGGGGTTTTCCTGTCATTTCTAAAAATTATAGTAATATACTATTATTAACTTTATTTGAACAGGTATCGGTATGAAGGGTATTTCGGAGCCTAGGCACCATATAGTGACAGCCCCCTTATTTTTTTCAGATTTTTCGGTTGGGTAGTTTCTGAGAATGGGTTCGTTGAAAAAATGACCACTTTCAACCCCCCGCACCCCCCACCTTTTCAACAAATGTCAAAACTAAGACCGGCTTCGAAAAGTGCTAATCGAGACCTTTCATTTGATACCCCACATGACTATATTTGATGAAAAAAAAATGTACACCCTCCCTTTGCATGTATGGGGACCCCCCCCCCCCCTTAAATTCGTCGTAAAAGGAATAATACGTGTGACGGACAGACAGACAGACAGTAAACCGATTTTAATAAGGTTTTGTTTTACAAACAAAACCTTAAAAACCAGCGAGTTGACGTACGCGGAAATCTTACGCAAGGTTAAAGCAGATGCCTCCTTGACGGATCTGAGTGCAAATGTCACGCGGATAAGACGAACACAGAAAGGCGACCTGTTGTTCGAACTTAAAACTGGTGACGACGGAGGCGAAGATCTACGGAAGAAAATTGAAGTATCACTAGGTGAGGCTGCGGCGGTCAAAATGAGTAAGGATTCGGTGGTGATCGAATGCAAGGATTTGGATGAAGTCACCACAAAATCTGAGATTTGCGAGGCCTTGTAAACCCAATTGGGATTACAATCAGTGAGCGAGTCTAATGTGCTATGACTTAGAAAAGCGTACGGTGACATGCAGATAGCGTCGATAAGTCTTCCCACTGAAGCAGCGAAAGAGGCGATTGCAGTGGGCAAAGTACGTATTGGCTGGGTGGTCTGTCGGTTACGGGAACAGAGTCCAGTGCATAAATGCTATAAGTGCTGGCACGTTGGTCATATAGCGAAAGCTTGCACTAGTTCGCAAGACAGATCAAATCTGTGCCGCAAATGTGGAAAACAAGGCCATTTGGCAAAGGACTGCAACGGAATGCCCAAGTACGTATTCTGCGTGGAAGCAAAAAGTAGTGACAGCGCCCACATTGCAGGAAGCAGTAAATGCCCAGTGTTCAGAAAGTCGTTCATAAATAAGACCAAATGAAGTTTATGCAACTCAATCTGAATCACTGTCGAGCGGCCCAAGACCTACTTTCAAAAAGCGTATTCGAGAACAACGTCGACGTTGCGATTGTATCTGAACAATACGAAAATATGCATAGTGGAGTATGGATAGCAGACAAAACCAGTAAGGCGGCGATATGGAGCTGCGGAAGCCAAGCTATAGTAAATACGAAAAAACATCCAGAGGACGGGTTCACCGGTGCCAAGATTGGAGGGATATATATCTATAGCTGTTACGCAGAACCGAGCCTCATATTAGAGGAATTCACGTCATTGCTGCAGAAACTATCCTTTAATGCTAGTCACTATAATCCCAAAGTAATAGCCGGCGATTTCAACGCATGGGCAGAAGAATGGGGTAGCAGAGAAACCAACGCAAGAGGACGAATATTGCTGGAGACATTCTCGGAGGGGAGAATTGCAATCGGTGGTAGACCTCACCTTCGTCAGAGATAATCTAATCAGAGACTTGTAGTGGCGTGTCTGCGAGGAGTACACACACAGCGATCATCAGGCTATCATCTTTCAAACCTCGCAAAGGAATAATTTAAAGCCATTAAAACGAATAACGATGAGCTGGGTAACGAAGAAATTCGACGCAGAAATGTTCACAACGGTACTTCTGGAAGATACATTGCTATCGGGAAGCGCACAAAACAAAGTTTCACAGGTCGTGGATGATGAGCTACCCAGCTAATTAGCAAATCCGATGAAGAAATGTTCACGGAGGTACTTCTAGATGACACATTATTATCGGGAAGCGCACAAGAAAAAGCTTTACAGGTCGCGGATAAATTGCAGCGGGCATGCGATGCCGCTATGCCTCCACGTAGCACTTTCCGAAGACGAAATCCTAATTTTTGGTGGAATTCCGAAATTGAGGAATCCCGGAAAAAGTGCCTCAAATCTAGGAGACGCTCCCAGCGCAGAAGAAACCGAGGAGCTACACGTGCAATATAAAAATGCGAGGAAAAAATTGCAAGTAGCTATCGCAAAGAGCAAATCCGTACATTTCAAGCGAATGTGTACTGAAGCTGACTCTGACCCATGGGGCGGCGCATATAGGTCGGTGATGTCATCACTAAAAGGCGAGCGCTCCCCACCGATTACTTGCCCAGTCTGCCTGCAGTACATTTAAATCCCAACGAAGTTCCGATAGTGGTAAATCAGGAGGTTCTAGACGCAGCAAAAAGATTGATTGAAAAAAAGACTCCAGGACCGGATGGAATCCCTAACATCGCCCTGAAAGTAGCCGCCAGGACAGCACCAGGTATGTTTGCCCAACTTTTCACGACATGCCTTAGGGAAGGAGAATTCCCCGAGCAATGAAAGCTACAAAAGCTAATACTCATTCCGAAGGCAGGTAAACCATTGGGTGACCCCTCCTCATATAGGCCGATATGTCTGGTCAATACCATTGACAAACTATTTGAACGAGTAATATATAACAGACTGCTCGCTGTTGCGGAAAACGAAGGAGGCCTTTCCGACAAACAATTGGGATTTCGTAAGCCAAAACCAACTGTCGACACAATCAGCATGCTGACTGGCTTGGCTCAGGCTGCAATAGAAGAAGGAAAATGCTGTGCAGTAATAACCCTCGACGTAAAAAATGCGTTCAATAGTGCAAAATGGAAAAAAATCATCGAGGCACTCGACAAGATACATGCCCCAAAGTACATTGTACGCATTGCGGTCGAGTTTCTCTTTGGGAGAAGACTTTACTGCGACTCGGACGATGGGCTAAAAATATTTCCGATAACTTGCGGAGTGCCACAGGGTTCTGTCCTGGGTCCCTTGCTGTGGTTAGTTATGTACGATGGAGTGTTGAGGCTACGGCTACCGGACAACGTGGCAACTATTGGCTTCGCCGATAATATCGGAATAACAGTGGTTGCAAAACACCAAGACGAGATCGAGATCTACGCAAATGAAACGATATGGGAGATCAATTCCTGGATGAGAAATTCTGGCCTTTCACTTGCCGAGCATAAAACAGAAGTAGTTCTCATTAGCAAGAGAAGAAAGAACACAACTGTGAAAATCAAAGTTGGCGAAAAAACAATTTACTACCAACCCTCGCTCAAATACTTAGGAGAATTATTGACAGAAGACTCAACTTCAAAAGACACATTGAGTGCGCCGCCACTAAAGCGTCTTCCATCGCTGCAACGATCTTGAGGATACTGCCGAACATTGGTGGGCCAAGACAAAGTCAACGTCTTCTGCTCTCCAGGGTAGTCAGCTCCGTACTACTCAACGCCGCTCCAGTTTGGGCAACTGCTCTGAATAACAAAGTGAACTGCTGAAAATTGGGAATGGCGTATCGGCTAAGTGCACTCCGGATATGCAGTGCATATCAGACAACATCAGGGGAAGCAGCATATGTACTAGCAGGAATGCTCCCCATAGACATCTTGACGAAGGAAAGTCGGCGACTCTATGACAAAACGTATGCAGCTGGAGAGTCTAACGCATTTCGACGGTAGCTGGCACGGTGAGAATCTATCGAAGGGTGGCAAAACCGATGGGACGAGTCCCAAACTGGTCGTTGGACATACCGCGTTATTCCGGATATTCGGAGATGGTTTGCACGAAACCATGGTGAATTAAGCTACGAGTTAACACAATTCTTAAGTGGACATGGAGGTTATCGTGCTTATTTACATTGATTTGGTCACGACGAATCACCATGCTGCCCAAGATGTGGTAACGTGGCTGAGAATGCGGAGCATGTCATATTTGATTGCCCCAGGTTCACCGCGCACCGAACAAGAGTGGAAGCGGTCGCAGACAGGCGTTTAACACCCGAAAACATTGTGGAGTTCATGCTGGAGTCAACGAATGCCCGGAATCACGTTGTAAGGGAACTACAAGCTATTCACCAACAGCTTAGGCAGGAAGAACTACGACGAAAACAAGGAAGGGAGAGCCATAATGAGCCGCAGTTAAAAGCTGATCCAGCCCCGCGACGCAACACTTTATAGGAGTTCCGTGGGGAGAGTGGAATGAGGAGGTGGTTTTAGTGAGTAGAAGTTTCACATAACTGCGTGGCAGGAGCCAGCAGTAGGTTTTGAACCTTTCCACCTTCCAACGCCGAAAAAAAAAAAAATAAGGCAGACAGACAGACAGGGGGGGGGGGGGTCGACAAGCCATACAATGTATTGCAAGTCAGGCAGCCAGTGGCTTTGTGTGGGCGAAAATAAGTGGTGTATATGTATGCAGCTGCTACGCCCCACCAAGTTTAACACTGTCTGAATTCAAGTAAATGCTTGATAATCTTGTTCTCGACGCGAGGGGACGAAGTTCAAAGGTGATTGCTGCCTACAGAATCCCCAAAAAGTTTCACCCCCTATAACTTTGTTAATAATAGTTGGATTTTCTTCAAACTTGACCAAACTGTGCATTATATTCTTCACTACACACATGCCACAATTTTGTACTTCTGGGATGAACATAAGGGGGGTGCCGGGTAAATTTCTAAAATGTGGAAATATACTATTGTTAACTTTATTTGTGCAGATATCGGAACCGGATATATTTTGAGGCCTAGATTTCGTAGGGATGCACCACTGTGATTTTTTTCAGATTTTTCGGTTGGATAGGTTCTGAGAACGAGACCTGTTACACTTTTTGGGGGTCATATTTTGAGCCCTCACTCCCCTATGTTTCACCCAACATCAAATATTGAACCAATTTCGAAAAGTACTAGTTGAGACCTTTCATTTGATACCCTACATGGCTAGATTCTGTGAAAAAAAATTTGCACCCTCCATTCACATGTATGGGGAGCCCCCCCCCCCCCCCCCCCCCCCTTAAACTTAACACAAGATGGCGCCGCTTACTGCATGTAAAGGGAACACCAGATTACATACTCTCACCAATTTTCGTGACAATCTGTCTAGCCATTTCCGAATAAATCGGGTGTGACAGACAGACAGACACCATCTCGGTTCTAATAAGGTTTTGTTTCACACAAAACCTTAAAAAAGACAAACAGATAGATAGACAGACAGACATCGACTCGATTCTAATAAGGTTTTGTTTCACACAAAACCTTAAAAAGGACCATGAAATTGAGTATCCTTTCAAAAACAGGAGAATCTTCGTTAATACACAAGATTTCGAAAACGAAAATCTTATATTTTCTTATATTCTACGTAGATATATTACCAAAGAAAAAGTAGGTATTTATTCGTATCTTAAGGATCACGAATATAATAAACTGCAACAAATCGTAATCAACAGAGGTACTGCCGCAACTAAATTCGTCAAATGTAGCTTTCTTGCCACTGATATCGAAGAAAAGGAAGAACTGCGTAAACAGATGTCTCTGTACCACAAAAATGAGTCAGGACATTCTGGGATAAGACCAACATACGAGGGAATCAAAACCAAAATTTATAACCCAAAATTTAAAGTTGCAGTCCACCAAATAATCAATAACTGCAATATTTGCAGCGGAACAAAATACGATAGGAACCCGATCAAGAAAAAATTTCATCTAACTGAAACCGCCTCAGCAACTAATGAAATCATTCATGTTGATATTTATTCAATCTGCAAACATCCATTTATAAATTTCATCGATAAATTTTCCAAACATGCAGTCAGCTTCTATTTGGAAGATAAAAATAGCCACACTCTTCTTGAAAAAGTAATACAATTCCTATTAATCAGAGGAAAGGTAAACAAGTTTATACTTGACAATGGATTCAATGTAATATAAAAGAATATTTTAAAGAACAGAAAATACAATATCATTTTACAAAGCCCAACAGCCATATTGGGAACGCTGATATCGAAAGATTTCACAACACAATCACCGAAAGGATTCGAGCACTAAATTTGGAGGAAAAATGCCCTATACGGATACAAATGTTACTAGCAGTAAAATATTATAACACAAGTTATCAATCCACTCCTCTAGATGTCATGGAACATAAAGTAAACCATGATACTATCAAAGAAAGGATAGAGAAAACAAAACAGAAAATTATAAGAAAGAGATATGAAAACCGACAGGACCGTTCAAACTCGGTAACCACTCAGAAAATGAAAAGAATGGAAATATAAATGAATTTCCAGAGTTCACCAATGAACAAATAGCCGTGATCATTGAGGCAACATCTCAAGGTTTAGACAAGGATGTACTAATATCAAAGTTTGCCATAAACATTACTAGAAGCAACATAAAACTTTAATGGACAACAATTGGCTAAATCATCAATTTTTGCTTGAATCTTATTATGGAGCAGAGTGAACAACAAATTCCAGAAGGATTGAAGGTATATGCCATGAGTACGTTTTTCGTACCACAACTTCTACGAGTCGGCTATAGTGCGATTAAAAGGTAGACCAGATAAGTGGATATCTTTTCGAACGATGTGATCTTAATCCCAGTTCACGTTAATCAGCTACATTTGTGTAGCAACCATCGACATAAAAGATAAGGCAATAAGGTACTACGACTCATTAGGTACGCCGAATTCAGCATTACTCGATACTTTGGAAAATTATTTACAAGCCCACCATTTGACACACCCGATTTTGTAAAGGAAAACATCAAAGAAACCCTGCAGGAGGAAAATGGAAATGACCGCGGCCTATTTAGCTGCATCGTCACCGAATATATTTCACGTAATAGCAAAATAACGTTTTCTCAAAAACATATCCCATACCTTCGAAAAAAGGTAATTCTAGAGATAATACAGGGAAAACTAGTTCTTTAACAAAGATAACCATACTTCTGTAACCCAACCAGTAAAATTCCTAAATTTTTCAGGTATTGTTCATAATTGGAATCCTAGCCATGATTCCGTTGTCTCAACAAACGTTAGTTATAGAAAAAATCAACAGCAATCAACTGGATATTCGGGACAATGGTCAACGATGATCGACGAAACATAAAGAAACACTTGAACCCCATTGACCAGAATACGCACAACTTGATACAAACCCTCAACCAATAAATAAAAATAAATAACAATTTTAATAAAACCTTAAATCTCATTCAAAACGCTGTCGAATCAGATAACAGCATTACCGCAGCAGGAGATCCATATTTTGACCAAAACCTATTCCTAGAACAAATTATTAAACTAGATCTGATTAAAAGAAACCATACAGGAAACCATATCAAGAGCAACAACCGGTACTTTATTTTCCAACATACTCACCACTGAAGAAATTAGGAATTATGACATTGACTTTAATAAACTTTCGAACATAAAACTAGGAATAGCCACATATATATCAATGGTTCAATCGTACTTGCGATCAAAATTTCAATCAAAATTATAAAACTCGATAAAAAACTTTTAATATCCATTGCAACATCTGAAGATAAACAGATTGATCAGGAACCGGAATACATTATTGAACTCAATAACAAAACATATTACTACCAGGAAGCAAAGTCCCTAAAAAAATTGTATAGTCAAAAATAATTGTAAATTCATCAAAAGTGCGCAAGATGAATTAATCGAAATTGGAAACGATATTGTCATTCTTAATAATATGAAAAATGTAAAAATCAATAGTGCTTGCGATTCCAGAAAAATGATACTTACCGGAAACTATTTCAATAACTTTAGAAATTGTACCCTTCAAATCAATGACAAGATTTTTAGCAACAAAATTGTTACATATGTAAATGTGTGATCCTAGAAAACAAATACTTACCACAAACCAATGCAAATTAACTTTTGAAGAAATTGTATACAACCAAGAAGATAACAGAAATTCAGGAATTGAAGTCTCATAAATTGGTAAATTCCAAATTAAACATTTCAATGTACGTAATAATAACCATAGTTTTGATTTCAAAAACATATATTTATTGTAAACATAAAAAATTCAAAGTTAAAATTATTAACCGGCTTCAGGAGAATCGAGGATTAAGGGGGGAAGGAGTTACGTTATCCGAAACCCCACATTCCACACAAAATATGAACGACGTCCGTTACAGCATCGCGACTAGGGCGTCTAGTTTTACTAGAGCAAACTGATCTTTGCTTAACTTGCAAATTTAGATCATGGGAATAAATTTCGAATTCTTAATTCTGGAATCTGGAGGAACAATTTTATGCAACCTTGCATTTTTGCGCAACGGTGCAATCAAATTTTGCAATTATGTTTAAGTCAGTCTTAAGACCGCTCTCGAGCGATAAAGCTGTTTTAGAAATTAAGTTTCTAAAAAAATTAAAACGGGTTTTTTATATATACTCGGGAAGTTCAATTATATTTTTTGTGATAGTTAAATCACAATCATTTAACCCGCACGTCGATGGCCTTCGCTAACTGCTCTCCGTTGAGTATTTCTTTCTTTTTCGGTTGCTCATTCCTCAGCCTTAGTGGCCCTTGTGTAGATAACTTACGAATGGTGTTCGATAATTTGCTTGATTAAAAACTTCTGCCGGAGTTCTTGAAGCACCAGCTTCGTCAACGATCCTTTTCACCGCACATCTTTTTCTTCAGTTAACAGTTGGGTTGAAAAGTTTTTTGAAAAAATTTGATTTTATTATTCAATATATGCCTTTGAGGGCGATACAACGATTACAGCGGTCCTACAATTTTTCGATACCATTTTTATAGTACGATTTGTCTTTAGCCTCAAAATAGGCCTGAGAACAGGGAAAAGTTGTTGGAGAATGTGATTCGAAACCCAATTCATGCAGTTTTGCCATCGTTTTCATTGATTTGTGACACGGTGTTTTGATGAAACAGCACTTTCTTTTTCTCGAATGGGGCCGTTTTCCACACTTTCATCCTTCAAACGCTCCAATAACACTATGTAACAGTCGCTATTGAAGGATTTTCCTTCTCAACAGTTGCGTTTTTGCACACTTCGTACAGTCGTTTTGATTCTGATGTAAAATAATGGAGCCATGTTTCGTCGATTTTCACATATCGACGCATAAATTCGGGGTTTTTTATGAAGGAAGAGCTTCAAAAACTGTTGTTGTTTTTGGTCGATTTGAGCTCGCCCGGCACCCACTTTGAACTGAACTTTCTCGGACCCAAACATTCATGCATGATATGTCCAACACGTTCCTTTGAGATCTTTAGAGCCTCAGCTAACTCAACTTCACTTTGTAGCCATCCAAAATTATTTTGTGGACTTTTTTGATGTTTTTGTCGGTAAAAGCTTGGAGCATCCACTGCCTGCATTGTCCTCGGTGATCATTTCGCCTCGTTTAAACTCAGCAAACCACTTCTAAATGGTTAACTTTCCTGGTGCAAAGTCCGAATAAAGTTTATCAAGCCTCAACAATACTTTTTTTCGCCAAAAAGCAATGGTTTATTAACATATGAAATTCCTTTTTATCTAATTTCTTTAAACTAACAGAAGTTGCTTCATTCACCATGCTCTATCCCACAAACTAATAGTTCGACAGCTGTTAAATTTCTGCACGTGTCTTTTGAAGGTTAGGGCTAACTAAAAATGATGTGAATTTAATACTAGTGGCACCCACTGTGCGTTAGCCTACCAACTTTTGAACCCATGTGGTATATATGTTAAATATACCAGATGTTCGATATGGTACTGACATTTTATCTTGGGAGGAATAGTAGTTTGATGCGAAAGGGGCAATTTTGACCGACTACAACTTTGTAAACAATAGTAGAATTTCCACCAGACTTGCCAGTATGATGTTTCTTAGCAGAATCGATCTTACTACATGAATCTCGGATGAACTTGCGATGTTCGCAATAGACTTTCAAAGTATATTCTTCATTTTCTTTAGCCTATATAATTTTTTCACGATCGGTGCAACCCCATGTCGATTACCGATACCTTAATTGCGGATGTGATCACGGCATGTTGCGTCACTAGTCCAAAGCAACATCTTCGTCCCCATTACCGCGAAACGCCGTTCGTTAAAACGTCGATCGTTGTAGAACCCCACTTCATCCAGGTTGTGCTAATGTCTGAAGGAATTTCATAACACAGTTCCCCATTGGCAAATAGCATTAACCCAGTGTCTGCTTCATGGGGATCGGTCGACAAAATTTCAGTTTTAATCAGATTCAATTTGAGACCGTGTTGCGTGGGGCGATCAGTATATTTTTGGACAAGTTGCCGTGCGACGCTAGGGAAGCATCATTTGCATAAAGCAGTGTATAGGCCGCTTGACATTGGATGTCCCGTGTGACAGTGACCATAACAAAAACAAAGAAGAATGGTGAGAGGAAGCTTAAAAAAATTGAATAGAACCTTAAAAAAGGATTTCCCCTTTTGCTCTGAGCTGCCTGAAATATTATACGAATTGAAAACTATATTTGGGAAAAAAAAATACAACTCGCTACTATGTCATTCACATAACATGTTGATCCCAAGCCCAGATAAATAAGGAGGTTTGAGGTATTTTCGGTAAAATAAAACAAAATGTTCAGAGCAAGGGAAAAGATAAATTAAGTGTGGTGAGATTTACTCAGGCCTTAGCAAAAAATGTTATAAACATAGTCATCTCTGGCTTTTTAATAAGTCTCAGCTGATTGCAACCTATATAACGATGAAATTTACTAGCGATACCCCGACCCTCTGGCTCTGGATATAATCTGGCGCACGTCGACCGCCTAGGTCGACGTGGGGATGATCCAGTCCGGATAGTTTACAAAACCAATATCTATGGAAAAAATGAAGGCAAACTCTGCCTCAAATGCAACAGTGGCGTAGGTCAGGATGCTAGGCAGCTTTTAATATCGAATTGGTGGAGCTCGGAATTGCGACGTTGATAATGATGAACGATGTCGATGGGAAATGACCAAAAGACTGGCCGAATCAATGATCGCTTGATGCACTATAGTAATTTGATGAGAGCTTCTTGGCTCAATTCACATCGGACCTATGACCGCGCAAAATGACGGAATCGCTCCACACGAGTCGACTCCGCTTTGAACAGGAAAAAGGTTAAAGAAGAAGAAAAGCCATATTTTTATCTAATCAACTTTGATTTACATCTCCCATTAAATGAAGCTGACCATTAAATTTATTCCGTTCACCGAATTATTTGAAAAATAAAATCTTTTAACAAAATATAAACATATTATGTAACCACCTTTACCGTTACTTCCTAGAAAACTTACTTTTTCCTTACTCTAAAGCTTGGATCGAATTTGTTCAAATTTGTTTTGAGCTGAACGCTGAAGATCTATTAGTTTCAATGCTAGTCCCATATTGCCTTGAATTTTGACTTTGCCTTGAAAGAATGCCTTCTGTGGTTCAAGTTTTCCAGAAATTAATTCGACAACATCTTTGTCACTGATGGTAAAGATTACATCAGGCTTATCTACAAAAGCAACACCTTTTTGATAGGATCTCCTTTACAGAGTAAAATTTCATGTACGCGCTTACCTTTTCCATTATAAATAATCTGACCTCTTCCTTTTTTAGCATCAATGACCCAATATGCAGTACTTCCATTTGGACCATTTGTAACCTTGAAGCCATAAATGCCCCGGACTTTTTCTATTAAGTTATCTTTATCCTCCTTCATTGCTTGTTCGAGTAACTTTAATAAAGGTGCTACTTGGAAATTGTCGGGATTATCTGTAATCTCACCTGCATTGGTAAGATTCATGCGTACTTGTTTCCGTGCATTAGGAAAGCCAAGACGGTAAAGTCCAAGTACTACAGCCCCTCCTAATCCTAGATTGTGTTGTAGTGCCAATTTACAATTTGGAACCTGGCGTAAATCCGCTTCACCACGAAGTTGCCAACAGAGTTCTGCGCACTGTGCCAATCCGGTGGCACCAGTGGATGTCCCTTGGAAATTAGACCCCCGCTGGGATTAACAACATATTTACCACCATATGTATTATTGCCGCTATCGATCAATTCGCCTGCTCCTCCCGGTTCACAAAGCCCGAGGGCTTCATATGTAATAAGTTCATTTGCGGAAAAGCAATCATGTAATTCAACTACATTTACATCCTGTGGTTTATAGTTCGTTTTGGCGAATAATCTACGAGATGCTTCTTTCGTCATATCATATCCCGCAATCGCCATTAAACTTTTTCCCTGGAATTATAAAAAAATAAATATCTTTGAAATGGTTGACAGACAAGGAGTAGCTTCCTTCAAACTACAATTTTTAGTTTTCAATGTAAATATATATTTCGGGAGCAACACACCCCCTTCAAAGCTACTAAAAATAATACGGTTCTTTTATACTTCTTCACTAATTACTTAATTACATTTTAACATTTTTTAAACTATCAACCTAATTACCTGTTAATTACCGCGGCGAGTCTTATTAATTTTGAGGGAGAAATAATTTCTGCAGTTAAGCAATAATCATTTAAGGGCGTCGCTATAGAAATATGCGGATATGATTTTTTTCAGATTTTTCGGTTGGATTGGTTCTCAGACGCGAAATCTGTTTCACTTTTTGGGACACACATTTTCAGCTCTATCTCTTCTATGTTTCCCCTATTATCAGAAATAAGATTAGAAAGTACTAATCGAGCCCTTTTATTTGATACCCCACATGACTATATTCTGTGAAAAAACATTTACACTTTTTTTTCGCTCCCCTCGCCACAAACTCAAACAAACTGGCGCCACCGGCTATAACTAAAAGGATTAAAAGACCACATCTTACCAAATTTCGTGACAATCACTTCAGCCGTTTTCGAATAAATCGAGTGTGACAGACAGACACTGAATTGATTTTAATAAGGTTTTGTTTACACAAAACCTTAAATAGAGCTGGGGAGAAGTACATCCTTTATGAATGTTAATTATGACGTCAGCATCTTATTTGCATGGTGTAAGATGCATTAAATTCTCGCGAAATTGATAAGTTTGAACTGCTATAACTTCGACACTAGTAGCCGGATTTCCATTTAACTTGGTGTGCGTATGAACGATACTGTCCTTTGGTTGATGCATACAGTACCTCTATAATGAACCCAAGGGGGGTTTTCCAGTCAAGTTCTAAAAGTTGGTAATATACAATTAGTAAGTTTATTTGAGCAGATATCGGAATGGGACATCTTTTGAGGCCTAAGTTTCATATAAGCGCACTACCCTGATTTCAGATTTTTGGGTTCGTTAGTTTCCGAAAATGAGCCCTGTTTGTCTGTTAACATTTTGACTCCTTACTTGCGCACTTTACAATTCACGTGAAATCTAACATAAGTTTCGAGACATTTCATTTGATACCCCACACTATATTCGGTGAAAAAAATTTTAAATCCCCCTTTGCATGTATGCATATTTAAACTCCACGTAAATTTATGATGGTGACACAAAGTGAATCATGACTTGATAGCATATACCGTTGGAAAAATAAGAACTCTTTGTAAGCTCACGCTTCTTCTAAACAGATTGGATTACGCGGAGCAGTTTAAGACGGTAACGCATATATAATGAACTAATAGAAACGCAGAAGAACACCTAGCACTTTTATGTGCATATTGAAAATTACTAACAGATCTTGTTTTTTTACAATTAATTGAATAAAGCAAATATATTTATCTTAGAATAAAACAACTATGTTTAGAAATGTTAGCCGTAAAATTAATTTAACTTTTCACTGGTAAAGCATTGCTGTAATTAATATACAGAATGGCCACAGTGATTTGTCGCATCCTTTTAGCCATAATGATAATCAACTTCCTGTACGTTTCTATTGGGATATCTTTTCATACTTCCAAAAATCGAACTTATTCGAAAATTTGTTTATGCGACAACTAGCTTTTTAACGCACCCCAGAAGTTTTAATTAGATTTAGGTCCATCATCATATTTCCTTCCACCTTAAAGAATCACCTCGTAAAATTTTTAAAATTCCCAACGAAAAAAAAGGTTATAGCTAATTTTGTAATGGTACTTTCGCATAAATAGAAATGGGTTTCTATTCCAAGCGGAGTACGATGCGCTAGCTATTTCTTCTCACATTGTATATTTATGAATATTATAGAGCTGAACAATTTCTGAGTAATACGAAGAAGCATGTGCCCGATTGTATTGAACATCAGTTAAAATTGTATTTTAAGATAGTCGAAGTAACCGCTGCAGGGCAAAAATATTGTGGAAATAGCAATAACTTTCAATGAAGGATCAAGAACACATCTGGCAATAACGGATCTAATTTGAATCACAATTGGCGCAACGGCATGGTCAGAGAAAATTGACGATTGCGGTATCGCGCAAAGCAGCATAGAGCAATGAAAAGGGGCCTCAATTCTGAAGAGAGTGGAAACCCTCAATTCACATAGAATAGCCGATAATTTTAAAAAATAATAAGTTTATACGATAAAATTTGAATAATAAAAATATTACACGATATACTCCAAAAGTTTAAATATTGACGCGGGAAATTGCCCCAAGTAAAGGTAATTTTCCGTATTTTTCAGAAAAATATCTATACATCTATAAGAACATAAACAAGTAAAAAGGTTTTGAGTTCATCTCATGTGAGAAATTCTCTATACACGATTTCCTTCATATTTTGCCAAAGTCCAACATACACATATGTACATACAGGGCAGTGCCAGTGAATTACCGCAGTTTTATATGTATATTTTTTTTCATATAAGCTTCTTGATGTCCACTTCTGAATTCCATGCTGACACTGGAAAAAGTACCGTTATGTTCTGCTTTACGATGAAAAAGTGCTACTGAATAGAAACGTCACAGAGATTCATTGCGTGTCGTGCTTGGTACCATTATCATATTATACATTCGTAAAATAGGCTATTTTTATTGTGAAAACGTTTGACGTCATTAACATCGATTATTAAATCAATAGATTTCAACAGTTTTAAAGGTTCATCATCATCAACGGCCCAACAACCGGTATCCGGTCTAGGCCTCCCTCAATAAGGAACTCCAGAAACCTCGGTTCGACCACCACCAATTCGATATCCCTAAAAGCTGTTCAACGTCCTGACCTATGCCATTGCTCCATCTCAGGCAAAGTTTGCCTCGTCTTCTTTGTCTACCATAGATATTGCTCTTATAGGCTTTCCGGACTGGATAATCCTTATCGATACGGATTAAGTGACCCGCCCACCGCAACCTGTTGAGCTGATTTTTCCACAACTAGACGGTTGTAGTATCACTCATAGATTTCGTCGTTATGTAGGCTACGGGATCGTCCATCCTCATGTAGGGGGCCAAAATTCTTCCGAGGATTCTTCTCTCGAACGTGGCCAAGAGTTCGCAATTTTGCTTGCTCAGAGGCCAAGTTTCCGAGGAATACATAAGGACTGGTAAGATCATAGTATTGTACAGTAAGAGCTTTGACCCTATGATGAGACGATTCGAGCGATACAGTTTTTGTAAGCCAAAATAGGCTCTGTTGGCAGCCAACAATCGTGCGCGGATTTCATTATCATTAGCTGTTATCGGTTGTGATTTTCGACCTAGATAGGAGCAATTTTCAACAGTCTCAAAGTTGCAGTCTCCTATCTTTATTGTTTTCGTTTGACTACTGCTGATGTTACCACCATGTACTTCGTCTTGCGTTCATTTATGTGCAGCCCGAGATCTTGCGCCGCCTGTTCGATCTGCATGAAGGTAGACTGAACATATCTCGGGTTATTCTTACCATAATGTCAATATCGTCAGCTTGGGCCAATAGTCGGATGGACTTGAAGAGAATGGTGCCTTTCACAGTTACGTCTGCATCGCGAATCACTTTCTCCAGGTCCAAGTTGATGAGGATGCATGATAGGCTATTCCCTTGTCTTAGACCGTTGTTGGTTGTTGCTTTTATGTGGCCTTGCACATTGGCCAGGATCAGCCTAGTTAGTTTTGTGGCGCAGCAGGGTTGTTTTTAATGCGACAGTTAGTTGCCAACCATCGACCGGACTGATCGACTTCATTTAGCAGAAAAATAGAAAATGTTCATTTTAAGTCTCTTGAAAAATCATCAAAAAATTTGACTTCGTATTTTGTCTAAAACTAAAATAATCATAATCATAAATACAAACTGCAAAAACCAATAAATGTGGAAATAAAACTTTTCATCCATTCTATCCCGAATTGGAGTCTCAATTTCGTCGGGAAACCGAATTGACTCATGGCCGTGTATAGTTTTACCCTGGTTATGCTGTCATAGGCGCTTTTAAAGTCAATGAAAAATGGTGGAACTGATGTTTATATTCCAACAGTTTTCACATCGTTTGCAGCAGAGAAAATCTGATCTGTTGCTGATTTGCCTGGAGTGAAGCCTGTTTGGTGTGGGCCCATTATATTCTAGACTTATGGGGCTATCTGCCCTAGCAAGATAGGGGAGAATACCTTATAGATGGTACTCAGCAACGTGATACCTCTATAATTGCTGCACTGTGTGATATCTCCCTTCTTAAAATTTTGTGTAAACACAAAATCTTATTAAAATCGGTTTACTGTCTGTCTGTCACACACATTTTTCTCGGAGACGGTTACAGCGATTGACACCAAATATGGTAGAAAGCTGGGAACTGCGAACGCATACAGTGAGTTACATCCTTTTACGACGAATTTAAAGGGGGGAGGCTCCTCACACATGCAAAAGGAGGGTGTAAATTTTTTTTTCATCAAATATAGTCACTTTTCGAAGCCGGTCTTAGTTTTGACATTTGTTGGAAAGATGAAGAGTGCGGGGGGTTGAAAGTGATCGTTCATTTAAGAGGGCCATTCTCAGAAACTACCCAACCGAAAAATCTGAAAAAAATCAGGAGGCTACAACTATATGGTGCCTGGGCTCCGAAATACCTTCCATACTGATATCTGTTGATATTATATTACTATAATTTTTAGTAATTGACTGCAAAACCCCCCTAAATTTAATGCTAGCACCAAGAAACAGTAGTAGCAATATGGGGTATAACATAGAGCATGATCTCACCAAGTTTGGTGGAAATCACACTACTACTATCAAAGTTGCCGCTTCTTTGCAAATTCAAGACTATGAATGTCAATATCATCCGAAAGTGGATATTCTCATATAATATATGTATATATTACGTGCTACGTACTAAGAAATACACAAAACCTTTCGGTTTCCCGACTTGTTATGTATGAGACAGATAATGTCTCGTTGCCAGTCGTCAGACATTGGTTCGCTGTCCCATACTGTGAGCATTATTTGATGAACCATTTAGTGTAGTTGGTCGTCTCCATAATTAACAAATTCGGCTGTAATTCCATCGACTCTTGCCGACTTATGATTTTTAAGTCGGTGGATTGCACGGGCTGTTTCTGCTACGGTTGGTGGTGGCAGCATTTGCCCGTCGTCTTCAGTCGGCGGGACCTCCAACTCACCGATATTTTGGTTGTTGAGCAGTTCGTAAAAATACTCAAACCATCGCTCCATTTTGCCCATTCAGTTGAAAATCAGATTTCCCTTTTTGTCTCGGCAGGACAAGCATTGAGATATATAAGTCTTCATCCTGCTGACGCTTGATGTGGTTGCTCCCTGTACTTTTCTAGTTCACAGACAGGTTGGTCTCCCAGGCTTCCTTCTTCCGCCTGTAAAGTCGCTTCTCCGCTCGAAGGAGTTCGTGATAAATCTCTGCGCGTGCCCGCGTTCTTTGAGAATACAACATTATTCGGAATGCAGCATTCTTCCGTTCCGTTGCTAACTTACATTCATCTTCGAACCAGCCTTGTGAAGATCATTTGTTGATGCTTCATCTCCAGGACATCTGTTAGTTGTGGTTATTGCGACATCCATTTCCCCCTTATAGGTGTTACGGAGAGCTATGTTGTGAATGGTTTCAGTATTGGTGGTATCGTAATTGGAGCTCGGAATACCATGTCAACGAAATAGTGGTCCGAGTCTATATTGGCCCCCCTGTATGTTCTTACATTCATCACGTGGTCTATTTGGTTGAAAGAGGTCCCCTTTGTAGAGGCCCACGTGTGTTTGTGGACCGCTTTCCGCGCAAATCAGGTATTTCCAACAATCATTTCGTGTGACACTGCTAACTGAATAATCGCCAGTCCGTTATCATTTGTATTTTGATGTAAGCTATGGGGCCGACGTATCGCCTGAATACGCACTCCGTCCCTACTTGACTGTGAAATCTCCAAGAACGATTTTGATATCATATTTGGGACAGGCTTCGAGGGTCTACTCGACTGCCTCATAGAAGGAATCCTTCTCCGACTCTGCAGACTCCTCTGTAGGGGCGTGAACGTTTATGAGGCTTTGCTTCGCAAACGCAGCCGTTCGCTTATATTTCCAAAGCCGATAACAGCAGGTTTCATTGGCTAATTAAGAAACCTACTCCAAGCACATGGTTTACTGGATAGCCACTATAATATATGCTGTAGTGGCTCTTCTCAAGGAAACAGGTCCCTGTCCAACGCATTTCCTTCAACGCTGTTACATGGGCCCTATATTGGGACAGAGTATCGGCTAGCTGTTTGGCAGCTGCATCTCTGTACAGAGAGTGCTCTTTCCCGGATTATTTTTAAGTCTAGAAACGGTATCTCCCCTTCCTTCTCGATCTCCATGATGAAATCGATGTTCCTGTGTGCCCGGTTGAGTTTCTCCATAAATACCTCGCATAGCAGGGGCAGCAATGGGCAACCCCCTATCCTCCATAAAATGCAGGAAAGAGAGGATTTTGAATTCGACATCTGTAGGAAACCGACCCAGACACAATAAACCATTACATATCATCACAGATGGCGGCATACAACTTTATGATTCACAGGATGTCACAACACCGATCAATGAAGGATGAAGAAAGAAAGAAATGAACTACATCCTAGAAACAGCCAAGAAAAACGGATACAACAGGAACCTCATTGAAAATCGGATCAAACCGAAACTACGCCAGGCCTCAAGACAGCAACTTTCAACACTCTTCCAGAAGGTGAACACAGAACCTAAGCAATGGATAACATTAACCTACTCGGGTCGGAGGCAGAACATCAAAAGGCGGCTACATAAACGTTGATTCCGTGATTCCGAGTCACGTCGACCAGCAGACGATACCTATTTAGGACCCGGTTATAATTAGTCAAGGACAAAAAAAGAGTGTACAGAAAAAAGCGGCATTTCCTGCCCAGACTGCGACAAAATTTACGTCGGGCAAACAAAACGGCTAGTTCACACCAGGATGTTAGAACACTTAAAGGAGGCCGAATTCGCTAAAAATAAGAATAACCCACTGACTGCGACCGCTTTCTTTGCTTCCTGATTGACATTCTTATGAATTTGCCAATTGGCGTTTCTTTTCACGGACCTTCATTTCAATATCATTCCAAAGCCAAGTATTTCGGTTGATGTACCACTTACCTGGCCGCTTTGTGGATCGTGTCTTTCATTTGATTCCACATTCGTGATGGTTGATAATCGCATAAGTGAGATCATTTCTTTTTTCTTCTCACGAAATCGCCATCATTCATTGCGCGCTTAATTCTCAGGACGGCAACCAACGGCCAGATGGTGAGATGCGATGGTCTCATGGGGACCGGCTTTACAATCAATGACGGTGGTAGAATGTCGGCGTCTTATGAGAATATAGTCGATTGGCGTTTTACTATCCCCACTATAAAATGTAGGAAGACAATCGTTTCATGAACCGTATATTCATAAGTACAAGGTTATGGGCATCCGCAAAATCGATTATACGCTCGCCACCCTCATTGCGCTCTCCAAACCCCTTTCCCGCATGGCACTTGTTATCTTTTTTCACCCACATTACCATTAATGTCGCCGACAATCATGATATAATCGTCAGCAGGCACGTTACAAGTCTTTTCATCGAGAAGTTGCTAGAAGGCATCTTTCTCGGCATCAGGTCGGCTTGTCTGTGGTGCGTATGAGATGAGGAAGTGAATATTGGGATCAGCTGATATAATGGTGATCTTCATCAGTCGATCATCAATTCATTCGACTCCTTTAATGACATCACGGAAACTATCTGAAATGGCAATGCCAACACCATATTGAGTGTGTGGGCTATCAAAATAAAGAAGTTTATAGTAATTTTTACCGCGTTCGCATTCTATGTCGCAGCTTTTGGCACAGACTATCGGGTTTCTTGCAGAGCGCAAATATCATTAGGTCTTTTCCGAAGGGCTCTTGCGAGTTCCTCGGTCTTTCCAATTAAGGTGCCAACATTTAGCTTGCAAACTCGTAGTTGTTTTGCTCGAACTAACTTACTTAAGGGGGTCATCCCGTGTGTCGGATCCGCGGAAATGAATTTTTTTTGGCATCAATTGTATCTAGGTGAAGTGTAGAATACATGGACAAAGTGATTTTTTGGTATTCGGAGTCGTTCGGCAATTATAGTCTTAAACACGTGATCAGTCACATGCCAGATTTATGTCGATCCATGTAATAAAGCTCGTATTTATAGGTCCGAATGATTTTAGAATGATTTCACTAAAAGGACGAGAATTGAAGCCAAGGCTGTACATGTGTTTCTTGAAGAAACCTAAGGTTTATGGATTAGGTATAGCAAATTAACGGCCAGTTAAGGTCTTATGGCTAAAAATCGCATTCTACTTTTTAAATGGGTTTTTCTCGAAACTGCATATTGAAAATCGGCTGCCACTATAGCCCAAAATCTATCCAACGAAATTCTTTGAAATTTCCAGGATTTATTCAGAACATATTTCTACGGTCCGCAAACTAAGATAATTGCGATTCATTCAGTAGTTTTTTTTTATTCATTGCAGAAGCCGCAAAAAACGTCAAAATTCATAAAAAAAAAGTTTAACACGGCACCAAAAATTTAGCTTTTAATATTTTTTTTATAATCCTAGTTTGCGGACCGTAGCTAAGTCTGTAGGTTAAAATGCTATTTTCTTGTTTCTTTAAGATGATCACAGCGCCCTCCAGCGTGGCAGCAGAAAAACACCTTTTTTGGAGATGGGTGTATAAATTGCTCTGTATTTCAATAACGAACTATATGATCGGACTGGAAAAATTACTATGCACGCTCAAGATATAAATAAATCTATGGTGAAAAATTTGTATTTATATCTTTATCCAGTTCTTCAAAACAAATCAAACAAAACAAACAAGTCGGGAAACCGGAAGCTAGACGCTTCAGGTATGAAAGGTTTTGTTTATTTCTTTTATGAAGAGATTTGGGTGTGCATTTGTCCCATTAGCATGTAGCACGTAAAATATGCATATATTATGTGAAAATAGCCACCTTCAAGTGATATTGACATTCATAGTCTTGAATTTGCAGATAAGCGATAGCTTTGACTTAGTATTACTTTGTTAATAATAGTGCGATTTTCACCAAATTTGGCAGGACCATGCTCTATGCTATAGCCTATATTGTTGCAAAATTTTGTGATTCTAGGGTGAACTTAAGAGGGGTTTTCCTGTCATTTATTAAAAATTATAGTAATGTACTATTATTAACTTTATTTGAACAGGTATCGGTATGGAGGGTATTTCGGAGCCTAGGTACCATATAGCGACAGCCCCCTGATTTTTTTCAGATTTTTCGGTTAGGTAGTTTCTGAGAATGGGTTCGTTAAAGAAATGAACACTTTCAACCCCCCGCACCCCCCACCTTTTCAACAAATCTCAAAACTAAGACTGGCTTCGAAAAGCACTAATCGAGACCTTTAATTTGACTATATTTGATGAAAAAAAAATTTACACCCTCCCTTTGCATGTATGGGGACCCCCCCTTAAATTCGACGTAAAAGGATGTAACTCACTATATGCGTGAGCGTTCACAGTTCCCGCCTTTCTACCAAATTTTGTGGCAATCGCTACAACCGTCTCCGAGAAAAATGCGTGTGACGGACAGACAGACAGACAGACGGACAGACAGACAGTAAACCGATTTTAATAAGGTTTTGTTTTACAAACAAAACCTTAAAAAAGCAAAAACAAGTCGGAATACCGGAAGCTCGCGCTTCGGATATAAAGGTTTTGTGTTCATTTTATGTAAGAAATTTCAACGCACATTTTTCTATCCGTATATAGCTACAAATCCAACATATTCCTTTATATTTTTCCAAACTACGAGACATACCTACATATTACAGCCATAGATATTACGTTCACCCTAAACAAACAAACTGCCTATTTCCGAATACTGTACACATATATGCACGTATATAAATGGATCGTACCCATATTTCCGATTTACTTCTTATATCTGTTTGAATTAGGCACTACCCGCAAAGTTCATTAGCACGCATATATTATATACCTATATACACACATGTCTGGTTGGCAAATAACTAAAAAAACTAAAACAAAATAATTCTCTGCGACCCAACTCATTTCGTTGTGGTATTGACGAATTGATATGTGATGATGACGTCATGCAGGTTGTAGAGTGTACGAAATTCACAAAAATTGTAAAGCTTCACCCCCTATAACTTAGTTAATAATAATTGGATTTTCTTCAAACTTGACCAAATTGTGCATTATGTCCTTCATTACACGCATGCCAAATTTGGAAAATGTGGAAATATACTATTATTAGCTTTATTTGTGCAGATATCGGAACCGGATATATTTTGAGGCCTAGATTGCACCACTGTGATTTTTTTCAGATTTTTCGGTTGGATAGGTTCTGAGAACGAGACCTGTTACACTTTTTGGGGTCATACTTTGAGCCCTCACTCCTCCATGTTTCACCCAATATCAAATATTGAACCAGTTTCGAAAAATACTAATTGAGACCTTTCATTTGATACCCACACACCCACATGGCTACATTTTGTGAAAAAAAAATTTGCACCCTCCATTCACATGTATGGGGAGCCCCCCCTTAAACTTAACACAAGATGGCGCCACTTACTGCATGTAAAGGGAACACCAGATTACATACTCTCACCAATTTTCGTGAGAATCGGTCCAGCTGTTTCCGAATAAATCGGGTGTGACAGACAGACAGACAGACACCGTCTCGATTCTAATAAGGTTTTGTTTCACACAAAGTCCTGATGCCGTCCATGCGTCAAGAACCCTTCCCCATTTCTGGACAGGACCGGGGACCGTCCTGCCGCGTCGACTGAGGTGGATGCCCTGGCATTTTTTCGAGGCTGGTTACTCGATTCGATCATATTGTTTCTAACGACATTGGATGCACTTTCTTGATCGGCCTGTCGCAGGAACTGTCACCAAGAGAAATCAGGTAGTATTTAGCACAGTGGAATAACTCCAACTATATTTCATCTCTTTCCCTGATCTCAGCATTTTATTTTGGTTGCCTCAAACCCTCCCTCTTTACCTGGGCTTGGGACCAGCATACTGCGCTCAAATAATAGTTAAACGCCATTATTCAATGGTGATTTAGGGAGTGGTAAAGAATAAAATTCCTGGACCCTTGCACTTTTTGAAAGGGAGCAAAAACCAGTAGCAATATGTAAGTTTTAAAGGATGGTCTTCTGCCATTTAAACAACGAGTGAAAGCCAATGGAGATTCTACTATTTTTATGCAAGGCTATGCAGTTTGCCATGCCGCGAAATCTGTCAAGAGGTTTTTGTCCAGGCCCCTCTTTTCAACACAACGGAAAATGGTTGGTGTTTTTTAAAACAAAAGGTTTATGAGAGGGAAAACCCTACGAAGAAAGTTTTAACACAAAATATTCACGAAGTATGCCTACCACTTATAGCGCATTGAATCTTGTGTTCAGAGTATAGCACACAAAATTGAAAGCATAATTTGAAACAAAGGGTGATGGACAAACTATTAATAACTTTTAGATTAAAATAAGTGTATTTTAATCATCGCCCATTTTGATAAATTCATTACGGTCAATCTTTTTTGAAACATAATTTATATTATTTCACAGTTCAAAAAGCAATGTTTCAAAATTTTCTTGATGTTCATAATTTGATGGCACTGCACTGTACATATCAAACACATAAATATTTTGTTCATCCTAAATAAACAAACATTGCCTGTTACCGCATGCCAATGCATATATATTTACTACGTGCACAAAAGCACACAGATATGTACGGTAATTCAAAACTGCTGGCACCGACGTACACACATGTCTATCTTATTGACAAGCTTCATTAGTACCTACATATACCCCGAGTAATTGGCACTGATATGCCAATAACTAAAATAACTAAAAAAAAAACCAAAAAAAAACGAGAACTAAAACCCCGCCGTTCATATAAGTTCACTTTATATGTTGATCACGGCATACACGTCTCACATAAAATGCAAAATTTCAACATTCTATAACTTTATCAATAATAGTTGAATAGCATTCAAACTTCAGATATATATCCTATATAACTAGGCAATATACGGATGTCAAATTTTGTACTTCTAAAATTAACTAATTAAAGAGAATTTCGAATAAATTTCTAAAACATGGTAACATAATAATGTTTTGTTTCACACAAAAACTTAGGAAATGAATTTTTTAGAGGTTATTGTCTAGTCTCATGAATAGAACCCTTTTAAATATTTAATGTATCTGTTACAATCAGTCAGCAAATTATGGCACGGTTTAAAACGTACCGTTTGCTAAACGCTCTTAACAGCGGTTAAGAGGAACTACAAGTGACAACAAAAATTGTTTTTTTTTTAGATTTTCCATATCTATGATGCCATACAAAAGGAAATTTGTCGCTAAATATAATAAATTTTACAAAAAAAACTTAAAAAAGTGGATTATCATCAAATTTTGAAACTGAAAGTAAGCCTTGCCAACTTCTCGCCAACTAGGTGTGTTTAGGCAGTTATCTTCATGCAATGATCACATCAAACCATACCTAGGAAACTCGCCATAAGCTATCGTTTTTAAGGTTTTGTGTAAAACAAATCCTTATTAAAATCAGTTTACTGTCTGCCTGTGTCACACACATTTCTCTCAGGGACAGTTATAGCGGTTAGCACCAAATTTGGCGAAAAATGGAAACTATGAACGCTCACGAATACAGTGAATTTAAGGGAGAGGAGAGGGGTTCCCATCCATGCAAAAGGGGGGTGTGCATTTCTGCTCCGAAATACCCTCCATACCGACATCCTTTAAAATAAAGTTAATAATAGTATACTACTATAATGTTTAGTTATTGGCTGGAAAAAACCCCGCTATTTTCAGAAAATTATATTGGGATACCATATAAAAACATATAAAGGTTTTGTGTTCATCTTGGATGAGAAATTTCCGATGCACGTTTTCCCATTCGTACATACCTAAAAGTTCTAAATATTCCTTGATATGCCTCCAAATTCCGACTCTGCCGTTCATATAGTAATAATCTTTGGTGCAACAATGCATATTGGATCAGGGCTTGAAGTGTGTTAGAACACTTCATTCAAAACCGCAACGGTACACTACAGTAGTACACTTTAGGAGGCAATGTGGACAGCATTGCGCTCGCCCGAGATTATTACCCTGATTTGACTTGGGTACTCATTCACAGCTGAGTCGACTGGTATCTGACGTCAAATCACCATACAAATTCCACTGCCACCAGTGAGATTTGAACCGCGACCTTTCGTACGACAACCTTATGGTCTAACCACTCAGCTATCCGGACACCGGATCCGCCGTTCATATGAGATCACTTTATATGATATGACGTCATACTCGTCTTAACCATATATACGCTACACGACGTGCCTTATGTTATCCCTTATACCAGGGCCAAATTTCATACTTCTAGGATGAACTTAAGGGGGATTGCCGGGAAAATGTCTAAAATATGAAAATATAATATTATTAACTCTGTTAGTGCAGATATCGGAACAGGATGTATTTTGAGGCTTAAATTTCCTATAGATGTAACACTGGGATTTTTTTCAGATATTTCGATAGGATAGATTCTGAGAAGGAGACCTCTTTCACCCAATTTCAGCAACAAGATCATTTTCAAAAAATACTAACTGAGCTCTTTCATTTCATTTCATTTCAAAGTTTCAAGTCGTACCCCGCAATAGTTTTTATTTGTGTGTGTGTGTTTTTTTTTGTGAAATTTCATGCAATTAGCTAACAAGAAGACAAAAACAAGTCGGAATACCGGAAGCTCGCGCTTTAAAAATTGTTTCACCGAATAAAGTCGTGTGAATTTAATACTAGTTTTGACGAGAACTGAAAAGTGCGCGAGATAGGACTCATTTTCGAAAACTATTCAACCCAAAAATCCGAAAAAAAAACAAGAAAGTGCGCTTAGATGAAATCTAGGCCTCAAAATATGTGCCATTTCGATATCTGCTCAAATAAACTTACTAATAGTACATTAACAACTTTTAGAAATTTTCTGAAAAGCCCCCTTTAAGTTCATCCTAGGAATACCAAATTTTGCGACAGTATAGAGAGACAATATCTTTCATACACGTGCCACATGAAAATCTGGCCATTAACGCCGAAGTTATAGTAGTTTCTAATTTTGCGTGAATTTACTGCTTATAAAGTGATACTGGCAACATGCTGACGTCATAATTAACGAAAATAATTGGCTTTCGAGTGAAATATTAAAGTCGCATTTATGAGGAATCTACTTATCTACAGCCCTTTTTAAGGTTTTGTATAAAACACTTATGTTAAATCTGAGCCTCGAAAGATGTCCCATTCAGCCCAACTTTTAGAAATTGTCTGAAAAACCCTCTTAAATTCAGCCTAGGAGTACTAAATTTTGCACCGGCATAGAGGACAGTCTCGTGCATACACATGCCAAGCTCTATTAGTGTCGAAGTTACAGCAGTTTAAACTTATCAATTTCGTGCGAATTTACCGCATCCTCAACCGTATAAATACGATGCTGACGTTATAATTAACGAGAATAATTGGCATTCGAATGAAATTACTTTTTTCATCAGATATAGTCGTGTAGGATATCAAATGAAAGGTCTTGATTAGTACTTTGCGAAACTGATATTAGTTTTGGTGTGGATTGCAAAGTGTGCGAGTAAGGAGTCAAACTGCACGCACTTAAAGTGAGACAAGTCTCATTTTTGGAAACTTCCCCACCCAAAAATCCGAAAACATCAGGGAAGTGCGCTTAAATGAAATCTAGACCTCAAAATATGTCCCATTCCGATATCTGCTCAAATAAACTTACTAATAGTATATTACCAAATTTTAGAACCCCCGTTAATTTCATCCTGGGAGTACTGAATTTTGCACGCACCGCCATAGGCGACAGTATCGTGCATACCCATGCCGAGTTTCATGAAAATTCAACTATTAGTGTCAAAGTTATAGCAGTTCAACTTATCAATTTCATGCAAATTTTCAGCATCCTAAACCATATAAACAAGATGCTGACATTCCAGTGAAATATCAAAATTCCATTAATGAAGAATCTAGCTCTCCCCAGGCCTTTTTGTCCGTAGTAGGTTAAGTTCTTCACATTTGCTAATAATATTAAACTCCGAGTGTGAGGCATATGAGGATGTCTATTATCAATACAGTGCTTTCCATCAAATGATTTATTTAAATCGCTTTCTAAAAAATAGAGGCCAACAGAATTTTAAACTAATCGCTCCTCACATCTTTTTCTTCAACCTTTGTCCCGTTCAAAAGCGGGATCGGCCCGTCTTAATCGATTTCTCAATTTTAGTTTATCAAATGCCTGATCTGGGAGTAAGTATCAAGCCACCGGTGTTTCGGCCGGCCTTTTGGTCGTTTCCCATCCACTTCGACGTAAACCAGTAAAGACCAGTCTTTACAAAATTTGACCATACCAGCGAAGACCCCTTATCGACCACGGATATCCTCATTTCGGATGTGATCAAACGTCCACGCCACTAGTATAACGCAACATCTTCGTCTCCATTACCGCAAAACGCTGTTCATTGTTTTTTATAGTCGGCAAACACTCACAACCATAGAGAGCGACAGGACGGACGACATTACAGTAAATTTTAGATTTGAGACGTTCCCTTATACGCCGATCACACAGAACACCAGTTGTGGAATGCCACTTCATCCAGGTTGCGTTAATTCGTGAAGTAATTTTATTACGTAGTTCTCCATTGGCTGATAGCATTAAGCCGAGGTAACTAAATCGTTCAGTTCTGGGCAGGTCACTGCCTCTGACAGTATTGAGCGTTTTAAATATCTCGAGTCAATGCTATCAGCCAATGGCGAACTGCGTTATACACCTCACATAGGGAAACACAAAACCCTTTAAAACCTGAAACTTCCGGCACCGACTTGCTCCTTTTATCGAAATGATTGCAGCATTCATCGTTTTAGCCCAAACTAGAATTTCCGAGACTTTTTGACAGCTTCTTTTTCGATGTTTTAAATAAAAAAATTTAAGGCGATTTTGGAACTTAATTTTTCAAAACCTGCCAAAATCCTATTTTCCACCGATCCCGGGTCATAACTGAACAAAACTGCATTTACACTTCCATCTTCGGATTCACGGATTTACAACCGTGTTTTGTTTTAAATTCCGTCTTTATCTTCAAAATAAAAGAAAATCAGAAATAAACATGTTATTTGATTTATGAGAAATCAGAACTTTAAAAACACTTTTCTAATTGCGCTCTGAGTGTGAAAAGGGGCTTTTCCTGTGAGGGTGAAATAATTTTTTTCTTTTATATATATTTTGAAAGTAGAAAAGTTTGGAACTAGACTGGAAAAATTTTAGACCGAAAAGCAAAATATTTACTGAGTTACAGCAAATAGAAGAACACAGAGCATAGTAATGTGTATACAAAATGAAAATTTTAAACATTTTTTAAACTGGTGGGAAGCACAACTAACATTCTGTTGACCCACTCAGGCTGAAATTAAAAAATTCTTTTTGAATACCAACAAAATTTTTCGATTTTGATTATTTTCACCTGCTCTTAGAAAATAAGTTGGTAAAGCAAAATGAAAAGCTTTTTGATTTCAAATAAAAATTACGAATCAAAAGACGTCATGCAATTGCAGAAATCTATTTACAACCTGCAACGGAATATTGCCACGTAACTTTTTTTTTGGCTTAGATTTTCCAAAAAATTCAAAAGTCAAAAGTCGTTCGGGATATGACTGATATGATGATTGAATTTCAAATAATTCTTTTCACTAGAAAAAAAATATCAAAAAGTTACGTAAAAAAAGAAGGTCTTTTTTTACGCCGTTCTTTTTCTAACATAGATATTGCCCTTATAGACTTTCCGGGTTGGATCATCCTCATTCATGCGGATTAAGTGACCAGTCCACCGTAACCTATTGAGTCGGATTTTATCCACAACCGGACGGTCATGGCATCGCTCATAGATTTTGTTGTTTGTAGGGGGCCAAAAATTCTTCGGAGGTTGCTTCTCTCGAACGCGGCCAAGAGTTCACAATTTTTCTTGCTAAGAACCCTAGCTTCCGAGGAATACATGAGGACTGGCAAGATCATTGTCTTGTACAGTAAGAGCTTTGACCCTATGGTGAAACTTTTCGAGCGAAGCAGTTTTTGTAAGCTGAAATAGGCTCTGTTGACAGACAACAACCGTGCGCGGATTTCATCATCGTAGCTGTTATGGGTTGGATTAAGGCAGTTTGTACGTCTCGGGTCGATCTTCCCATGATGTCGATATCGTCAGCATAGGGCAGTAATTGGGTGGACTTAAAGAGGATCGTACCCCTTGCATTTATCTCAGCATCACTGATCACTTAGCACCCCTTGCATCTATCTCAGCATCACTGATCACCGGGACAGGTTAAACAGGAGAGGTCAGATAAGTCGCTTTATATGATGATCACCGTCATGCATGTCTTAGAATGCAATAAATTTATGTGGAATGCAAAACTTTGATTTTTAATAGCTTAATAGTTGGATTTCCTTCAAGCTTTCTAGAGTTATGTCCTATATTATCGCCTACACTGATGTACTTCTAGGGTGAACTAAAGGTAAATTTCCAAAATATGGTTATATACTATTATTAACTTTATTTATGCAATATCGGAACGGGATGTATTTTGAGGCCTAGATTTCCTATAGATTCAGCACTGGAATTTTTCAGATCTTTCGGTTGGATGCTTCTGAGAAGGAGACCTGTTTCACTCAATATCAGAAATAAGATCATTTTCGAAAAGTACTAATCGAGCCCTTCTGTCAATGGCATTAACCTGTCCAGAACTGAGCGATATCTCGAGTCAGGCGTTTTGGATGGTGTGCTCACGTTATTCGCGCTAACGGGAATTCATTTACCAATATTGGTTTGAACATCGAAATCAATGATAAGTGACCAAAAGGCCGACCGAAACAACGGTGGCTTGACATGCTGGAAGGGATTTTAAACCCTCGCGATTACATCTAGATTGGGCATTTGAAAAAATAAAATGGCGAAACCGATTACGACGAACCGACCCCGCTTGTGAACGGGACAAAGGCTGAAGAAACATAAGACGTGAGGAGCGACTAGTGCATGAGAGCTCCGTGTCTCATAGCTAAAATTCCTTTGCCCTCTATTTTTTAGAAAGCGATTCAAATAAATCATTTGATGGAAAGACCTGTATTAATATTACTATAGTATAGACCTAGTCAACCACATATGCTTCACACTTTGAGTTTAATATTATTAGCAAATATGAAGAATTTAACGTACATCAGATATAAACAAGTCGGGAAACCGGAAGTTGGACGCTTCAGGTATGAAAGGTTTTGTGTATTTCTTTTATAAAGACATTTGAGTGTGAATTTGTCCCATTAGTACGTAACACGTAACACACTTTCCGATGATTGACATTCAAAATCTTGAATTTCCAAAGAAGTGACAATTTTTACTTATTATAACTTTGTTAGGAATAGTGCGATTTCCACCAAACTTGTTGGGATCATATTATAGCCTATATTGCCGCAAATTTCATGGCGGTAGGATGACCTCAAGGGGGGTTCTGTAGCCAATTACTGAAAATTATAGTTATATACTATTATTAACTTTATTTGAAGGGGATATCGGTATGGAAGGTATTTCGGAGCCTAGCCACAATATAGTGGCAGCCTCTTGACTTTTTTCAGACTTTTCGGTTGGGCAGTTTCTGGGCATAGCCCCATTAAATAAATGAACATTTCAACCCCTCGTACTCCCCGCCTTCACAAGAAATGTCAAAGCTAATAACAGCTTCAGAAAGTACTAACCGAGACCTTTCATTTGATACCCCACATGACTATATTTGGTGAATAAAAAAATGTACACCCCCCCCCCCCCTTCCATGTATGGGGACCCCCCTTAAGTTCGACGTACAATGATATAACTCGCTGTATGCGTGAGCGTTCACAGTTCCCACCTTTCTACCAAATTTGGTGTCAATCCCTGTTACAGTCTCCGAGGAAAACGCGTTTGACGGACATACAGACGGACAATAAACCGATTTTAATAGGGAAAAGGACTGGGAAGAAGTAGATTGTCAATTTCTCGTTAATTATGATGTCAGTATCTCATTTGTATGGCTTAGCATGCTGTTAATTCGCACGAAATTGATAAGTTTGAACTGCTATACCTTTGACACTAATAGTTGGATTTTCATGAAACTTGGCATGCGTATGCATGATACTGCCCTTTATGCCGGTGCAATTTAGTACTCCTCGGAACTTAAGGGGAGTTTTTCAGCCAATTTCTAAAAATTGGTAATATACTCTTAGTAAGTTTATTTAAGCAGATATCGAAATGGGACATCTCTCGAGGCTTAGTTTTCACATAAGTGTTTTACACGAAACCTTAAAAACAGCTAATTATGACGTCAGCATCTTATTTGCATGGCTTTGAAAGCAGTAAATTCGCACGGAATTGCTAAGTTTGAACTGCTATAACTTTGGCGTTAATGACCAGATTTCCATGAAATGCAAGTGTACACGAAATATTGTCCTCTATGCTGGTGCGAAGTCCTAGGATGAATTTAAGGGTTTTTTTAGTCAATTTCTAAAAGTTGGTAATATACTATTGGTAAGTTTATTTGAGTAGATATCGAAATGGGACAAATTTTGGGGCCTAGATTTCTAACCGTACCACTCTGATTTTTTTCGGATTTTTGGGTTGGGTAGTTTCCGAAAATGAGCCCTGCCTCACTTTAAGTGCATACATTCTGACTCTTTCATCGCGCACTTTGCAATTCACGCCAAAGCTAACGTCAGTTTCGGAAAGTACTAATCGATGTCTTTCATTAGATACCCTACACGACTATATCCGGTGAAATTTTTCTTTAAATCCCCCCTTTGCATGTATTTGGAGCCCACCTAAATTAATGTCATCGCTGCATGCGTGGGATTTCATAGTTCCCATCTATCCACCAAATTTCGTTCGGATCGGTTTAGCCGTTGGAGAAAAGTTCGTGTGACGGCAGACAGTGAATCGATTTTAATAAGGTTTTGTTTTACACAAAACCTTGAAAAAACGAATTCCGTATGTTAATAAAACATTGCCTTTTGGCGAAAAAAAAATACTATTGAAGCAAAGCCTTGGCTTGATAAACATTATTTGGACCAGGAAAATCACCCGCTGAAAAATGTGTTGCTCAGTTTAATCCAAATGAGCACCGAGGACGATGCACCCAGTGGAAATCCCCTTATTGACTTCATTTGAGCAGATATCGAAACGGAATGTATTCTGGGGCCTAGATTTCGTATAGATGTAACACTGTGTTTTTCAGATGACCATATTTTGTGAAAGGAGGAGAGTTTAAAACACCGCGCTTTGTACTATCCTCAGTAAAACCAAAATAAAATCCTGAGATCAGGGAAAGAGATCAATAAAGTATGGTTGTAGTTATTCCAATATGCTAAATACTACCGGCCGACCAAGAAAATACATCCAATGTCGTTAGAAACAAGATGATCGGATCGAGTAATAAGCCTCGGAAAAATGCTAGGGCGTCCACCTCAGTCGACGCGGCAGGACGGGCCCCGGTCCTGCCCAGAAATGGAGAAGGGTTCTTAACGCATGGACGGCGTCAGGACGTAAGTTAGACCGAACAAAACAACAGCACACTAAATGCTGGCACCCTAACTGGAAAGACTGAAGAACTCGCAGAAGCCCTTCGGAAAAGGTTCATTGATATCTGCGCTCTGCAAGAAACCCGAAAGTCTGGTGCCAAAAGTTGTGACATTGAACGCGAACGCGATAAAATGGCTATAAACTTCTCTATTTTGGTAACCCACACACTCAATATGGTGTTGGCATTGCCATTTCAGAGAGTTTCCGTGATGTCATTAAAGGAGTCGAATGAATTGATGATCGACTGATGAAGGTCACCATTATATCAGCTGATCGCAATATTCACTTCTTCATCGCATACGCACCACAGACAAGCCGACCTGATGCCTTCTGGCAACTTTTCGATGAAAAGGCTTGTAACGTGCCTGCTGATCATGGTCATGTGGGGGAAAAGGCAGACGGTAACAGGTGCTAAGGGTGAAAGTGGATCGGAGTGCGCAATGAGGGTGGTGAGCGTATAATCGATTTTGTGGATACCCATGACCTTGTACTTATGAATACATGGTTTACAAACGATTGTCTCATCTTCCTACATTTTATAGTGGGAACAGTAAACTATCGCACCTCAACAGCGGCCGTTAATTGCCGTCCTGCGAATTAAGCCACCGATAAAACAGCGTGAGGAACGCACTGGCCCGCGGCGCATTAAATGGTGGCGATTTCATGGGAATAAAGAAGAAACGATCTCACTCACACGATTACCGACCATTACGAATGTGGAAGAATCGTGGAACCAAATGAAAGACTGCCACCATCGGGGTCACCAAGCCGGGTAAACGGTACATCAACCGAGATACTTGAGTTTGGAATGATGATGTTGAAATGAAGGTCCGTGAAAAGAAACGCCCCGACCACAAATCTCTTGACGATAAAACCCTGGCTAATTGGCAAATTTAGAAGAATGCCAACTGGGAAGCAAATAACGCAGAAGCTGTCAGCCAAGCGGACCATTACAAAAATCCTTACGATAAACTGAACACTCAGGATGGCGAGAGAGATCTGTATCGGCTTGCTAAAAGCCGTAACAAACCTGTGTACGTTTGTCGATCAAACACTTCTGCTGCGTTAATGACAGGAACGGTACTTTGCTTACCAACCGTCGAGCCGCATCGGATAAATGGCGAGAATACTTCGAGCAGATTTCAACTGAAGAATTTGCTCATCCTCCACTTCCACAATCATTGCCGACATTTTGAGCAGTTCTATCCGGCAGCACAACTGAAGTCGAGGAGGCAATTAAACGAATGAAATCGGGGAAAGTCACAGGACCTGACGACATCGCATCTGAGCTCTGGAAAGTGAAGAAGAAGAGACCCTACACTGTGGATCAGTGAATTCTTCAATCCAGTTATTTAGGAAGGTAGAACACCTGGCAAGAACGTAACACAATTTCAATATTGAGAAAGAAAGATAGTCCAGCAGAATGTTCAAATTACCGTCCGATTTGGTTACTTTCCCATACCATGAAGATTCTTGAACGCATTCTCGACAACCGTATTCGCGAAATCGTTGAAATAACCGTGAATCAAACCAGATGTGTCAAGAACTGCTGAATTACTGACGCAATACACGCTGCCCGGTTACTCATGCAAAAACACCGTGAGAAGCATCGCCCTCTTTACATTGCATTTCAGGATCAAGAGAAAGCGTTTGACCATGTGCCACACGAAATCATCTGGTATGCTCTACGAACGGTCTCAGATTGAATCTCAATAAAACCGAATTTTTGACGACCCATCCCCATGTACAGACCGAATGCTGCTGAGCAGCTAACCAATACCTTATATTGTCGCAATATAAGGCTGATGTAACTCTGCGTTTGCGAAGCAAATTTAGAAATATAAGCCTCATAAATGTCCACGCCCCTACAGAGGAAACTGCAGAGTCGCAGAATGATACCTTATGCGAGGCAGTTGAGCGGACCCTCGAAGCCTGTCCCAAGAATGAGATCAAAATCGTACTTGGAGATTTTAACAGTCAAGTAGGGACGGAGCCCGTATTCAGGCGATACGTTGGCTCCCATAGCTTATTCAGTTAGCAGTATCGTACGAAATTGTTGTTAGAAGTAACTGGTTTGCGTGAAAAGCGGACCACTTTCAACCAAATTGACCACGTGCTGATTGAACGCCACTACCTCTCAGCCTTGATGAATGTCAGAACATATAGGGGAGCCAATATAGACTCGAACCACTATCTCGTTGGCATAGTGCTCCGATGTCGAATTACAACAGCACCTACAATCCCCGCTGACAATCAGGTGAGAGTAAATACTGAAGCCAGCCACAAAACAGCCCTCCGGAACACCTATAAGAGGGAAATGGATGCCGCAATAACCGCAATTAACAGAGATCCAGGAGATGAAGCATAAACAAATGATCTTCACAGCCACCTGAAGAATGTTATCATTGGTACGGCCACAAAGGTACTTGACCCCAGTCGCAAAAAAGTCGGAACGGCTGGTTTGATGAGGAATGTAAGCTAGCTACGGAACGGAAGAATGCCACATACCGAGTAATGTTGCATTCTCAAAGAACGCGGACACGCGCAGAGACTTATCACGAACTCCGTCGAGCGGAGAAGCGACTTCACAGACGGAAAAAGGAAGCCTGGGAGAACCAACAAGTCTATGAACTAGAAAAGTACAGGGAGCAACCGCACCAGGCGCGGAACATGCTGAAACAAAGAGGGAAATGTGATTTCTAACAGAATGGGCATATTAGAGCGATGGGTTGAGTACTTCGATGAGCTACTGAACAACCAGAACATCGGCGAGTTGGAGGTCCCGCCAACTGAAGACGACGGACAAATATTGCCACTACTAAGTATAGGAGAAATAGTCCGTGCAACTCAACGGCTTCAAAATCATAAGTCGCCAGGAGCCGATGGAATTACAGCCGAATTTGTTAAATATGGAGACGCCCAGTTACACCAAGTGATTCATCAACTTGTGCTCAAGGTATGACACAGCGAATCAATGCCTGATGACTGACAACAGGGCATTATCTATCTCATAGATAAAAAGGGACATATCACACAGTGCAGCAATTATAGAGGTATCACGTTGCTAAGTACCATCTATAAGATATTCTCCGCTATCTTGCTAGACCGGATAGCCCCATGCGCCCAGAACATCACTGGCCCATACAAAAGACGCTTCACTCCAGGCAAATCAGCAACAGATCAGATTTTCTCTGTGCGGCAAGCGATGGAAAAACTGTTAGAATATGGACACCCGTTGCACCATATATTCATCGACTTTAAATCTGCCTATGATAGCATAGAGAGGGTAAAACTGTACACCGCCATGAGAAAATTCGGTATCCCGACGAAATTTATAAGACTAACTATGCTGACCCTGACCAATGTGCAGGGCCAGAAAAAAGCAACAACGGTCTACGACAAGGACATAAACAACGGTCTACGACAAGGTGATGCCCTATCATGCATCCTCTTTAACCTGGCCCACGAGAAAGTGATCCGTGATGCTGATGCAAGAGGTACGATCCTCTTTAAGTCCACCCAACTACTGGCCTATGCTGACGATATCGACATCATGGGAAGAGCCACTCGAGACGTACAAACTGCCTTCATCCAGATCGAGCAGGCGGCGCGAGATCTTGGGCTGCACATCAATGAAGACAAGACAAAATATATGGTGGCAACGTCAGCACCGAAAACCTACCAACCAACAACATCAAACCGTCACTGGTCAAACGGGAAGAATAAAGATAGGAGAATACAACTTTGAGACGGTTGATAATTTCTCCTATCTAGGGTCGAAAATCACAACCGATAACAGCTACGATAATGAAATCCGCGCACGGTTGTTGTCAGCCAACTAAGCACATTACAGCTCACAAAAACTGTTCCGCTCGAAACGTCTCACCATAGGGTCAAAGCTCTTACTGTACAAGACAATCATCTTGCCAGTCCTCATGTATTCCTCAGAGACTTAGGTTGTTAACAAGGAAAAGTGTGAACTCTTGGCGGCGTTCGGGAGAAGAATACTCCGAAGAATTTTTGGCCCCCTACATGAGGATGGACGATTCCGTAGCCTACATAACAGCGAAATCTATGAGTGATACCGTCAGGTTCTGGATAAAATCCGACTCAATATGTTACGGTGGGCGGGTCACTTAACCCGTGTGGATAAGGAAGATCCAGTCCGGAAAATATAAGGGCAATATCTATGGTAGAAAAAGAAGACGAGGCAGACCCTGCCTGAGATGAAGCGATGGCATAAGTCAGAACACAGCTTTTAGGGATATCGATTTGGTGGACCTCGTGGCAAAACCGGGATGTCTGGAGCTCTTAAGGCCTTATTTGGGCAGGCCAAACCAGACACCGGTTGTTGCGCTGTTAATGATGATGACAATCCCTATGAAACAGACACAATCACTGTCAGTGGCAGTGATCTGCCCAGAACTGAGCGATTAAATACCTCGGGTCAACGCTAGCAAATGGAGAACTGCATTATGAAATTGCTTCACGCATTAACGTAATCTGGATGAAGTGGCGTTCCACAACTGGCCTTCTTTGTGATCGACGTATCAGTGAACGTCTGAAATCTAAAATTTATTGTAATGTCGTCCGTCCTGTCGCCCTATATGGTTCTGAGTGAAAATGTTGCGTTGGACTAGTCGCGTGACACGTTTTGATCACATCCGAAATGAGGATATCCGCGATCGTTATAGGGTTACACCGACCGTGGAAAAATTGCGAGAGGCATTTCGACTGTATGGTCACGCAATTCGCAGTAACGAGAAAATACTTACCAAGATTGATCTGAACAAAAAGTCGATGGTAAACGACCAAAAGGCCGGCCGAAACAACTATGGGTTGATACGCTGGATGGAGATTTAAAAGTCTACATTTTGCATATAGATCAGGCATTTGATAGAGCCAAATGGCGAAACCGATCACGATGAGCCGACTCAGCTTTTGAACGGTTGCCCCGTTCAGGATGCAGAAAAAGAAGAGGATTCATTACTTTTTGAAGTTTAGTTTAAAACAAAAACTTGTTAAAACCGATCGGGATAGGGTATTAATAGTTTTCATTTTTTTTATTTGTATGAATACTTGTTATCTCATGAATATTGTGTCAAAATTTAAAGTCAATGGGAGTAAAATTGACAAAGTTATGAGTATTTGAACGTTCGTTGCTCCGGGCCATTTCAGTATGCAAAACTTTCTAGTCACTTTTTCGAAATTTGTTGTTTTTGAACCCGTGTACTACTGTATCAATCGTTTTGAAATTTTGCACAGTACTTATTCACACTATTCTTCAGGTATCCCTGAAGCTTTGTGTTTCTTTTTAATGTTTATTAATTTTAAATTTCTTTAAATTAGCCGATTTTTTGCAAAAATCGGGTTATTGGCTTCCTATAACAAATGCATTTTGATTTTTGTGTTTCAGATGATTCTATTGTAAGATATCATGTAGACCGCAAAACAACTACTTTCCGAAGTACCTGCCGAGATTCACTGTCACTCGTTCCATTTTAAATTTTTTGCAATGTATAAATATAAAATAAATATTGTTCAAATGCTTCATTATTATATGGAAATTGACTAAATAAGTTGGCACTAAAAACATGAAATTTTTCACCGTATTAAGTGTACACCCCCGCTCCCCTTAATATAGACTATACTATACAGCATGATGCTATCAAGTTCGGTCGGTACTAACAAGGTTAAAAAAAGTCAAAGTTGTCTCTTTTGTGCAATCTAAGACTTTGAATGTCAGTATCATACGAAAATGAATGGTCTTGCAAACTAAATGGATAAACATTACGACCTTTCATTCCTGAACGGCTCAGCTTCCGGTTTCCCGACTTGCTCAAGATTTACTATCTGTCTGTCACACCCAGAAACGCCGAAATTCGGTAAAAAGATTGGGGCGGGCGGAACGCGAAACTAATCTCCCGAAAAAAATATGGTAATCCATGTACATGGTGTTTAGGCCTCGAAATATTCCTCGCTACGATATCTGTCCAAATGAAATTAATAATATTAGATTATCATATTTTGAAAATTTGCCGCGACCCCCCTTATGTTTACACTAGATGTGTAAAATGTGCAATATTGTAAACTTTAATATGAAGCAAGGTTGATGGAAATCCTACTATTCTTCTTTTTCTTCAGCCTTTGTCCCGTTCACAAGCGGGGTCGGCTCGTCGTGATCGGTTTCGCCATTTGGCTCTATCGAATGCCTGATCTGGGTGCAATATCGAGGCTTTCAAATCCCCATCCAGCGTATCAAGCCACCGTTGCTTAGGTCTGCCTTTTGGTCGTTTACCATCGACTTCGATGTTCAGACCAATCTTTGCAAGTGAATTCTCGTTTGCACGAATTGCGTGACCATACCATCGAAGACGCCTCTCTCGCAACTTTTCCACAATCGGTGCAACCCCATAACGATCGCGGATATCCTCATTTCGGATGTGATCTGAACGTGTGACGCCATTAGTCCAACGTAGCATCTTCGTCTCCATTACCGCAAGACGTCGTTCATTGTCTTTTATGGTCGGCCAACACTCAGAACCATAGAGAGCGACTGGACGGACGACATTGCGGTAAATTTTAGATTTGAGACGTTCGTTGATACGTCGATCACAAAGGACACCAGTTGTGGAACGCCACTTCATCCAGGTTGCGTTAATGCGTGAAGCAATTTCATAACGCAGATCTCCATTGGCTGATAGCGTTGATCCGAGGTATTTAAATCGCTCAGTTCTGGGCAGATCACTGCCGCTGACAGTGATTGTGCCTGTTTCATGGGGATCGGTCGTCAAAAATTCAGTTTTGTTTAAATTCAATCTGAGACCGTGTTGCATGAGGCGATCATTCCATTTTTGAACAAGTTGCTCGAGATCATTTTTGCTATCAGATGCTAGGAAAACATCATCTGCATAAAGCAGTGTGTAGGGCGCTGGACGTTGGATATCCCGTGTGACGGTGTCTATAACAAGGACAAAGAGGAGTGGTGAGAAGGCACTTCCTTGATGAACTCCAACAGAGACACGAAGCGGTTTTGATACAACCGCCATACTTCGAACTTTACTTTTCGGATCGTGGTAGAGTAATTGAACCCAGCGCACGAGTTCTTCTGGCACGAAGTGTTGTCGTAAAGCATACCAGATGAGTTCGTGTGGTACACGGTCAAACGCTTTCTCTAGATCCAGAAAGGCAATGTAAAGAGCACACTGAATTGGAAAAGCTATTGTGTTTTCTGTTTTTTGGAAGCTAGTATCTTGTCTAGCTCTGCAGAAATGATAGATTTAAATTGTGTACCCTGGTCAATAACTATTTCAGCAGGAATTCCAAAATGTGATATCAATTCTTGACATAAAACTTTTGGGACAAGTTTAGGTACAAACGTCTGCAAGAGGTTTTGCTCCACGTCAACCTGTGAACCTGTCCAAAATCGTTAAGCAATACTTGAAACCAATCCAAGTTTAGTGTAGTTCCCAGAGCGGAAACGTGGAATCATACCGCGATTGAGCATACAATTCGGAAATCGCCTGTTGAACAAACGTCAACAGCTTTACTACCAAAGCCTAAGTCCACTCCACTTCTACGCGATTATCGCTGGGAATTCTCCCTTAATGAAGGACTGCAAACGGAGAATGATGGTGAGTCTCCCGTGCCTAAAAAAAATGCATCAATTGGTCCTCGAAATTGGATGATGGGTAGAGTTGAAAGACTTACACGGTACTTATGTCTACATTCATAAATGTTAGTCTAATAGTTTGCAGCATGCTTCAGCCTACTCGTATCCATTGGCAGAATTGCAGGACTGTCCACACATAGTTCTGATACAACAGCCATGAGTTCCGTTTAATAAACTCTGTGGAATCAGTAATGCGGGCTAGGAGCTTCTTCGATGATAGATTCTGAAGATCGAAAGTCTGCGCCCTGATGTCAAAATTTTTAGAGCCAACCATGTTGAGACAATTCTGTCCCCAGGGCATTGTTACAATCAACTTTCAATACCGGGTTAATGGTAATAGGAGGAACGGCCTTCTGAATCGAGCAGACAACTCCTGAATCTACTGCTGATCACAAATTCGTCAATCTGACTGCTCTTGCATTGTCAACTAAAACACAACTGAACTTATGGCAAGTTTTATATTTGAACAATGTGCCACGAGACGGAGGAAGCTACATAAACCCCCAAACCTCCCGCCATTATTGTTGTTTTCCGATCACTGCTCCCCCTCGGACACCACCTTGTAGTGGGGAAGCCTTTGGTAGTTTACTACTACACGAAGGGTGTCTAAAATCACATGAAGAAAGAAGCAACGGATTGTAACTCTTCAAATGGTACGAAGTCAAAAGACTTCGAATCCATCCGCAACTTTCAGAAATCAGCTCGAGAAATCTGTTGAAGAAAGACTATCTACTTTAGCGGAAACCCTCCACCAAGTGTCTACGGCACGGTCAGCCAGTAAGGATAGTACATCAACGTCCTTAATGAGAGGAACAGGAAACCTGGCTACGGCTTGCTTGTCGGTGACACTCTTGCCTAATTCTTTCAGAAAAAGGGAGAGGAAGACTCTGCAGAAGGAAACTTCAACCGCACAGGAGAGTGGACTACATGTTTGCTGAACCTTATCTTCCGCCTCTAGCAGGAAAAGCGGAAGAAAGGGAAGCTGGTTATGTGGACGCAATTGGTCTAATTCTTGTATGTGGAAACAGATCCATTCACGTCGAACACGGTGCATCGGAGAGGGCTCCCAGCCCACGACAACGGAACGCACTGCGAAAGAAGGCAAAATTTCTTGAGAATGGAGACATGGGCGTTACTACACAACCAAGTGTGACTTTTCAGTTAGCTGTTAGCGGCGGTTTTCCTAATAGACTACACGTCTACCAATATGCGGGTTAATCAAATTAACCTGCGCCATGCCAAAGCCTCTTCCTCAGGCAGCAAGACTAACAAAGTTTCACAACTGCCTTTATGTATTTCTTGTGCAAGAACCATAGGTTTTAGCAAAACCTGTGGTGTTGGATTAATAAAGGAGACTAAGATATTCTTGCATGAGATCCTTGAAACTGAGAGCCTACGTCCTGATGTTAAACTTGTTAGAGGCAACCATGTTGAGACAATTGTTTCTGGGACCTTGTTGCGGGTTGTTAGGATCTTATCATACTAGGTTATTGCAAAGAAAAGTGACGATTGTTTACAGGACCTTGTCGCATTCATCTTATGTTGTTAACGGTAAGGCGAGAAATATCATAATTACCCTTCTTACTTATCCTGTAATTCTTCGTATCCTCCACCGACGCAAGAAGTAAGGGATCTGGTAGTGTGTGCCGAGTAAAAGTGACATTGAACTCTTAATAGGTTGCGATGCAAACGCTCAACATAGTTGTAGTCCTAGAAAAGAAAAGCTACTTGTTATTATCACTTCAGCTGATCTCATGACTGCGAACGTAGCAGACTAAAGAGAGGAGTTTCTTGGCGACAAGGAATGCCATTGCATATACGCAGGTTAGGTACAAGGCAGGTCCCTGGCGGGAGTGTCAATGATGCTTAGATGATTTTCTTGTGTATGTTTTCCCATTCCATGCATCACAAATATGACATCAACATCAGAAAAAATGCGCAGCATTTTTCACGCCCAAGTGATAGAAGAGCGTCGAACCAACGCTTTTCCACCATACAATTTCAAGCAATGTGCCGGAAGACAAATCTTATGTAAGTAGTCTTCTTGGTGCGCCGTTACATTCTTAAGACCAAAAAGAAGTGCAGCAAATAATCTAACAATCTGCACTTAAAAGTTGTTAGAGTTGATTGGAGACTGTCAGCTGCTAGAAGAAATCTCAGATTGTAACACAACGATGGAATCCTAGGAAAATGAATTGGACAAAATTTGAGGAACTTCTTGACAATAAAGTGCAGCTCCCTTGGCGATAGAAGATCCATTGGAATCTCTGAATCATACGCTCTTAGAATGCTTTGAAGAAAATTTTCCTTCTACCCGAGGCCAAAGCGGTAAAACGGTTCCATGGTGGAATTAAGAACTGAAGAAACTCACGAAATCAGCCAGACGACTTCTGAATCAGGCTTGTAAAAGAAATAAGTATGAAGACTGATTAGACTTCAGAAACTCACAACATAAATATAAGGGGCTCGTAAAACTTTCCAAGCGAGACCTCTTTAGAACGTATTATGAGGAGCTGGAAGGCTAAGACTTCCAAGGCTGTGCAGAGTGCTCACAAGAGATGAGTCCGCCAAGTTCACTCTCTTAGAAAATTGGGTGGAAATTCCACGAACTCCATAGTTGAGTCTGTACAGATTTTCATGGAAGTACACCATTTGTGAGAACGGCAAGTGGAAGGGAGATTATTAGCGGTTTCTGCAAACCTTTCAAACAGGAAAGTGGAACACTGTGAGAGCGGCGGTTACCAAGAAAAAGCGGGAGTTTACATGTCTTACTCTGTGCTACGTGTCTACCTCTGGACATAAGATTAAAATAATTTTCACACCCAAGCCTGGGAAAGCTGGCAATTCAAATTCAAACAACTTCGAGCAGATCAATTTAATCATCCTCGCTGAAATTTCTGGAGGCTTGCTGAGCGCCACACTAGCAGGAATTCGCTACGGTTGCACCTACTAAATGAAAGCACCAGCATGGAAAATCCTGTGAGTTTGCCCTTTAGTCTTTGGTTTCAAAGATAAGACAACGGAACCATGAAAGGCGAGTACACAATGGCAGTGTTCCTATATATTTAAAGGGCCTTTGACTTTATGATTCCATCAAAGAACATGGTGTCGATGAAACTTTAAGTGGAGTATAAAAACATACAACGCGCCGCTGTTTGGATTGATAGTTGTAGTTTTCACTGTAAGCCGGCCTCACTGCAAAGAACTGTATGGCTTCCAAAAATTGAGAATGAGCTTAGCATAGTGCTGCAGGAACATCGATTTTTTCTAACGGAGTTCCTGGAGGTTAAACATAGACAAATGACTTTCACAATCAACAGAAGAATTTTTTTATTGGTACGACCACAAACATATTTGACCCCATTCACGAAAAAAAAATCCGAATGACAATGAATATAAGCTAGCAATAGAACGAAACAATGTTACATACTGGCCAACGCAGTAATCTCAAGGATGACTGCACGGGCACAACCTATCACAAACTCCGTCAAAAAGAGGAAACGACCATAAAGACATATTGCAATTGTAGGTTAAGTATTTTCAAAACTGCTCAACGATCAAAATAACGTCAAGTTGGAGGATCCGCCAACTGATGACGGCGGATAAATGCTACCACCACTAAGCATGGAAACAATCCGAGCTTTTCATCGGCTTAAAAACCATAAGTCGCCAGGAGCCGATGAAATCACAGCCGAACTGTTTAAATATGGAGGCCGTCAATTACACCAAGTGGTCCATCAACTTATGCTCAAAGTGTGGAACAGCGAATCAATGCCTGACGACTGGCAACCAGGCATTATTTGTCCCAAACATAATAAGTCGGGAATCCTATGGGTATGAAAGGTTTTGTGTATTACTTTTATAAAGAAATTTGAGTGTGCATTTTTCCCATCATTATACATTATACATATATTATGTGAGAATATCCACTTTTGGGTGATATTGACATTCAAAGTCTTGAATTTGCAAAGAAGGGTATCTTTTCCCTATTATGACTTTGTTAGTGATAATGCGATTTCCACCAAACTTGACAAGATCATGCTCTATATTATAGCCTACATTGTTGCATCGTGGTGCTAGGATGAACTCAAGAGGAGTTCTGCAGCCAATTACTGAAGATTATAATAATATACTATTATTAGCTTTATTTGAATAGATATGATTATGGAGGGTATTTCGGAGCCTAGGCAGCATATAGTGGCAGCCTCTTGATTTTTTTCAAATTCCTCGGTTGGGTAGTTTTTGAGAATGGGTCCGTTAAAGAGATGATCACTTTCCAACCCCCGCACTCGCCACCTTTCCACCAAATGTCAACACTAAGCCCGGCTTCGGAAAGTACTAATCGAGACTTTTAATTTGATGACTACATGACTGCACTTGGTGAAAAAAAATTCCACCTCCCTTTTGCATGTATGGGGAACCTGCTTTTCCAAAAGGTGATCCATGATGCTGATATAAACAGTCCACTCGACTACTGGGGTATGCTAACAGAGACTACAAAGAGAGCGAAATTTTGAGCTATGCATTAATGAAGGCAAGACGAAATACAGCTAAGCGTTGAGAGTTGAAATAAAAATCCGAAAAGTTTTCCTTTTACTGTACTAAAACTTTATTCTTTGCAGATATGCATATTTCTTCAGTGCTATTCAAGCCCAACTAGGTTTAACGACAACGCTGCAACATAAGATGTGAACGCGGTGCAAATGGTTATAAACATCTCTACTGCGCATATCCGGAGAAAGTAAATATTCTCATCGACTTTAAGGAAACAGGAAATTTTTACTTTTTGATTATAATTTGTCATACAGTTGTTGTACATTTGTGAACGTATTCTTGGCAGCCGTATTCCCTACATCGTTCAAATTACCGTAAACGAGGATGGGTTTAGCGAGAACTGCTTATCTACAGACGCAATAAAAGCTTCGCGGTTACTCATGGCGCAACACGATGAGAAGTTTGGGCCGCTCTCCCCTAGTGCCAAAAGAACTGATATACTGGTTTAAATTGCTCTACCATGATTCGAAAAATAAAGTTCGAAATATGGCGGATATATTAAAACCGTTCGGTGTCGCCTTTTTTCACTGTCACACAGGGTATCCAACCAGGAAAATCAACCGTTGAGAAGTGTGGTTTGTTAAGGTTTGCTAAGGTCAAACGAGACGAAATGAGCACCGAGGACGACGTACGCAGTGGACGGTCCCAAGAGGCTGTTAGCGACGAAAACATAAAAAGAAGTCCACAATATAATTTTGGATGACCCCAAAGTGACGTTGATCGAGATAGCTGAGGGTCTAAAGATATCGAAGGAGCGTGTTGGACATATAGTGCATGAATGTTTGTGTATGTGAAAGCTCTGTTCAAAGTAGGTCCCGAGCGAGCTGACCATCGACCAAAAACAACGAGTTCGCGATTCTGATCAGTGTTTGAAGTTTTCCTCCATAAAAAACCCAAATTCATGCGTCGATATCTGACAATGGACGAAACATAGCTCCATTATTTCGCACTAGAATCAAAACGATCGTCATCTGATTGGACTGCACGTGGTAGTACCGACTCAAAAGCGTGCAAAGACGGTCGGCTGGCAAGGCTATGGCATCAATGTTTTGGAACGCGCATGGTATAATATTTATCGACCATCTTGAGAAGGGAAAAACTATCAACAGCAACTATTACATAGCATTATTGGAGCGTTTGAAGGGTAAAATCGCGGAAAACGGCCCTATTTGAAGGAAAAGAAGGTGCTGTTTCATGAAGACAACGCACCATGCCACAAAGAAACGGTCAAAACGCTGGCAAAATTGCATGAATTGGGCTTCCCCACATCCACCGTATTCTACAGATGTGGTCCCCTACTGAGATCATGGAACGAGATAAATAGAATATAGTTGGAATTATTCCACTATGCTACCTGATCTCTCTTGGTGACAGGTCCGGCGACAGCCCGACCAAGAAAATGCATACAATGTCGTTACAAACATGATAGATCGAATTGAAGCACAAGCCTCGGAGAAATGCCAGGGCATCCACCTCAGTCAACGCGGCAGGACGGGCCCCGGTCCTGTCGAGAAATGGACAAGGGTTCTTGACGCATGGACGGCGTCAGGACGTAAGCAAGTTAGTCCGAACAAAATAAACAAAACAAATACGTGTCTGCACGCTAAATGTTGGTACCCTAACTGGAAAGACCGAGGAACTCGCAAGAGCCCTTCGGAAAAGGCGCATTCCTGTCGAGAAATGGGCAAGGGTTCTTGACGCATGGACGGCGTCAGGACGTAAGCAAGTTAGTCCGAACAAAACGAACGAAACAAATACGTGTCTGCACGCTAAATGTTTGTACACGTGCCTGCTGACGACTATATTATTATCGCCGGCGACATTAACGGTCATGTGGGTGAAAAAGCAGACGGTAACAGGTGCCATGGGGGAAAGGGGTTCGGAGTGCGCAATGAGAGTGGTGAGCGTATAATCGATTTTGTGGATACCCATGACCTTGTACCTATGAATACATGGTTTATCAAACGATTGTCCCATCTTCCTACATTTTATAGTGGGAACAGTAAAACGCAAATTGACTATATTGTCATAAGACCCCAACATTTTACCACTGTCACTGATTGCAAAGTCGTTCCCTATGAGACCATCGCATCTCAACATCGACCGTTGATTGCCGTCCTACGAATTAAGCCACCGATAAAACAGCGTGATGAACGTACTGGCTCGCGGCGCATCAAATGGTGGCGATTTGGTGAGAAGAAAGAAGAAACGATCTCACTCGTACGATTGCCGACCATTACGAATGTGGAAGAATCGTGGAACCAAATGAAAGACACGATCCACAAAGCCGCCCCTGCAACCCTCGGGGTCACCAAGCCGGGTAAGCGGTACATCAACCGAGATACTTGGCTTTGGAATGATGATGTTGAAATGAAGGTCCGTGAAAACAAACGCCTCTACCAGAAATTTCTCGACGATAAAACGCCTGCTAATTGGTAAATTTATAAGAATGCCAACCGGGAAGCAAAGAAAGCTGCCGCTGTCACCCGAGCACACTTGGACACTCGGGATGGCGAGAAAGATCTGTATCGGCTTGCTAAAAGCCGTAACAAACGTACACAGGATATCGAACACTTCTGTTGTGTTAATGGCAAGAACGGTACTTTGTTTATCAACCGTCGAGCCGCAACGGATAGGTGGCGAGAATACTTCAAGCAGATTTCAACTGAAAGGTAGTCCAGCAGAATGTTCAAATCCGATCCAATTACTTTCCCATGAAGATTTTTGAACGCATTCTTGACAACCGTATTCGCGAAATCGTTGAAATAACCGTGAATCAAGCCGAATTTGTCAAAAACTGCGGAACTACTGACGCAATACACGCTGCGCGGTAACTCATGGAGAAACACCGTGAGAAACATCGCCCTCGTTACATTGACTTTCTGGATCTAGAGAAAGCGTTTCACCGTGTGCCAGACGAACTCATCTGTTATGCTTTACGACAACACTTAGTACCAGAAGAACTCATGCGCTGGGTTCAATTGCTCTACCACGATCCGAAAAGTAAAGTTCGAAGTAAGACGGGTGTATCAAAACCGCTTCGTGTCGCGGTTTTGAAAGCCTCGAGATTGTACTCAGATCAGGCATTCGATAGAGCCAAATGGCGAAACCGATCACGACGAGCCGCTCCCGCTTGTGAACGGGACAAAGGCTGAAGAAAAAGAAGATGAGGCGTCCTGTGAGTTGGTTCAAAGTTTTCGCTGCTTGTCGTAAGAGGCAACTAAAAGGAATAGACATTTGTCTGCTAGCAACCTGCACATTTTGGAACTGTCGCTATCGAAACGTCAGCAATGTCTCAGATAGGGACTGATCTCACGGCAAAAACCTTTGGCTATCGAAAACGGACTATGATTGGTTTCTGGAATGTGCGCACACTCGACAACGCACAACGATAGTGAGGGTCCTCAGAATTCTCGCTTTCTCCAACTTGAGCGGGAGTAGGACTCAGAAGAGTAGTCCTTTCCCTCTTGCGAAAATGAGCTTTTATATTCTGGAAAGCCAAATAGTGGCAGACACTACTCCGGTGTCGGGTTACTTTTGACAGCTACAGCAAATCTGATTGCTAAATTTCGGCCTAAGTTAAGGAGCATCAGAATTTTACAATGCTACGCACCAAACGCTGAGACAAGCAACAACGGTACCAGTTTATGCCAAGTGCATGGCTTAGCATTCATACTGGTGGATGCAATAATTACCTAAATCTCTACTGAACTAAGGAGTATGGCACCCGTGTTGAAACTCAACATCACGCCGAGGCCCGAAGATCTCTTCTCGCTTGAGCACAACCACAACCACCATGAAACTCCCACTAGGGGGGCCAACCGCAAACAACCGAGCTGTACTCACATACAACGGGAGTTCACCCGAAGGGGCTATCCCGGTTACCAGTATACCCCTGGTAAGGTTTCGTGACCAATTTGCCACTTCAGACGAGTCCCCGTGCAGACTCGGATCTGATCGCCCTAATTAGGCCTTTGGAGCATTCGCCTACTGCATCACGGCCGGCAAATCAAAGTGAGTACAGCGTCTCCCGGTGCCACCACTATGGAGGTTCTCCTCGGCCACTTGGTTTTGGTTTGGCCGACAGGGTTGCCGCCCCGTCTTCCTCACCGCCACCTCTGAGCACCAATTCCGATGTAGTGAAGTCCTCGGTGTTTAACGTAGGTACCTGTCTTGAAAATTAACCCTACGGTCCTCTTCAGACACGGATTGATTTTGTGACCACAATCAGAGCCCCGCTGAGACAAGCGCAACGATACCAGTCTATACCAAGTGCATGGCTTAGCATTCATACTGGTGGATGCAAGAATTACCTAAATCTCTACCGAACTACCCCTACCGAACTGCACCCGTGTTGAAACGAAACACCACGCCGAGGCCCGAAGGTCTCTTTTCGCTTGAACACAAACACAACCACCATGAAACTCCCACTAGGGGGGCCATCACGGCCGGCAAGCCAATACGATACAGCGTTTTCCGGTGCCACTTGGTTTTCTCTTCGGCCACTTGGTTTTGGTTCAGCCGACAGGGTTGCCGCCCCGTCTTCCTCCCCGCCACCTCAGAGCACCACTTCCGATGTAGTGAAGGATGCTTTCTATGAACAATTAAATGCGGTTTAGGGGAGGCTTCCTAAAGTGACATTATGATCGTGATGAGTGACCTGAATGCCAAGATGGATATGTGATGGGAAAGCCCGGGGTAGCACGGCCCTGGCGATCGTAACGGTAATGTCAGAAGGTTCGTGGATTTCCAGCCTCCACCGCCTTGTTATTGGTGGCACACTGTTCGAGCACAGAGCCTGCCATAAGGTCAGTTGGGTTTCAACGCCGCACGAGCAACCAGATCGACTACTACTTTAAGAGTTGTCTTCTGGAGAGGCACTGATATCGATCTGGAAGAGGTCACCATCTGATAGTCGCTTACGTTCGGATGTCATAAAATCCGGTTGATTGCGGAGTCGTGGAAGCGGATCCATGAACAGAAGGGGTTGAATACTTTACTAACCGCTGCGAGTGATGGCGAGCGTGACGCGCTCGAACTCCGATGTCGAGCGAAATCCCGCGTTGATCGTAGTTTACGCCGTAACAAAAAAAAATTGATACTGCGCTGATCAGGCAAGCCGAAGGTGCCGCAGATTGTGATGATTTCAGAGCTTGCATGTGGTCGCAAATCGCTCGATGGTCCTGTGAAAGACGTTAACGGTCGGCTTCTCATCCACGATGATGAACATCTGAAGAGGTGGAAAGAACACTTCAATAAGGTCCTCAATCTCCTCTTGTGGATGAGATGGCTGATCCCCGGAACATGCGGATAAGGCTTGTTCCCCCAAGCAGAAGAGAAATCATTTTGGCCATTAATTCACTCAAAAGGAGTAAAGCCGCTGGGCTTGACGCAGAGTTCTTTATCGTTGCACCTGCAGTTATTGCAGATATGCTGCTTCCACTCGTACAGGAATTTCGGGAATCCAAGATCTTTCCCAGAGAGTTGGAGAAGGAGATCGGTAAGATTCCAAAAAAGAGCACCCGTTTTGAGTGTGATAGTTGGAGGGGTATCGTAAAAATAATGGTTAAAATAATTTTGGAACGCAACAAAGAACATCTCGAAAGCTTGATCGACAGAGAGCAGGCTGGTCTCCGGGATCCTCCTGTATCAACCACATCAACACCATACGGATCATTTTAAAATAGTGCGCGGAATTTAGATCTTCTTCATCGATTTCAAGAAAGCTTTCGACAGCTTGAACAAGAAGTGCCCTACCTAGGGAGGGGCAATTCCGGGGAAACTAATAGCTATTATCAGAGCTACATATGATGGCGCAAAATGTCACGTGTTGCACCGACGTAAAATCTCAAAGGATTCTGAGGTCCAAAACGGAGCCTTCCAGTGTTGCATCCTCTCACCGATATTATTTCTCCTTGTTATCAGTGACGCTCTTCATGGTGCCCTGTCCGGAGAACGTAGAGGAATTCAATGGACGATAACATCTTTCCTCAAACACCTCGACTACGCTGGCGATACCTGTTTGCTCAATCACCAGGTTGGTCTAATGGCTCTGAATTTGGAAAGAGAGACAAATAGAGTTGAACTGAAGATAAACACCAGCAAAACCAAAGTTCTCCGTCTGGCAGGTCATCGCACTCTCTCTATCTGTATTAATAGGCAGAGCATCGAAAGTGTCGATCAATTTGTATATCTAAAAACGGTGGTTTCTGTCAACGGCAACACCGAATTAGATGTTGCCCGACACATTAGCGGCGCTAGATCCGCTTTCGATACGCTGTCTAAAATCTGGAAATGCTGTTATCTCAACCCCAAGATCAAGTTGATATTGTTCTGTGCTAGAGTTCCTTCTGTGTTGCTATACGATAGTAGCACATGTAAAGTGAACTCCAAAAGCTTCAAGCTTTCGTCAACACCTATCCGCTTCTATCATCGGAGTACGCTGGCCTGACACTATCTCAAATGAACAACTTGGTCGGCGCACAAGCTTGATACCCGAATGAGATGTGATAGAAGGATGGAAGTGGCAGTGAATAGATCACATATTGAGGAAGGGCGACAATTGCATTGCGGGCTATACCATCCAGTAAAACCCACTCTCCCAGGATGGTCGACGAGTGGGAGAGCGAGCACTTGGCGCAGAACAGTAGAGAAGGAGTACGACCATCTCGGGAAGTCACGCATATGTGTGATTGACGCGCTATACCCCACCAAGGAGTGAAAGACAACCATATATATAATGCTTTACTAGTCAACAGCGCGAAGGTGTTTTGTTAGACAAAGAGGATATCAGAAACTAATTCAGGAAATTAGGCACAATAACTAAAAGGAGCACATAACATCTGCGAGCCACTTCGATCACGCTGCTCCTAGGGCAGGGGTGAGGTAGCGTTTGACGATTTGCCTCTGCCCTGGCAAGAAGGCTGAATTCAGACAATAACATTACTATATCTAAACGGCACAATCGCCCCGACTGGTCAGATTTCGGGTTAACTAAACATAAATGATAAACAAAATCAAAACCATTAAAGCTATAAACGAGAAGATACGTCTTGTGTTGACAATTACCATTTTTAAGGTTTATTAGAATCGAGCCGATGTCTGTCTTTCCGTCTGTCTGTCTGTCACAGCCGATTTATTCGGAAACCGCTGGACCGATTGTCACGAAAATTGGTAATAGTGTGTGATCTGTTGTTCCCTTTACATGCAGCAAGTGGCGCCATTTTGTGTTCAGTTTAAGGGGAGGGCTCCCCATACATGTGGTCACGTGGGGTATCAAATTAAAGGGCTCAACTAGTACTTTTCGAAACTGGTTCCATATTTGATATTGGGTGAAACATCAGAATCTATCCAACCAAAAAATCTGAAAAAAATCACAGTGGTGCATCTCTACGAAATCTAGGCCTCAAAATACATCCGGTTCGATATCTGCACAAATAAAGTTAATAATAGTATATTTCCACATTTTAGAAATTTACCCGGCTACCCCCCTTATGTTTATCCCAGCATTATAAAATTTGGCACGGGTCCAACGAAGAATATAATGCACAAGGTGGTCAAGCAATCCAATTATTATTAACAAAGTTATAGGGTGTGAAACTTTGTCATTTTTTGTGAATCTTATGCACTCTGTAACCTGTATGACGTCATCATTACATATCAATTCATCAATACCACATCGAAATGAGTTCTTATGAATGGGGTCGGAAAGAATTAATTTGTTTTAGTTTTTTAATCATTTGTATATGAATTTCAATTACTACAAACAGACGTGTGTGTATGTAGGTGTATATTATATGCGTGCTAATGAACTTTACGGATAGTGCCTAACTCAGATAGATATAAGAAGTAAATCGGAAATATGGGTATGATCAATCTATATACGTGCATATATATGTATAGTTTTCGGAAATAGGCAGTTTGTTTGTTTAGGGTGAGCGTAATATTTATGGCTGTAATATGTACGTATGTCCTGTAGTTTGGAAAAATATGAAGGATTATGTTGGATTCGTAGCATACAGATAGAAAAATGTGCGTTGAAATTTCTTACAGAAGATGAACACAAAACCTTTATACCTGAAGCGCGACTTGTTTGTCAACTATCACGAGGTTAGGTTATATCGTTCATCATTGAGTTTAATATATGACAAAATTAATACATTTCCAAATGTTAAAATATATCCAATGTACTTTACAAGAATCAAGAATAAAGAAAGTATGTACATCCTCCAACACCGGCGGAATTTAGCACAAATTAGATGGAAAGCTAACCCTTTCGAAAAGAGAAAACATGACTTTTGAATCGTTTTCGATATACTAAGCCGTTATGGATATTGAAACAAAGACGTAAACTGTAGATGAAAATATCATACCATTCTTTAATAATCCTTTTCCAAATAAACAAATATTTCAGTTGTAGTAAACCAAAGCCTTTATTAAAATTATGAAACACATTTTTATGATCCTTTTAGATAAATTTTCAAAATTTCCAACAGCATATTATGTCACGGATAGGAACCACAAACTTGAAAAGAATGCCTAGAACAATATTTCATTGAAAACCAAAAACAAACAAGTCGGGAAACCGGAAACTTGACGCTTCAGGTATAAAAGGTTTTGTGTTTCCCCATGTGATGAGCATAACGTAGTTCTCCATTGGCTTATAGTATTGACCCGAGATATTGAAATCGCTGTTCTGGGCAGGTTACTGCCATTGCCAGAACTCAGCGATTTAAATATCTCGAGTCAATGCTATCAGCCAATGGAGAACTGCGTAATGAAACTGATTCACGCATTAACGGCACCTGGATGAAGTGGCAGCGCACGTCACAAATCTAAAATTTACTGCACAGTTCTGAGCGTTGGCCAACTATAAAGGACAATGAACGGCGTCTTGCGGTAATGGGGACGAAGATGTTGCATTGCACTCGTGGCGCGACACGTTTTGATCACGTCTGAAAAGAGAATATCCGCGATCGATATAGGTTTGCACCGATCGGTGAAAAGCTGCGAGAGAGGCGTTTTCGAAGGTGTGGTCACGTAATTCCCGCTAACGAGAATTCAATAACCAGTATCGGTCAGAACATCAAAGTAAGCAACCAAAAAGCCGGCCAAAACAATCGTGGATTGATATACTGGATGGGGATTTAAAGGTCTCGCGATTACATCCTGATCAGGCATTTGATAAAATAAAATGGCGAAACCGATGACGACGAGCCGACCCCGCTTGTGAACTGAAGGCTGAAGAAAAAGAAAAAGATGTGAGTGACGAGTGCGCGACAGCTCCGTGTAACATAGCTAAAAATTCCATTGCCGTCTATTTTCTAGAAAGCGATTTACATAAATCATTTGATGGAAAGCCCTGTATTGATAATAGTCAACCTCATACGCTTCACACTCTGAGTTTAATATTATTAGCAAATGCCAAGAACATCAAATATAAAAAAGGGCTAGGGAGAATTAGATTCTTCTTGAATGCAATTTTAATATTTCACTCGAATGTCAATTATTCTCGTTAATTATGACGTCAGCATCTTATTTGTATGGCTAGGATGAATTTATGGGGAGTTTTTTAGTCAATTTCTAATAGTTGATAATATACAATTAGTAAATTTATTTGAGCAGATACCGGAATGGGACATCTCTCGAAGATTAGATTTCACCTAAGTGTTTTACACAAAACCTCAAAAAGGGCTGTAGATAAGTAGATTGCTAATGAATGCGACTTTAATATTTCACGCGAATGTCAATTATTCCGGGTAATTATGACGTCAGCATCTTATTCGCATGGCTTTGGCAGCAGGAAATTCGCGCGAAATTGCTAAGTTTAAACTGCTATAACTTTGGCGTTAATGGCCAGATTTTCACGAAATTTAGCACGTATATACAAAATATTGTCCTCTAGACTGGTACAAAATTCGGAAGTCCTAGAATAAATTTAAGGGAGGCTTTTCAGTAAATTTCTAAAAAGTAGTAATATACTGTTAGTAAGCTTATTTGAGCAGATATCGGAATGGGACATATTTTGGGGCCTAGATTTCACTTTAAGTGCGTACATTTTGACTACTTACTCACGCGCTTTGCAATTCACACCAAAACTAATGTCAACTTCGGAAAGTACAAATCGAGACCTTTCATTTGATACCCTACACGACTACATCCGGTGAAAAGATTTTTTGAATCGCCCCTTTGCATGTATGGGGAGCCCCCCTTTAAACTCCACCTGAATATATATATCACACGCTGTATGCGTGGGATTTGTTCACCAAATTTCATTCAGATCGGTGTATGACAGACAGACATTGAATCGATTTTTGTTTTGTTTTATTTTACACAAAACCTTAAAAAGGGCAAATGAATCCAACGCAGTGCAACTAAAAGTATTTCTACACTCTACATAACAAAACCATATGAGAGATTTCATAATACAAAAAAAAATGTAAATCCCCCTTTTGAATATATGGGAACCACGCCCCTCGCTTAAACTCTTGCGTGGGGGTTCCCAGGTCCCACCTTTCTAGCAAATTTCATATCTATAAGGGCAACCGTTTCAGAGACAATGTATATATATACAGCTCGACAGATAGTAAATCGATTTTAATAAGATTTTGTTTTATACAAACCGTTAAAAACCCGAATGGGTTTATAGTAATGTGGATGAAGTCACGAATACGGTTGTTGAAAATACTTCTGAAAATCTGCATGGTAAATTTATAATAACATTCTGCCGGTATGTGGTGCTTCGTTGTGGCTAGTGTTCGGTCCCAGCTCTTTACTCAGCTAAAAAGGTGTCACGACCTGTTGCTTTCTTCGCTCTCATTCATACCTCCTCAACTTCTACAGCACTAATAAATGGAATTGCCCCAAACGGTGTCAGTGTTTGCAGTGATCATAGATGAATAAACTGGCATAGATATGACAGTTGAAATGCGTCTGGAAGACGGATTTGTTCCACATGGACACCGTTCTTGTTATGAACACGGTCCCACGGGATATCCAAAGTCCAGCGCCCTACACACTGCTTTATCCAGATGATGTTTTCCTAGCATCTGATAGCAAAAATTATCTCCAGCAACTTGTCCAAAAATGGAATGATCGCCTCATGCAACACGGTCTCAGATTGAATTTAAACAAAACTGAATTTTTGACGACCGATCCCCATGAAACAGGCACAATCACTGTCAGCGGCAGTGATCTGCCCTGAACTGAGCGATTTAAATACCTCGGGCCAACGCTATCAGCCAAAGGAGAACTCCGTTATGAAATTGCTTCACGCATTAACGCCACCTGGAAGAAGTGGCGTTTCACAACTGGTGTTCTTTGTGGTCGACGTATCAACGAACGTCTCAAATCTAAAATTCACCGCAATGTCGTCCGTCCAGTCGCTCTCTATGGTTCTGAGTGTTGGCCGACCATAAAAGACAATGAACGGCGTCTTGCGGTAATGGAGACGAAGATGCTACGTTGGACTAATGGCGTCACACGTTCAGATCACATCCGAAATGAGGATATCCGCGATCGTTATGGGGTTGCACCGATTGTGGAAAAGTTGCGAGAGAGGCGTCTTCGATGGTATGGTCACGCAATTCGTGCAAACGAGAATTCACTTGCCAAGATTGGTCTGAACATCGAAGTCGATGGTAAACGACCAAAAGGCAGGCCTAAACAACGGTGGCTTGATACGCTGGATGGGGATTTAAAAGCCTCGAGATTGCACCCAGATCAGGCATTCGATAGAACCAAATGGCGAAACCGATCACGACGAGCCGCTCCCGCTTGGTCCACATCCGCAGGATTCTGATCTCATGTTGAAATTTGAAGTAAAATTTGTAATATTTTGTAATATATAATATGTAATATATATGTGATCGGTTTTCAAATTGCATCACTCTCACCTCAAAAGTGGATTCCAAGTCGGAAGCCATTTCCATTCCAACAATTTCAACTGCTTGACTTTCGAGTCCGTGACGATGAACAAAATCTTCAGAGGCTAAAATACACGCACCTGATCCATCGCTTGTCGGGCAGCATTGCAACTTTGTAAGTATTCCATGAACTTTCGGCGATTTCATAATTTGCTCTAATGTATATTCATCGCGAAACTGGGAGTACCTGCAAAGTATATGATTTATTATTAGTGCCAATAAAAGTGTTCATTAAGCGAAGTATGGCCCTTTTGAAACTCAACTTGATCGTCGGAAACTAAAGACTGAGGTTCGAGCACTAACATAATCTTGTAGCGCAATGTATATAGATAGCGTATTTACAAATACTACACGTCTTTCTTGACGTAGTCTTCTAGGTGCGCAATTGTATTTATTGTAACTATATTTTACTTGTAATTAAGAGTGAGAACTATCTTCATATTTAAATGCGACTTTTCAAACTTTTTTTCAAACACCTTTTTCCAAAATGAGTTTTTTCCTGATTTGCAGGAATTATAGCCCAAAAGATAACGAATCGATCGTTATGGCTTAAATTATTTAAAGAAAAAATTAAAAAGTTATTCAAAATATTACCAACGCAATGTCTAAATTTGATTGAATTCCAATGAAATTTTCCCACCAAAAAAACCGAAAAAAAAATAAATGAGAATAATGTGAAGCTTCCTAAATCAATAAATGTGATCAATAGTATATATACATTTCTCCATTTTCATTATTCCATTATTTTTATTACAAGAATACTGCGTAGTTCACATTGTGAAAACTGAATTTCGTAAATTTTAAAAAAAAGATCAACAAATAAACAACACGGAATGGCTAATAATGCTAACGATTCGTTGAGTCTAAAAACGGTTACACTTCCCTGAAATTCAGCAGCTTACGGATTATTAACTGAATGTTTGTGATTTTTATATGCAATCTTTGCAAAATGTTCAGGTTTGGTTCCATATTTTTTCATATGCTCAATGCCAGCATTTCCAAAAATCTGGGGTGCCATGGGGGCCCCAGTTATTTCAGTCATATTTCCCATTGTTGTAATATGCTTTTCCATTGGGTTAGCGCGGTCAAAGTACTTCGCCGATAGAGATCCACGTTCCATTTTCTCAAATCCAAATGCTAAGACGCAATCAACATTCCCAGCTTCAATTATTTGCTTCGCAAGAAAAATTGCACTTGATCCAGTTGAACAGTTGTTGTTTACATTATAAACTGGAATACCAGTCATTCCAACTTCATATAAAGCGCGTTGTCCTGACGTTGAGTCACCGTAAACATAAGCAGCAACAGCTTGTTGGATATCAGAATAGTGAAGTTTTGCGTCTTTTAACGCTTTTGTTATTGCTTCCTTTGCCATATCTGGATAACAAATGTCGGTTCGACGACCAGGCTTCTCGAACTAGAAATTATAAAGAATTACATAGTATATTGGAATTTTAAGACGGGCGCCATAACTGAGCGCTTCTTATATCAAAAGTTTTGCGGCTTCCTTAAGTATAAAACTTTAGGTGATTTGAGCCTATTGGAACTTCGTTTATTATAGTATGATTTAAACCAAATATTCCGAAATAGCAAAGAATGAGCTTATAAAAATGCAATTTCGAATTAGTGGCTTATACCCCAGATTACCAACCATGAGTCAAAATGACTCCTGAAAAATCCCCCTTTCCTTTGAGTTCACAGCGATCTCTGTCTGGGTATGCTTTCCCCAATCAGTCGTCCGTGCGTCTTCATTGTTGTAGGGTTATTGGAATCTTCGCTATTCTTTGCCGTCAAAATGACTCATGGTTGCACTTTTGAGTCAAAATGACCCACGTTTCGTGCTAATTCCCAATTTTAATGTTTGTTAAAATAAATTCCTATTTATGTATAGAAAAAATAGAAGAAAATCAATATTTAACAATAGAAGACAACGAAGAGGATCTTTTACGAATTTTACGAGAAGATAATTTGGAAATGGATGATTTTGATTCTGATGATTCAGATATCGATCCCGATTTTATGGCACCAGTAATTGTTGACGAGGAAGATGAAGACGCTACCGTTTCCGATGAAATCAGGAAGATAGAAGAAATGGGAGCAAAATATACAGCAAAAAAGAGGAGAACTATCAAAAGCGACGTTCCATTTTCAAAGCGTGCAAAATTGTTCGTTGGCAGCTCAAAAGATCATCCAGAAATAGGGTCTCTAGACTCACCAGTTCTCACACGAAAGGATGACAGAAATTGAAATACAAAAACCCGAAAAATTTCAGTCTTAACGAATTACTAATTTTAGCAACCGCTCAAAAGGATCACCTTACTGCAGAGCGCTTATTCCAGCAAAAATACTGTGGCGTACAAAGTTACAAAGCCTGCATGTCGCGCACTCGATTTAATTTCTTGACTAATTGAAACCCAATGACAACGAAATAGCAAGCTTGTGTCAATTGAAGATATATGAAATACCTTGGTTGAGATTTCTAAAAAGCATTAGAAACCCAGAAGCTTTCTCACCGTCGACAAACAACTAGTTGGGTTTAGCGAAAAATGTCCACATCCTTTCAAAACCTAACCAGTACGGTCCAGATTCAAGGGGATGCACGATAGGGTATCCCCCAAATCAGATTTCCCTTTTTGTCTCGGCAGGATGAACACTGAGATATATAAGGCTTCATCCTGCTGTCTTGTTGGTAAAACTTCCGTGCCTGGTGCAGTTGCTCCCTGTATTTTACGACTTCATAGACCTGTTGGTTTTCCCAGGCTTCCTGCTTCCGTCGTTCGTTCTTTATCAAGTCGCTTCTCCGTTCGACGCAGTCCTTGGTAGACATCTGCGCGTGCCCGCGTTCTTTGAGAATGCAGCATTACTCGGCATGCGGCATTCTTCCGTTCCGTAGATTACATTCATCGTCAAACCAGCCGTTCCGACTTTTCTTGCGGTTGGGGCCAAGTATCTTTGTGGCCGAATCAATGATAACGTTCTGCAGGCGATTGTGAAGATCATTTCTCAATGCTTCATCTCCAGGACATCTGTTAGCTGCGGTTACTGTTGCATCCATTTCACCCTTGCTACGGAAGGCTATGTTATGAATGCCTTAAGTATTCACTCACCTGATTGTCAGAGGGGATTGTAGGTGGTGTTTTGTTTTCGGGCTCGGAGCACTATGCCAACCAGATAGTGATCCGAGTCTATAATCGTCTCCCTATATGTTCTGACATTTATTAAGGCTGAGAAATGGCGCGTTCAATCGGTACGTGGTCAATTTTGTTGAAAACGGTCCCGTCTGGAGAGGCCCACCTATGTTTGTGGATCGCTTTCCGCGCAAACCAGGTACTTTCAACAGCCATTTCGTGCGATACTGCTAATTGAATAATCCGCAGTCCGTTATCATTGGTATCCCTATGTAAGCTATGTGAGCCGACGTATGGCCTGAATACGGGCTCCGCCCCTACTTGACTGTTTAAATCTCCAGGAATGATTTTGATATTATACTTGGGACAAGCTTCGAGGGTCCGCTCAACTGGCTCGTAGAAGATATCCTTCTCCGACTCTGCAATCTCCTCTGTAGGAGCGTGAATGTTTATGAGGCTTATATTTCCAAATTTTCCTCGCAAACGCATAGCGCATAGCCGTTCGCTTATATTTTGAAAGTCGATAACAGCAGGTTTCATTTTTTGACTGACTAAGAAACCTAGTCCGAGCAAATGCTTTACAGGATGGCCACTATAATATGGTGTAGTGGCTCTTCTCCAGGAAACCGGTCCTTGTCCAACGGGGGGCTAGCTGCTTGGCAGGGAGCGCATATTCCACGAGAAAAAGCGCAGGTCGTTATTTCGTTGTCGTTGCCGGGTTCGTCGTTATAAATTCCATTCTGTCCGAGGCTCCATTTGTGGCTTCGTAAAGTTGGTTTTTCGTGTAAAGTTGTTAGCTGTACCCAACCTGGAGGACCAGTTGGTATAATTTGTTCCGTTTTTTGGCGCGGGAGACTCGCCTGCATCCTTCTCCGTCTGCAGTTTTTCGTTAAGAAAGAGTTCTCAGCCGTCACCACCTGAAGGTGGAGATAGGGTTTGGTAGTAGAACTACAGTTCAGCAGGCGTTTCCCAGGTTTTATGCTCCATCGTGCGTACCAAGCCACGTTTCGTCCTGGGAACTATACTACCCTTTGACGATCTTTTAGACCCAGTGGAAAATGTGGTCACCCGTTAATCACACGCACTCATCAAATTTCGTGACAATTGGCTCAACCGTTTCCAAGTAAATCGGGTGTGACAGAGAGACAGGCAGACATTGAGTCAATTCTAATGTTTCACACAAAATCTTAGAAAGTCATTGTAGAATAGAATTTGAGGGGGTCATCCCGTGTGTCGGATCTGCGGAATCGATTTTTTTTTGGCATCAATTGCATCTAGATATAGTGTAGAATATATGGGCAAAGTGATTTTTTGATATTCGGAGTCATTCGGAAATTATAGTGTTAAGCACGTGATAAGTCACATGCTAGATTTATGTCGATCGCCGTAATAAATCTCGTATTTATCGGTCCGAATGACGTTTGAATAACGCTAAAAGGACAAGAACTGAATCCAAGGCTTTACTTGTATTTCTTCAAGAAACCTAAGGTTTATGGACTAGGTATAGCAGATTAATGGTTAGTTAAGTTTTCATGGCTAAAAATCGCGTTCTACTTTTTAAAAGCGTTTTTTTTCGAAACTGCTTGTTGAAAATCGGCTGCCACAATAGCCCAAAATCTACCCAACGAAATTCTTTGAAATTTTCACGACTTCAGAACATATTTCTACGGTCCGCAAACTAAGATAATTGCGATTCATTCAGTAGTTTTTTTTTATTCATTGAAGAAGCCGTAAAAAACACCAAAATTAAAAAAAAAAGTTTAACAAGGCACCAAAAATTTAGTTTTCAATATATTTTAATAATCCTAGTTTGCGGACTGTAGTTAAGTCTGTACGTTAAAATGTCGTTTACTTTTTTTCTTTAAGATGACCACAGCGCCCTCTAGCGTGGCAGCAGAAAAACACCTTTTTTTGCAGATGGGTGTATAAATTGCTCTGTATTTTAATAATTAACTATGCTATCAGGCTGGAAACATTATTACGCATGCTCAAGATATTAGTAAATATATGGTGAAAAATTCGTATTTGTATCTTTATCCAGTTCTTTACAAAAAATTTCTAAAAAAGCCAAAAAACGGGCTTCACACGGGATGATCCTCTTAAGCAATCAAACCCAACTACTTACGATATTTTATTATAGTATTTTATTGAGCATCCTTTCGTTTTCGTAATTTCTATCCTTCTTCTTGGTAAACTTTTATACAATTTTCTAATTAAATTGTTTAGGATAAGTGAGGGATCCTAAGCCCACAACCACTTGTTGGACCGGACCAAATGGAGAGCCACTTACTCCCACGTCTCTTTGGTCAGCGGATCCCTCGTTTGGGGCATGGCACCCAAGCATTACAAAAATTATAGGACAAACGGTTTCGTCCAGGGCAGAGATGAGGCAGCGTCTGAAGAGTTGCCTCTGCCCTGGACGAAACCGTTTGTCCTATAATTTTTGTACATGCAAAATTAGCATCTACCACACTGAAGGCATATAATGTATACTTGCAATTCAGCAACAGAAACCTGTACGGAATCTACCTTCCTCTACCAAGTTGACTGGAAGAAACTACTTTGAATTGAGGAATGATTCGCTACCAGGATCCATAAAACGAGTAGAGAAGGCCCTAAAAGAATGCTCTCTAGTGGTTGATGACCCAGCCCGGCTACGGTTGCCAAACCCCTCTTTACCCTAAATTAGATACCAACCAAAAATACACACATCAGGCAATGAGATGGAGATTATTGCAGATTCTAACTCCTCTACTTACAACATTGAGTGATTGGTTGAGGAATGCCAAAAATTGGGGTCTATCAACGGGAAACAATCTGTCAAAAATTCGAAAGACTTGATTGGAAGATTGAGTGTATTGGGGGGGCTTTGGCGGATAATGAACGCCTAGTGTCATTTGATGCCAAAGCACAGGCAGGCAATCACAAAATTTAAAGAGTGGCTAGTACGGTTTGGTTCGACACCAGAATGGAGGAGAAAAGCTAAACAATATGCGAGGTTGGCTTTCCTCTGGATGAAAGAAAATTATTTCACATTAGGGGAAAATACTTCAAGACAACCTCGGATGTAGCGATGAGCAATCCTCTCTTCCCACTCCTAAGTGAAATCTTTATGTCATCACTGGAGGAGAAAATGGAGCAGGATGGATTATTGCCAAATATATGATTGAGGAACATGGATGACATTTTGACAGTGATCCTGTACACAAGTATCCATAATATGTTGGATAAAATCAACACGCTACACCCTAAATAACCTTCACTCATGAGATTGAAGTTAACAACCTATTGCCTTTCCTAGATATATTAATCAAACGTCCAAACGGACAATTTTCTTTTTCTATTTTCAGGAAACCCACCAGCACCCAGCGTACAATCCCGGCCTCCTAACAATTACACTCAAAGAGGAGAACAACCGGAGCGAAAAACTCTACATTATGGACACTGCAAGGAGGAACGGGTACACCAGCACCACCAAAGACACGATGATCAGGAGACACGCACGAAGGTTAGAACGTAGTAATTTCACTACACTGTACACCCAACAATCGACCTCTACCGCTTTCAAAAGGTCAAGTGTCACCTTCTCAAATCTGTTCAAGCATATAAAACGGATATTGAAAAGGTTCAACATACAACTGGTAGGATTAAGTCGTATCTACCAGCTAAAATCCCAGCTGGCTAGGAAAAAGGACCGAAAAACGGTAGAGGAGTTGAGCGGTATATATAAATTCGTTTGCTCAGATTGTCCGAAGGTATATACGGGACAAAGTAAAAGACTGGTAACTACTAGGGAACACATGAAGGAGGCAGAGTTGGCTGTCAAGTACTCCCGAAAACCTACAAAATCTATGGTGGAATGCGGCCATAAAATAAGCGCCGATGATTTGGAAGTGTTAAAACAGGTAAGGAAAATTAACCAGGTGGACGCCTACGAAAACTCCTATATATCTACACTAGCGAGAAAGAAAAAACAAGTTTTTTTTATTATTTCGAGAGTTTTGAAGTATTGTACGCTTGGTATGGTGCACGATACCGTGTAAAGTGACATAAAAATTGGAAGAGGCCAGCATTGCTCAGCAGACAAGAGAAAGTTAATAATAAAGTTATTGTCCGAAAGAAAACATATAGTTAAATAAGGGAGATGCTTAGTGCTGAAAATGGTTTCAAACTGATAACCAATGCGATATTTTACAGCACTATTTTTTATTATGATAGTAAAAATATATTAAGGGTGAAAAAGGCAAAAAGATACTGAAATGTATTTCCATTTTCTACATCTGGCAACAATGCTACTACCACTACTTCGAAAAGGTAAAACATATAGCCAAATAAGGGAGATGCTTGGTGCTGCGAATGGTTTCATAACCAATGCGAAAAACTGGTCGTTGCAAGCCGAAAGCCGCGAATGAAATCCGTGCTGAACCTGCTAATTGCTACTTCAATCATAAGAAAGTTCTTATTTTCGGCAAACTTAAAGGCGAGAACCCCAAGGAAAGTATCATTGTTGAAGGGTATATATTTGAAACCAGCTTGCCAAAAAAATTTATAAACAAACCAGATAACATTTAGCGCAATGAGTGATAGCGCAATAGTGATGAGACGAAATTTGATACCAGCAAAGAAAAACAATATGTCAGATTGCCTCCAAAACAAGCATTTCGTGCGAGGTTTAACACGAAGATGATCAAGCACGGCTGTTTCAAAATGATGCTATGGGGATGCTTCTCCTGAAATGGGGTTAGATCTCTCTATTAGAGGCCGTTAAGTTACCTGAAGGGAAATTGCCATTGCGCTGGGTCTTCAAGTAGATAATGACCCTAAGCACAAATCCAAAAAAGCAAGATTGGTTTCGTGCCCATATTAGGATCACGGAGTGACCAGTGCAATCACCGGACGTTAATCCAATAGAATATCTTTGGATAGATGTAAAGAAAGGAGTCGGGGACCCAAGATCAAAAAATAGCTAAGAGTTATGGCAAGTTGCAAAAAATACTTGGGAATCCACACCGCTAATTACAAGATGCCGCCCTCTGATAGGATCTTTGAGGTCCAGATATCAAGAAGTAATTAAATTTCATGGTGGAGCTACTTCATATTGAATGTAATACTAATATTTTTCTTATAGGAACATATCCAGACTTACTAACATACCTTTCCTCTATTTGTTTTTATTTTTTCGAACAGTCATTTTCCGACTGAAAGTAGCATTTTTGCTAGATGAAAAAAATGGGGATACATTTCAGCATCACTTTGTGCATTTTTTTACCCTTAATAAAATAATAAAAATTGATGCTGTAAAATGAATCTAAATATATTTTTTAAAACATATTCACTTGTTACTTTGGTTGTTCTTATTATTCCGAACACGAACACATATGCCGGTCTCCATTAATTGATATTCAAATAACTAAAAAAAAAGAAAACCGAAAATGCTCTGCTATTCATTTAAGTTCACTTTATATGATGATATCAGACACGTCTCAAGGTACAATAAATAGAATGAATTTAAGGGGAGTGGATTTAATGGAAGTTTTCAGGTAAATTTCCAAAATATGGTAATATACTACTATTAATATTAAGCGGGAAACACAATTAAAATGCGTGCGTAATTTGCACGAGAGAAGCCCCGATCCACACCCAGTTGCAATGTTCAATGAACATTCCAGGTCGACAAAGTTCGCTTTACGTCGGCAAGGTTCGTTCTGTTGATAGATTACGCCACTTGCAATTTGGCGACGGAAAGGGAAAAACCATCAACGGTGACTATTACATAGTGTTATTGGAGCGTTTGAAGGATGAAATTGTTGAAAACGGCCCCATTTGAAGAAAAAGACAATGCCCCGTGTCACAAATCAATGAAAACGATGGAAAATTGCATGAATCGGGCTTCGAAATTTTATCAAATTTTTTTTTTCTATGTTATCCTACAAATTTTCCAGCCCAACTATTGTTACGATCATTTGAGCCTTGAGCCATTTTTCCTTTAACTCCATGAGAAAATTTTTAAGAAAAGACAAGAAAAAAACTCATTGATTCTAAAATCAAATTCGCAAAATAGAATGTAATCATATAAACCGAAAAGAGGGGGTTTCTAATTTTGGTCTAGACCTTAAATTAACCATGAAAATGATTATCCTTACTACCCAAAGAGTGGCGATTCGGAACTAGTATAAAACAAGTCGGGATACCGGAAGCCGGGTGCTTCAGGTTTTGTGTTCGTCTTATGTGAGAAACTCGCTATGCACGATTTTCCATTCGTACATAGCTAAGGATACAAAACATTTCGTCATCTTTTACCAAACCACAAGATATATTAAGCGTACATTACAATCAAAGACATAAATACTGTGTTCACTCTAAATAAACAAACATCGTCTCCTACCGCATGACTATGCATGCATATATATGTGCACATTTAAATTGATGTAACTCATCTTCACGCATTTCAACTTTACTCCGTGCACAAAAGCATACATATACATGTTAATTACGTAAATTAAAAACCACTGGCAACAGCACATACACATGTGCATCTAGAGTAATTGACACTGAAATGCAAATAACTAAAAAAAAAGTCAAGAAAGGAAAACTGAAACGTTCCCATCTATTCCGCCAGTCACATAAGTTCACTTTATATGATGGATGACGTCATACATCTCCTGTGTGCCATGACTTTACCTAAAGTGCGAAACTTTCACCTTCTATAACTGTGTCAATAATAATGGAATTGCCTTCGAACTTTTCACGATTATGTCCTATATTATCGCCTATGCTGACGTCAAATTATATTCCTTTGAAGGGTAATATTCTATTATTAACTTTATTTGTGTAGATATTGGAATGGGATGTATTTCAACACCTAGATTTCATATATTTGCATCGGTGTTTTTTTTTCAGACTTTTCGGTTGGGTAGGTTCTAAGGACGAGACCTGTTTAACTGTTTGGGGCGCACATGTTGTGCCTATCTCCCCTATGTTTTACCCAATATCAGAAAAAAAGACAGTTTCGGAAAGCAATAACTGAGCCCTTTCATGTGATATCCCGTATGACTATGTTCTATGAAAAGAAAATTTACACCTTCCTTTCGCATGTATGAGGAGCCCCCCTTAAAGTTCAACACAAAATGGCGCCACTAGCTGCATGTAAAGGGACACACAGATCACATGTTCTCCCCAAATCTCGGAACAATCGGTTCATCCGTTTCTGAGTAAATTGGGCGTGACAAACAGACATTGAACCGATTTTAATAAGATTTTGTGTTTACACAATTAAAAATACATGGCCTGGAATGGCAAAAACACCGTGCATTCTTTTTGCGCCTTTGGAGCGCATCTTTTAACCTTTAACTGGTAATGTGGGCTCCAAGTGGACTCCAGGGCACACTTTTTTTTGCTCCAAGTCGACTACAATAATAAGTCAATATATAGTGAATGATTTATGGTAAAAGTTAATTTGACCCAATTTGAAAGAAGCATTATTATTTAAAAAGAAGTCACTTTGTACCTCTGATACCAGCAATGGAATTATAAATATCGATGCTAGTTAAGGGTTAATGTTGATTTAAATGTGAATATAAAGGAATATATTCCACTGATACGATGGGCTATTTCCACTAATGCCTTGCAATGGTAACAGAGACATGAGGTTGAATGGGAAACGTAACCGGGCTGCTTTGGAAGCAACCTTATTTGTACTTCGAAACTTTTTTTTTTGCCTATTGTATTGACCTCCAACATACAGCTACCAACGCAGATTAATTTTCGTAGAATTATCAGTCCTTCCAAAAGAAATTTCACAATACGCAATTTACAAACGCATGTACACTTTTTATTATTATAAGTGAAATTGCCCGATGATCTCTGACGGACACTCTTATCTCATATTCATATCAGGTTATTGCACGGTTTATCACTTATACCCGAGCAAAGTTCGAAGATTGTTGCCACCTTTGAACCGACAATCTATTCACAAAATTTGTTTGAAGCTTGACACTGCTTGCGTTACTGTATATATGCGCATATGTATATGCTTTAAACGATCTTTTACCTTAGTCATTCCACAGCCAATAACGTAAACCCGCCTTTTCGCCATTTTTTACACTCCCTGAAGTTAAATTTACGAAAAAACTCAAATTGTTGAAGCAATTGTCCGGCAACAAACTCACACGCACTTCTCGCAAGTAAAATGACACTCTATTCCCTGTCGGCTATTATTTATATGTAAAGCCGCAGCAGCAAAATTGCAACAGATTAAAGGCCCAAACACAAACACGATGCGTGCGAAATGCGGACGAGAGAAGGGCCAAACACAACAGCGCAGTGGCTGCGTGCGTTCGGGGCGAGAGAGCTGTCAAATGAAGTTCATTACACGGACTTGTATGAGGCAATATACAACAACTCCGCTGCGCAATGCGCCACGCAAAAAAGTTCAGAAAATTGAGCTTTTGCAATGCGTGACAGATAATAGTTTGTTGACACTTCACGTCATTTGCAATATGGCGGTGCTTTCCATTTTCGGCTGCAATTTTTGAATATAAATAATTTGATTGCATTCGTTTTGAGAACTACGGAAGGCACTATTTGCGTTGCAACCGTTAATTATTAATGTCACTTGCATTAGTTCCATCGCTTCCATTCATAAAAAAATAATTTAAGCAGGAGGTATTAATGGCATTTATTGTATGAATTTCATAACATAAAATATAGGAAGATGCATACGCTAATTGTAGAAACTTGAAAATTATGTGCAATCCCGCGATTTTGTCCGCGCACAATCGATCTGCGTGCATATTTTATCTTATGAACATCATAAAATTAAATGCCACTGAGAGTGCACATACTTTCGGCTTAAATTTAGTTTTTATGAATGGAAGCGGCGGAACTAATACAAGTGCCGTCAATTTAATCTGTCATCAGAACGAACCTTGTCGACATGGAGCGAACTTTTCCGATCTGGAATCTTCATTGTATATTGAAGCTGCGTGCATATTTCATGTTATGAAAATTATGCCACTAAGGCCACTCCGGCTTAATTTAACTTTTATAAACAGAAGTGACGGAATTACTGCAAGTGACATCAGTAGTTAGCACTTCCAAATGAAATAACGCCTTCTCAAGCTTTTTCGAATTCAAATTAATTATATAAAAAGTAATTGGCGAAAATGAAAAGCACCGCCAAATTGCAAATTACGTATTCTGCCATCAGAATGAACCTTGCCAACGTGAAGCAAACTTTGCCAACCTGAAATCTTCATTGTACACTAAAACGGCGTCTTTTGAACCGCGCACGAATCCCATTTTATTTCCAACTTTACACATTTTACTTAGGAAAGGCGCGAGGTTGACAATCTAAAGTGTGAAGTACAATTGGGACAAATGAGCAAACTATCATCCGACCCAGGTGCTGTATTTAACACAAATACGGGCGATGCACAACTAACGCGAGAGTGAGGACGAGTTACGGCAGTTAATTTTTGAATTTTTTGAAAATTTATGGATTGGGCTCTGAGGTACACTGCCAGCCGAAGGTATGACACCTCTAAAAATTCAAAAACTACCGGTGGAAAGAAAACAAGTCGGAATACCGGATGCATCTTGTGTGGAAAATTTCCTATCCAACTTTTTCGATTCATACACAGCTAAAAATTTAATTGAATTGATATATCAAACTCTGCGATTCATGAGTTCACTTTACGTGATCATGATATCATACAAGTCTAAAATTGCGGTAAATTCACGTGAAACACAAAATTTTGATTAACTTTCTTAATAATAGTTGTGTTTTTTTTAAACCTATTATGTATGATACATAGGTGCGCCTGTAAAATCGTGACGAGACGACTCAGAGGCCGTGCATCTTCACAGATCCCGCGCCTTACCCTCTTATTGAAAATCATCCAGGAGTTATTTCGCCAGCAAGAGGATACTGATACCTTCCAGCAGCCCCTGAATGTGGCGCCGACCGCTAGTCACCAGGAACGAACTGCTGGAGATCTGCGGTCGAATAGGCGGCAGCAAAGCCCCGAGTCTGGACGCATATCGAATAAAGCCCCTGCTGAAATGTACATCCGATGTGTTTGCGGAGTGATTCGAAACGTGCGAAGGTATCCTTCCTGTATGGGTTAAATAAGCTTTTAATTCTTTTGAACATTAATAATTTTTATTATTACCGTCAGTCAACTTTTTGCCTTTTTTTGTAAACTTGGGTTTAACTCAAAAAAAGAGGAGTCCGGGAACTACAAAAGAGGGAGTAAGTTGCTCCCCAAGTGGTTCGGTCCGTCACTAAGTGGGTGCGGACTTAGGACTCCCAGCATCCTCAACAAAAAATATTATTTATTTACATCGGCCTGGTTTAGGTCTAGACTGATGACGGATTTCACTTAAATATAATTCGTACCCATTACGTGTTTGCGATTATATTTGAGTGGAGCATTTTCCATCCACCGTTACTTTCGGTCACGCTGCTCCCAGGGCAGAGGTGAGGCGGCGTCTGATGAGTTGCTTCTGCCCTGGACGAAACCGTCAGTCAACTTTTTGTGTTTTTTTTTGTAAACTTGGGTTTAACTCAAAAAAAGAGGAGTCGGGGAACTACAAAAGAGGGAGTAAGTTGCTCCCCAAGTGGTTCGGTTCGTCAGTAAGTGAGTGCGGACTCCCAGCTTTTAATCCTTTTGAACATTAATAAATTTTATTATTAATGATATTAAAAAGAGACTATAAAAGACAATGAACGGCGTCTTGCGGCACTGGAGGCGAAGATGGTGGGTCATTATAGCGGCCTTTAGCGTCCTGTGCCACCTTTCGAGCCTCCTATTGGACTGCGGATAGTACGCGATTGTTCGGTGTCGTTTAAAGTCGAGGAGTTTGCCTAATTCTGGTTCGTGATTATAATTACCGGCACACCAAAGCATGGAATCCATTCTCGACAGAGGGCCCCAGCACTAGATTGTGCAGTAATGCCTTTCAGATGTATTGCCTCAGGCCACCGCGTGAACCTATTGATGATTGTGAAGGATTACTTGAAACCGTGCGAGCTGAGTCTTACAAAGGGCCAATGATGTCGAGATGGATTGTGTGGGAACGCTTGGTGGACCGAGGGAACACTCCTACCTCTTTTCTCCCATGCTTTGTAGTTACTGGCATGCGATGCGCTGCTTCGCCCAAGAATTCATGTCCTTGTTCATGGACGGCCACAAATATTTTCGGGTGCGCCATTTCGTGAACGGCGTGAAATACTTCCTTTCGGAAACCGGCCGGAATATATGACCTTGGTCCCTTGTCTCCGGTCTCGCAGTATATACTGAATGTGGAGCTGAAAATAGAAAACACCCCAAATGTGTATTCGGAATTGACCCTCAAACTCTGATGAAATGCGTCGTCCTTCTGCGCTTCGGCGATTGCCGGAAAATCGACGGTGGCGGGGTTCTTGACTTCTGCAACACGTGGAAAAGCGTCAGCAGTTATTTTCTCCAGACACGTGTTGAATGTCAGAAGTGAAGAAGTGGCTCATAAAACTCAAGTGCCGAAGTTGGCGCGGGGCGGCTTTGTCAGGATTTTGTGTGAAAACAAAATTGAGTGGTTTATGGTCTGTGAACGGCCTGCCTGCAAGGGAGTATGGGAAGTACTTGATTGCGAGGTACGCAGCTTATAGCTCACGATCGTAGGTAATATTATTCCTTTGAACGGGATTCAGCTGTTCGGAGAAGAAGCTCAATGGCTGTCAGACTTGGTTCACTTTTTGGTAAAGAGCAGCCACCTATAGGATTTGTATGGGGAACCGGTTAGTTGTGGGGCGGGGCTGTAGTGTGCAATTGGTATGATTGGTCGTAAGGGTGGTGCTGTAGCGTGAAAGTTGAATTTTTTGAAAGTTGATTTGTCATGTTCAGGCTTCCGATTTAAAGGGGTATGGAGACGATTTTGGTGTGGGTTTTATGGGATATGTTTGACAAATTGGTTTTGAGCTGTGGAGGGCCCTTAAAGAGCTGTTTGTTGGGTTGTGGCTTTTTCTAGAATTTCCAATTGCAATTTTATGTAAGGGTGGTGTTACAATATGAGGGTCGTGTTTTGTAAAATTTATACTTTGATGCTAAACTTTTTTATTTGGTGTTTTATGGAGCATCAAGATAGATTTGGCGAAATATTTTTTAAATTGTACTTTGTATGGTAGTGACCCACCTAAGCATAGTCGCATAAAGAAAATAGTTTCAAAAAGGAATTGGAGAAGATAGGTTTTCGATCGTGATGCCGATGGTTGCTTGGCGCCTGCTGCTGATTGGCTGGGGTTAGGAACATGGTGTTGCCGGACAGGTTTATTTTGCGTGCAAGATTGTGCGGAGGCGGAGTCTATGAAAGAAATACTACATTGTGGTCTCTCTTTTCCTTTCACGAGTAAGCGAACAGTATAACGGGTGGAATCTAGGTGAATGTTTGCAAGCAGGTTGAGAAGAAAGATTAGACAGTATGTTGTCGTATCGCTTTTATTTTCGAAGTGCATGTGTATGGTAGAACGGATAGGATCTAGTGGCGGTAGGATTGTCAATGGGGCTTTTTCTGCGTCTTAAAATACCCAGTCAGTGTACATTTATTTCGACTGAATAAATGAAACAAGTTCACGTATTTAGTCTGAAATCTTTATTATCAAATTTTTACATTGCAAAGCAAAATCACCTCTACTTATAAAATATCAATATTCAATTTTCATGTGAATTAATGCATAGTGCATGTGCTCCCTTGATCGTTGACGATATCATAAGCCTTGTAGATATGTGTGAAAAAGCCGCTCGTGTTTTTAAAATTTCAATAAGGTATACATCCGGGTACTAAGCTCTAATTCACAAAATCCGCCTGGAATTAAGTTCCCTTGATAATCCTTAAAAACGTAAGCTCGAGGTTCTGTTTCTTTTACCACATGCACTTTAAATAATTCTGTAGATCAGTTTGGAGTATAACCCTTCTCAAAGACATGTTTATGCTCGCTTATTCGAATAACCGTATTCGCGAAATCGTTGAAATAACCGTGAATTAAGCCGGATTTGCCAAAAACTGTGTTCATCAAGGAAGCGCCCTCTCACCACTCCTCTTTGTTCTTGTTATCGACACCGTCACACGGGATATCCAACGTCCAGCGACCTACACACTGCTTTATGCAGATGATGTTTTCCTAGCATCTGATAGCAAAAATTATCTCCAGCAACTTGTCCAAAAATGGAATGATCGCCTCATGCAACACGGTTTCAGATTGAATCTAAAACAAAACTGAATTTTTGACAACCGATCCCCATGAAACAGGCACAATCACTGTCAGCGGCAGTGATCTGCCCAGTACTGAGCGATTTAAATACCTCGGGTCAACGCTATCAGTCTATGGGGAACTGCGTTATGAAATTTCTTCCTGCATTAACGCAACCTGGATGAAGTGGTGTTCTATAAAAGACAATGAATGGCGTCTTGCGGTAATGGAGACGAAGATGTTACGCTGGACTAGTGGCGTGCCACGTTTTGGTCACATGCGAAATCAGGATATCCGCGATCGTTATGGGGTTGCACCGATTGTGGAAAAGTTGCGAGAGAGCCGTCTTCGATGGCAGGGTGACGCAATTCGTGCTAACGAGAATTCACTTGCCAAGATTGGTCTGAACATCGAAGTCGATGGTAAACGACCAAAAGGCAGGCCCAAACAACGGTGGCTTGATACTCTGGATGGGGATTTGAAAGATTCGAGATTGCGCCCAGATCCGGCATTCGATAAAGCCAAATGGCGAAACCGATCACGACGAGCCGACCCCGCGTGTGAACGGGACAAAGGCTGAAGAAAAAGAAGAAAATTCGAATAAAACTTCCTACTTTATATCTTGGTTTAGACGATACTCTTTCTTTCTTGTACACAATGTATATCAGATCTATCTCGTTGGAAGTACTAACGTCCACAGATCTCATTTTGATAGTGCGATGTTGGGTTGTATTATATTTTCGTACTAATTTTTTACATGTTCGGATCCATTTGTAGTTTTCCTTCACGCTGAATTCTTCCCACATAAGACTTTTAAGAGTTGAACAATTGAGGACTTTAACGAACTATATGTTGAGTAGTGATTTATTTCATATTTTTTTTTTCATTCTCTGTCTGTAGATTTCTACGAGCACGTTATTGGGATAAAATTTCTTGCATAACTTTAGTAACTACACAACGGCTTTATTCTTAACAGGTTATGCCCAAGCGTATTTGGAAAGACTATCAATTACTGTAAGTAGAAAACTGATAACGCCCAAGCGTATTTGGAAAAAACTATCAATTACTGTAAGTAGAGGACTGAATCCTTGGTTTGGACAGGACTTTTCGGACTATAGCCCAGGTTGCAAGGATAACCGCTTTTTGCATCTCCATGTATAGTTCAGCCCTAAGATCGAGCGTTTTCAGCGCTTTGTGTAAGTTCAGCGGGACTAACCCCGTCGCTGAAATTACCACTGGGACTACTTCCATCTTTTGTAGTCTCCAAGTCTGCTTCATATCGTCTGCCAAGGGACCGTAGTTCCGGATTTTTTGTTGCTGTTTTTCAACAGTGTTCAGAAGCAGAACTAGATCGGGTCTGTTATGATTAACACTGTGGTCGGTGGCAATAGTGTGATCGCATAGAAAAACTCACGAAGAGAATGCACTTAATCGTAGTGCAACGTTTTTAAATCAAGTATCCCCCTTCCTCCTTGATGACGTGGGATAGTGATCCTCAATTTTTCGGCAGTTCTATTGTGCATGTTGTTGTTTGTAAGAACTACCCTGACCCGTCTATTGACAGATTCTAAATCAGTATTACTCCACTGTATCACACCGAAAGTGTATAGAAGGACGGGAATAGCGAAGGTGTTGATTCCCGTACAGCTCAGTTTTAAGGACAAGATTCAGACGCCGTTCAAATTCCCCCAGCAACTTAGATTTCATAATTGCCACAGCAGGTGTTGTTGCTTGCAATATGCCGAGGTATTTGTAAACGTCGTCCGAATCCATACCCTCAATTCGGATATTATTATGGCTGTATCCTTCCTTGTCGGTATGTTTTCCTCGAACAATTGTTTTAATGCGACATTTTTCCAAACCCACCTGTATGCCGATATTCCTGCTGAACAGCAAGGAGCGAAGTTAGTTCTCGTCTTTGGCATACAATTTGATGTCGCTAATGTACATTAAATGGCTTAATGCATATTTCGACAATATGCCATGTTTGACTTGGAACCCATATCTGCTCTCATACAAAAGATGGGACAGTGGATTCAAAGCCAAACAAAACCTGGGCTTAAAGAAAATGCCACGCCTGACTGGTATCTCTCCTGATGTTTGTGAGGATACCGATAGCTTCGTGCTCCAATGCTTCATTACTATTCTTAGAAGAAGAACGACATTCGGGTTGATTTTATACAAGCGTAACACTTGTAGTAACCACGAATGTGATATGGAGTCAAAGGCTGATTTATAATCGATGTAGGCTGTCGAGATATTTCTTGCTTTACAGATACCGTATCGATTATAAGCTGTTCTTTGCAGCCTCGGAAGCCTTTTGCGCATCCTTTTTGCTCCTCAGCTATCAATCTATGAACATCAAGATGTTTTGAGATGTTCGCGCACAGAACTGAAGTGAAGACCTTGTAGATGGTAGGAAGACAAGTAATTGGTTGATATTTTGAAGGGCAAGAGGCACCCTGTTCCTTGGGGATGAGGAAAGTTATCCCCTTGGTGAAAAATTGTGGAACTAAATCAGGATCGGCAATCATTTGATTAAATTGATTTGCCAATATCCTGTGAGTGCTCTTGAACCGCTTTAGCCAGAAGTTGTGAATCTTGTCAACTCCTGGCGCCTTCCAGTTACCTGCCTTGTCAAGGGCTGCTTCTACGTCCATTTCAGTTACGTCAGGCATGGTCATTTCGTATGAACGCATAAGGTGTGGGAGCCACGTTGCTTCTAAATTGCAATGGCTGCATTAGCTCCAAACACTTCTCCAGAAGTGTTCTGCCTGATTCAGATCGAGGTTACTTTCCCTATCTGAGTTGGTGAGATTTTTGTAGAATTCCCGTTGGTTCTGGAAGAACCAGGTGTTATCTGTTCTTCGCTGAAAGCTTTTTTGATACCTATGGATGCGATTGGAGCATACCGCAAGCTTCTGCTTCAGCACCTCGAGGATTTCTTCGATTGGCATATTATTGGACAGATGGTAGTTTCCAATGATGTTTGCAACGTATTTGTGTACTCTTAGTGATGAATTTCCAATAAGTGCTTACGTGACACGGTCAATGTCCTTTCTCAACTTTTCGACTCTTTTGTTGTTTCCAAACACCCAGAACGGTAAAGTCCTTCAGCGAATACCTCTGTTATTCGGTCTAAGATGATGATTATGAAGAAGAATAACCGTGGCAGCTGCAGCGTAGATCAGACAGTGAATCTCTGTAGCAGTAATCTCGCTAGCCAAACGATCAGCCAAAATTCTGCCAACGGCAGCAATGATGTTAGTAGTTGCCGAAGTAAACTTCAGTTTTGGGATCTTTGGCCTAGCGTCTGGGAGAATCTCAGCATATTCTGTGAATGCGACCTGGAATGCGGTCAAAGCCTCATTATAAATTGGGTCGACATCCCCAGTTACTAAGCTTCTCATGATCACTGGGTTCATGGAGTGTCTTATAAGTGGAGTATTCGTGTTGCTCCTTTGTTCAGTACGGTAAGTTGGTGACTCAAGACCGAGCTCAAGTGAAACCTCTTGGAATATTTGTTGCCTAGTTGGTAGGCCAACTCGATTATTTTTCACGATCACCCGGTATTGATTGACAACGCTCTGCTCCGGAACATGACATAGTTCCGGGAAGCGGGTTATGAACGCGTCATGGAGTCGGTGTCGGTACCCTGATGGATTCCGTTCCAAATCCGTGACACGGTAATAGGCGCGAACGATAAATTCGTTAAGTTGGTTCGTCCAAACCATACGACGCCTAGGTCTCCCGTCCCTGTTGGTTGACGGCATAACCGCCAACACATCCAAGGACGAAGAGCCGTTCTGGTGTTGTTCAACGACCCTTAACCGTCTTGGGTACTGTTTTCGTGTCCCTGGGGTCCCATCAAAAGAATTTGAAAAATTTTCCCCAATTTTGTTCCCACGAGTGTTGGGGAGGCAGTCAACCCTGCAACAGAGCCCCAATGTTGCAATGTCCCATGGTTACCTCCAAAGGTAGGGAAGGTATTTGGAGGGGAGCAGCTGAAATACAGTGTAACGTCACTGCAATTCATCCGATAGGTACGTCGATCCCTTCACCCCGGATTACGGATTTGTTAAGGAGGTTTACTCCCCCTGAACGGAAGAATCGGTAAGGGAGGACGAACACAAAGGGAAACGTTCTGCTTGTCCGCAGCTGACCCGGTGGGTCATGTCATTAACCGCAACCCATGACACGTGTCTGGTCGCATGCAGCTGTGCGTTTGCAACTCAAAAAAAATCTTAGAAAGACACGTCCGCCCTAGCTCCGCCTCCCGAACGCTGGCGCTACAGCGGCCGCGCATGCGATTCGCACCCACTAAAAATCACCCCTGGTCTTTCCAGCCGCGGGGCCACCAGGCATTACTTCGCCGGGTAGGTTTGCTCTTAGGCACTACTCCTTCTTTGTTCCTTCAGCAACTCCTCCTGCATTTGGATGATTGTGGAACCAACCGCAAGCCACTTCTCTTCGGACTGCAGCATCTCCGCAACCAAGCTCTTCGTGGTCACGCTCCTGTCCAGCACCTGGTTTAAACTCCTCTCCCTCGCAAATCGTGGGCAATGAAACGTCACATGCTCTGGATCCTCCGGGATGCCATCGCATCTGGGACAGTTCGGAGATTCATCCAACCCAAAGCGGTGCAGATACTGCATGTAGCAACCACCGTGTACCGTGAGAAACTGGGTAATGTGGTAGTTGGTCTCCCCATGTTTCCGCTCAAGACACACCCTAACGTTGACCATGAGAATGTGCGTCCACCGACCTTTTGTAGACTCGTCCCATCTGCGTTGCCAGAAATTATGCGACTCTGACCTTGCCGCATTTCTACGCTGTGCGTGCCCCTCCACATGTCTTGCATGGTACAGCACACTCATTTCTTTAGCCAGAATGTCGACAGGGATCATACGTGCCACCACCAATACTGGCTCATCTGATGTTGTTCTATAAGCACTGCAAACACTCAGCTGACTCTGCTTCCGTCTCCGATAGTTTGCAAGCGCCTCTGCCCACACAGGTGACGAGTAGAGCAGGATGGAGCGCACCACTCCGGCTAGCACTAACCTTCGGCAATGTTTCGGTTCACTTATATTTGGCAACTTTTTGCAAGTGCCGTGGTGGCCTTGGCTGCCTTTGGGCATGCATACTCTAGGTGTTCCCTAAAACTCAATTTGGTGTCAATTATTACCCCCAGGTATTTGATAGCCGGCTTTGATACGACCGTATGTCCACCGACCTCCACTTTTACAGTGTTATTTTTCCTGCGTTTAGTTATTAACACCGCTTCCGTTTTCGCGTCCGCCAAGGTCAACCCGGCCTTTTCTAGCAAGGACCGCTCTCACTGTTTCCATTGCGTAAACCTCCACATCTTCTGGGTGTTTTGCTGCAACAACCACAGCTAGGTCATCAGCAAAGCCGACAATCGTAGTCCTTTCTGGGACGGGAAGAGCAAGCACCCCATTATACATGATATTCCACAACAGGGGACCAAGTACCGATCCCTGTGGTACCCCGACTGTGGCAATGTATTCTTTGGGGCCCTCATCCGTCCCGTACCAGAGAGTCCTCTCTGAGAGGTAGTTTTCCACCAAATTCGCTAAGTATCCGGGGACACCTGTGTCAGCCAACGCCCCTTTAATTCTATTCCAGTTGGCTGAGTTGAATGCGTTTTTGACATCCAACGCCACCACGGCACAGCAGCCGCCAGTAATGAGGGCACCTTTTGCCAGGTTTACCACCAAGTCAGTTGCGTCCACCATACAGTGGGCGCGTCGTAAACCAAACTGGCGTTCCGACAAACCATTGCTGGCTTCGACGATGGGTAGGAGTCTGTTGATGATGACCCTCTACATCATCTTCCCCATTTTATCCAACAAGCAGATAGGACGATACGACGCTGGGTTTCCAGGTGGCTTGCCTTCTGCTGCTTCGGAAGCAACACCAACTTTTGCTTTTTCCACTGGGCAGGGAATATTCCTTCTTTTAGGCACGCCTCGAAGGTGTTGGCGAAAAGGCCGGGCCTTATCTTCATTGGCAGTTTCAAAGTTCGGTTGGGGATGCCATCCAAACCCGGGGCCTTGTTGTCATCGACTCTACCACATATTTCCCGCAGCTCCTCCACAGTTGCAAAAGGTATTATGCCGTCATTTAGCTGCACGACCATTTACCTTCCCCTATTTTCGTGGTGACGGAACAGAGTGGTAACAATCAGGAGGCGCGGACAGGTCACCCACGAACCCTCTTCCCAGACAGGTCAAACCCACGAACCCTCTTCCCGCCCAACCGGTCCGAGGGGCGATCAACCTAAGGATGGGCTGAAGGTTACATCCGAAGGCCCGCATCACAGCGATGATGCGTTTTAACGCAAAGTGTGTGCGACCATGCGAAAATGTATTACTACACCCCGATTGTCGCAAACACTTCAGCCAATGAAGCAGTGGTTCTACACTACAGAGACATGGATCTTGAATCGAAGACAGTGCGGATCAAGACTGAAACCTATTAGGTCAGATTGTTACCAGACAGGACTCTTCGGACTATAGCACAGGTTGCACGAATAACCGCTTTTTGCATCTCCATGTATAGTCCAGTCCCAAGATCGAGCGTTTTCAGCGCTTTATGTAAGTTCTGCGGCACTAATCCCGTCGTTGAAACTACTACTGGGACTACTTCCATCTTTTGTAGTCTCCAAGTCTGCTTCATATCGTCTGCCAAGGGGCCGTAGTTCCGGATTTTTTCGTGTTGTCTTTCAGCAGTGTTCCGGTCCAACGGTACGGCTACATCAATTATAAAGCACGCTCGTTCTTCCTTCAGAAGCAGAACTAGATCGGGTCTGTTATGATTAACACTGTGGTCGGTGGCAATAGTGTAATCCCACAGTAGTTTGACCCGATCATTTTCCAGGATTCTCTGCGGAGTATACTTATAGTAAGGATGGTAGGTTGCCACTAAGTTATACTTCAACGCAAGGTTTTGATGGAGAATTTTGCAGACGGAGCTATGCCGATTGGTGTACTCGGTACCGCTCACACATCCTACACACAGATGTTATGTGTTGGATTGCCGTTTATAATTTTTTGTTGGGAGCGAAGCATCCTGAATTGAAGTTAGGAATATTTTGGTCTCATAGAACAGTACACCATTAGTCAACCATTTGTTGGAGGCTTCGATGTCAATGCCTGATAACAACAAATTTTTGATATGACCTCCGTGAATGGGTTTCTCTTTCCACATGTCGATCTTCTGTTGGACTGAAGTAACATTCGACATGGGATCCCATTCTCTGCTTCTCAAGTTCAAAGGAGATAATTTATTATCTGCCATGACGGTAGCCTGATGTATTTGGCTAGAGGATTGTTTCTCATAGAAAAACTCACGAAGAGAATGCACTTGATTGTAGTGCAACGTTTTTAAATCAAGTACCCCGCTTCCTCCCTGATGACGTGGGATAGTGATCCTCAATTTTTCGGCAGCTCTATTGTGCATGTTGTTGTTTGCAAGAACTACCCTTACCCGTCTATTGACAGATTCTAAATCGGTATTACTCCACTGTATAACACCGAAAGTGTATAGAAGGACGGGAATGGCGAAGGTATTGATTGCCATGATCTTATTTTTCCCGTACAGCTCAGTTTTAAGGACAAGATCCAGACGCCGTTCAAATTACCTCAGCAACTTAGATTTAATTATTGCCACAGCAGGTGTTGTTGCTTGCAATATGCCGAGGTATTTGTAGACGTCGTCCGAAACCATACCCTCAATTCGGATGTTATTTTGACTGTATCCTTCGTTGTCGGTGTGTTTTCCCCGAACAATCGCTTTTATGCGACATTTTTCCAAACCCAACTGCATGCCGATAACCCTGCTGAACTGGATGGTGATGTCCAGCAAGGAGCGAAATTGGTTCTCGTCTTTGGCATACAATTTGATGTCGTCAATGTACATTAAATGACTTAGTGTACATTTCGACAATATGCCATGCTTGGCTTGGAACCCACATTTGCTTTCATGCAAAAGATGGGATAGTGGATTCAAAGCCAAACAAAACCACAGTGGGCTTAGAGAGTCGCCTTGGAAAATGCCACGCATGATTTGCATTTCTCCTGACGTTTGTGAGGATACCGATAGCTTCGTGCTCCAATTCTTCATCACTGTTCTGAGGAGAAGAACGACATTCCGGTTGATTTTATACAAACGTAACACTTGTAGTAGCCACGAATGTAATATGGAGTCAAAGGCTGATTTATAATCGATGTAGGCTGTCGAGATATTTCGTTTTTGGTGGACAGCCTGCTTTACAGCTACGGTATCGATGATAAGCTGTTCTTTGCAGCCTCGAGAGCCTTTTGCGCATACTTTTTGCTCATCAGCTATCAATTTATGAACATCAAGATGTTTTGAGATGTTCGCGCACAGAACTGAATATGTTGGATTTGTAGCTATATACGGATAGAAAAATGTGCTTTGAAATTTCTTACATAAGATGAACACAAAACCTTTATACCCGAAGCGCGAGCTTCCGGTATTCCGACTTGTTTGAGTTTGTCTGGAGATTCCAGATTTAAATAATCCTGTAGTTTTTCTAACGTATAGTTGTTGTTATTTCCAAGGGAATCGTAGTTGGAAATTGTTTTGGTTTTGTTGTTAATGACTATTAATGTCCAATGATTGCCTCTTATGTAGGTTGGTATCAGGATTGTGTCGTAGTAAAATATGTTGACTTTTTTGGTCCATCTTTTAACAGAGTCGTACCCTTGTTCTAAATATTTGTTTATGAAGAAGGTATTGAATACATATACTATTTCTATAATATTTTCTATTATGAGATTTAGATAAAAGTTTATTATAATATCATTGAGCCAATTTTTATTATCGAGGGTTTTTAGATCATTTTCGTAAATGGAAATACCGTATTTCTCTATTGGGTATTTTATAGGGACTTTCTTTATTAATTCTTTTGTATCAGTTTCTTTATTTTTATAGTATTTGGGTTGACGTTTGATTCTATCAAGGTTAATTTTATGTCCTAATTATCAGAATCTCGGCAGATGCCGGATTTTACCTAATACTAGCACTAAGTGTCAAGCATTTAGGCTCGGACGATCCTACCTACTTAAAAACTAAAGGGGCACTGGTGGTGGTGGCCGGTGGTAGGTCAGTGGAAGAATCCGTCGAGTACTCCCTGCAACATCGAGCACGTATGCAGAATGGTGCGAAAGTCCCAGGACATCAAGGGAAGCCGTGAGGGATTTAGGTACAATACCTGTAGCTGACAATATTATGGGAACTACAACCACCCGCTCGAGTCGCCAAATTTCTTTGATTTCCCGAGCCAATGGCTCATAGTTCAGCTCCATCTCCACGTATTTCCGTTCAATGTTGCTATTATGGGGGATAGCAACATAAATAATATACGCGGAGTGACCTATCTTGTCAACTAACAGTATGTCAGGCTTGTTGTGTAGAGTGTGGCGATCAGTCAGAACTTGCCGGTCCCAATACATGCTGTAAGCATAACTATCAAGTACTGCTTGCGGCTCATATCGGTAAACTGGGCATGTTCTTGTGATTAACCCATGCTTGTATGCAAGGTTTTGATGGATAACCTTACATACAGCATTATGCCTGGTGATGTATTGCACCGGTGCCATAACAGTACAGCCAGAAATGAGATGGCCCAACGTTTCTAACGCCGAACCACACATTCTGCACTGGTCGTTCTCCACCCGTTCTTTCATGATGAGCTTTTTATAAGCTCGGGTGGCGACCACGCCGTCCTGAATGGCACACATGAACCCCTCCGTCTCAGCAAAGAGCTCCCCAGCACACAGCCATCTGTTCGACAGATGCAAATCGACAAATGGCTGCCAAAGACAGTTCACGTGTTTACCGTGCATTGCCTTCGACTTCCATTCATCGATCCGCTCTTGATCCGACTTTACCCCACTCAGATGAATGAAAGATCGATCCTTCAAGTTAAGTGGAGTGAGTCTACAGTCTGCCTTACAGACAGCCGCATGCAAGGGACTCGCCTGCTCTTTGCTGTAAAAATAAGCACGCAGCGAGTAGACTTGGCGATTATGTTGTGCCGCCACGTCAACCATGCCCCTACCTCCAATGTCAGGTTCATCCGCTCCACGGCTACTTTGGGTGATGCATTCGGAATTTGGACATAGTTGTCCGTATCCGCCGCTGGACGTTTTCCAGATCGGTCTTCGTCCACGGCAATATTCCGAATGTATAAGCCAGTGAAGGGATACCGAATACATTCAACGCGCTTATTTTATTCTTCCCCGAGAGATTTTAGCACCAGCTTTACACGTCGCAGAAATTCGAACAGCAGAACATTCTTCAGATCACCAACTCGAGCATGGGTTCGTGGCAGAATTCCTAGGTGCTTGTAGAATTCTGTCTGGGTCATAGCTTCGATGTGGAGGTCACCAATGCTATATCCGGCATGCGGCTCGTGATGATCTTTGCGGATGGCTTGGATTCGACACTTGTCTAATCCAAAATCCCCTGAGACGCTGCTATCCACTGAGGCTATCCACCACTCCTCCTTTCCCAACCGAGCTTGGGACCGGCTTCGGCGGAGTTATTATTATTTTTTTCTGTATAATATTATGTTTTTATTACTGTCTTTTTCTATTTCTCTTTTTTCGAGTAGAGGTTCGTTTTTCCTTCTAAAAGTTTTCTTTACGTAGAGTTGTTTGTTTTTTATATCGGGTTTTTGCTCGCGTTTCTGGTTAATTTTTGAAATCCATATATTTTTTCTGCTTTTCATTCTTTCTGTTAATTTGCTTTTATTGAGTTTTCCGAATTGAATTTCGAATGGTGTATAGCCTATTGTCGAGTGTACTGTGTTGTTGTATGATTCTACAGCTCCTAATATGACAAAGTCTAAAGCCTTTTGTCTGTCTATTTCTTGCATAGTTCTAAGTCGTTCAGTGAGTGTATTATGACATCTGTTAAAGCGCCCACAAACGACGAACCAAGTTGGTGACCAAGTTACCGGTTCGTTTGGCACACGCAGCAACCGAACCTGCAACTTCATTTCGTTGAGAGATTTCGAGAAGTGCACATCGTCGCGTCGTAATTGTCATTACGATGCGAGATGTCGAACAGTGCACATCGTTGCGCCGTGAGCTTTGTTATGTTGCGCCCTCTCTTTTAGTGTGGCGTGAAATTACATACGTGTGTAGTCCTCCGGGCGGGTTTTAGGGAGTAGCAATGATTGAGGATAACCAGATTTTAACCAAAACGATTATCTTTATGTTCAGTTTGAAAGCCATTAATTGACTAGTTAATTTCAATTGCAACGAAAAAGTAACAAATCTAATGTGAGCTGAGTCTAATATTATGTAGGCAGGCTAATATTATGTAATTCTTACCAAAAACTAATCTTGTTTGTTGTTCTTTAGTTCTGATAAGCCATGCATTCTTATTGGAATTCGGCATTAGTTTATTGGAACTGATATATTACATTATTTGTGCATTCCAACATCTTATTTACTAAATCTTATTGAGTTTTTGTGTTGGTTTGTATAGTCCGATGTAACACTTTGGCGCCGTGAGGATGTAAATGCCAATAATGTAAATAAACTTAATATTATATACTCGTATTCCCTATTTTGAAGTTAATTTCACTTTTCAATATCTTGCGTTAGGCTACATTTTTACAACTTACCGCACTTAATGCATTTTCTAGCTTAAATGAAAATATGCCTCCGGTTTTTAAGGTTTCCTGTAAAACAAAACCTTATTTCTAATTGCCAACATACCTCGGGCAATCATTAGCAATTGTTGTGGCACCGTTGTTTTTGATTCCAAATGCTTGTAATGGAATAAAACGGTCTTTATGAATGGATTGATGCGGCTTAGGAAGGTAATAATGCTGATATAGGAAGTGCAGATATAAATATATCTATGTCATCTTTCACCAATAGGTTAATTAGAATTTGATGGATCAACTTCTTATTTTTCAGTGCGCATAATTTAATTTAATTCCATGTTTATAAATACAAAGAAATTAACGGCATATTGATCGAATTGCTGATGATTGTATCTTAAATGGTTTTCCTTTGATTTCGTGTTGCATCTTAATGAACTACTTAATTTCAAGATAAAGCAAACGACAAGTGTCACTATAGTTTTTCATTTTCAGAAAATTCTAGCCAACGTTGCAGGGTACAGGTACATTATAAATAAATGAAATTCCTATTTGAGCAATACCCAAACGCGGTATTCAACTTTCGTTAATACGGAACAAAATTATTAATTACGAGGCATGTGCTGCACGGGAATTCCATCTAAACAGACATGCGTCGCCTACTTGCAAGAGGGATCATTGTTCTTTCAAGTAAAATTCCTTTATAAGTAAGGAAGCATAAACGTAAACGTGTATTCACGTAAACATCCTTTCATTAAGAGTTAATATAAAAATATACAAATAATTAATGGTGGGAATCAGTCGTACGAAAGAACAACTCCCTCTTTTTTATAAGAAAGTACATCCAGTATAAATCGACTACTGATGCTCAACTAATAGAATCTAATTCTGGAACAAATAAATAGTCACATACTTCTCCGAAACCGAAAATAAATGCTTTGAAATGTCCTTCTAAGCTTTGAATAAACGATAGGGGATCATAATAGGATACTAGTAATTCTCATATATTAATTCAAATATATGTAGTTATGTCGCCACATACCAATGTAGGCTTCACTACCCTTAACACTTGTTCAAACGAGAATTATGAACCATTCAATTGAACGATAAGAAATTCAAACTGCATCCGAAGCCTCATAAACGAATAATAAAATATATGAAATATAAAATGCACATCTGTTTGAATATTCAAGGATAAGGAACATCATAAGATATTACAGAACATGTCTTTATATTCCAAATAAAGTAAATGCATTTTAAGAAAAGTATTTGAGGGAACAAGAAAGAAGAAAGCTAAGACATTATCGTAATGAACTTGTAGCGACCGGGTAATTTAAAGTTTTCCACTTTAATTTTACATGGTGGCAATATCTAATAATCATATATCATATCAACAGTCCTCCATTTCCAATCCTACCCATAAATCACCCAAACGACACCCCATACAATATACGACGATGCCACAACAATAGCTTTTTAGATAATGATAGCAATAAGAACTGAAAGAATCATTGCCATTGCATGTAATTAAGAAATAATCGAACGCACATTTGCCTTTAAGCAACAAAAGGCATTAAGTGCACTAATTTATAAGAGTATAGCCTAATCATATCATCATTCATCATATGATGTGAACGTCTCAAGCGTCGGCAGGACATCAAAATCGCTCGGAAGCTTTTCAAAAGATCAAGCACACACCGAACCGATTCGCAAGCGATTCACATTTAGAGGCCACGCTCAAAAAAATATCAAAACATTTTGATGTTCCTGCAACCGTTGCCGTAACCTGAGTTTGTATGGAGAATTTCTCCACAGACGTGCAACCGCACTGTAACCGGGAACTTGGTCACCAACTTGGTTCATCGTTTGTGGGCGCTATTAATGTCTGCCGTTCCTGTATGGGATCCTGGGACTATTGTGTGGTATTCTATGCCTCTTGACTTTAGAAATTGTTATTGATATACGTCGAAAGCGTTGTCGAATATAACCTTTTTGGGTTTGCCGAATGTCGTTATATATTCTTGTGTTAGTTTTATTGGGGTTATAGGGTTTTTATCGAGGGTATATTTTATATGAAGGTATTTCGAAAACTTGTCGAAAGTTTTTTTTTTAATTTTTGGTTTTAGTCATGTATGTTAAATGTCCATTATGACTATTTCGTTAACGTCGCTAGGGGTTTCTGAAATTTCGAATTTGATTTAATACGGCTTTCTGTTGTATTTGGTTTTACCGCATGTTTCGCAATTATCGATGTATTCGGTGATTAGTTTTTACAGTTTTGGGAAATAGTATTTTCCTTTTAGGTTATTATAGGTTTTATCAACGCCGAGGTGTTTGTTTTCCTCGTGCTCTTTTTTTATTATTTTGAGTGTTTGTTTTTGATCTAATAGATCGATTGCTCGTTTGCTATATTTTATAAAGTGCAATTTTAAATTGTTACTAAATAGTTTCACGATTAGTATTTGTAATTTGTTGTATATTGAATATGGAAGTTCACTATATATTCCGATTTTTCCTTTTTCTGGTAGATTGCGTTTTAAGATTTCAGTTGTCAAATTATTTTTATGAACTGTTTTGAGTTCTTTTTGTTTTTCCTTTACTAATATTATTTGATGTTTGCAAGTGTTTACTATTCCTTCTTGGATGTGTATGTGGTCGTTCAATTCCTCGTTTCCTGAGTGAATTGTTGTTATATCTGATGGTATTTTATTTTGGTAGTTAATTTCGTTTTGGTTCGTGTTAATACGGCTTAAGAAATCAGCAACTTGATTTTCTTTACCTTTTACGTAACTTATGTTGAAATTATATTCGTTGAGTTTTATACGTCAACCAAGGGTTTTTGAATCGGGGTCCTTGAGACTTTGAAACCATATTAATGGTCTATGATCAGTTTTGATTTCGAATTTTATACCGTAAAGGTAGGGTCTGAAATATTTTGTAGCCCAAACGATTGCTAAAAGCTCTTTCTCTATGGTTGAGTAATTCCGTAGATGTACGTTGAGGGTTCTTGAAGCATAAGAGATTGGATGTCCTTTCTGCGATAGAATGGCTCCTGTGGCTTTATTGCTAGCGTCTGTGGTTAGAATGAATTTTTCCTTGAAGTTTGGTTACTTCAGGATTGGATAGTTAATGGTGTCACTATTTTTGCGTAGTTTTGGATAAATTTTCTTTAATATCCAGTGATTCGTAGGAAATTGCGAATTTGTTTCCGAGTTTTAGGGATTTTAAGTTTTTTTATGACTTCAATTTTATTTGGATTAGGTTTTATACCATCCGAAGTTAATTTGACCTAGAAATTCGGTTTCTTTTGCAAAAAATTTGTCAACCAGTATTTTCAGGTTGTGTTCCTGTAATTTCTGGAAGATTAATTTGGTATTGTTTTCCATCTCCTGTATGTAGGTGCCAAAAATTAAAATGTCGTTTAGATAGGCAATGCAGATTTTATTGATATCATCCGCTAATACTCCATTTGCCGTGCGTTGAAAAGTAGCAGGTGCGTTTTTTAAACCGAAGGGCATGCGCAGTGTCCCTGAGGTGTACTGAAGGCTGTTTTGAGCTTGTCTTTTTCTTGTATTTCAATTTGGTGGAATCCTTTTGCGACGTCCAATATAGTGAAGTATAGTGCCTTTTCGAGTTTATCGAACAAGTTTTCTATGTTTGGAATTGGGAATTTGTCTTCGATAGTTATTTCGTTTAATTTGCGATAATCGATTATGATTCGCTATTTTTGTTTGCCTGAATTATAAAGTTTTTTCGGGACCTCCTAAATTGGACTATTGTAAGGTGATTGACTTTTTCTGATAATGCCTTGTTCTAGCATTTCGGTTATTTGTCTGTCCACTTCCTGCTCATGGGTAGGTGGGAATCTGTAAATTTTTGTATAGATGGGTTTGTCTGATGTTAGGTCTAATTTGTGACGGGTTTGACAGGTTGCTGTAAGTAAATCTCCGTCTTTATGCATTGAATTGTTTAATTTTTTTAGGATTCTGGTGAGAGACTGCTGTTCCTCTAAGTTTAAATTTTTGATTAAATTTTGGTATTTTTGTTCAATAACGGGTTCTATGACTTCAGCATAATTGATCTCCTGTGGTGGAGGGTAAGTGAAGGGGATTCTGGTTGGTCCTATTTGTAGGTATCCAAATCCAGAGAATGTTGCTGCGTTCAGTGGATATAGAAGGTTAGAAGGTTTTGTCGTATTATGCCTTTGAAAGATTTGTTTGAAAAATCCATGATGTTCCATAAGATTTTGTGATCTACTGGTATTTGAAATTGTTCTGGCATGTTTGTTTTAATTTTGTGTGTAACATTGTAGTTACCATCTAATCCTGCTATTGAGATCGGAATGTCGAGTTTGATTTTTGGTAGATTTTGAAGGCAATTTTGATTGAGACTAGATGTTGTTGCTCCTGTATCTATCAGGACTGGAATTGTTTCACCATCGATTGATAAATTTATTATGGGTAAAGGGTTTCCGAGGCAAATATTTGAAAATTTTGCTCAGGTTGTATGGTTTGTGTGGACATTTTCGAAATATCCTTGTGGTCTAGGTTTGGTTTGTGTAATGCGTAATTTGTGTTCGCATAGATGCATCTGGAGTTTCTGACCTATTAGTTTCATTCCTTTTTTGAGAATGGTTATTTATTATATTTATATTCGGAATTGTAGTTCCTTTGGGGTTTCTTATAACTTTGATTAGTTTGTTTGAAAATGTAATTACTGTTGTCCCTGTTTTGTGGATATTCAATATTTTGATTATTAAATTTGTTATAACTTTTGTTGTATTTGAAATTATTCTTATTGTGATTGGGGTTTTTCTGACTTTTAGTAGGTTGAAATTCTTCTTTCATTGCCGTAGCATCCACTCTGTCAATAGTTTCTTTGAGGTAGCTGTAAGCTTCGGTTAAATTAGTTGGTTTTTTCGCATCTAGAATGAATGTCTACAAAGTTGAGACACTGTTGAATACTGGTAATGAACTATAGTTGTTTAGGATTTATAGTTGAACTGATTTTAGAGCTTCCGTAGGCGTACTCGCCCCACCGGTAGCGTTCTATTGTTAGTTATGTTTTTTTTGTTTTTCAGGATCTGGTGATGACTTTTTTAATATAACACTTTCACTAGTAATGTTACTTGTTTTTTATATATTAGCTAACTCAGTTTGTCCTGGTTGGAGGAGCATTCTCCTAAAATTCGTCCTATCGGGCGACGCTAGCCTTTTTTAAATTTGTTTTGACCCGAATTCTCTTAAAATTCTAGAGTCTGGGCGTTGCAATACCCTTTTTTATTATATTTTATTTAGGTTGACCGGAATCACAATTGGTGTTACGGTGACCGTTTCTTTACAGGTTCCCGATCGTGTTTGTATTTATAGGTTTTCCTCGCCGTGCCCTCTGGATCGAGTTAGGCTTAGCGGAATTTTTTACAATAACTATTTAATTAACGACTATACTATATACCTACCTACATACATGTCTCGTTGGAATAATTGATATTTACATACAAATGACTAAGAAACTAAAACAAAATAATCCTTTTCCACCCAATTCATACGAACTTACTTCGTTCTAGTATTGATGAATTGACATGTGATGATGACGTCATGCAGGTTGTATTATAGTATGCACGAAATTCACAAAAAAATTGTAAAATGTTACCCCCTATAACTTTGTTAATAATAGTTGGATTTTCTTCAAACTTGACCAAACTGTGTGTATATTCTTCACTACATACATGCCAAATTTTGTACTTCTGGGATGAACATAAGGGGGGTGCCGGGTAAATTTCTAAAATGTGGAAATATACTATTATTAACTTTATTTCTGCAGATATCGGAACCGGATATATTTTGAGGCCTAGATTTCGTAGAGATGCACTACTGCGATTTTTTCAGGTTTTTCGGTTGGATAGGTTCTGAGAACGAGACCTGTTACACTTTTTGATGGTCATATTTTGAGCCCTTACTGCCCTATATTTCACCCAATATTAAATATTGAACCAGTTTCGAAAAGTACTAATTGAGACCTTTCATTTGATACCCCACATGGCTACATTCTGTGAAAAAAATGTTGCACCCTCCTTTCACATGTATGGGGAGCCCTCCCTTAAACTTAACACAAAATGGCATCAGTTGCTGCAGAGAGGGAGACGGCAGATCACACACTCCTACCAATTTTCGTGACAATCGGTCCAGCCGTTTCCGAATAAATCGGCTGTGACAGACAGACGGACAGAAAGACAGCCAGGCAGACAGACATCGAATCGATTCTAATAAGGTTTTGTTTCACACAAAACCTTAAAAACGGGGATACTATTCGGAGTGATTAAGCTTTTATTAATTCAATAATTTGCGTAAGACTAAGGACTTAGATCAATTCTATCTTATATTTATAGTTGAGTTGAACAAAGGGCGCAAATTGCTGAGTTTGCAAAGTTGCATCTTTTGTAACTCGATATTGCTCAATGTTCGTTTGAGTCATGTTTTTGTTTATATTGAAATGTCGCTTATCTCTTGTGGATAGATTCTAGCTTCTGTTAGAATGAGAATGTTTTCATTATTTCGTTTTAGTTTTGTAAGATAAGTTTTATGAAGATAAGATATTGATGATTCATACGTATTATGGGCATGTGGTGTTTGTGTATAGTGGAGTGGCGCATGTTACAGGACATGTAACCATATATATATATATATATTCAAAAAGCCCACGGACCCTCTTCCCGCCCAACCGGACCGAGGGGCGACCAACCTAAGGATGGGCTGAAGGCAACATCCAAAGGCCCGCATCACAGCGATGATGCGTTTTAACGCAAAGTGTGTGCGACCATGCGAAAATGTATTGCTACATCCCGATTGTCGCAAACACTTCAGCCAATGACGCGGAGGTCCTACACTACAGAGACATGGATCTTATATTGAAGACAGTGCGGATCAAGACTGAAACCCATTAGGTCAGATTGTTACCGGACAGGACTCTTCGGACTATAGCACAGGTTGCAAGGATAACTGCTTTTTGCATCTCCATGTATAGTCCAGCCCTAAGATCGAGCGTTTTCAGCGCTTTATGTAAGTTCTGCGGGACTAATCCCGTCGCTGAAATTATTACTGGGACTACTTGGATCTTTTGTAGTCTCCAAGTCTGCTTCATATCATCTGCCAAGGGGCCGTAGTTCCGGATTTTTTCGTGCTGTTTTTCAACAGTGTTCCGGTCCAACGGTACGGCTACATCGATTATAAAGCACGCTCGTTCTTCCTTCAGAAGCAGAACTAGATCGGGTCTGTTATGATTAACACTGTGGTCGGTGGCAATAGTGTGGTCCCACAGTAGTTTGACCCGATCATTTTCCAAGATTCTCTGCGGAGTATACTTATAGTAAGGATGGTAGGTTGCCACTAAGTTATACTTCAACGCAAGGTTTTGATGGAGAATCTTGCAGACGGAGTTATGACGATTGGTGTACTCGGTACCGCTCAACATCCTGCACGCAGATGTTATGTGCTGGATGGTCTCCTCTTCACAGTTGCATAACCTACAACTGGAGTTGGTGATTGAGGAGTCGTGAAGAATGTACCGTTTATAATTTTTTGTTGGGAGCGAAGCATCCTGAATTGAAGTTAGGAATGCTTCGGTCTCATAGAAAAGTACACCATTTGTCAACCATTTGTTGGAGGCTTCGATGTCAATGCCTGATAACAACAAATTTTTTATATGACCTCCGTGAATGGGTTTCTCTTTCCACATGTCGATCTTCTGTTGGACTGAAGTAACATTCGACATGGGATCCCATTCTCTGCTTCTCAAGTTCAAAGGAGATAATTTATTATCTGCCATGACGGTAGCCTGATGTATTTGGCTAGAGGATTGTTTCTCATAGAAAAACTCACGAAGAGAATGCACTTGATTGTAGTGCATCGTTTTTAAATCAAGTACCCCCCTTCCTCCCTGATGACGTGGGATAGTGATCCTCAATTTTTCGGCAGCTCTATTGTGCATGTTGTTGTTTGCAAGAACTACCCTTACCCGTCTATTGACAGATTCTAAATCAGTATTACTCCACTGTATCACACCGAAAGTGTATAGAAGGACGGGAATGGCAAAGGTGTTGATTGCCATGATTTTATTTTTCCCGTACAGCTCAGTTTTAAGGACAAGATCCAAACGCCGCTCAAATTCCCCCAGCAACTTAGATTTAATTATTGCCACAGCAGGTGTTGTTGCTTGCAATATGCCGAGGTATTTGTAGACGTCGTCCGAATCCATACCCTCAATTCGGATGTTATTTTGGCTGTATCCTTCGTTGTCGGTGTGTTTTCCCCGAACAATTGTTTTTATGCGACATTTCTCCAAACCCAACTGCATGCCGATATCCCTGCTGAACTGGATGGTGATGTCCAGCAAGGAGCGAAGTTGGTTCTCGTCTTTGGCATACAATTTGATGTCGTCAATGTACATTAAATGGCTTAATGTACATTTGGACAATATGCCATGCTTGACTTGGAACCCGTATTTGCTTTCATGCAAAAGATGGGATAGTGGATTCAAAGCCAAACAAAACCACAGTGGGCTTAGAGAGTCGCCTTGGAAAATGCCACGCCTGATTGGTATCTCTCCTGATGTTTGCGAAGATACCGATAGCTTCGTGCTCCAATTCTTCATTACTGTTCTCAGTAGAAGAACAACATTCGGGTTGATTTTATACAAGCGTAACACTTGTAGTAACCACGAATGTGATATGGAGTCAAAGGCTGATTTATAATCGATGTAGGCTGTCGAGATGTTTCGTTTTTGGTGGACAGCCTGCTTTACAGCTACCGTATCGATTATAAGCTGTTCTTTGCAGCCTCGGGAGCCTTTTGCGCATCCTTTTTGCTCCTCAGCTATCAATTTATGAACATCAAGATGTTTTGAGATGTTCGCGCACAGAACTGAAGTGAAGACCTTGTAGATGGTAGGAAGACAAGTAATTGGTCGACATTTTGAAGGGCAAGAGACACCCTGTTCCTTGGGGATGAGGAAAGTTATCCCCTTGGTGAAAAATGGTGGAACTAAATCAGGATCGGCATCATCTGATTAAATTGATTTGCCAATATCCTGTGAGTGCTCTTGAACCGCTTCAGCCAGAAGTTGTGAATCTTGTCAACTCCTGGCGCCTTCCAGTTACCTGCCTTGTCAAGGACTGCTTTAACGTCGACTTCAGTTACGTCAGGCATGGTCATTTCGGGGAGGGCCTCGCATGAACGCATAAGGTGTGGGAGCCACGTTGCTTCTAAATTGCAACGACTGGATTCGCTCCAAACACTTCTCCAGAAGTCTTCTGCCTGATCCAGATTGAGGTTACTTTCCCTACCTGAGTTGATGAGATTTTTGTAGAATCCTCGTTGGTTCTGGAAGAACAAGGTGTTGTCTGTCCTTCGCTGAAAGCTTTTCTGATACCTACGGATGCGATTGGAGCATACCGCAAGTTTCTGCTTCAGCACCTCGAGGATTTCTTCGATTGGCATATCATTGGAAAGATGGTAGTTTCCAATGATGTTCGCAACGCATCTGTGCACTCTTGGTGATAGATTTCCAAGGAGTGCTTGCGTCACACGACCAATCTCCTTTCTCAACTTTTCGACTCTTTTGTTGAGTCGAAACACCCAGAACGGTAAAGTCCTTCGCTCTAAGATGTTGGTTATGGAGACGAATAACCGTGGCAGCTGCAACGTAGATCAGGCTGTGAACCTCTGTAGCAGTAATCTCGCTAGCCAAACGATCAGCCAAAATTCTGTCAACGGCAGCAATGATGTTAGTAGTTGCCGAAGTAAACTTCAGTTTTGGGATCCTTGGCCTAGCGTCTGGGAGAATCTCAGCATACTCTGTGAATGCGACCTGGAATGCGGTCAAAGCCTCATTATAAATTGGGTCGACATCCCCAGTTACTAAGCTTCTCCTGACTACTGGATTCATGGAGTGCCTTACAGGTGGAGTACTTGTGTTACTCCTTTGACTAGTCCGGTAATTTGATGACTCCAGCCCGAGCTCAAGTGAAACCTCTTGGAAGATTTGTTGCCTAGTTGGTAAGGCAACTCGGTTGTTATTCACGATCACTCGGTACTGGTTGACGACGTTCTGTTCCGGAACATGACTTAGCTCCGGAAATCGGGTTATGAACGCGTCATGTAGTCGATGTCTGTACCCTGATGGATTCCGTTCCAAATCCGTGACACGGTAATAGGCGCGGACGATAAATTCGTTGAGTTGGTTCGTCCAAACCATACGACGCCTAGGTCTCCCGTCCCTGGTGGTTGACGGCATAACCGCCAAAACATCCAAGGGCGAAAAGCCGCTCTGATGTTGTTGAACGACCCTTAACCGTGTTGGGTACTGTCTTCGTGTCCCTGGGGTCCCATTTAAAGAATTTAAATCAAAGTCCCCAATTTTATTCCCACGAGTAATGGGGAACCAGTCAGCCCTGCAACAGAGCCCCAATGTTGCAATGCCCCATGGTTACCTCCAAAGGTAGGGAAGGTATTTGGAGGGGAGCCGCTGAAATACAGTGTAACGTCACTGCAATTCATCCGATAGGCGCGTCGATCCCTTCACCCCGGATTACGGATTTGTTAAGGAGGTTTACTCCCCCTGAATGGGAAGAATCGGTAAGGGAGGACGAACACAAAGGGAAACGTTCTGCTTGTCCGCGACTACTTATTTACAAGATTAACTTGCGATATTCGTAGCTGACCCGGTGGGTCATGTCATTATCCGCAACCCATGACACGCGCCTGGTCGCATGCAGCTCTGCGTTTGCAACTCAGGTGAGGATAAACCTGGTACGCCAGGTATATATATATATATTCCTGGCGTACCAGGTTTATCCTCACCTGAGTTGCAAACGCAGAATATATATATATATACCTGGCGTACCAGGTTTATCCTCACCTGAGTTGCAAACGCAGAGCTGCATGCGACCAGGCGCGTGTCATGGGTTGCGGATAATGACATGACCCACCGGGTCAGCTACGAATATCGCAAGTTAATCTTGTAAATAAGTAGCCGCGGACAAGCAGAACGTTTCCCTTTGTGTTCGTCCTCCCTTACCGATTCTTCCGTTCAGGGGGAGTAAACCTCCTTAACAAATCCGTAATCCGGGGTGAAGGGATCGACGCGCCTATCGGATGAATTGCAGTGACGTTACACTGTATTTCAGCGGCTCCCCTCCAAATACCTTCCCTACCTTTGGAGGTAACCATGGGGCATTGCAACATTGGGGCTCTGTTGCAGGGCTGACTGGTTCCCCATTACTCGTGGGAATAAAATTGGGGACTTTGGTTTAAATTCTTTAAATGGGACCCCAGGGACACGAAGACAGTACCCAACACGGTTAAGGGTCGTTCAACAACATCAGAGCGGCTCTTCGCCCTTGGATGTTTTGGCGGTTATGCCGTCAACCACCAGGGACGGGAGACCTAGGCGTCGTATGGTTTGGACGAGCCAACTCAACGAATTTATCGTCCGCGCCTATTACCGTGTCACGGATTTGGAACGGAATCCATCAGGGTACAGACATCGACTACATGACGCGTTCATAACCCGATTTCCGGAGCTAAGTCATGTTCCGAAACAGAACGTCGTCAACCAGTACCGAGTGATCGTGAATAACAACCGAGTTGCCTTACCAACTAGGCAACAAATCTTCCAAGAGGTTTCACTTGAGCTCGGGCTGGAGTCATCAAATTACCGGACTAGTCAAAGGAGTAACACAAGTACTCCACCTGTAAGGCACTCCATGAATCCAGTAGTCAGGAGAAGCTTAGTAACTGGGGATGTCGACCCAATTTATAATGAGGCTTTGACCGCATTCCAGGTCGCATTCACAGAGTATGCTGAGATTCTCCCAGACGCTAGGCCAAGGATCCCAAAACTGAAGTTTACTTCGGCAACTACTAACATCATTGCTGCCGTTGACAGAATTTTGGCTGATCGTTTGGCTAGCGAGATTACTGCTACAGAGGTTCACAGCCTGATCTACGTTGCAGCTGCCACGGTTATTCGTCTCCATAACCAACATCTTAGAGCGAATAGCAGAGGTATGCGCAGAAGGACTTTGCCGTTCTGGGTGTTTCGACTCAACAAAAGAGTCGAAAAGTTGAGAAAGGAGATTGGTCGTGTGACGCAAGCACTCCTTGGAAATCCATCACCAAGAGTGCACAGATGCGTTGCGAACATCATTGGAAACTACCATCTGTCCAATGATATGCCAATCGAAGAAATCCTCGAGGTGCTGAAGCAGAAACTTGCGGTATGCTCCAATCGCATCCGTAGGTATCAGAAAAGCTTTCAGCGAAGGACAGACAACACCTTGTTCTTCCAGAACCAACGAGGATTCTACAAAAATCTCATCAACTCAGGTAGGGAAAGTAACCTCAATCTGGATCAGGCAGAAGACTTCTGGAGAAGTGTTTGGAGCGAATCCAGTCGTTGCAATTTAGAAGCAGCGTGGCTCCCACACCTTATGCGTTCATGCGAGGCCCTCCCCGAAATGACCATGCCTGACGTAACTGAAGTCGACGTTAAAGCAGTCCTTGACAAGGCAGGTAACTGGAAGGCGCCAGGAGTTGACAAGATTCACAACTTCTGGCTGAAGCGGTTCAAGAGCACTCACAGGATATTGGCAAATCAATTTAATCAGATGATTGCCGATCCTGATTTAGTTCCACCATTTTTCACCAAGGGGATAACTTTCCTCGTCCCCAAGGAGCAGGGTGTCTCTTGCCCGTCAAAATGTCGACCAATTACTTGTCTTCCTACCATCTACAAGGTCTTCACTTCAGTTCTGTGCGCGAACATCTCAAAACATCTTGATGTTCATAAATTGATAGCTGAGGAGCAAAAAGGATGCGCAAAAGGCTCCCGAGGCTGCAAAGAACAGCTTATAATCGATACGGTAGCTGTAAAGCAGGCTGTCCACCAAAAACGAAACATCTCGACAGCCTACATCGATTATAAATCGGCCTTTGACTCCGTATCACATTCCTGGTTACTACAAGTGTTACGCTTGTATAAAATCAACCCGAATGTTGTTCTTCTACTGAGAACAGTAATGAAGAATTGGAGCACGAAGCTATCGGTATCTTCGCAAACATCAGGAGAGATACCAATCAGGCGTGGCATTTTCCAAGGCGACTCTCTAAGCCCACTGTGGTTTTGTTTGGCTTTGAATCCGCTATCCCATCTTTTGCATGAAAGCAAATACGGGTTCCAAGTCAAGCATGGCATATTGTCGAAATGTACATTAAGCCATTTAATGTACATTGACGACATCAAATTGTATGCCAAAGACGAGAACCAACTTCGCTCCTTGCTGGACATCACCATCCAGTTCAGCAGGGATATCGGCATGCAGTTGGGTTTAGAGAATTGTTCGGGGAAAACACACCGACAATGAAGGATACAGCCAAAATAACATCCGAATTGAGGGCATGGATTCGGACGACGTCTACAAATACCTCGGCATATTGCAAGCAACAACACCTGCTGTAGCAATAATTAAATCTAAGTTGCTGGGGGAATTTGAGCGGCGTCTGGACCTTGTCCTTAAAACTGAGCTGTACGGGAAAAATAAAATCATGGCAATCAACACCTTTGCCATTCCCGTCCTTCTATACACTTTCGGTGTGATACAGTGGAGTAATACTGATTTAGAATCTGTCAATAGACGGGTAAGGGTAGTTCTTGCAAACAACAACATGCACAATAGAGCTGCCGAAAAATTGAGGATCACTATCCCACGTCATCAGGGAGGAAGGGGGGTACTTGATTTAAAAACGATGCACTACAATCAAGTGCATTCTCTTCGTGAGTTTTTCTATGAGAAACAATCCTCTAGCCAAATACATCAGGCTACCGTCATGGCAGATAATAAATTATCTCCTTTGAATTTGAGAAGCAGAGAATGGGATCCCATGTCGAATGTTACTTCAGTCCAACAGAAGATCGACATGTGGAAAGAAAAACCCATTCACGGAGGTCATATAAAAAATTTGTTGTTGTCAGGCATTGACATCGAAGCCTCCAACAAATGGTTGACAAATGGTGTACTTTTCTATGAGACCGAACCATTCCTAACTTCAATTCAGGATGCTTCGCTCCCAACAAAAAATTATAAACGGTACATTCTTCACGACTCCTCAATCACCAACTCCAGTTGTAGGTTATGCAACTGTGAAGAGGAGACCATCCAGCACATAACATCTGCGTGCAGGATGTTGAGCGGTACCGAGTACACCAATCGTCATAACTCCGTCTGCAAGATTCTCCATCAAAACCTTGCGTTGAAGTATAACTTAGTGGCAACCTACCATCCTTACTATAAGTATACTCCGCAGAGAATCTTGGAAAATGATCGGGTCAAACTACTGTGGGATCACACTATTGCCACCGACCACAGTGTTAATCATAACAGACCCGATCTAGTTCTGCTTCTGAAGGAAGAACGAGCGTGCTTTATAATCGATGTAGCCGTACCGTTGGACCGGAACACTGTTGAAAAACAGCACGAAAAAATCCGGAACTACGGCCCCTTGGCAGACGATATGAAGCAGACTTGGAGACTACAAAAGATCCAAGTAGTCCCAGTAATAATTTCAGCTCCCCTCCAAATACCTTCCCTACCTTTGGAGGTAACCATGGGGCATTGCAACATTGGGGCTCTGTTGCAGGGCTGACTGGTTCCCCATTACTCGTGGGAATAAAATTGGGGACTTTGGTTTAAATTCTTTAAATGGGACCCCAGGGACACGAAGACAGTACCCAACACGGTTAAGGGTCGTTCAACAACATCAGAGCGGCTCTTCGCCTTTGGATGTTTTGGCGGTTATGCCGTCAACCACCAGGGACGGGAGACCTAGGCGTCGTATGGTTTGGACGAACCAACTCAACGAATTTATCGTCCGCGCCTATTACCGTGTCACGGATTTGGAACGGAATCCATCAGGGTACAGACATCGACTACATGACGCGTTCATAACCCGATTTCCGGAGTTAAGTCATGTTCCGGAACAGAACGTCGTCAACCAGTACCGAGTGATCGTGAATAACAACCGAGTTGCCTTACCAACTAGGCAACAAATCTTCCAAGAGGTTTCACTTGAGCTCGGGCTGGAGTCATCAAATTACCGGACTAGTCAAAGGAGTAACACAAGTACTCCACCTGTAAGGCACTCCATGAATCCAGTAGTCAGGAGAAGCTTAGTAACTGGGGATGTCGACCCAATTTATAATGAGGCTTTGACCGCATTCCAGGTCGCATTCACAGAGTATGCTGAGATTCTCCCAGACGCTAGGCCAAGGATCCCAAAACTGAAGTTTACTTCGGCAACTACTAACATCATTGCTGCCGTTGACAGAATTTTGGCTGATCGTTTGGCTAGCGAGATTACTGCTACAGAGGTTCACAGCCTGATCTACGTTGCAGCTGCCACGGTTATTCGTCTCCATAACCAACATCTTAGAGCGAATAACAGAGGTATGCGCAGAAGGACTTTGCCGTTCTGGATGTTTCGACTCAACAAAAGAGTTGAAAAGTTGAGAAAGGAGATTGGTCGTGTGACGCAAGCACTCCTTGGAAATCCATCACCAAGAGTGCACAGATGCGTTGCGAACATCATTGGAAACTACCATCTGTCCAATGATATGCCAATCGAAGAAATCCTCGAGGTGCTGAAGCAGAAACTTGCGGTATGCTCCAATCGCATCCGTAGGTATCAGAAAAGCTTTCAGCGAAGGACAGACAACACCTTGTTCTTCCAGAACCAACGAGGATTCTACAAAAATCTCATCAACTCAGGTAGGGAAAGTAACCTCAATCTGGATCAGGCAGAAGACTTCTGGAGAAGTGTTTGGAGCGAATCCAGTCGTTGCAATTTAGAAGCAGCGTGGCTCCCACACCTTATGCGTTCATGCGAGGCCCTCCCCGAAATGACCATGCCTGACGTAACTGAAGTCGACGTTAAAGCAGTCCTTGACAAGGCAGGTAACTGGAAGGCGCCAGGAGTTGACAAGATTCACAACTTCTGGCTGAAGCGGTTCAAGAGCACTCACAGGATATTGGCAAATCAATTTAATCAGATGATTGCCGATCCTGATTTAGTTCCACCATTTTTCACCAAGGGGATAACTTTCCTCATCCCCAAGGAACAGGGTGTCTCTTGCCCTTCAAAATGTCGACCAATTACTTGTCTTCCTACCATCTACAAGGTCTTCACTTCAGTTCTGTGCGCGAACATCTCAAAACATCTTGATGTTCATAAATTGATAGCTGAGGAGCAAAAAGGATGCGCAAAAGGCTCCCGAGGCTGCAAAGAACAGCTTATAATCGATACGGTAGCTGTAAAGCAGGCTGTCCACCAAAAACGAAACATCTCGACAGCCTACATCGGTTATAAATCAGCCTTTGACTCCATATCACATTCGTGGTTACTACAAGTGTTACGCTTGTATAAAATCAACCCGAATGTTGTTCTTCTACTGAGAACAGTAATGAAGAATTGGAGCACGAAGCTATCGGTATCTTCGCAAACATCAGGAGAGATACCAATCAGGCGTGGCATTTTCCAAGGCGACTCTCTAAGCCCACTGTGGTTTTGTTTGGCTTTGAATCCGCTATCCCATCTTTTGCATGAAAGCAAATACGGGTTCCAAGTCAGGCATGGCATATTGTCGAAATGTACATTAAGCCATTTAATGTACATTGACGACATCAAATTGTATGCCAAAGACGAGAACCAACTTCGCTCCTTGCTGGACATCACCATCCAGTTCAGCAGGGATATCGGCATGCAGTTGGGTTTGGAGAAATGTCGCATAAAAACAATTGTTCGGGGAAAACACACCGACAATGAAGGATACAGCCAAAATAACATCCGAATTGAGGGCATGGATTCGGACGACGTCTACAAATACCTCGGCATATTGCAAGCAACAACACCTGCTGTAGCAATAATTAAATCTAAGTTGCTGGGGGAATTTGAGCGGCGTCTGGATCTTGTCCTTAAAACTGAGCTGTACGGGAAAAATAAAGTCATGGCAATCAACACCTTTGCCATTCCCGTCCTTCTATACACTTTCGGTGTGATACAGTGGAGTAATACTGATTTAGAATCTGTCAATAGACGGGTAAGGGTAGTTCTTGCAAACAACAACATGCACAATAGAGCTGCCGAAAAATTGAGGATCACTATCCCACGTCATCAGGGAGGAAGGGGGGTACTTGATTTAAAAACGTTGCACTACAATCAAGTGCATTCTCTTCGTGAGTTTTTCTATGAGAAACAATCCTCTAGCCAAATACATCAGGCTACCGTCATGGCAGATAATAAATTATCTCCTTTGAACTTGAGAAGCAGAGAATGGGATCCCATGTCGAATGTTACTTCAGTCCAACAGAAGATCGACATGTGGAAAGAGAAACCCATTCACGGAGGTCATATAAAAAATTTGTTGTTGTCAGGCATTGACATCGAAGCCTCCAACAAATGGTTGACAAATGGTGTACTTTTCTATGAGACCGAAGCATTCCTAACTTCAATTCAGGATGCTTCGCTCCCAACAAAAAATTATAAACGGTACATTCTTCACGACTCCTCAATCACCAACTCCAGTTGTAGGTTATGCAACTGTGAAGAGGAGACCATCCAGCACATAACATCTGCGTGCAGGATGTTGAGCGGTACCGAGTACACCAATCGTCATAACTCCGTCTGCAAGATTCTCCATCAAAACCTTGCGTTGAAGTATAACTTAGTGGCAACCTACCATCCTTACTATAAGTATACTCCGCAGAGAATCTTGGAAAATGATCGGGTCAAACTACTGTGGGATTACACTATTGCCACCGACCACAGTGTTAATCATAACAGACCCGATCTAGTTCTGCTTCTGAAGGAAGAACGAGCGTGCTTTATAATCGATGTAGCCGTACCGTTGGACCGGAACACTGTTGAAAAACAGCATGAAAAGATCCGGAACTACGGCCCCTTGGCAGACGATATGAAGCAGACTTGGAGGCTACAAAAGATCCAAGTAGTCCCAGTAATAATTTCAGCGACGGGATTAGTCCCGCAGAACTTACATAAAGCGCTGAAAACGCTCGATCTTAGGGCTGGACTATACATGGAGATGCAAAAAGCAGTTATCTTTGCAACCTGTGCTATAGTCCGAAGAGTCCTGTCCGGTAACAATCTGACCTAGTGGGTTTCAGTCTTGATCCGCACTGTCTTCAATATAAGATCCATGTCTCTGTAGTGTAGGACCTCCGCGTCATTGGCTGAAGTGTTTGCGACAATCGGGATGTAGCAATACATTTTCGCATGGTCGCACACACTTTGCGTTAAAACGCATCATCGCTGTGATGCGGGCCTTTGGATGTTGCCTTCAGCCCATCCTTAGGTTGGTCGCCCCTCGGTCCGGTTGGGCGGGAAGAGGGTCCGTGGGCTTTTTGAACTATATATATATGGCGTACCAGGTTTATCCTCACCTGAGTTGCAAACGCAGAGCTGCATGCGACCAGGCGCGTGTCATGGGTTGCGGATAATGACATGACCCACCGGGTCAGCTACGAATATCGCAAGTTAATCTTGTAAATAAGTAGCCGCGGACAAGCAGAACGTTTCCCTTTGTGTTCGTCCTCCCTTACCGATTCTTCCCGTTCAGGGGGAGTAAACCTCCTTAACAAATCCGTAATCCGGGGTGAAGGGATCGACGCGCCTATCGGATGAATTGCAGTGACGTTACACTGTATTTCAGCGGCTCCCCTCCAAATACCTTCCCTACCTTTGGAGGTAACCATGGGGCATTGCAACATTGGGGCTCTGTTGCAGGGCTGACTGGTTCCCCATTACTCGTGGGAATAAAATTGGGGACTTTGATTTAAATTCTTTAAATGGGACCCCAGGGACACGAAGACAGTACCCAACACGGTTAAGGGTCGTTCAACAACATCAGAGCGGCTCTTCGCCCTTGGATGTTTTGGCGGTTATGCCGTCAACCACCAGGGACGGGAGACCTAGGCGTCGTATGGTTTGGACGAACCAACTCAACGAATTTATCGTCCGCGCCTATTACCGTGTCACGGATTTGGAACGGAATCCATCAGGGTACAGACATCGACTACATGACGCGTTCATAACCCGATTTCCGGAGCTAAGTCATGTTCCGGAACAGAACGTCGTCAACCAGTACCGAGTGATCGTGAATAACAACCGAGTTGCCTTACCAACTAGGCAACAAATCTTCCAAGAGGTTTCACTTGAGCTCGGGCTGGAGTCATCAAATTACCGGACTAGTCAAAGGAGTAACTCAAGTACTCCACCTGTAAGGCACTCCATGAATCCAGTAGTCAGGAGAAGCTTAGTAACTGGGGATGTCGACCCAATTTATAATGAGGCTTTGACCGCATTCCAGGTCGCATTCACAGAGTATGCTGAGATTCTCCCAGACGCTAGGCCAAGGATCCCAAAACTGAAGTTTACTTCGGCAACTACCAACATCATTGCTGCCGTTGACAGAATTTTGGCTGATCGTTTGGCTAGCGAGATTACTGCTACAGAGGTTCACAGCCTGATCTACGTTGCAGCTGCCACGGTTATTCGACTCCATAATCAACATCTTAGAGCGAATAACAGAGGTATGCGCAGAAGCACTTTACCGTTCTGGGTGTTTCGACTCAACAAAAGAGTCGAAAAGTTGAGAAAGGAGATTGGTCGTGTGACGCAAGCACTCCTTGGAAATCCATCACCAAGAGTGCACAGATGCGTTGCGAACATCATTGGAAACTACCATCTGTCCAATGATATGCCAATCGAAGAAATCCTCGAGGTGCTGAAGCAGAGACTTGCGGTATGCTCCAATCGCATCCGTAGGTATCAGAAAAGCTTTCAGCGAAGGACAGACAACACCTTGTTCTTCCAGAACCAACGAGGATTCTACAAAAACCTCATCAACTCAGGTAGGGAAAGTAACCTCAATCTGGATCAGGCAGAAGACTTCTGGAGAAGTGTTTGGAGCGAATCCAGTCGTTGCAATTTAGAAGCAGCGTGGCTCCCACACCTTATGCGTTCATGCGAGGCCCTCCCCGAAATGACCATGCCTGACGTAACTGAAGTCGACGTTAAAGCAGTCCTTGACAAGGCAGGTAACTGGAAGGCGCCAGGAATTGACAAGATTCACAACTTCTGGCTGAAGCGGTTCAAGAGCGCTCACAGGATATTGGCAAATCAATTTAATCAGATGATTGCCGATCCTGATTTAGTTCCACCATTTTTCACCAAGGGGATAACTTTCCTCATCCCCAAGGAACAGGGTGTCTCTTGCCCTTCAAAATGTCGACCAATTACTTGTCTTCCTACCATCTACAAGGTCTTCACTTCAGTTCTGTGCGCGAACATCTCAAAACATCTTGATGTTCATAAATTGATAGCTGAGGAGCAAAAAGGATGCGCAAAAGGCTCCCGAGGCTGCAAAGAACAGCTTATAATCGATACGGTAGCTGTAAAGCAGGCTGTCCACCAAAAACGAAATATCTCGACAGCCTACATCGATTATAAATCAGCCTTTGACTCCATATCACATTCGTGGTTACTACAAGTGTTACGCTTGTATAAAATCAACCCGAATGTTGTTCTTCTACTGAGAACAGTAATGAAGAATTGGAGCACGAAGCTATCGGTATCTTCGCAAACATCAGGAGAGATACCAATCAGGCGTGGCATTTTCCAAGGCGACTCTCTAAGCCCACTGTGGTTTTGTTTGGCTTTGAATCCACTATCCCATCTTTTGCATGAAAGCAAATACGGGTTCCAAGTCAAGCATGGCATATTGTCGAAATGTACATTGAGCCATTTAATGTACATTGACGACATCAAATTGTATGCCAAAGACGAGAACCAACTTCGCTCCTTGCTGGACATCACCATCCAGTTCAGCAGGGATATCGGCATGCAGTTGGGTTTGGAGAAATGTCACATAAAAACAATTGTTCGGGGAAAACACACCGACAACGAAGGATACAGCCAAAATAACATCCGAATTGAGGGTATGGATTCGGACGACGTCTACAAATACCTCGGCATATTGCAAGCAATAACACCTGCTGTAGCAATAATTAAATCTAAGTTGCTGGGGGAATTTGAGCGGCGTTTGGATCTTGTCCTTAAAACTGAGCTGTACGGGAAAAATAAAATCATGGCAATCAACACCTTTGCCATTCCCGTCCTTCTATACACTTTCGGTGTGATACAGTGGAGTAATACTGATTTAGAATCTGTCAATAGACGGGTAAGGGTAGTTCTTGCAAACAACAACATGCACAATAGAGCTGCCGAAAAATTGAGGATCACTATCCCACGTCATCAGGGAGGAAGGGGGGTACTTGATTTAAAAACGATGCACTACAATCAAGTGCATTCTCTTCGTGAGTTTTTCTATGAGAAACAATCCTCTAGCCAAATACATCAGGCTACCGTCATGGCAGATAATAAATTATCTCCTTTGAACTTGAGAAGCAGAGAATGGGATCCCATGTCGAATGTTACTTCAGTCCAACAGAAGATCGACATGTGGAAAGAGAAACCCATTCACGGAGATCATATAAAAAATTTGTTGTTGTCAGGCATTGACATCGAAGCCTCCAACAAATGGTTGACAAATGGTGTACTTTTCTATGAGACCGAAGCATTCCTAACTTCAATTCAGGATGCTTCGCTCCCAACAAAAAATTATAAACGGTACATTCTTCACGACTCCTCAATCACCAACTCCAGTTGTAGGTTATGCAACTGTGAAGAGGAGACCATCCAGCACATAACATCTGCGTGCAGGATGTTGAGCGGTACCGAGTACACCAATCGTCATAACTCCGTCTGCAAGATTCTCCATCAAAACCTTGCGTTGAAGTATAACTTAGTGGCAACCTACCATCCTTACTATAAGTATACTCCGCAGAGAATCTTGGAAAATGATCGGGTCAAACTACTGTGGGACCACACTATTGCCACCGACCACAGTGTTAATCATAACAGACCCGATCTAGTTCTGCTTCTGAAGGAAGAACGAGCGTGCTTTATAATCGATGTAGCCGTACCGTTGCACCGGAACACTGTTGAAAAACAGCACGAAAAAATCCGGAACTACGGCCCCTTGGCAGATGATATGAAGCAGATTTGGAGACTACAAAAGATCGAAGTAGTCCCAGTAATAATTTCAGCGACGGGATTAGTCCCGCAGAACTTACATAAAGCGCTGAAAACGCTCGATCTTAGGGCTGGACTATACATGGAGATGCAAAAAGCAGTTATCCTTGCAACCTGTGCTATAGTCCGAAGAGTCCTGTCCGGTAACAATCTGACCTAATGGGTTTCAGTCTTGATCCGCACTGTCTTCAATATAAGATCCATGTCTCTGTAGTGTAGGACCTCCGCGTCCTTGGCTGAAGTGTTTGCGACAATCGGGATGTAGCAATACATTTTCGCATGGTCGCACACACTTTGCGTTAAAACGCATCATCGCTGTGATGCGGGCCTTTGGATGTTGCCTTCAGCCCATCCTTAGGTTGGTCGCCCCTCGGTCCGGTTGGGCGGGAAGAGGGTCCGTGGGCTTTTTGTTATATATATATATATAGTGCGCGCAATTTCTATATAAGCAGTCACATTTTTCCTTTCTTCTTAGAAAGCGAAGATTGTGTGAAACAATTGAAGGGAATATAAGTTCCTTGGTTTCTTAAGAATTCGTTATGACAGCGACATTTAGATCAGCTGAAAAATGTATGATATTTTGTTTCTGGTCGAAAGCAATCATTTGCAACTGCGCAATTTCTATAAATGCATGTAACTAAAACGTTTATAAAATTACTTTTCAAAAGTTTTTTTGTAATTAAAAGATGTGATGTGAAATTTTGTAGTGTTCTACGTAAAACAGTTCTTAGCTTTAGCTTTTTTAGCTTAGATTATAGCGATGCCACGTGGAAAAGTGGTAACCGAAGAAGACAAAGGCCAACTTGCCAGAATGGAAGATTCCAGCTGCATGATGAGAGGGATGTTGAAGGAAATTGGTAGATCCGACGAAGTTTTGCGGAATTTCTTTAGATTAATGGGAAAATACGGTACAAACAAGCATTCGTATGGAAATAAAAAAATCGGGAAGCTAGTAGAAATAAACTTTGGTTCGTTCCAGATCATGTCGAAATTACTTCTTCCTATTAAAAAGAGACGAGTGCAACATATTTTCCATACTGATAACAGTATTAAATATAAAAAGCTTGCTAACGCACCTCATTTAACACCGACATATAATAAGGCTCGTCTCAAATCTCCTAGATGGTGGATGAAATGGGAAGAAGAATGGAAGGCAGTAATTTTTTCGGATGAGAAGAACTTGAACCTTTGCGGCCCAGCTGAATTTAGCGCATTTTGGCACGATCTAAAAAAAATTAAGTTCGCAACTTTGGAGGCGGCAGTGTTATGGTTTTGGGAGCATTTTCTTTTCCCGGTAAACTTCAACAGGGAATCGTTCCAACCAAAATAAACTCAGTAATATATACTGAGCTTCTAGAAGCCATTTTGATGCCGCATTTAGATGAGAATAATAACATTGACTGCAATTTCCAATTTGACAACGCCGCAGTACACGCTTCTGCATACATGAAATTATCTTTAAATCTTCTTTTTCTTCAGCCTTTGTCCCGTTCACAAGCGGGGTCGGCTCGTCGTGATCGGCTTCGCCATTTGGCTCTATCGAATGCCTGATCTGGGTGCAATCTCGAGGCTTTCAAATCTCCATCCAGCGTATCAAGCCACCGTTGCTTAGGTCTGCCTTTTGGTCGTTTACCATCGACTTCGATGTTCATACCAATCTTTGCAAGTGAATTCTCGTTTGCACGAATTGCGTGACCATACCATCGAAGACGCCTCTCTCGCAACTTTTCCACGATCGGTGCAACCCCATAACGATCGCGGATATCCTCATTTCGGATGTGATCCAAACGTGTGACGCCATTAGTCCAACGTAGCATCTTCGTCTCCATTACCGCAAGACGTCGTTCATTGTCTTTTATGGTCGGCCAACACTCAGAACCATAGAGAGCGACTGGACGGACGACATTGCGGTAAATTTTAGATTTGAGACGTTCGTTGATACGTCGATCACAAAGGACACCAGTTGTGGAACGCCACTTCATCCAGGTTGCGTTAATGCGTGAAGCAATTTCATAACGCAGCTCTCCATTGGCTGATAGCGTTGACCCGAGGTATTTAAATCGCTCAGATCTGGGCAGATCACTGCCGCTGATAGTGATTGTGCCTGTTTCATGGGGATCGGTCGTCAAAAATTCAGTTTTGTTTAAATTCAATCTGAGACCGTGTTGCATGAGGCGATCATTCCATTTTTGAACAAGTTGCTCGAGATCATTTTTGCTATCAGATGCTAGGAAAACATCATCTGCATAAAGCAGTGTGTAGGGCGCCGGACGTTGGATATCCCGTGTGACGGTGTCCATAACAACGACAAAGAGGAGTGGTGAGAGGGCACTTCCTTGATGAACTCCAACAGAGACACGAAGCGGTTTTGATACACCCGCCATACTTCGAACTTTACTTTTCGGATCGGGTAGAGCAATTGAACCCAGCGCACGAGTTCTTCTGGCACGAAGTGTTGTCGTAAAGCATACCAGATGAGTTCGTGTGGTACACGGTCAAACGCTTTCTCTAGATCCAAAAAGGCAATGTAAAGAGGGCGATGCTTCTCACGGTGTTTCTCCATGAGTAACCGCGCAGCGTGTATTGCGTCAGTAGTTCCGCAGTTCTTGACAAATCCGGCTTGATTCACGGTTATTTCAACGATTTCGCGAATACGGTTGTCAAGAATGCGTTCAAAAATCTTCATGGTATGGGAAAGTAACCGGATCGGACGGTAATTTGAACATTCTGCTGGACTACCTTTCTTTTTCCATATTGGAACAGTGGTACTTTCTTGCCAGTCAGATGATGTTCTTCCTTCCTGAATAACCCGGTTAAAGAATTCACTCAGCCACGGTGTTGGGTCCCAGCTCTTTGCTTTCCAGAGCTCAGATGCGATGTCGTCAGGTCCTGTTGCTTTCCCCGATTTCATTTGTTTTATTGCCTCCTCGACTTCAGTTGCGCTGACTGGTGGAACTGCTCCAAATGTCGGCAATGATTGTGGAAGTGGAGGATGAGCAAATTCTTCAGTTGAAATCTGCTCGAAGTATTCTCGCCATCTATCCGTCGCGGCTCGACGATCAGTAGGCAAAGTACCGTTCTTGTCATTAACACAACAGAAGTGTTCGATATCCTGTGTGCGTTCATCACGGCTTTTAGCAAGTCGGTACAGATCTCTCTCGCCATCCCGAGTGTCCAGTTTATCGTAAAGATTTTTGAAATGGTTCGCTCGGGTGACAGCGACCGCTTTCTTTGCTTCCCGGTTGGCATTCTTATAAATTTGCCAATTAGCAGGCGTTTTATCGTCGAGAAATTTGTGGTAGAGGCGTTTCTTTTCACGGACCTTCATTTCAACATCATCATTCCAAAGCTAAGTATCTCGGTTGATGTACCGCTTACCCGGCTTGGTGACCCCGAGGGTTGCAGAGGCCGCTTTGTGGATCGTGTCTTTCATTTGGTTCCATGATTCTTCCACATTCGTAATGGTTGGCAATCGTATGAGTGAGACCGTTTCTTCGTTCTTCTCACCAAATCGCCACCATTTAATGCGCGGTGGGCCAGTGCGTTCCGCACGCCGTTTTATCGGTGGCTTAATTCGCAGGACAGCAATCAACGGCCGATGTTGAGGCGCGATGGTCTCATAGGGAACGACTTTGCAATCAGCGACAGTGGTAAAATGTTGACGTCTTATGAGAATATAGTCGATTTGCGTTTTATTGTTCCCACTATAAAATGTGGGAAGATGAGACAATCGTTTGATGAACCATGTATTCTTGAGTACAAGGTCATGGGTGTCCGCAAAATCGATTATACGCTCGCCACCTTCAGTTGCGCGCTCCGAACCCCTTTCCTCCATGACACCTGTTACCGTCTGCCTTTTCACCCACATGACCATTAAGGTCGCCGGCAATGATTATGTAATCGTCAGCAGGCACGTGACAAGTCTTTTCATCGAGAAGTTGCCAGAAGGCATCTTTCTCGGCATCAGGTCGGCCTGTCTGTGGTGCATACGCGGTGAAGAACTGAATAGTGCGATCAGCTGATATAATGGTGAGCTTCATCAGCCGATCATCAAATCGTTCGACTTCTTTAATGGCATCACGGAAACCCTCTGAGATGGCAATGCCAACACCATATTGAGTGTGTGGGTTACCGAAATAGAGAAGTTTGTAGTCATTTTTACCGCGTTCGCGTTCAATGTCGCAGCTTTTGGAACCAGACCATCGGGTTTCTTGCAGAGCGCAGATGTCAATGCACCTTTTCCGAAGGGCTCTTGCGAGTTCCTCGGTTTTTCCAGTTAGGGTACCAACATTTAGCGTGCAGACACGTATTTGTTTTGTTCGTTGTGTGCGGACTAACTTGCTTACGTCCTGACGCCGTCCATGCGTCAAGAACCCTTGCCCATTTCTAGACAGGACCGGGGCCCGTCCTGCCGCGTCGACTGAGGTGGACGCCCTAGCATTTCTCCGAGGCCTGTGACTTAATCCGATCATCATGTTTGTAACGACATTCTATGCATTTTCTTGTTCGACCTGTCGCGGGGCCTGTCACCAAGAGAGATCAGGTAGGATTTAGCATAGTAGAATAACTCCAACTATACTCTATTTATCTCTTTCCCTGATCTCAGCATTTTATTTTTATTTTACTGAGGATAGTACAGAGTACGTTGCCTCAAACCCTCCTCCTTTACCTGGGCTTGGGACCAGCATACTATGTTAATAGCATGGCGGAGTTCATGAAATTATCTTTAAATGACAAACAAATAACAATTTTGCAGTGGTCACATCGAAGTCCTAATCTTAACCCCATAGAGAATATATGGGGGATACTTGCAAGGAAAGTCTATGCGAATGAACGCCAATTTGGCTCCGTACTTGAGTTACAGAAAAAAATTTTAGAATCCTGGGATCAAATCGTAGAAAATACTTTAAGAATTTAATAGCCTCAACGCCAAATTGAATTTTGGAAGTCATAAGGTCCAATGGGGGCAAAACAAAATATTAGCAACTAGTCAATATGCGTTTATTTATTTCAACAGGCTTGAAAGTGCAAGTGGGTATATAGAAATTGCGCAATAAAAATGTAATTTTTGTTAATTTAAAAAAAATGAAGATGTATTTTGTTAATTTTTTTTGTTATTAAATATAGTTACATTTCCTATCGTATAAACTTTATATTTCCCAAGGCTTCTATATAGTCACAACGAGAAATATATGGGGTGCGTATATAAAAACTCCGCGCGCTGTATATAGTTAAAAAAGCCCACGGACCCTCTTCCCGCCTAACCGGACCGAGGGGCAACCAACCTAAGGATGGGCTTAAGGCAACATCCAAAGGCCCGCATCATAGCGATGATGCGTTTTAACGCAAAGTGTGTGCGACCATGCGAAAATGTATTACTACATCCCCATTGTCGCAAACACTTCTGCCAATGGCGCGGAGGTTCTACACTACAGAGACATGGATCTTGAATCGAAGACAGTGCAGATTAATACTGAAACCCATTAGGTCAGATTGTTACCGGACAGGACTCTTCAGACTATAGCACAGATTGTAAGGATAACCGCGTTTTGAATCTACATGTATAGTCCAGCCCTAAGATCGAGCGTTTTCAGCGCTTTATATAAGTTCTGCGGGACTAATCCCGTCGTTGAAATTACTACTGGGACTACTTCCATCTTTTGTAGTCTCCAAGTTCGCTTCATATCGTCTGCCAAGGGGCCGTAGTTCCGGATTTTTTCGTGCTGTTTTTCAACAGTGTTCCGGTCCAACGGTACGGCTACATCGATTATAAAGCACGCTCGTTCTTCCTTCAGAAGCAGAATTAGATCGGGTCTATTATGATTAACACTGTGGTCGGTGGCAATAGTGTGATCCCACAGTAGTTTGACCCGATCATTTTCCAAGATTCTCTGCGGAGTATACTTATAGTAAGGATGGTAGGTTGCCACTAAGCTATACTTCAACGCAAGGTTTTGATGGAGAATCTTGCAGACGGAGTTATGACGATTGGTGTACTCGGTACTGCTCAACATCCTGCACGCAGATGTTATGTGCTGGATGGTCTCCTCTTCACAGTTGCATAACCTACAACTGGAGTTGGTGATTGAGGAGTCGTGAAGAATGTACCGTTTATAATTTTTTGTTGGGAGCGAAGCATCCTGAATTGAAGTTAGGAATGCTTCGGTCTCATAGAACAGTACACCATTTGTCAACCATTTGTTGGAGACTTCGATGTCAATGCCTGACAACAACAAATTTTTGATATGACCTCCGTGAATGGGTTTCTCTTTCCACATGTCGATCTTCTGTTGGACTAAAGTAACATTCGACATGGGATCCCATTCTCTGCTTCTCAAGTTCAAAGAAGATAATTTATTATCTGCCATGACGGTAGCCTGATGTATTTGGCTAGAGGATTGTTTCTCATAGAAAAACTCACGAGGGGAATGCACTTGATTGTAGGGCAACGTTTTTAAATCAAGTATCCCCCTTCCTCCCTGATGACGTGGGATAGTGATCCTCAATTTTTCGGCAGCTCCTATTGTGCATGTTGTTGTTTGCACCAACTACCCTTACAAGACCCAGACGCCGTTCAAATTCCCCCAGCAACTTAGATTTGATTATTGCCACAGCAGGTATTGTTTCTTGCAATATGCCGAGGTATTTGTACACGTCGTCCGAATCCATACCCTCAATTCGGATGTTATTTTGGCTGTATCCTTCGTTGTCGGTGTGCTTTTCCCCGAACAATTGTTTTTATGCGACATTTCTCCAAATCCAGCTGCATGCCTATATCCCTGCTGAACTGGATGGTGATGTCCAGCAAGGAGTGAAGTTGGTTCTCGTCTTTGGCATACAATTTGATGTCGTCAATGTACATTAAATCGCTTAATGTACATTTGACAATATGCCATGCTTGACTTAGAACCCGTATTTGCTTTCATGGAAAAGATGGGATAGTGGATTCAAAGCCAAACAAAACCACAGTGGGCTTAGAGAGTCGCCTTGGAAAATGCCACGCCTGATTGGTATCTCTCCTGATGTTTGTGAGGATACCGATAGCTTCGTGCTCCAATTATTCATTACTGTTCTCGGAAGAAGAACGACATTCGGGTGGATTTTTTTTTTTTGCTTTACAGCTACCGTATCGATTATAGGGTGTTCTTTGCAGCCTCGGGAGCCTTTTGTGCATCCTTTTTGCTCCTCAGCTATCAATTTATGATCATCAAGATGTTTTGAGATGTTCGCGCACAGAACTGAAGTGAAGACCTTGTAGATGGTAGGAAGACAAGTAATTGGTCGACATTTTGAAGGGCAAGAGGCACCCTGTTCCTTGGGGATCAGGAAAGTTATCCCCTTGGTGAAAAATTGTGGAACTAAATCAGGATCGGCAATCATCTGATTAAACTGATTTGCCAATATCCTGTCAGTGCTCTTGAACCGCTTCAGCCAGAAGTTGTGAATCTTGTCAACTCTTGGCGCCTTCCAGTTACCTGCCTTGTCAAGGGCTGCTTCAAAGTCAACTTCAGTTACGTCAGGTATGGTCATTTCGGGGAGGGCCTCGCATGAACGCATAAGATGTGGAACGTATATATATAATATGGTGTACCAAGTTTATCCTCACCTGAGTTGTAAACGCAGAGCTGCATGCGACCAGGCGCGTGTCATAGGTTGCGGATAATGACATGACCCACCGGGTCAGCTACGAATATTACAAGTTAATCTTGTAAATAAGTAGCCGCGGACAAGCAGAACGTTTCCCTCTGTGTCCTTCTCCCTTACAGATTCTTCCCGTTCAGGGGGAGTAAACCTCCTTAACAAATCCGTAATCCGGGGTGAAGGGATCGACGCGCCTATCGCAGTAACGTTACACTGTATTTGAGCGGCTCCCTACCTTTGGAGGTAACTGTCCCATACATTGCAACATTGGGGCTCTGTTGCAGGGTTGACTGTCTCCCCAACACTCGTGGGAACAGAATTCGGGAAAATATTTCAAATTCTTTTAATGGGACCCCAGGGACACGAAGACAGTACCCGACGCGGTTAAGGGTCGTTCAACAACACCAGAGCGGCTCTTCGCCCTTGGATGTTTTGGCGGTGATGCCGTCAATCACCAGAGACGGGAGACCTAGGCGTCGTATGGTTTGGACGAACCAACTTAACGAATTTATCGTCCGCGCCTATTACCGTGTCACGGATTTGGAACGGAATCCATCAGGGTACAGACATCGACTACATGACGCGTTCATAACCCGCTTCCCGGAACTATGTCATGTTCCGGAGCAGAGCGTTGTCAATCAATACCGGGTGATAGTGAATAACAACCGAATTGCCTTTCCAACTAGGCAACAAATCTTCCAAAAGGTTTCACTTGAGCTCGGGCTTGAGTCGACAAATTACCGGACTAGTCAGAGGAGTAACACAAGTACTCCACCTGTAAGGCACTCCATGAATCCAGTAGTCAGGAGAAGCTTAGTGACTGGGGATGTCGACTCAATTTATAATGAGGCTTTGACCGCATTCCAGGTCGCATTCACAGAATATGCTGAAATTCTCCTTACTTCGGCAACTACTAACATCATTGCTGCCGTTGACAGAATTTTGGCTGATCGTTTGGCTAGCGAGATTACTGCTACAGAGGTTCATAGCTTGATTTACGTTGCAGCTGCCGCGGTTATTCGTCTCCATAATCAACATCTTAGACCGAATACCAGAGATATGCGCAGGAGGACTTTACCGTTCTGGGTGTTTGGAAACAACAAAAGAGTCGAAAAGTTGAGAAAGGAGATTGGTCGTGTCACACAAGCACTCCTTGGAAATCCATCACCAAGAGGGCACAGATGTGTTGCGAACATCATTGGAAACTACCATCTGTCCAATGATATGCCAATCGAAGAAATCCTCGAGGTGCTGAAGCAGAAACTTGCGGTATGCTCCAATTGCATACGTAGGTATCAGAAAAGCTTACAGGGAAGGACAGACAACACCTTGTTCTTCCAGAACCAACGGAGATTCTACAAAAATCTCACGAACTCAGATAGAGAAAGTAACCTCGATCTGGATCAGACAGAAGACTTCTGGAGAAGTGTTTGGAGCGAATCCAGCCATTGCAATTTAGAAGCAACGTGGCTCCCACACCTTATGCGTTCATGCGAGGCCCTCCCCGAAATGACCATGCCTGACGTAACTGAAGTGGACGTAGAAACAGCCCTTGACAAGGCAGGTAACTGGAAGGCGCCAGGAGTTGACAAGATTCACAACTTCTGGCTAAAGCGGTTCAAGAGCATTCAACGGGTATTGGCAAATCATTTTAATCAGATGATTGCCGATCCTGATTTAGTTCCACCATTTTTCACCAAGGGGATAACTTTCCTGATCCCCAAGGAACAGGGTGCCTCTTGCTCTTCAAAATGTCGACCAATTACTTGTCTTCCTACCATCTACAAGGTCTTCACTTCAGTTCTGTGCGCGAACATCTCAAAACATCTTGATGTTCATAAATTGATAGCTGATGAGCAATAGGCTCCCGAGGCTGCAAAGAACAGCTTATAATCGATACGGTAGCTGTAAAGCAGGCTGTCCACCAAAAACGAAATATCTCGACAGCCTACATCGATTATAAATCAGCCTTTGACTCCATATCACATTCGTGGTTACTACAAGTGGTACGCTTGTACAAAATCAACCCGAATGTCGTTCTTCTTCCGAGAACAGTAACGAAGAATTGGAACGCGAAGCTATCGGTATCTTCACAAACATCAGGAGAGATACCAATCAGGCGTGGCATTTTCCAAGGCGACTCTCTAAGCCCATTGTGGTTTTGTTTGGCTTTGAATCCACTATCCCATCTTTTCCATGAAAGCAAATACGGGTTCTAAGTCAAGCATGGCATATTGTCAAATGTACATTAAGCGATTTAATGTACATTGACGACATCAAATTGTATGCCAAAGACGAGAACCAACTTCGCTCCTTGCTGGACATCACCATCCAGTTCAGCAAGGATATCGGCATGCAGCTGGGTTTGGAAAAATGTCGCATAAAAACAATTGTTCGAGGAAAACACACCGACAACGAAGGATACAGTCAAAATAACATCCGAATTGAGGGTATGGATTACCTCGGCATATTGCAAGCAACAACACCTGCTGTGGCAATAATTAAATCTAAGTTGCTTGGGGAATTTGAACGGCGTCTGGATCTTGTCCTTAAAACTGAGCTGTATGGGAAAAATAAAATCATGGCAATCAACACCTTTGCCATTCCCGTCCTTCTATACACTTTCGGAGTGATACAGTGGAGTAATACTGATTTAGAATCTGTCAATAGACGGGTAAGGGTAGTTCTTGCAAACAACAACATGCACAATAGGAGCTGCCGAAAAATTGAGGATCACTATCCCACGTCATCAGGGAGGAAGGGGGATACTTGATTTAAAAACGTTGCCCTACAATCAAGTGCATTCCCCTGGTGAGTTTTTCTATGAGAAACAATCCTCTAGCCAAATACATCAGGCTACCGTCATGGCAGATAATAAATTATCTTCTTTGAACTTGAGAAGCAGAGAATGGGATCCCATGTCGAATGTTACTTTAGTCCAACAGAAGATCGACATGTGGAAAGAGAAACCCATTCACGGAGGTCATATCAAAAATTTGTTGTTGTTGAAGCCTCCAACAAATGGTTGACAAATGGTGTACTTTTCTATGAGACCGAAACATTCCTAACTTCAATTCAGGATGCTTCGCTCCCAACAAAAAATTATAAACGGTACATTCTTCACGACTCCTCAATCACCAACTCCAGTTGTAGGTTATGCAACTGTGAAGAGGAGACCATCCAACACATAACATTTGCGTGCAGGACGTTGAGCAGTACCGAGTACACCAATCGTCATAACTCCGTCTGCAAGATTCTCCATCAAAACCTTGCGTTGAAGTATAACTTAGTGGCAACCTACCATCCTTACTATAAGTATACTCCGCAGAGAATCTTGGAAAATGATCGGGTCAAACTACTGTGGGATCACACTATTGCCACCGACCACAGTGTTAATCATAACAGACCCGATCTAGTTCTGCTTCTGAAGGAAGAACGAGCGTGCTTTATAATCGATGTAGCCGTACCGTTGGACCGGAACACTGTTGAAAAACAGCACGAAAAAATCCGGAACTACGGCCCCTTGGCAGACGATATGAAGCGAACTTGGAGACTACAAAAGATGGAAGTAGTCCCAGTGGTAATTTCAACGACGGGATTAGTCCCGCAGAACTTACATAAAGCGCTGAAAACGCTCGATCTTAGGGCTGGACTATACATGGAGATGCAAAAAGCGGTTATTCGTGCAACCTGTGCTATAGTCCGAAGAGTCCTGTCCGGTAACAATCTGACCTAATGGGTTTCAGTCTTGATCCGCACTGTCTTCGATATAAGATCCATGTCTCTGTAGTGTAGAACCACCGCGTCATTGGATGAAGTCTTTGCGACAATGGGCGCATGGTCGCACACACTTCGCGCTAAAACGCATCATCGCTGTGATGCGGGCCTTTGGATGTTGCCTTCAGCCCATCCTTAGGTTGGTCGCCCTTCGGTCCGGTTGGGCGGGAAGAGGGTCCGTGGGCTTTTTTAACTATATATGAATATACAGAAATAAATAAAACCAAACGCGGAGGAGCAGAAGATGCATGAAGTTACGGTGTAGGGTTTCGCAAACCCAGTGCCGGCGGTTTTTGGGAGTGAGCAAGCGGGCTCCCGGCCGTCGATATCCAACGACCGCAGTGCCTCAGTAGTGGGAACCTTGGCTACTGTCGCATCTAATGTTACAAGCGTACGGGAGGAACTTGAACTGGCTCCAGTGACGGACCCGTTCAGAAGGAGCTCGATTCGATTGCCATGATACGAGGCATCCGTTTGGCGTACGGCAAGGCCCAGGATGAACGAGTAGGGAAGTCGCCGATTGGAAAAGTGAACCAGGCAACTCAAGTAACGCCGGTTCAAAACACAAAAGGAGAGAAACCGGGGAAGAGGCGGCGCGAGAAGCTGAATGACTCAACAGGCCAGCAAACCCCGAAAAGAAAAAAGGACTCAACTCCCAAAAAGGCGGAGTTCATGAAAAGTACGCCTGAAGCTGTCAGTGATCATATTGCAGCGGCTACCTCGAGAAAAGGGATCGAACCTTCAAAGGCCGATGCGGAAGCTTGGAGGAAGGTAGAACCGCGGAAAAGAAATGATCGGAGGATGATAAGACCGGAGGTGATTATTATTTCCAAACGAGGCGAAGGGTCATACGCCGACAATCTCAGGAAAGTAAAGGGAGACCCCGAACTCACCAATTTGGGAGACAATGTCAGCCGCATTAGACGGTCCCAGAAGGCAGATCTTATGTTGGAGCTTAAGAAATCCAAGGATGCAACCGCGGACAAATTCTTGAGCCAAACCGGAACAACCTTAGGGGAGGAAGCCGACATAAGAGCTAGAAAGCCGGAGATGACATATAGATGAAATCACGACGAAGGAGGAGGTTCGCGAAGCGTTGGAAAAACAGTTCGATCTTGCCGGACTACAAGAGTCAGTGGTGAAAACGCTAAGGAAAGCCTATGGGCGAACACAAACCGCCATCATCAGCCTACCAGTGGAGAACGCACTCAAATTGTTAGCAGCAGGATGAGTGAGAATAGGCTGGGTTATGTGTCGCCTTAGGGAACAGGTGGCGTTAAAACGGTGCTTTAGATGCCGTGGCTTTGGTCACATTGCGAAGTCATGCACTAACCCAAATGACAGGTCAAAGCAATGCAGGAGATTGGAGTGGAAGGCCATATCAGCAAGGACTGCGGAGCTGACCCAAATTGTCTACTGTGCAAAGAAAAGTAGGGTGTGGACCATCGGCACATTGTGGGCAGCAGCAGGTGCCCGGAATACAGGAGAGCCCTTAGCACAAATCGCAGATGAGGTTGATACAAATCAACCTCAACCACTGCGAGGCGGCGCAGCATCTACTCGCGCAAACCATCCGCGAGGAAAACATCGATGTGGCCATACTAAGTGAACCATACCGAAACCACGGTGGTAGCGTTTGGGTCAAAGACCAAACGGGCCAAGCAGCGCTATGGATTTGTGGAGAACAAGCCTTCGAGGAAATAATGGAACATCCGGAGGAGGGCTTCATCAGAGCGAAGGTGAAGGGCATCCACATCTACAGCTGCTATGCTCCACCCAGCGCTACACTCGTCGAGTATGAGCGGATGCTTGCTGCTCTTGTTTTGGATGCAAGAGGACGTTGGCCGATCATAATAGGAGGCGATTTCAATGCGTGGGTTCTTGAATGGGGCAGCCGGATAACTAATGTCAGGGGACGTGTTCTCCTCGCAGCATTCGCGGAGCTCGACGTGGTACTGGCGAATGTTGGGTCTTCGTACACTTTCCGGGGAAGGGGCCTGGGACCTATAGTGGACCTGACATACGTGAGTGCCACTTTAGCCAGTAGAGTCGCTTGGCATGTCAGTGAGGACTATACCCACAGCGACCACCAGGCAATCTGCATAGAGATCAAGGGCGGATTGAGCTGGAAAAAGAGTTTTCGCAAAATGCCGGGTGGTATGCTTGGCTGGAGAATGAAAGCGTTCTAGGGGGACACGTTTTCCGCGGTGCTCAAATCCGACATATCCCTGAATGAGAAAGCCACCCAGATCACTCGATGTGTAACGGAAGCATGCGATGCTACTATGCCCAGAAGGCGATTGCTCCTCAGTAGGCAACCCAACTACTGGAAGAACAACGAAATCGCAAGTGTGCGAGCCGCATGTTTTCGGGCAAGGAGGCTTTGCCATATGCTCAAGGGGAAACCCGGTGGCGACGGTCGAGAGGAGGCACTCTCGTGGCCGCCTAAAGGAAGTCATTCGGAGGAGCAAAAAGAACTGCGTCAAACAGCTGTGTGACCATGCCGAAATAAACCCTTGGGGCGAGACTTACAGAGTGGTGATGAAAAGGCTGCGGAAATCACCCCAGGTGACCTGTCCGCGCCTCCTGAAACAGATTGTTACCACTCTGTTCCCTCACCACGAAAATTGGGGAAGGCAAATTTTTGTTCAGCTAAATGAAGACATAATACCGCCTGTAACTGTGGAGGAGCTGCGGGAAATATGTGGTTGGTTCGGTGACAACAAGGCCCCAGGTTTGGATGGCATCCCCAACCGAGCTTTGAAACTGGCAGTGAATACTAGGCCCGACCTTTTCGCCAACACCTTCGAGGCGTGCCTAAAAGAAGGAATATTCCCTGCCCAGTGGAGAAAGCAAAAGTTGGTGTTGCTTCCGAAGCCTGGCAAGCCACTTGGAAACCCAGCGTCGTATCGTCCTATCTGCTTGTTGGATAAAATGGGGAAGATGATGGAGATGGTCATCTACAACAGACTCCTGCCCATCGTCGAAGCCAGCAATGGTTTGTCGGAACGCCAGTTTGGTTTCCGACGCGCCTACTGTACGGTGGACGCAATTAACATGTAAACCTGGCAAAAGGTGCACGCATTTCTGGCAATTGCTGGGCCGTGGTGGCGCTGGATGTCAAAAACGCATTCAACTCGGCCAACTGGAATAGAATTAAAGGGGCGTTGGCTGACATAGGTGCCCCTGGATATTTAGCGAATTTGGTGGAAAACTACCTCTCAGAGAGGACTCTCTGGTACGGGACGGATGAGGGTTTAACTTTAATATTAATTTCTTTGCAAACCACACTTTTAGGTACACCGGAACATAGACTGGGTTTTTACAATCAATACTCGATAGATTTAACCATTAGACTTTATTAAATAATTTGTGTGACTGTGACTGTTTGCTCGTTAGAGGCAGAAGAGCCTCTCGCTTCATGTGTTTCTTTTCTGCCCCTAACTCATGGCACACTTTTCTCGCCGGTCCTCCACTCCCGTGGCGAGCTCCGCAAAGTGGATAGATCCGCGCCATCTATTCGTTCGCATTCGCAACATTCGAAATAAATTTCGAATGCTGCGAATCCTGCCGCGCCACAAGGGCCCCAAAGAATACATTGTCACGGCTGGGATACCACAGGGATCGGTACTTGGTCCCCTGTTGTGGAATATCATGTATAATGGGGTGCTTGCTCTTCCTGTCCCGGAGGGGACTACGATTGTCGACTTTGCTGATGACCTAGCTGTGGTTGTTGCAGCAAAACACCCAGAAGATGTGGAGATTTACGCAACAGAAACAGTGAGAGCGGAAAAGTCCTTGCTAGAAAAGGCCGGGTTGACCTTGGCGGACGCGAAAACGGAAGCGGTCTTAATAACGAACCGCAGGAAAAATAACACTGTGAAAGTGGAGGTCGGTGGACATACGGTCGTATCAAAGCCGGCTATTGAATACCTGGGGGTAATAATTGACACCAAATTGAGTTTTATGTAATACCTAGAGTATACATACCAAAAGGCAGCCAGTGCCACCACGGCACATGCAAAAATGTTGCCAAATATTGGTGCACCGAAACATTTCCGGAGGTTAGTGCTACCCGAAGTGGTGCGCTCCATCCTGCTCTACTCGTCACCTGTGTGGGCAGAGGCGCTTGCAAACTCTCAGAGACGGAAGCAGATGAACTCGGTTTACCGGCGGATGGCTTTGAGGGTATGCAGTGCTTTTAGAACCACATCAGATGAAGCAGTATTAGTGGTGGCAGGTCCTGTCCTGTACAATGCAAGACGTATGGAGGGACATGCACAGCGTAGAAATGCGGCAAGGTCAAATTCGCATGATCTCTGGCAACGCAGATGGGACGAGTCTACGAAAGGTCGGTGGACACACAACATTAGGGTGTGGCTTAAGCGAAAACATGGGGAGACCAACTACCACATTACCCAGTTTTTCACGGAACACGGTGGTTGCTACAGGCAGTATCTGCACCGCTTTGGGTTGGATGATTCTCCGAACTGTCCCAGATGCGATGGCATACCGGAGGATCCAGAGCATGTGATGTTTCACTGCCTACGATTTGCGATGGAGAGAAGGAGCTTAAACCAGGTGCTGGGCAGGACCGTGACCCCGGAGAGCTTGGTTACTGAGATGCTGGAGTCCGAGGAGAAGTGGCTTGCGGTTGGCTCCGCAATCATCCAAATGCAGGAGGAGTTGCTGAAGGAACAAAAAAGGAGGAAAGCCGCAAATAGGAGAAGGATGAGTGCCTAAGAGCAAACTTACCCCGCGAAGTAATGCCTCAATGGTGGTCCCGTGGAGCTGGGGCTGAAGAGACCGGGGGTGGTTTTATTGGGTGTGAATCCCGCACGCGTCCGCTGTAGTTCCGGCGTTCGGGCGGCGGACGTGTCTTTCTAAGATTTTCCACCTCCGTGTACGCACAAAAAAAAATATATATACATATAGTTAGACCCTCTTCCCGCCCAACCGGACCGAGGGGCGACCAACTTAAGGAGGCTGAAGGCAACATGCAAAGGCCCGCATCACAGCGATGATGCGTTTTAACGCAAAGTGTGTGCGACCATGCGAAAATGTATTACTACATCCCGATTGTCGCTGATTCCAGTTAACCCGTTGGGGGCTTCCGTCCCCACGTACTCGAAGAGGGCGATCAGATCCGAGTCTGCAAGGGACTCATCTGAAGTGGCTCTGCCACGAAGCCTCACCGGAGGTACCATGAGAACCGGGATGGCCCTCTGAGAGCATATGCTCCTGGAGAATTCCTGGAGGATGTGTTCTCGGCCCGGTTATTTGCGGTTGGCCCCCTAGTGGGAGTTTCATGGTGGTTGTGGTTATGCCTACATCGTGGGCAGAGCTCCTCGGAGCTCGAGCGTGGAGTTGCGCTGTTCAATTCGGGTGCCGTACTCTTTAGTTGCGGCAGAGGTGTTAGATAGGCCTCGCATCCACTGGTATGAATGCTGAGCCTGCACTCAGTATAAACCAGGACCGCTGTGCTTGCATGGCGGGGCTCTGATTGTGGTCCCAAAATCAATCCGTGTCCGAAGAGGACCGTGGGATTATGCCTTCACGGCAGGTACTCACGTTAAACCCCCTAGGACTTTGATCCCGATTGTTGCAAACACTTCAGCCAATGACGCGGTGGTTCTACACTATAGAGACATGGATCTTATATCGAAGACAGTGCGGACCAAGATATATATATATATATATATTTTAGGGATGGAGGTGGAAATCTTAGAGAGACGCTGCTGCGCCAGGTAGCAGCAGTGAGTGGGATTCGCACCCACTAAAACCACCCCCACTCTTCTGCCCCTCCCCGCGGGACCACCGTGAAGTATTACTTCGCGGGGGAGGCTCTAGTTCGCTATACCAGCTCGTCCATGTCACGTCTCCGTCGTGGCGCCTTCCGAGCTCGGTCCAACTCTAGGAGATTTGTCTGCACCACGGCTACTGCCTCATTTACCGCCATCCAGATTTCCTCCGACTTCAGCATCTCTTCAACCAGGTTCGAGGGCTCGATGTCAGCCCCCAAGATGCTGTTCAACCTCCTTTTCTGCTGCAGAAATCTGGGACAATGGAACATACGTGCTCCGGGTCCTCGGGTGTAGCACCGCATTCAGGACAGTTGGGAGACTCGTCCAACTCGAAGCAATGTGTACTTCCTATAGCCACCGTGTCCCGTAAGGAACTGTGACAGGTGGTAATTCAATTCTCCGTGCTTTCGGGCGACCCATTTCTCGATAGACGGGATCAATGTATGGGTCCACCGGCCCTTGTCGGAGTTATCCCACCGTTGTTGCCACTTGCCACACAACTCTCTCCTGATGGCTTTTCGGAAATCCGCATTCACCTCGGCTGGATTTGCCTTCCGTTTTTCGTAGAGCCAATGTGCCTCGCTCGCTAGAAGATCTATAGGGATCATTCCTGCGATGACACACACTGCCTCCGTCGACGCCGTCCTAAATGCGCTGCACACCCTTAGCGCAATTGGCCGGTATGCCGAACTTATCTTCCTCTGGTTTACAGCGTGGTTCAACGCTCCTGCCCAGACAGGGGCCGCGTATAGCAGGATCGACCTCACCACTCCCGCGATGAGTGGCCTGCGACTATACTCCTCCCACGTTAGTCATCATCCTTGCAAGGGATGAGCTGGCATTTGCTGCCTTCTCTCGCGCATAATCCAAGTGTCCCTTGAAACTCAGCTTGGCATCGATCATCACCCCCAGATATTTGACAATTGATTCTGAGACGACCTCACGATTTTACCAACCTGGACGGTAACCGTGTTGTTCTTCCTACGGTTAGTAATGAGGACCGCCCTTTCGTCCGCCAGGTCTAGCTTGGCCATTCGTAACCATGACTTGGTAGTATGAATGACTTCATTTGCATAAAGCTCCACATCCTCGGGATGCTTTGCAATTGCAACTACTGTTCCAGGTCGTCAAGAAAATCGTCAAAGAAAACCCTTGCTCATTCTATAGATACCATCAACAAAATATCGCCTTCCACGACCGGGGAGCTTCCGCAACTAATTGGAGAAGTTGTCTCTTTTTGTCCTCCACCAAGACTCCACACCTCGCACCGACTCCATTTAGTTTTGCACATTACTTGTCCGCATCCCTGGAGATGTTCGCCACCATTTCCTATGCTTGGTTCCTATCCTCTAGCTGGACACTCGTCAAGAGGGACCACCAAGACGCAAAGAAATTCACTCGCCCACCTCCTTGAACAGGGCCCCAGTGGGCTCTACTTGTAGTACTCCGCCGCAAGCCAAGATCCACCACCAAGAAACAAGTACAAACATGCATGTCGTCACTTTGTAGTTCGACTTGAAACTAGAAGCTACTGTGTCTAAGATCATACTTTTTGTATTCCCTAACCCCCTTTTCACTTAGTTACCTTTTTTTTTACTCCAATTTATTACATTAATAACAATCCTAGCCCACACGTTCACCTGGTTAAGAAAATCGCATTGTTTTTTTCGCCTGATGTCTCAAAAAATCTGACTCTATTCGTGTGAACTCTTCGCAATTTCCCGGGGATATATTCTCGGGGGAATGGACGTTGACAACCCTATACGATCCATGGAAGATGGCATCCAACTTACTAGATCGCGTATCCCTCAGCAGAACGCTATCACCGAAAGAGTTTTCATTGGGCACAGCTCCGTTCCAGAATGAGGCTTGTTATTGTACGCATTATCCACAAATCATCTCAAGTAATTTATTAATAATAATGATCGCTGGCGCAACAATCCATATTGGATCAAGGCCTTGAAGTGTGTTAGAGCACTTCATTTAAGACCGCAACGGTACACCACAGTACACTGTGGGAGACAATGTGGTCAGCATTGCGCTCGCCCGAGATTATAACCCTGATTTTACTCAGGTACTCATTCACAGCTAAGTCGACTGGTGTCCGACATCCAGTCACGATAACAAATTCCTCTGCCCCCAGCGAGATTTGAAACGCGACCTTCCGCTACGACAGCTCAGCGCTCTAACCACTTGAGCCATTCGGACACCAAGTAATTTATTAAGGCCGAATACTGCCTTTCTGCAGCATTAAATTGCGGATGATACGTCACCGTTTGCAGCTTCTTTACATGCAAGATCTTGCACAATGATTAGAAAACCTCACCTGTGAAGTATAAGCCTTGATCTGTAACAATGGCCCGTGATAACGAATAGTGATTAATTATTTCGCCAAACAACCCTTTGGCTACTGTGTCCGGTTCCTGAACAGGGATCGCCCTGAAATCCACAACTTCGTCAAATCATCCACCATTGTCAGAATGTACTTGTTACTTCTCGAGGTCTCCGGCAGCGACCCTACCAAATCAATATATATCTTATCGAATAGCCTGTCGAATACCGAGGTAACCACTAAGGGCATATTCGTTTGACGATGGTGCTTGTTTTTCTGGCATTGCACACACCGGGCCACATATCGCTAAACGTCTTTCTCTATTTCCTTCCACCTAAACAATCGCCTGATTGTAGCGAAAGTTTTGCTGACGCGAAAGTGGCCCCCAAACCTCGAGTCATGATAGTCCCTAAGGACTAGAGTAGTATAAATATGTATGTTCTAATCCACTTTCATATAAAAATCTTGCGGTTTTGAGACGGCATGTATGTTCGAATCCAGTTTCATATGAAAATGTTGTGGTTTGGGGCGGCCGGTTTGGCGCGTGCCGGGGGCGACTTTTAGGGATGCGTAGTTCGTAGGGGGTCGTCCGCGGGGGTTCGTGGAGACTCGTTCCGGGCCGGGGCGGGGCGGGGCGGCGTGCGTTTTTGTTGTTGTTGGATGTCATGTGCGTATTGCTTGGGTGATGGGGAATTGCTTATCAGGTTGACGTATTTGAGAGTGAATATTAGACCGTGGGTGAATATGTAGTAAGTTTGAAAATGATGGTTTTTTTTTGTAGATTTTATTTACTTGGCTGATTGTTGTTGTTGTGATAAGAGGTGATCGTTTGAGCGCCATGTGCTAATTGTTTGGATGACAAATTAATATAAATAGTGGAATTTGTGAAAAGATTTTGTTATAAGTGAAAAGTTGCCGTAGAGGATGGATTCGATTAACGAATTATTGGGCTGCAAGCCGCTCATTTATATTAAAACGTCAGAGTTGGAAGTGGGAAAGCGATACCACATCACTGGAGGCGAGAGAATGGAAACACGGTAAGTTAGAATTTAAAATTAAACTTTTCTTCTGCTAACAAGTTCTTTTTTTCATTGCTTTTTCTATAGATATGGACAGACTATCGTCGTGGATTTGGAGGGTACTATGCGGTTATTTTTACCATCGCGCTATAGTAAATGTAGCGATAATGTGTTGGACGACTTCAATACAGGGAAGTTGTCCTTGAGTTGCAGCGGTGCGGCCAATTCCAAAAACTTGGAATTCCATCTTCATATATAATAATAAACCATGAAAATGTAGATTTAGATGTGAACATTTATTATTATTCACAGAAAAATTACTTACAATAAAGAAAAAAACAAAATTTATTATTTACAATGAAAACTTCTTTTTATTACATTTGATTATTATTTTGAGTGATAAATTTTTTCAGAAGGAATGCGTTTTGTAGCGCCCAACATCCGCTGTTGGCATTACAGCGTAACATGTCGGGATCATTTTGTTTCAGTGATTTTAGATTCGGACAGCTGTGATCTTCCACATTGAATACTAGTGCAATATTTCCCAGCAAATCATCCAGCCATTTTTTCTTCTCTGTTCCTTTGACGTAGATGGTTGTATTTTTCATGTTTAGAAGTAAATATTCTTTCACTTCCCAAAATGTTGTTAGTCCACCTTCCCATTTCAATCCATGATGATTTTCGTATACCCAGTGTGCCTGGGATTGCAGCTCTCTTGATAGTGTTGAAAAACTGAAGGGAGGTTTCAGTATAAAGTGTCGATGAAAATTTTCGTTTACATTTACGACAGCTAACTCTTTGATGATGAAAGTATTGTTGCATCCTCTAAATCCTTGCATATCGATAACGAAAATCGTCGTCATGGTGATGAAATGGTGTAGTTTGCTTGCGTGCAGAATGTAAACGTGATACTGGATTAACATTTATAGTTTCCATAGTTTTTATACAAGTTTTTGAACTGAAGAAGTAAGTGGGTTGTACTCTATCACACGATCATGTAGGAGCAAGCAGTAAGCTGTTGTTAAGGCAGGCACATCTACAGATGTTTTCATGTCTAACCTTATGTCCACTGAGCCAGATTTCATGGATTCATTTTGACGTGAACAATCAATTACTATAATTGGTGCAGATTCCTTATATTCGCTTCGTGAAAGTAGTGGCTGAGGTTGTACACCGTAATAAGATTGTTGAAAATTGCAGTACATATCATAAAGAAGAGCGAATCGATCACGGGAAAATTTAATATTCATATCGTCATAAGGATACGATTCGGAGTTTAAATGTATTTTAATATTTGTTAAATCACAGTGATCAAATTTGCTGGCATCTTTGTCTTTGAGATTTTTTCGATTTGTCTGTAAAGCTAAAATAACATATCGAGGTTTTTCGAGTTGACCTGTGGTTTTCACATTCCACACATGATCTGTTGTTGTGGGTAGAACTGGATATTCGTACAGTTCCCAATTTCGAAAGCTTATTTGAATCGGATGTCCCGATTCAATATATTTCAACATTGACAATTTTTCAGCGCCATCGGGATTAACATGGGGCACCTTCCACTGTAGTTTAAAAATTTTGATGTGTACATTATCAGTGGATGAAATAAATGCATTTTCATCGCTTCTTGTGCGAACCAAAATTAGCTCGTGTTTAGCGTTTACAATAATTTTCTTGTAGTCCTCGGCAAATCCCAAAAGTTTTCTTAGCGGAATAGAAAAGTTGAAGTAACCACTTGACGGTGTGATAGATTCGTTCGGTGACCAAGCGGCATTATAAAGCATTTTACTTTCGTTTTCATTAAGTGATACATAATTTTTTAACGTCGATGTTATTCCCACATTTTTGTTTCGATCGATTTCTACTCCATTCAGTTCATATCTTATCTCATCAAATAGGAAAGCTACGCTATTATTCGTCAATTTAGCTAGTGCTGATATTGTTCCATCTGTTTTAGTTAAGGCGCCTTCAATGTAAATGAAATTCTGACTCGGCAAAATACACAAATCCTGTTGTTGGATGGGTATTCGGATTTCATCACTGGAGTTGTATGATGATAAGAATGGAGAGTAGCTATGGTATTCGATTTTTGATATACTATTATCAAAACTGATTTTACGTGTAACGTTCAGGATATCGCTCATTATTTTTGTTTCAATTTGAATCCCAATAACTTTAGATACTGTTTATTTTGCAATGTTAATCGCGGTCTAGCTCGTTTGATTTTTCTGATTGAACTGGTTCTATCTACATTATCGGGCAGGTATTTATCATCGTTATATAGCAGCATCCTGAGGCTTCAAATGAAGTCTAATCGTTATTGTTTCCCCCTTGAAGTTTATTATATCTCCGTTTTGATCAATCAGCTTAAGAATTAGCGTGCTTATTCGTTTAAGGCTTACCGGTAAATAAATGACGTTACTAGGAACCTCCACTATTTTATAACCTGGTCCTACTTCAGGTGAGAATTCATGGATTGTGTGTGAGGGAATATTATTGATGTAAGAATTTCCAACTATGTTACACTCAATCCGTATTACGTTCACTTTACTTATACTCACAGGTAGATCAGAAGTATGTTTTTCATTGATTTTCAATTCTCGTTTAGCGAATCCCAACAATTGACCAATGGGTCTTCCTTCATTGAAGTAAATTGGAGCATTTGACTTTATTTCACTTTTGAGTGTATCATTATTAGCCTGTATTAAAAGAATTATTTTGTCATTGATCTTCGCTAGTTCTTTATACAGATAGTTGGCAATATCATCAATTTCGTACGATCCAATGGGTATTTCTATAATGTGCTTCCCAATGTGAAATAAATTATTTTTTTCATCCACGTTAGGTATAGAATTATATGTTTGAAAATCAACAAGTCCGCATACGTAACCACCTTGTAAATCGATTGGTGGAAAATATTCAGTTGTAAGAATGGATGAATTTCCACTTAGAGTTAATGTAAGTGCCATGGCAGCATATAAAACAATGATTGATTTTCAGTTTTAAAAGTATTTATATATATATTTACAAAAGATTGTACAAAAATTTCAAACATAAATGTCCACAGTTATATGAGTCGTAGCTTTGATATGCATTGTAGTTGTATTTTATATTAGAACCTAGATAATCTATTAGCTCTTTCGGTGGAGGTAAATTTCCAAAACTATCAAAGTATTCCACATATCGATTCTGTTTTTTGTATGCTACCCAATGAGTACCAGAACCCTGCATCCAGATTTACAATACCACATTCGTTTTGCTTTGCAGCTCCCCTCGGTAAATTATTTCGCATGAAAACTCCTCTGAAGTTTGACAAGAATCTGGCGAATCTCTTTAAATCATTCTCATTTAATGCTCTCTAGGGTAGCGTTTTTAAAAGTTTTTTGAAGCAGGATTCAAAAACAACCCTAATCCTTTTCTGTACGGTTTTAAATGCAATCCTCGGCCTAATGTTATCTCCTCCATTTTTTGGTTATGACGCTGTTTTTCTTCTAAGGTCTTTTTGGCATTGGTAGCATCATTAACAGCTTTCGCTATTCCCGCAGCTCCACCTGATAAAGCACCAATAGCAAATAATCCTGCGAAAAGAGGAACTAGAAAAGGTAGAACTCCACCAACTTTAGGAATGGGTATTATCCTTGGAGTCTTGAGAGTCTTCTTCCGTCCCTTTGTTATATTCTTTGTAGCAGCTAAGGCTACTTTAATACTCCCTTTAATTGTGTCGGGTTTCTTTCTTTTGACAATCCTTCGGACTTTGGAAACAATTGTTCCAAATTTCGGTTTATTCTTCATTCCCATCCCTAATTTTACTTTAGCTTTCATCATGTTGGTTACAAGTAGTGCGTTAGCTCGTTCTGACAATCCTGCGTCTGCTGATCTGACTCGTTGCCATGCCTTTTCAGCTAATATTTTATCTAATATATGACGATCAGCCGTTTCTTTAAATTTTGAATATCCAATATCATGCTCTTTACAGGCTTGATCCAATAAGTTTATTCCTGGATCACCTCTAGCAAGCCGCTCGCTTAGTTTTGTACCAGGACCACAGTATTGATAACCAGGTAGATGCAGTTCAATTGGAAGTTTATTGATTAGGGTATTAATCACACCTCTTCCTTTCACCGCTTTTCGTGTTGTACTAGTATATTTATTTTTATGATCAATCATTTTATAGTGACCGTTCTCTTTGCGTCTATGTATGCGTATAATCCTGCTCGGTTCAACAACTCTCGCAGACTATAATACTTTTTGCAACAACGTAATTACTTTCAGTCTGGTTGTTTAGTTGCACTGATAATGCGGTTTATACAACAACAACAAAGGTTGGTGGTGGAAAACACTGACATTACAAATGAAAGCTGTATAGCTAAACACAGCAATTTATTGCCTAATAATATTCGGGGTATTATTACGGGTCCTTCTAACTGCGGCAAAACTAACGTTATGCTTTCTCTATTGAAGCATCCAAATGGTATAAAATTTGAAAATATTTACATCTACTCGAAATCATTACATCAACCCAAATATGAACATTTGAAGCAGGCTGTTAAAGCTATTTCCGGATTAGGCTTCTATACATTCTCAAATAATAGTGAAGTGATTTCGCCTGAAGAATCCAAATCTGACTCTGTTTTCATTTTCGATGATATTGCCAGTGAGAAACAAGAGAATATTCGATCATATTTCTGTATGGGACGACATCATAACATTGATAGCTTTTATCTGTGTCAAACATATACAAGAATACCGAAACACCTTATTCGAGATAACGCAAATATTTTGATTATATTCAAACAGGATGATATGAATTTAAGACACATTTACAATGATCACGTAAACACCGACATGACTTTCGAACAGTTTAGAACCATTTGTGCTGAATGTTGGAATGACAAATATGGATTCTGTGTAATTGATAAAGACAGTTCTTTAGAGAAGGGTCGATATCGAAAGGGATTCGATATATTCATAATACTATAAAAGCAAATCCACAGTATGGAAAGAACCCCCCATCTATTAAAAGCATCATTACCAACTTAGCAGTCCAGGAGCAGTTCAAAGCAGTTCAAAGCAGTTCAGAAGCAGTTCAAAAGCAGTTCAGAAGCAGTTCAGAAGCAGTTCAAAGCAGTCCAGGAGCAGTTCAAAGCAGTTAAAATCAGTTCAGGAACAGTTCAAAGCAGTTCAAAGGATCAGTTTGATGCAGCTCAATAGCTGTTCAATACAGTTCGATAACAGTTCAATACGGTTTGAGTGCAGCAACAGTGAGGACAGTTCCAAACAATTCAAAAAAGAAACAAAGCGATTTAGGTGCTGCAAAAATCAGTTCAAAATCAAACTAAAACCTATTGAAAGCATATTTCAAAACATTTTAGATATATTTCGAAATTTGACCAATTGCATCCGTTGCTGATTCCATAAACAATGAAAAGAACAAAGCTTGACAAACAGTTGCTCAGAGATATTGTAAAGACAACCGATTCAATAAGGAAAAAATATCAACAGCTGAAAGCTAACAAAGCCGGAACAGAGATTCAGTTGGAAGAAACATTTAAGCCCATCACGGAACCCCTCAAAGAATTTGTTAAAAAAGCTAAAGTATTGCAGGAACAAGACATAAAAAAACAAGAGTTTAAAGAAGAGTCTTCATCAGCTCGTATTAAATGTAAAGATGAGGAATTAAAGAGAGATCGTGCCTATGAAGAAAATGAACACATTTTTGAAACTCCTAAGTCTTCTACAAAAGCTGTTCGCCAATATGTTGCCACTCCGGAAGGGCAAGAATATCTGGGAGAATACCTGAAGCAGAATCATTTTTCAGATGTTGCTAGGCAATATCTAGATATCTATGTAAATCAACCATCTGTAATTGACAGTATTTATACGGATGACAATGATGGAAATCAGTGGAAAATAGGAAATTCAGATTTCGCAATCGATGATAATCATATAATTGTAGATGAAAAATCTTACATTGGAAGTCGGGGTTTATATGAACTACTTTTTATGAAGTATCCAGATGAAACAATATATTCCGACGATGATTTAGAGAATTATAAAAGTATTCTTCTACACTCTAATGCCCACAGGCGTTCTTATGACAGTAGCAGTCAAATCAATGGAAATCGAAGCTTTAAATATACAAGAATAATTTCTAAATTGTTAAATAGAAAAGAAGGAAAAGGGTTAACACGAACCCCTAATATTAAATGCAAAAACCCTAATTTAATGGAAACGTCTAACAAACAAATTGACTATATATATTGGGATGATCCCAATGAACTACTAAGTCGATTGCGGTTACTCATTGCGTCACAGCAAGCCGGTCACAATAATCATAACAATGAAATTATATCAATCATTGAAGAATTGAAAGAATCACAAATAATAGAATAAACACGCAGCTCACATCATTTATTAAATGGGTGTTGATGAATTTGGTCGATTTTCAAACGATACTGGAGGAGGAAAACGTGGTTTGCAAGGACTTCAAGGACCCCCAGGTCCTCAAGGTCCTATAGGTCAGCAGGGGCCCTCGGGTCCCCGAGGTCCAGAAGGAAAACCTGGTAAGGATGGTCTACAAGGTTTGCATGGTGCGGGATTTAATAAAACGGAAAGCGGTGATTACAACATCAAATTCAAACAACTCAAGAATCTTGGAGAACCCGTTGAGGATGCTGATGCTTCTACAAAGAACTACGTTGATATTAACATTGAGAAACTCAAAGAATATATAGACAGACAAATTCAACTTGAAATCGACGAACTTACAAAACTATGATGATGATGATGATGACAGTTCAAAGTCATACCTTAAAAACAACAAATACAACTATCAATCATATTACGAAATTCAGTTCATTCTAAAATGAGCAAACGGCAAGTAGTAAACGAATTACATAGGTCAGCTCGAAAAAATTTTAACCGACGACCAGTCATAATTAAAGGTTTGGATGACTTGTGGCAGGCCGATTTAGTTGAAATGGGAGCATATGTTAGCGACAATACGGGGTTCCGTTTCCTTCTTACGATCATCGACACGTTTTCCAAGTTTGCGTGGACGGCTTCCATCAAAACAAAAACGGGTAAAGAAGTTGCTATAGCAATTGAACAGATTCTCCAACGAGGACGCATTCCTAAAAACCTACAAACAGACGACGGAAAAGAATTCTACAACAAACATTTTAAAAATATTATGACAAAATATCAAATAAACCATTATTCTACGTATAGTCCACTTAAGGCATCAATTGTTGAACGATTCAATCGTACCCTAAAGAATATGATGTGGAAAGAGTTTAGTATGAATGGAAACTACAAGTGGATGAGTCAAGTCGATGATATAGTTGACGCCTACAATAATAAACAAGTCGGGAAACCGGAAGCTGGACGCTTCAGGTACGAAAGGTTTTGTGTATTTCTTAGTACGTAGCACGTAATATTTGCATATGTCCACTAGCGGGTGATATTGACATTGATAGTCTTCAATTTTCAAAGAAGCAACAACTTCAACGTATTATAAATTTGTTAGTAATAGTGCGATTTCCATCAAACTTGGTACGATCATGCTCTACGTTATAGCCTACATCCCTGCAGATGCTAGGATGAATTTAAGGGGGGTTTCCAGCCAATTACAAAAAATTATAGTAATATACTATTATTAACTTTATTCGAACAGATATCGGTATGAAAGGTATTTCGCAGCCAAGGCACCATATAGTGGCAGCCTCCTGATTTTTTTCAGATTTTTCGGTTTGGTAGTTTCTGAGAATGGCCCCTTTAAAGAAATGATCACTTTCAACCCCCCGCACACCCCACGTTTCCAAGAAATGTGAAAACTAAGACCGGCTTCGAAAAGTACTAATCGAGACCTTAAATTTGATACCCCACATGACTATATTTAATGAAAAAAAAATTTACACCCCCCTTTTGCATGTATGGGGACCCCCCCTTAAATTCAACGTAAAAGGATGTAATTCACTGTATGTGTGAGCGTTCACAGTTCCCACCTTTCTACCAAATTTGGTGTCAATCGCTACAGCCGTCTCCGAGAAAAATGCGTGTGACGGACAGACAGACAGACAGACAGACAGACAGACAGACAGACGGACAGACAGACAGACAGACAGACAGACAGACAGACGGTAAACCGATTTTAATGAGGTTTTGTGTTTACACAAAACCTTAAAAACACCGAACAATTAAAATGGCTCCGTCTGCTGTGAATAGTTCCAATGAAAAATTACTCCTGTCTACCGTATACAACAACATTAAGGTGATGGGTCCATTTAAATATAATGTGGGTGATCATGTTCGAATCAGTAAATACAAGCATGTATTTGAAAAGGGCTACACACCCAATTGGACCACGGAAATTTTCAAAATTCGCGAAATTCGTATTACCAATCCCGTTACATATCTATTAGAAGATTACGAAGGAAATAAAATTGAAGGTGGTTTTTATGAGCCTGAACTATTGAAAGCTGAGCATCCGTCAATTTATCTTGTGGAAAAAATATTGAAAAGGAATGGTAACCAAGCGTTTGAGAAGTGGCTAGGGTTCTCAACGAAACACAATTCCTGGATAAATACCAAGGATATGATATATTAAGATTCACAATGAAACACTGTAATTTTGATTGAAGAATAAAATTTATTTATTAGTTAATCTTTTGTAAAACTGAACAAGGTTTTTCATTTCATTTATTCTCCTACGAACACTATAACATTCACAAGTGTCTGGTCCGCATTTTGCATCGTCATATGCCCACGGGCAGCTCACGTAATGTTTTCCAAATTGGCTGACTTTCTGCGACATTTCAGCGTATGATTTCAAAAACGTATAGCTGCTTATAAATTGGTTAAAGTGCTCCGTAAGAATTAGCAATCTGTTGGTACAAAAAAATTGTTTCAACTCCTCAATAGAACGTTGAAGGTCGTCGTCCACATCGATGTTGTTTTTATTCGCCGTCGTCGTCGTCATTTTTAAGGTTTTGTGTAAACACAAAACCTTATTAAAATCGGTTTACTGTCTGTCTGTCTGTCTGTCTGTCTGTCTGTCTGTCTGTCTGTCTGTCTGTCCGTCTGTCTGTCTGTCTGTCTGTCTGTCTGTCTGTCTGTCTGTCCGTCACACGCATTTTTCTCGGAGACAGTTGCAGCGATTGACACCAAATTTGGTGGAAAGTTAGGAACTGTGAACGCTCACGCATACAGTGAGTTACATCCTTTAATGATGAATTTAAGGGGGGTCCCCATATATGCAAAAGGGGGGTGTAAATTTTTTTTTCATCAAATATAGTCATGTGGGGTATCAAATTAAAGGTCTCGGTTAGCACTTTTCGAAGACGGTCTTAGTTTTGACATTTGTTGAAAAGGTGGGGAGGGCGGGGGGTTGAAAGTGACCATTCCTTTACGGGGGCCATTCTCAGAAACTACCCAACCGAAAAATCTGAAAAAAATCAAGAGGCTGCCACTATATGGTGCCTGGGCTCCGAAATACCTTCCACACTGATATCTGCACAAATAAAGTTAATAATAGTATATTACTATAATTTTTAGTAATTCGCTGCAAGACCCCCCTTAAGTTCATGCTAGAACTACGAAATTTCGCAACAATATAGGATATAACATAGAGCATGATCTTACCAAGTTTGGTGGAAATCGCACTATTACTAATAAAGTTATAATACGTCAAAGTTGTCGCTTCTTTGCAAATTCAAGACTATGAATGTCAATATCATCCGAAAGTGGATAGTCTCACATAATATATGCATATATTACGTGCTACGTACTAAGAAATACACAAAACCTTTCGTACCTGAAGCGTCCAGCTTCCGGTTTCCCGACTTGTTTTAATTCGTTGTGCACAGGTTCGCGGTTCCAGCAATACTCATAGAATAGGTTTGCTTCATTTTCTTCAAGTCCAGAAATTCTATATTGCTCCTATAGTCTGGATCTGCCTGTTTTATATACTCAACCTCGCCATTACTGAGTATTCTTTCGGTTCATGGTATTCATAACATGCGATTTTCAGTGAGCGCATGGAATAGTTGCTATCATATGTACATCGAACTGTTAAAATTTTGTCATCATCGAACTCTAATTTAAAGTGCCTGTAAAAAATATTTTCGCTCTCGATAATTCCAGCTATTTCCATTTCCTTCTTAATCAAAGCTTGCCGAAATCCTTCTATTGCTTCATCGACTGTAACATATCTTCTAGACGGTTCTGTTGTTGTTGTTGTTGTTGTTGACGTCGACGTCAGCCATGATGATGATGAAATAGCAACATCGGCATCATTTTGAAACGACGTGTTCGTTTCTGTTGAAACTGTACTAACAGTCATAAGTCGAAAAGATAATGTCACTTGCGCTGTATTGTTATCAAGTAGCACGAGATTAAACACTAAATTGTTTGTACTTTCGTTGGTATTAAGATTAACCACTGGCAATGGGCTACCTAAAAGAAAAGGCACACCAAAACCTAACACAAGAAGTATATTTAAAAACTCCATTCTATTCCCCCTCAGGGGTCGTTCCCCTCAGGGGTCGTTCCCCTCAGGGGTCGTTCCCCTCAGGGGTCGTTAGCGATTTTTAAACGGGTCGCTTACGATACGGGGTGTGACGTCCCCGAGGTGCCCGAGTAAGTAGTTTTGCCCCCTAGCTGGCAGCATACCTGCGTCCTAGGTAGTAGCCTCGAGAAAGCTTCTCGGTGAAGAGCGAACCGCGAATGACCGGTACACGTCGGGACACACTGGGAGTCTCCGGAGCCGTCGACAACTCTCTGTCGGCGTCGACGGGGTGATGTGAGCGTAGCTCTGCCAAGGTGGTAGTTGCGACGTGTATCAGGAGCCAGCCCCTTCGGGACCCTGGTCGGGAAGTGTGCATTGAACCGGTGTTAGTAGACCGCGTTGCCCCGAGCGAGCGCTGATCCGTCCGTGAATTCCGGGATCAGCTAAGCGTAGGTCAGGCCTCAGGGAACTGGGGTAGGGGCTGTGTCCCCGAGGGTATACCCGTTCTTGACTATTGCGGCCCGCTCCCTTGCACACGATGCGCTGGTAACTTTTTCATGGAGAATGTTCTGACAATTATAAAAAAAAAGACGAAACAACAGATAAGGAGGAAGAGCTGGGTGCGTTTGGGCGGAGCACAAAGATGCGTCGCTCACCGCAGCGACCAGTGAAAGAGGCAACGAGGGCTGATATACCCGATGAGACACTGGGGCGCCCAAATAAAGAGGAAGCCTCATCAAGTGGTGCGACTGACCGTGCGGGGATGGCAACTCCACTACCTTGCAGTGCCCCTGTCCTGGAAGTAAGCTCAGTGAGAAACGCTAGTCCTGAGCAGATGGATTTGGGCACAAATCGAGTGGAAATGCATTCGACTGTCCTCGCTAGAGCCGAAGAGGAAAGGCTCATCCGAAAGTGCGCAGCAGTGGTGAAGCGTATGCGGTCGGCAACGTTCCTTCAGAGAAACGTCAGCAAAGGCGTCAAAAACGGGCTGATGGAACTGGAGGAACTACTGGACCGCGTTTCCTTTTATAGACGCACGTGGAGAGCAGCGGAAGACGATTGTAGAGCAGAAACAGTCGCACTCCCCGCTGAGAATGCTGCTTGCGTCAAACGGACCGCAGATAGCCCTCTGCAAAGTGAACAGGGGAAAAAACGGAAAGAGGACGACGTGCCTGAAGGAGACTTTATCGAAGTAGTCTCCAAGGCCCAAAAAAAAAAGGCGAAAAAGGATAAAAAGAAACAACGGACTCCAGCGCCAGAGACACGTCTGCCCAAAAACAAGGAGGCTGCCAACCCAAAGCCAGTAGCGGAAAAAACGACGAAACGAAGAAGGACTAGACCGTCGGCTCTGCTCATTAAGCCGACGGAAGGCAAGACATTTGCGGAAGTCCTTAGTGAAATCCGCTACAGGATGAAACCCGAGGAGAACGGAGCAGAGGTGTCTTCGATACGGAAAACGAGGAGTGGTGGAGTTCTCGTCGAACTGGGCCCAAAGACGACCAACAAGAGCACGTTCTGCGAAGCGGTCAAGGGGCTATTGGGGGAGAAGGCCCTTGTTTCCAGCCTAGAACCCATGTGCTCTCTGGAAATACGGGATCTTGACTGCCTCACAGAAAAGGTCGAAGTAGAGGAGGCGCTAAAGCGCGAATGTCCAGAGGTAACCAATGCCCGGGTAGCTATTACCTCTGTAAATGCTCGAGGCCAAAAACTTGCCGTGGTGGATGTCCCCGAGCAATATGCGAGGAAACTCCTTAACAGCGGGAGAATCAAAATCGGATGGGTAGTATGCAGGGTACGAATGCGGATAGTCCCCACCAAGTGCTACAGGTGTCTGGACTATGGACACACGTCAGCAGCTTGCAAGGGTCCGGACAGGAGGACAGCATGCCGGAGATGCGGCCAAGCGGGTCATCAAGCGAAGACTTGCAAGGAAAACGAGAGTTGTGTTCTCTGCAGGGATCGTGGTGCGTCTGGCGAAAGCGTCGCACACACTGCGGGCTCGGGACGGTGTCCGATCTTCAGGGCGGAATTGGAGAGGGCTAGGGTGCGAACGCCATGATCCGCATCTTGCAAATTAATATGCACCGGAGTGCAACCGCTCACCAGTTGCTAGCACAGTTCGCTGCGGAAGTAAATGCTGATCTAGTGCTGATTAGCGAGCAATACCGAAACAAGGACCCGTCCTCATGGTATCTGGACTTATCGGGCACCGCTGCCATCTGGGTTCGGGACGACGTTCGACTTCGTGTTCTTGCCGAAGGCCGGGGAGACGGATTTGCCTGGATCCGGTGTTTAGGGATAACGTTTTTTAGCGTTTACCTGACGCCGAATGAGTCGATTCCGGACTTTCAACGTCGGCTTGATGCTCTGGAGGACGCCGTTTCGAGCACGGAGGGACGAATCCTGGTTGGCGGTGATTTTAATGCCAGGGCTCTTGAATGGGGCATGCCTCAATCAGACTCCAGAGGGAAACGGATTCTGGAAATGGCGGCGAGAACCGGACTCGTAATTTTAAACACCGGATCCACGCCAACGTTTCGGCGCTCAGGTTGTGAAGGAAGCATTCCCGACATCACTTTTGCGTCGGAATCTCTGGCATCATCGGTGGACGGGTGGCGAGTCCTAGAAGACTTCTCGGCAAGTGATCATCAGTACATTGCGTTCGAAGTGTTTGACGCTACTTGCCGGCGAGCACCAACACGACGTTCCCCCTGCGTGTGGAATGTCGCGAAGGTGAACATCGGAAGGTTCGTCGAAGCTCTTGGAACAGGTAGGGCCGCACCGGGGGGCACTCCGGGGGGTGGTGGTGTCGCAGCTGACACCGTCGTGAGTTCAGTGATGAATCTGATAACGGCGGCGTGTGAGGCTTCCATGCCCCGGAGGGGCCCCAGGCGCGACAAGCCTTCTATGTACTGGTGGACGGCGGAAATTGCCGACCTACGGAAGGAGTGTCATAAGCTCCGCCGTTTGGCACAACGCTTGTACGCCAACGAGGAGGCATGTGCCATAAAGGCACAATATAGATCAACGAAAAGGAGACTCCGCAGCGCTATAAATAAAAGCAAAGCTCGCGGCTGGCAAAATCTCGTTAATGAGGTGAATGATGACCCGTGGGGACTTGGCTATAAGCTTGTCACTCGGAAAATCGGGGCTCTGCGGAAGCCCTGCATACTGAGCACCGACCAGATGGACCGCATTGTGCGGGCATTGTTCCCCAGACACCCTGTACGGGTTGATGTAAACAGCGCGGAAAGCCTCGTGGATTGCCCCCTTTTCACAATGGGAGAACTCGAAGAAGCGGTTCTCACTATGAAAAACAGGAAGGCGCCAGGCCCTGATGGCATCCCGGCGGAAGTTTACAAACTGGTGTTCCGCCAACGGCCAGAATTGCTGCTCGAAGCGTTCAACGCGTGCTTGAAGAAGGGCATTTTTCCTTCTCGCTGGAAAGTGGCCAGACTCGCGTTAATCCGTAAGGGTAAAGGAGATCCGGAGCTCCCGTCTGCATACCGACCGCTGTGTATGCTTGACACGGCCGGAAAAGTGCTCGAGAAGCTCATCAGGGGTAGACTCGCTGAAGCGATCCGTGTTGCCGGGGACTTATCCGCAAGGCAGTTCGGGTTTAGAACAGGGAAATCTACAGTGGATGCTGTTATGGAGGTCGTAGATGCGTTTAATCGAGCCGGGGCACACAGCCGCCGATCTCGACGGATAGTGCTCCTCATAACGCTTGACGTCAGAAATGCCTTCAATTCCGTAAGATGGACAGATATGCTGGGCACACTAGAGAACTCCTTTCACGTGCCAAGCTATCTCTTGCGGATATTGAAGGATTATCTGAAAGACCGCTCCCTGTTCTATGAGACGCTAGAGGGCCAGAGGAGGATGGAAATCACGTCGGGAGTAGCGCAGGGATCCATCCTAGGGCCGGACCTCTGGAACGCTTCCTACGATAGTCTGCTGAGACTCGATATGCCTGAAGAGTCGCGCCTGGTCGGTTATGCAGACGACGTTGCGGCACTTGTTGCCGGACGCACTGTTGAACAGGCGCAAAGCAGACTTGGCATATTGATGCGACGGGTAAGCGGATGGATGACTGCTCACGGTTTCAACCTTGCGCTGGAAAAAACCGAAGTAGTCATTCTGACCAGAAGGAGAATCCCGACCTTGCGTCCCATATCGATCGGCGAGTTGACTATAGAGTCAAAACCAGCGGTTAAATACCTTGGTTTAATGCTCGACTCGAAGATGAGCTTCTTCGAGCAAATCAAAGCAGCCGCGGACAGGGCTGCAACAGGAGTCGCGGCCTTGAGTCGGCTAATGGCGAATGTGGGCGGCCCTATATCAACTAGGAGACGTCTCCTCATGGGAGCAACGCAGTCCGTCCTTCTCTATGGTGCGGAGGTATGGGCTGATGCCCTTGACAAGGAGGTGCATCGTAAACGCCTAGCTCAAGTGCAGAGGCGGGGAGCTTTGCGAGTGGCGTCTGCTTATCGCACTGTCTCCGAACCGGCTGTGATGGTGATTGCGGGAGTGATCCCCGTTGCCCTCCTTGCCAAGGAGCGCAAAGCTATCTATCGCCGTAAGGGCGAAAACTTAAGAGAAGTGGTTGCCCGTGAAGAACGTCAACGCACCCTTAACGAGTGGCAAGTTTCTTGGCAAAATGAGCCAAGGGGCAAGTGGACTGCGCGGCTCATCGACAAATTAGACCCGTGGTTGAACAGAAAGCACGGCGAGATTGATTACTTCCTTACCCAACTTCTAAGTGGGCATGGAGGTTTTCAGTCTTACCTGCACAGGGTTGGGAAGGCGCGATCTCCTGATTGTGTGTTCTGCAATAGAGTGCCGGATGACGGTGAGCACACCTTTTTCTCTTGCGAGAGGTGGGATGGCCTCCGCCAGCAGCTTTATGCAGACACAGGGGAGCTCTCTCCAGACAACATTGTCAGAGAGATGCTGAAGAGCGCTGGCAGCTGGAATCGTATTGCGCATTATGTTCGGGCTCTTCTTACTACGAAGAAGATTGAACTCGACCGGCAGAGGGATCGGACGGTAAGGGGTTCCCTGAACTAACAACTCCCTTCCTCCCCTCCCCTCCCGTTGGTGAAAGGAATTCCCTGACTTGAAGGCTCCCAAAGCCGGGAGAGCGGGAGGGCTAGCCCGAAGTAATGTGTCAAACGGTTCCAGGCTAGTTCTCTGATGACAGGGAGGTGTTTAGTTGGTAGTCCGCCAGCGTGCTTTTGCGGGAGTCCAACACTCTGTGCGTAAACGCATTCACCTACCCTACTCCAAAAAAAAAAAAAAAAAAAAAAAAAAATGTCACTTGCGCTGTATTGTTATCAGGTAGCACGAGATTAAACACTAAATTGTTTGTACTTTCGTTGGTATTAAGATTAACCACTGGCAATGGGCTACCTAAAAGAAAAGGCACACCAAAACCTAACACAAGAAGTATATTTAAAAACTCCATTCTATTCCAATCGATTTGCGAAAAGCAACTAATTGTATATTTACCGTCATGAGATCTATTTATACGGCTCTGAACGATTGAAATTACCTACCCTTTCGGCTGCTTCTATTCCATAAAAAGAGAGAGAGAAAGAAAATTTTTTTTTGCTAGTCTACTGGATGTGATTATTACCATATGAATCATTTTATTCTAGTTTACATCCATTCTTATATTAAAATGTGAAAATCATTTTGGAGTCTCGATGGTTTTATTCAAAACCACATTGTCATGTCATCTATAAATATCCTCAAGTGAAAGCCTTTCAAACTTATATAATAAAGAAAAAGAATGAACAATAAACAAATATTTACAAGAAAAAAAAAACAATCAGGTTGGATATACACACATTTCAAAATTTATCATTGACTATTTAAAATTCTCTTTCAGCTAAATCAACTTCAAGATTTCCCTCATCAACAGCCTCCAGATAACCACTCCTTATGCGAAACGTTTTCTTAGATCTTCCATTCTCCCCCTCCTCTTTTGCAATAATTTTACTCGATAAAGATTTTTTATTTTGTTTTCTTCGAATCAATCGATCAAACTCCCGCTGAATTCGTATGATATCATCTCCATAATAATCATGATGACTTCCATTTCGGCGAAGAACCTCTTTAATTCTTTCCTCTTCCCCTTTTTCAAATTCATTTATTCCATATTTTTGCACCCATTCAACATCATCACCACCATCTATGTCGTTGAACGGACAACCCTTCGGATATCGGCCTTTCGTCTTACATCTAGTCAAACCTGGCAACACTTTTCCCATTATAGTAATTTCACCATTACCTGAAACAACAACACCAAAGTTGCAATAAAAATACACTATTCCCTTCATCACCATCCCACTCACCAAATACTTCAATCTTAACATGTTGCCAGATTTGAAATGTAAATGTCGTATCGAAATTTTCAGGTTTGCAATCCTCTCCATTCCTTAAGCTTAGTACAAGCCCCCTTGAACCATCCTCAGGTGTCATATAAACCTCCAGATAACCCGAATCAATCTTCACGTTGATAATTTTAAAACTCTTCCATACTTGTTCACATATACAATATTTATCTCTATGCGATAACCGCTCAATCCAAAACATGGCTTATCGCTTAACACTTCTAATCTTCCTTCACAACTGACAAACATCACTTTCAAACTTACAATATATTCACCTGCGGTTTAATATTTACACAGTCCCTAATATACATCAACTTGATAAGCGATTTCCCGTCACCCAAACAATTAGCACATGGCACCCAAACGATCGCCTCTTATCAGCAACCTCAGCAACAACAACAACAAAATCAGCCAAGTACATTTAAAATCTACAATAAACCATCATTTTCAAACTTACTACATATTCACCCACGGTCTAATATTCACTCTCAAATACGTCAACCTGATAAGCAATTCCCCATCACCCAAGCAATACGCACATGACATCCAACAACAACAAAAACGCACGCCGCCCCGCCCCGCCCCGGCCCGGAACGAGTCTCCACGAACCCCCGCGGACGACCCCCTACGAACTACGCATCCCTAAAAGTCGCCCCCGGCACGCGCCAAACCGGCCGCCCCAAACCACAACATTTTCATATGAAACTGGATTCGAACATACATGCCGTCTCAAAACCGCAAGATTTTTATATGAAAGTGGATTAGAACATACATATTTATACTACCGACTAGGTCGCACTTCTTCCAGACTCCTTAGGACATCATTGCATGCCAATTCCTTCCTTTTTCTGGTGCGTTACTTTCAATGAGCCCTTCACCATCCGCCTCCATCCAATTCTTTGACCGTGTTACCACTAAGACACAATCAGACCCTGGCTCCGATAACCCTTCCTGTTGAACTGCTCTACTCAAAGCGTCGACGTCCGCTATCGTACGGCCAGGCCTATATATCAACTCGAAGTCATACTCAAATAACTTTTGCTGAAGGCGAAGCATCTTACTTTTGATGTGTCTTGCTTTTATCATTGCCTTTAACGGTTTATGATCCGGACAAATGTTAAATGGCCTCCCTAGCAAATAAAAATGGTAATTTTCTTGTCGCCCACGTTAATGCCAAAAGTCCCCGTTCCAAAATGTAGTAGTTCTTTTCCACCGCGTATCCCACTGGCCGTCCCTCCTACGCTACTCAGAGCCTGACAACTGGCACCAGTCACGAAAATGAACTCCTTATGGAACTGTGGAGACACCAAAACGGGCAGAGCGACCAGTTTCTCTTTCAAAAGCATAAGAGCATTCTCACACCCTTCATCCCATTCAAACTTTACCTCCTGTCAGGAGGTAGTTGGTTAATAGCAGCCGCAATATTCGCGAAACCGAGTATAAACCTTCGATAGCAATTGGCCAACCAAATCTGATTGGGTTCTTCGGCGGCGTGAAATTCTGAACTTTTCCTGTTAGTCTGGGATCGGGTCTAATTCCATCTTCCGACCATTGTCTTCATCCAGGTTTTCGGCAAACACCACTAAATCATCAAAGTATACGAAATACTTAATAGCCTGTAAACCTGACAAGACCTGGTTCAGCAAGGACTGAAATAATGCGGGAACAGTCTTAATACCAAAGAGTAATCTTTTAAACTGCAGATGTTGGTACAAAAAACTGAATGCAGTTTTACCTCTATCCTCCTGATCAATCACAACCTCATGATACCGTCGCGCCAAGTCAAGAGTGTAGAAGTTGTGTAGATTTTGATTTCCCAAGTTCATTCGAAGATATCATCAATCCGCGGCAGTGGGTATGACATAGGTACCACTTTGTATTCAGGTCCCGGAAATCAACCATAGGCGAACAGTTCTTCCATCGCCCTTCAGTTGCTTCTTCGGCACCAGGATGAACGGCGAATTGTAATCGGCTCAATTATGTCGTCTTCTTCCGCCTACATTCATCTCGATCTCGGTCCCCAAATCCTGTCCTGGTATGACTTTGTTTCTCCTCCTACATCCTTCCAGTATTTTCAAACAAGGTTCCCACACTCTTTCCGTGCAGCCCCTTTAAGCCTGATTGAATATCTGGCCTCTCATTATACACTTTCGTCTTCTGTACCGACGAGACATTCCCTGTACAGAATGCACCAAACAATAAACGAAACCAATATCTTCATTTTCACTTGCTTCATCTCCAACATGATGGATATCAATCTGTTCGCTTATTTTCCTCAACACCTTTAAAATCCCAGAAATACAATTGATGATGGCACGAACTAGTAGAAAGTCCCTTCCCAAAATTCCATCATACAAATGGGATCCCTTGCTATCAAGAACGTTGAAATTACAATGGTGCCTTCCTGCACGAAATCTTACTCATCCCTTACAGGTACCTAGGGATTTTCTATCTTCCACACACAGTCTACTTATTCTAATTTGCCCTGCGGTGTCCAAAACTACTCCTTTCTTCAGAATAGAACTTTTTACCAAAATACATGCCGCCCCTGTGTCTACCAGGAATAATAGTTTCTTTTTAATCCCTATATCAGTGGGAACTTCATTCGTTCCTTCTGAGTCCACTCCAACTTTCGAAAATTCCACTTCCTGCTCCTCACACTCCGTCTTACCATACTCAAGGACGGCCTCCCTCTTCGACTGGTTATGCGCCGGAAGATATTTGCGTAAACAATTCGAAGGGTCGTGATCCCGTGTAGCGCAAAAGTCGTAATAGTGTGCCGACCACTACTCGTTGACATGCGATCCACTCCTAACTTCCGGTAGATCAACAAGATACAATACAATACGTCGACTCTACTGGGGTGAGCGAGTAAATTTCTGTCGAGAACATTGTCCCGAGGACCCGAGGTATGGCCATACTTTCGGCAATAGACGCAGAAAGGCTCAATCTGCCTCATCCAATACAGTTCGCATTTTCCCTCTTCTGCTAGAGTGTAGTCCATTCTCGGAAAACTTTGAGGATCCTGTTCATTGACGTCAGAACAAGGTAGATTTTTGCACGGGGGTGTTGCATATTACTGGGCTCTTGTTGTAAAAGGAAGTTTGGGGGCTTATTGGAAGTCGACGGGTTCAGTACAAGTTTCACAGGTGTCTGGAAGCTACCCTGCTGTAAGACTCATAGCTAATTTCCGCGAATAGCCCGAACGGACGATCACCGAAACGCGAGCACTCCATAAGCCTTCTGTAATCATCCTCATAACACACGCATTCGCTTTCACTTGTACTGTATCATTTATACACCTATTTTGAAGGCACTCATTCCGTCCTGTTCAAATTCTCTTTTTAAAGGCTCATCACCACCAGGATACTTTACACTTATCCTGCGTCCGTTTTAGTAACAGACTAATCCATTGCCCGTATTCTTCTAGTTCTTCCCCAGGGAGCTGCATCCAACGATCTCTTTGGAACGTACGCATTGCTTAATGCCAGTTCCATGTCTTTGATCGTCCTGTAGCACTAGCATTTCCTACTCCACTCACACTGACACTTTTCCGCTTCCAATCTCGCGGTTTTCCAATTCCGCGTGTACTTTGAGTACTACTTATGTTCTTCCCGCCCAGTTGCTCCTCCCATTCTCTGCTACAATCTTCCGCATCCCACAATTGTCGCTTCAAGTCACTCACTAACATATTTAGCTGATTCCCGTTTTTATCCTTACGCTCTAACCTTACTATCAACTCTTCTTCTCTTTGTCGTACACGTTCCAGAAAGCTACTCAGTAAAGTATTCAACAGCTCGATCGCACTAACAACGCCACCTTCTATCTTTACACCCTCCCCTCTAAAAGCTCGTCTCTATTTGCTCTGCGAAAAAGAAAAGACTTTTGATGGTGTCTGTCTAATTCTTTTTCAACTGGGCAATAGTATCCTCCGATAAGTCTGTTTCGATTTGAAGCGACTGGAAAGGGCAAGTTCTTCCTTTCTACTTTACAGCAGAATACACAGAAACCGTACAACCGCACAACACCAAAACTGTGCCGAAAGGTTTGTTACACGGTGGAAAAATCATTCAAAGATGATAAGAGATTTTACTTATCCACCACGAGATATTTTACTACTCTTTCCCTTCGCCGTAAAGCTTCGCTGTTCATCCCGTCACTTCACCCGATTACCGCAAATATCACGATCACTTAATAACTATAATGTTATATAATTAAACAAGAAGAACATTGCTTACTTACCTTCTTTACCTTACTTTTTTACACTTAACAGAACACTTTCTATTTTAGCTCTTTATTTACACTTGCTCTTTACTTACAATTCATTCACTAACAATCACTTTTAGTTTACCTACTATTTACTAGAACACTAACTTACAGCCGGTTTCTACCACTTCTCTTCGTAAATCCCAACTTTACCTTTCTTATGTCTTAACCTACCCTAACCTCTACCTTGTAAACCGAACCAGCTGACTCAATATCAACTTGACCCATGTTCAATGGGTCAGGATTGAAGTGTAGAACGCTATGCACTCCACCGCACAGACCGACCCAAAAGCCCGCGCTCCACATGATATTGCAAAGTTCGCACTTTGCGCCATCGAATCGATCATTTGCTTGCTAGTCATAGAAAATCAGTTCATCACATAATGCAAGTCAAATAAATCTTTATTTTTTACGAAGTAATAAACCAAATCAATCGAAAAGTACACCATCTGAGTTTACCTCAACTCACCGACTTAACCAGAAACCTCAACGGTAAAAGGTCAGCCGGGCCTGATGAAATCCCGAACTTCGTCATAAAGAACCTCCCCAGAGCCTCACTGAAGTTTTTATTAGCAGTTTTCAACAACTGTATTAATAACGGCTACTTTCCATCCACATGGAAAGTTGCAAAAATTATTGCGATCCGAAAGAAAGGAACCTCCAACGAGCCAAGCAATTTCAGGCCCATTTCCCTATTATCCAACCTTGGCAAACTGTTTGAGAAAGCATGGACAATTGGGCTAGTCCAGCATTGTAATCTCAACAAAGTTATCCCTGACCACCAGTTCGGATTCCGCTCTAAACACGGAACCCAGCACGCGCTGAGCTACCTACACGACACTGTCGTCTCAAGACTTAACGTCAACAATAAACCCACAGTAGCATGTGCGTTAGATTTGGAAAAGGCCTTCGACTCCGTGTGGGTAAACGGACTTATATACAAATTGATAGATAATGACTTCCCTGTCCCGATAATAAGACTTGCGTTAAGTTTCTTCGAAGATAGGCACTTTTATGTCAGCGTGGGGAATGAATTCTCCGATCTCTTGCCGGTAACGTCGGGTGTACCGCAAGGATCCATTTCTGGGCCAACTTTCTACAACATCTTCACGGCTGACGTTCCGATCCCCGATGACGGCGTTGAACTCATCCAATTCGCCGATGACACGCTTATCTTCGCTTCGAACCTCCACCCCAACAGGGCAGCCAAAGCGGTTGAGAAATACATTGTAAATCTCTGCAGGTACTACCGTAGTTGGGGAATCAAGATTAATGAGGGAAAAACGCAAATCTGCACTTTTAGGAGAAAATCTAGATACTTAGGTTCTAGAGGCATCCATAGGAAAGCTAAACGCTTGAAAATGAGAATCGGGAACACCACAGTGAGCGGATCTACTTCGATCAAATACTTGGGAGTAACCCTGCATGAACTCCTCAAGTTTAAACCCCACCTCCAGCTCGCTATCAGCAAGGCACGCGGTGCAGTCAGTAGCATCTACTATCTTCTTCGTAAGACAGTAGGTCTCAGCACCAAAACCAAACTGACCCTGTATAAGGCCCTTATAAGACCTGTTATCTGTTACGGAGCACCAACTTGGATCTCATGCTCCAACCAAGCAATGGCAAAATGCGAGTCATTCGAACGCCGAATCCTTAGACATTGCACAGGCTTGTCTTACAACTGGAAGACAAAAAAGATCGGCAAAAACGCCGAAGTGTATAGGCGAGCCAAAGTCAAACCACTTCGAGAACACGTTCTCACAATAATGGAAAGGTTCTTCGAAAGAACGGAGGACCACCCCAACCCATTAATTCGGCAACTCTACCAACAGGGTAAAACCTCCCCATTGGCCACATTCTTAAGGCCCTGCCAAATCGTGAGTTCATCTCTAAGACCCAAAATCCTAACCCTTTTTGAAACTCCTTGCCTGGTAGGGGTGGATAGAGGATAAGCACAGGAAATTGTAATGTGCTCCTTGTAAATAGTAGTTAAGAATTATTTATGTTAGATTAAGCTAGGTTAAGTTAAAATAAGTTAGGTTAAGTTATATGTAACTAGGCTAAGTAAGTAAAATTTCACCTTCTCGCGCCTTTAGTGCGGGCGCAGTTTGAAAATGCCAAGTGCTTTATAAATTGTCAAGATCGATGTATAAATAAAAATATACACAGTAAAGTAGATTACAGAGAAGGTCGGGTTGGCCAAACTATGTAATAGTCACCCGTTTGATAGCGTTAAGATCTATTAGCCGTTATTAAGCTAGCATTAAGTAATCATTGTTTAGTTGTAAGTCACTATCAGTAAATAAATGAAATGAAATGAAATGAAAAAAGTACACCATTAGAAAAGGGAAACATAAACCTTTCAAACGAAAAAACAGATATTTAAAATGACCGCCGCTAGCAACTATACAGGCCCGAAGTCTCTGAGGCCACGCATCAATCGCTTCATGCACCGTATGAAGCGGCATTTCTCGAGCAACACGTACGATGCTGGCCTTCAAACTCTCCAAATCGGTGTAAGTTTGATCGCAGGCAGTCTCCTCTAACTTAACCTAAAGGCTATAGTCCAGAGGACTCAAATTTGGGCTGCCTGAGGCTCGTTCATCCCCAGTTGTGAATTCAGGAACAGGCGCCACTAACCACTGCTGAATTATCTTGGCTCCGTGAACGGGGGCCGAGTCCTGCTGGAAGCGCCACGGCTTTCCAGCGAATAAAGATTCACTCAATGGCTCTACATCCTAGATCCTAACTACATCCTGTAACATCTTTTCATACATTCCCGCATTGGTTTTGACACCGGCCTCGCAGAAATGAAAATCAGTTACTCCGTGATATGAGACGACCCACCATACCATAACAGAAGTCATTTTGGCTTCATAACAATTGTGAGCATATATTTAAATTTTTCCTGGATGGTAAAAGTTTTTTCTCCAGAAAATAGAATTTTGCAATATTTTTTTCCGGGAAATCAAACAAAATCACAAAACACCGACTTTGCCGTATTTCCTTCAGTTTTGGTTAACATATGGCTAACGCACCGCCAGTACGCACCGATACCGAGATCTTCTAGTAAAATACGGCTCATGCTTCGAGTTGAAAAGCCCATTTCCGCCGACATTTGTTTCTGCTTGCGCAGAGGATTGCGACGAACACGCTCACGCACAGCATACACAACATTCCCCAGGCCACAGTTAGATACTAGACAGCTACCTCACCCCCCTTTCCCCTCAAGGGGGGAAATCAGTCCGAGTACACAGGATTTCAAATTGTTTTGCTCTGGAGCATGAGCGAGATGTACCGAAAACCCCATCAGCTGTGTTTGACATACCGCCCGGACTTGCCAATGTATTGGTGAGATTGGCAAGTTGTTGCTTATGTATAAGTGAATACGTGAAACAACTTTTTGCTATATAGGTGAGCACGCCGTAGTACCAGAATAGCAAATGCTCACCGATCTCTCTCTTACCAATACGATTTGACGAAGATTATGCCTTTTCCTTGTTTAGCGTCTCTGATGTGTACAGATAAGCTTCTGCAAGCACATTTGCAAGTGGGGTCATTTTTGTAAGGGTACTGCCTATAGTAGATCTACTGTGATTCGGGCGACGTAGGAAACGCGGGCACCCCTCCCGCGGCCTGTTAACCACATCAGCTGTTTCGCAATATCGAGCCAATGTCCTAAAAACGAATCGTTCGTTTACCGGCAGCTTTTTTTAAAAAACTATGAACCTTTTTTGGCGTATTTCCACATTGGTGCAACGCAATAATCACGATTCTTTTTTCGTAGTTACCGAACTTCATCGTGTTGTCGTTCACGCGCTACTGACCTTCGGAACGTGAAAGTCTGACGGAAGTGGGGTATAGTTAGGTGCTCTCCGTGCGCAGTGTTACCAGTTTCGGCGGCCTAACATTTCTCGCTATATGCATCGACTGACAGAACTTATGGCTATACTATGTACAATGATGGTTGCCGGACCGTCTGGATGTGGAAAGCCGACCTTTATAGAAAATCACATTTTCTAAGCAAGTATGTGAACTTTTCACGAAGGGTTCACATCAACGCAACTTCTCGGTGTACTAAGCTCACCGAATGTATTTCATCAAGGCAAATTTCGCTTAATAGTCAGTATCTAGTTGTATTCAAACCGAACCCCACAGAATAGTGGCGAACCGATATATTTAGTAAGAGATTTTTTACGAGTTATTCCTCGTGAAGCAGTCTAAAATATAATAATAACGGCGTTGAAAATGAAACGATTAAAGGCTATCAGCATATATATATGTTCTAAAGAACGCGAAATCATGTTTAAGGAACGCTATATTCAAGACTGTCGATTTGTCTTCGTATTGTTAGGAAGTCTTCTTTCGGGTGCTATAAGATCTGCTATTCAATGAACATGGAGAAAAATAATATACTTAAGAAAATGCTTTTATTATCAGCCAAGGTATACGAAAGCCTCAAAGAAATTATTGAAGTGTCAAATAATCAAACCTTGTTTGATAAGTCAATGGGTAAAATTCTGAAGAACAAAAATCTTCCTGATAAGGATAAATGATACAGCTATAGAAATGAGTTAATAAAATTTCTAAATATGAACCGAAAAAGAACCATGTTGTGGACGTACAGTCAAACTTTTCACGAACTAGTAACGGATTGTGTCAAGTGCTCGGATAGCTGAGTGGTTAGAGCACCAGACTGTCGTACGGAAGGTCACGGTTCAAATCTCATTGATGGCAGTGGGATTTTTATCGTGTCGACTCAGCTGTAAATGAGTACGTTAGTCAAAACAGGGTAATCATTTCTGGCGAGTCCAATGTTGACCACATTGCCTCCTAAAGTGTACTTTAGTGTACCGTTACGGTCTTGAATGAAGTGCTCTGAAACATTTCAAGACCCAGATCCAATATGGAGGATTGAAAAAGCAGAAAGGTCTACAAGATAACCAGACAAGACTCTTCTTCTTTTTCTTCAGCCTTTGTCCCGTTCACAAGCGGGGTCGGCTCGCCGTGATCGGATTCGCCATTTGGCTCTATCGAATGCCTGATCTGGGTGCAATCTCGAGGCTTTCAAATCCCCATCTAGCGTATCAAGCCACTGTTGTTTAGGTCTGCCTTTTGGTCGTTTACAATTGACTTCGATGTTCAGACCAATCTTGGCAAGTGAATTCTCGTTTGCACGAATTGCGTGACCATACCATCGAAGACGCCTCTCTCGCAACTTTTCCACGATCGGTGCAACCCCATAACGATCCCGGATATCCTCATTTCGGATGTGATCTAAACTAAAACAAGTCGGGTAACCGGGAGCTTGACGCTTAAGGTATAAAAGGTTTTGTGTTTCCCTATGTGAGGAGCATAACGTAGTTCTCCATCGGCTTATATCATTGACCCGAGATATTTAAATCGCTCAGTTCTGGACAGGTTACTGCCATTGCCAGAACTCAGCGATGTAAATATCTGGAGGGGCAGATTACTGCCATTGAAAGAACTGAGCGATTTAAATATCTCGAGTCAATGCTACCAGCCAATGGAGAACTGCGTAATGAAATTGTTTCAAGCATTAACGCCACCTGGATGAAGTGGCATTCCCCAACTGGTGTTCTTTGTTATCGACGTATCAGCGCACGTCCCAAATCTAAAATTTACTGCAATGTCGTCCGTCTGCCGCTCTCTATAGTTTGAGTGTTGACTATAAAGGACAATGAACGGCGTCTTGCGGTAATGGGGACGAAGATGTTGCATTGCACTCGTGGCGTGACACGTTTTGATCACGTCTGAAATGAAAATATCCGCGATCAATATGGGTTTGCACCGATCGTGGAAAAACTGCGAGAGGGGAGTTTTCGATGGTGTGGTCACGTAATTCACGCTAACGAGAATTCAACAACCAGTATTGGTCAGAACATCGAAGTCAATGGTAAGCAACCAAAAAGCTGGCCAAAACAATGGGCACATGGTACACAAGATGGGGATTTGAAGGTCTCGCGCTTACATCCTGATCTGGCATTTGATAAAATAAAATGACAAAACCGATCACGACAAGCCGACCCCGCTTGTGAAATGAAGGCTGAAGAAAAAGAAGAAGATGTGAGGAGCGGTGAGCCTGACAGTTCCGTGTCATATAGTTAAAAATTCTATTGGCCTTTATTTTTTAGAAAGTAATTTAAATAAATCATTTGATGGAAAGCACTGTATTGAAATAGTCAACCTCATACGCTTCACACTCTGAGTTTAATATTATTAGCAAATGCCAACAATTTAACCAACATCAAATATAAACAAGCCGGGAAACCGGAAGCTGGACGCTTCAGGTACCAAAAGTTTTGTGTATTTCTTAGTACGTAGCACGTAATATATCCATATATTATGTTAGAGTATCCACTTCGGGTGATATTGACATTCATAGTCTTCAATTTTCAAAGAAGCAACAAATTTGAGATATTATAACTTTGTTAGTAATAGTGCGATTTCCACCAAACTTGGTAAGATCATGCCCTATATTATAGCCTATACTACTAGGATGAACTTAAGGGGGGTTTCTAACCAATTACAAAAAATTGTAGTAACATACTATTATTAACTTTATTTAAACAGATATCGGCATGGAAGGTATTTCGGAGCCCAGGCACCATATAGTGGCAGCCTCCCGATTTTTTTCAGATTTTTCGGTCGAGTAGTTTCTCAGAATGGCCCCCTTAAAGAAGCGATCAGTTTCAACCCCCCGCGCTCCCCACCCTTCCAACGAATGTCAAAACTAAGATCGGCTTTGAAAAGTACTAATCGAGACCTTTAATTTGATACTCGACATGACTATATTTGATGAAAAAAAATTTTACACCCCCCCTTTGCATGTATGGGGACCCCCCCTCTTAAATTCGACGTAAAAGGATGTAATTCACTATATGCGTGAGCGTTCACAGTTCCCACCTTTCTACCAAATTTGGTGTCAACCGCTATAACCGTCTCCGAGAAAAATGCCTGTGACGGACAGACAGACAGACAGACAGACGGACAGACAGTAAACCGATTTTAATAAGGTTTTGTGTTTACACAAAACCTTAAAAAGGGCTGGGGAGACTTAGATTCTTCTTGAATGGAATTTTAATATTTCACTCGAATGTCAATTATTCTCGTTAATTATGACGTCAGCATCTTATTTGTATGGCTTAGAATGCTGTTAATTAGCACGAAATTGATAAGTTTGAACTGCTATTACTTTCCCAATAATAGTTGGATTTTCATGAAACTTGGCATGTGTATGCACGAGGATGTCCTCTATTTAGTACACCTACGATGAACCTAAGGGGAGTTTTTTAGTCAATTTCTAAAAGTTGATAATAGTATCAGCAGGTACCGGAATGGGACATCTCTCGAAGATTAGATTTCAATAAGTGTTTTACACAAAATCTTAAAAAGGGCTGCAGATAAGTAGATTATTCATAAATGCGACTTTAATATTTCACGCGAATGTCAATTATTCCGGGTAATTATGACGTCAGCATCTTATTTGCATGGCTTTGGAAGCAGTAAATTCGCGCGAAATTGCTAAGTTTGAACTGCTATATAATTGTAGCGTTAATTGCCAGATTTCCACGAAATTTAGTACGTATGTACGAAATATTGTCCTCTATTCTGGTACAACATTCGGAAGTCCTAAGATGAATTTAAGGGGGGTTTTTCAGTAAATCTTTAAAAAGTAGTAATAAACTATTAGTAAGTTTATTTGAGCAGATATCAGAATGGAACATATTTTGAGGCCTAGATTTCACCTAGGCGCACCACCATGATGTTTTTCGGATTTTAGGTTGGGTAGTTTCCGAAAATGAGTCCTATCTCACTTCAAATGCGTACATTTTGACTTCTTACTCACGCACTTTGCAATTTATGCCAAAACTAATGTCAGTTTCGGAAAGTACAAATCAAGACCTTTCATTTGACACCCTACACAACTTATTTGTTTGAAGGGTAAGTCATTGCTTCCGTGTCTTTTGCGTAGGTAATGCTTAGGCAATGCTAATTTTGAAATCCTAACATACCAGCTGTCGGTAAGTTTACACTGTCTAGGTAATATATTGCGAAAACGACCTTGCACATTATCGATGTAAAAAGGTAAAAAACGATTGCATAGAAGTGAGATGTAAAACTCATTATTATCCACGTTGACTGGTATCTACTGTATTTTACGTTCTTCCTCGCTCAAAATTCAGAACATCAAAATCTCGCTCTCTTTTATTTTTCAAAGGTTTACGCTGCCGAACAAATTCTTTTCGCTGGGAAAGCTAGCTCATATTGATCAGGATTTAACCGTGAAGGTTTTAAGGTAGTCTTTCTGAAAGCCCCTTTCCGATCACTTTTATATTCTCCCCGGTCGCCTGAATTATTCCGCCATTGGCAGTAATTATTCAATAATCTTCCCTGTTAGATTTATCTCTTGTAATTTTTTTTTGTACTTTCATTGCTTTATTGGTTTTTAGCCATACTGCTCGCTGATGAGCGTCGCATAGATGCTGGTGAGAGCGATTTTCTTGGTGGTGTTACCTCTTCTGGCTCAAAGTAACTCTTCTCTGTCAAGAATGGTACCTTCTCTGGGGTTGTCTGTGTTGACAAATTTTTTCGAAAAATCAGTCTTGTCTGGTTAAACTCCGCCATGCTATTAACATAGTATGCCGATCCCAAGCCCAAGTAAAGGAGGAGGGTTTGAGGTAGCGTACTCTATACTATCCTCAGCAAAACAAAAAAAAAATGCTGAGATCAGGGAAAGAAATAAATAGAGTATAGTTGGAGTTATTTTACTATGCTAAACCTACCTCGTCTCTTGTGGTGACAGGCCACCTCAGTCGACGCGGCAGGACGGGCCCCGGTCCTGTCGAGAAATGGGCAAGGGTTCTTGACGCATGGACGGCGTCAGGACGTAAGCAAGTTAGTCCGCACACAACGAACAAAACAAATACGTGTCTGCACGCTAAATGTTGGTACCCTAACTGGAGAGACCGAGGAACTCGCAAGAGCCCCTTCGGAAAAGGCCCATTGATATCTGCGCTCTGCAAGAAACCCTACGGTCTGGTGCCAAAAGCTACGACATTGAACGCGAACGCGGTAAAAACTTCTCTATTTTGGTAACCCACACACTCAATATGGTGTTGGCATTGCCATCTCAGAGGGTTTCCGTGATGCCATTAAAGAAGTCGAACGATTTGATGATCGGCTGATGAAGCTCACCATTATATCAGCTGATCGCACTATTCACTTCTTCACAGAAAGATGCCTTCTGGCAACTTCTCGATGAAAAGACTTGTCACGTGCCTGCTGACGATTACATAATCATTGCCAGCCACCTTAATGGTCATGTGGGTGAAAATGCAGACGGTAACACGTGTCATGGGGGAAAGGGGTTTGGAGCGCGCAATGAGGGTGGCGAGCGTATAATCAATTTTGCGGACACCCATGACCTTTTCCTTATGAATACATGGTTTATCAAACGATTGTCTCATCTTCCCACATTTTATAGTGGGAACAGTACAACGCAAATCGACTATATTCTCATAAGACGCCAACATTTTACCACTGTCACTGATTACAAAGTCGTTCCCTATGAGACCATGGCACCTCAACATCGGCCGTTGATTGCTGTCCTGCGAATTAAGCCACCGATAAAACAGCGTGAGGAACGCACTGGCCCGCCGCGCATTAAATGGTGGCGATTTGGTGAGAAGAAAAAAGAAACGGTCTCACTCATAGGATTGCGAACCGTTACGAATGTGGAAGAATCATGGAACCAAATGAAAGACACGATCCACAAAGCGGCCTTTGCAACCCTCGGGGTCACCAAGCCGGGTAAGCGGTACATCAATCGAGATACTTGGCTTTGGAATGATGATGTTGAAATGAAGGTCCGTGAAAAGAAACGTCTCGACGATAAAACGCCTGCTAATTGGTAAATTTATAAGAATGCCAACCGGGAAGCAAAGAAAGCGGTCGCTTTCACCCAAGCAAACCATTTCAAAAATCTTTACGATAAACTGGACACTCGGGATGGCGTGAGAGATCTGTATCGACTTGCTAAAAGCCGTAATGAACGCACACAGGATATCGAACACTTCTGTTGTGTTAATGACAAGAACGGTACTTTGCTTACCAACCGTCGAGCCGCAACGGATAGATGGCGAGAATACTTCCAGCAGATTTCAACTGAAGAATTTGCTCATTCTCCACTTCCACAATCATTACCGACATTTGGAGCAGTTCCACCAGTCAGCGCAACTGAAGTCGAGGAGGCAATAAAACAAATGAAATCGGGGAAGGCAACAGGACCTGACGACATCGCATCTGAGCTCTGGAAAGCGAAGAGCTGGGACCCAACACTGTGGCTCAGTGAATTCGTTAACCGGGTTATTCAGGAAGGAAGAACACCATCTGACTGGCAAGAAAGTACCACTGTTCCAATATGGAAAAAGAAAGGTGGCCCAGCAGAATGTTCAAATTACCGTCCGATCCGGTTACTTTCCCATACCATGAAGATTTTTGAACGCATTCTAGACAACCGTATTCGCGAAATCGTTGAAATAACCGTGAATCAAGCCGGACTTGTCAAGAACAACTTGTTCAAAAATAGAATGATCGCCTCATGCAACACGGTTTCAGATTGAATTTAAACAAAACTGAATTTTTGACGACCGATCCCCATGAAAAAGGCACAATCACTGTCAGCGGCAGTGATCTGCCCAGAACTGAGCGATTTAAATACCTCGGGTCAACGTTATCAGCCAAGGAGAACTGCGTTATGAAATTGCTTCACGCATTAATGCAACCTGGATGAAGTGGCGTTCCATAACTGGTGTTCTTTGTGGTCGACGTATCAACGAACGTCTCAAATCTAAAATCTACCGGAATGTCGTCCGTCCAGTCGCTCTCTATGGTTCTGAGTGTTGGCCGACCATAAAAGACAATGAACGGCGTCTTGCGGTAATGGAGACGAAGATGCTACGTTGGACTAGTGTCGTCACACGTTTAGATCACATCCGAAATGAGGGTATCCGCGATTGTTATGGGTTTGCACCGATCGTGGAAAAGTTGCGAGAGAGGCGTCTTCGATGGTATGGTCACGCAATTCGTGCAAATGAGATGGTAAATGACCAAAAGGCAGACCTAAACAACGGTGGGCTTGATACGCTAGATGGGGATTTGAAAGCCTCGAGATTGCACCCAGATCAGGCATTCGATAGAGCCAAATGGCGAATCCGATCACGGCGAGCCGACCCCGCTTGTGAACGGGACAAAGGCTGAAAAAAAAGAAGAAAAGTCTTGTCTGGTTATCTTGGAGACCTTTCTGCTTTTTCAATCCCCCATATTGGATCTGGGTCTTGAAATGTTTCAGAGCACTTCATTCAAGACCGTAACGGTACACTACAGTACACTGTAGGAGGCAATGTGGCCAGCATTGGGCTCGCCAGAAATGGTTACCCTGTTTTGACTAACGTACTCATTTACAGCTGAGTCGACACGATACAAATCCCACTGCCATCAATGAGATTTGAACCGTGACCTTCCAGTCTGGTGCTCTAACCACTCCGCTATCCGGGCACTTCACACAATCCGTTACTAGTTCGTGAAAAGTTTGACTGTACGTCCACAATATGGCTCCTTTTTCGGTTCATATTTAGAAATTTTATTAACTCATTTCTATAGCTGTATCATTAATCCTTATCATATCCTTAGAATATCGTTTATATCCTGGGTTAAATCTACTACCAAATAACTGTGTGGTCTCTGTGTGATATCTTTATATATTTTCAAAAGCTCGCCACTATTCTGTGGGGTTCGGTTTGAATACAACTAGATACTGACTATTAAGCGAAATTTGCCTTGATGAAATACATTTGGTGAGCTTAGTACACCGAGAAGTTGCGTTGATGTGAACCCTTCGTGAAAAGTTCACATACTTGCTTAGAAAATGTGATGTACAACCATCATTGTACATAGTATAGCCATAAGTTTTGTCAGTCGATGCATATAGCGAGAAATGTTAGGCCGGCGAAACTGGTAACACTGCGCACGGAGAGCACCTAACCATACCCCACTTCCGTCAGACTTTCACGTTCCGAAGGTCAGTAGCGCGTGAACGACAACACGATGAAGTTCGGTAACTACGAAAAAAGAATCGTGATTATTGTGTTGCACCAATGTGGAAATACGCCAAAAAAGGTTCATAGTTTGTTAAAAAAAGCTGTCGGTAAACGAACGATTCGTTTTTAGGACATTGGCTCGATATTGTGAAACAGCTGATGTGGTTAACAGGCCGCGGGAGGGGTGCCCGCGTTTCCTACGTCGCCCGAATGTTGTGTATGCTGTGCGTGAGCGTGTTCGTCGCAATCCTCTGCGCAAGCAGAAACAAATGTCGGTGGAAATGGGCTTTTCAACTTGAAGCATGAGCCGTATTTTGCTAGAAGATCTCGGTATCGGTGCGTACTGGCGGTGCGTTAGCCATATGTTAAGCCAAAACTGAAGGAAATACGGCAAAGTCGGTGTTTTGTGATTTTGTTTGAGTTCCCGGATAAAAATATTACAAAATTCTATTTTCTGGAGAAAAAACTTTTACCATCCAGGAAGAATTCAAATATATGCTCACAATTGTTATGAAGCCAAAATGCTCTGCGAATCCAACGTCGTCACCATCCGACTTCTGTTATGGTATGGTGGGTCGTCTCATATCACGGAGTAACTGATTTTCATTTCTGTTCAGCGCTCACAATTTCGCGCTTAACCTCTGTGCACCTCTATCAGGCAAGGAGTGTCGAAGAGAGAGATAATGGAGGCCTTAAGAATGTGGCCAATGGGGTGGAGTTACCCTTCAGATAAAGTTGCCTCATGAGTGGATTGCGGTGATTCTCCGTTCTTTGGAAGAATCTTTCTAACAGGTTGAGAGCGAACTCTCGAAGAGGTTTAACTTCTGCTCGCCTGTACACTTCGTCTTGCGGCCGCACTTCTTGGTTTTTCAATTGTACGACAAGCCGACGCAGTGTCTCAAAATTTTGCGCTCGAAGGACTCGCACTTCTTCATAGCTTTGATCGAGCAAGAGATCCATGTAGGGGCTCCGTAGCAAAGAATCGGTCTTATAAGGACTTTGTATTGGGTTCAGTTTAGATTTAGTGCAAAGTCCTACTCTTTTTCGAAGAATGGAGTAGATTTTACTTAGTGCGCCGCGTGCTCTGCTGAGAGCAAGATTAAGGTGGGGGTCGAATCGTAGGTGTTCATGAAATAGCATTCCGAGGTATTTCATCTGTTGTGAACTGTTTACTACGGTATTCCCGATGCGTAGCTTTAAGCGTTTAGCTTTTCTGTGGATAGATCTAGATCCCAAGTATCTGGATTTTCTCCGAAGAGTAATAACCTATGTTTTGGCCTCGTTGATTTTTATCCCCCAGGTCTGGTAGTACTTGCAGAGACCTGCTAAGTGTTTCTCTATAGCATTAGCTGCCTTACTGGGTCGGAGGCTCGATGAGAAGATAAATGTGTCGTCAGCGGACTGTAATAGTTCTGTGCCGCTCTCTGGGATGCCTGATATGGATCCCTGCGATACTCCGGAAACGACCGGTAGGAGATCGGAATAATCATTTCTCACGCTGACGTAAAAATGCCTATCTTCGAAGAAACTTATTATAAGTCTGATCACCGGGATAGGGAAATCAAGGCCGATTAATTTGAAGATAAGTCCGTTGACCCACACGGAATCAAGTCTTTGATTGTCGTGTCTACAATCGAACTGACGGCTTGGTTAGTTGATTTAGGAAAGACTCCGTGAGTATTTGAGCTTTCCTAGCGTCACTGCCGATGTTTTCATTGTTCTTGGTAAAAACGAAGTTTTTGGATCTGTTGCGGCCTGTCAGCCTATTTATGTGTTCAAAAATATTAGATCCGGGTTTCACATCTGCTAGCTTGCGGGTGAGTTCCTTGCTACGGAATTGTTCCACCATTTGACGGATTAATGTACTAAGGCAGTTAATCCGCGAAATTATCACGTTATATTCCGTGTTAGTTCTGTCTGTTTCATTATCTCGTGCGGCAGTTTATTGAACTGAATCTCATCGATTTTGAGGAGCTTTGTGTCTCTGCGTGTAGCAGAGTTGATGGCATCAGTAGCCAAGGTGATGGCCCCATCGATTTCTTTGTCCGTTAGGTTTTGCGAGACAGTGATTTTTTTCGGGTTTAGCTGTGGTGCTAATTCTGCCCTGAATTTATCCCAGTTAGTAAGGGCGAATGATCTTATTGTGCTGGGTACTCGCTTTTGCAATTGAGAGTTTAGGGAAAGTATAAGTTCAACTGCGAAGTGATCAGACATCCCTGGTAAAGTGTTGCACCTTAACACCTGCAGTGTGAGAGTGGCGTCTGCGGACATTAGAAAATAGTCAAGTATTGACTGGCTTGCAGGCCTTATGGGTGTGTCTGGCAAGATCATCTCAAGCTGGTTTAATGGACTTTGATTGTGGATCCGTTTTTCAAGGGCAACCTCATTTCGGTTTTTTGCCAAATCGCCCCAGGAAGTGTGCCGTGAGTTAAAGTCCCCACCAACAGTTAGGTATTTAGATTTAGACTGGAGATCTCTCAAGATTTGTAAGTCTTTGTCCAGTTGTTCAGAGGGAGAGTTACATTTGATGTAGACTGCAACTATTAAGATGCGTCTGTTGTCGTTAGTTTTAACTAAGGCCGCTGCCGCGGAACAGGTCTGCAGGTTTTTGATGGAGACTTCCTCAAATGCATAATCTTTTCTGACTAAAAGGGCGGTACCGCTGTTGGTGTCGTCCCGGATAATGTTATATCCGGTAAAATTAACGTTGTGCCTGCTTTTTAAATGTGTCTCTGAAACACAGAAGAAGTCCGCTTTTAGGGAATCGACCAACTTTTTTTGTGGTGGCACGTTGGGCATGTGAGACCAAGGACGCGGAGTTAAATGTGACGATTTTTAACTCATTAAACTCATCAAAAGTTGGATAGTGGCTAATTGTCGCTGTTCATTTGTTTGGGCCGAAGCGAAAGTTTCGACCAAGTTTTTGAAGGCCAACTTGTTGCCTTGAGGGGCTGTAGTTCTAGGAATAGTGTTCCTAGTTGTTTGGGTAAGAGGATTTTTGGGGGCTGCCTGAAGGTTTGCTGGAGGGGCATTAACTCTACTTACACTCACCTTTTCTTTGTTCCTCTTCTTCCTCCGCTGGACGAAGTTGAACTCGTCGCTTTCCTCTTCTTGGATGACGACGCACATCTCTCCATCTTGATGATGTTGTTGCTTCTTCTGTTGTAGCTCCCTCAGTTGTTGTTCATGTTAATGTTGCCATTGTTCACGATGGTGTTGTCGTTGTTCGTGTTCTCCATGTTGCAGATGTTGTCGTTGCTGCTGCTCCGACGTTGCGATTGGCATCCTCCCTTCGAGGGAAGCCAAGCGATCCTCTGCTTTATAATTTTTTGCTGACAGCCCAACTGCTGGACCATCGCGGCCTTTTCTTGCTTTAGCCCCTCGATTTTTTTAAGGAGAGTCGCGTTCATTGCTTGCAGTTCTGGGGAGCTGCCTTCTTCTTCCGATGACATCTCCTCGGGGTGTATCATCTTACACCTCTTGGCATACATCCTGTTCCCAAGCCTGTATTTGTTGTTGTGCGCAGCAGCTCTGGAATGTAACAAACATTTTTTAATTTAATGTTCTTATGATAGTTACCTTTTTCGGACGTGAATGGCACCGCTGTCCAGAACGTATATTTCCTTCTGGATACTTGATCAGCTTCTGCTCTTGATGACCGTTCGCTTCGAGAGCTCGGAGCGAACTGTGTTAGTGGCGCAGTTTTTAAGTTTAAGTTTTTTATTTACTACAGTGTCTTACTTCTAATACATTATTAATTACTTTCTAGCTTAAATATTAAGCTTAACTAACTTAACTTTATTTCAATGGGTGGCTATTACAATTCTTTGGCCTACCCGACCTTCAGTGTAAATTATTACTTTAATTGTATTAATTTTAATACATATATCATCACAATTATTTTGTATGCAACTGAACTATTTAAAGACTGCGCTTGCACTAAACGCGCCAGAAGGCATCACTTACTTACTTAAAATACTTAAAACTAACTAAGTCTAAAGTTAATCTAACTTAATCTAACAATAAATACTTAACCTACTATATACAATAGCACATTACATTATTTGTGCTTAGCCTCGATGTATCCCTACCGGGCAGGGAGAATCATAGAGGGAAAGGATGGTGGGTTTAAGAGCTTTGCTCACTATTTGGCAGGGCTTTAGGAAGTTGGCCAATGGGAAGGTGCTAACCTGTTGGTAGAGTTGCCGGATTAGTGGATTTGGATGATTCTCCGTTCTTTCGAAGAACCGTTCCACCAAGTTGAGAACGAATTCTCGAAGAGTTTGTACCTTTGCGCGCCGATATACTTCGGCGTTTCTTCCAACCTTCTTGGTTTTCCAATTATAGGAGAGACCAGTGCAGTACCTTAATATCCGGCGTTTGAATGCCTCACATTTGGACATGGTTCGGGTGGAGCAAGCGATCCACGTGGGCGCTCCATAGCAGATAATTTAAGGAGTTCGTAAAGTTTAACTCCTAAGTACTTAATGGTCTGGGAATTGCTCACTATAGTGTTTCCGATCTTCAAGCGTTTAGCTTTTCTGTGGATTCCTCTAGAACCTAGGTATCTAGCTTTCCTCCGGAAGGTGCAGAATTGCATTTTGGCCTCATTAATCTTAATGCCCCATGCCAGGTAATATTTGCCGAGGTCTTTCAAGTATTTCTCAACCGCTTTGACTGCCCTGTTGGGGTGGAGGCTTGAAGCGAAGATGAGAGTATCATCAGCATATTGAATAAGTTGCCGGTCTCGGGAGTTGGGACGTCAACCGTGAAGATATTATAAAAGGTGGGTCCAGAAATGGATCCTTGCGGTACTCCCGATGTTACCGACAAGAGATCGGAGAATTCATTCCCCACGATGACGTAGAAATACCTATCTTCGAAGAAGCTCAGTGCAATTCTAATGATCGGAATTGAGAACTCAATATCTATCAGTTTGTAGATTAGTCCGTTTACCCATTCGGAGTCGAAGGCCTTTTCTAAGTCTAATGCACATGCTACGGTCGGTTTATTATTGACGTTAAGTCTTGCTACGACGGTGTCGTGAAGGTAGCTAAGTGCATGTTGAGTTCCGTGCTTGCTACGGAACCTGAACTGATGTTTGGGTATAATCTCTTTGAGATTGCAATATTGGACTAGCCCGATTGTCCAAGCTCTCTCAAAGAATCTGCCTAGATTGGACAATAATGATACGGGTCTAAAGTTTTTAGGCTCAGTAGAGCCGCCTTTTTTTCGGATCGCAATTATTTTAGCTACTTTCCAGGTGGTGGGAAAGTAGCCATTATTTATGCAGTTATTAAATACTGCCAGCAAAAATTTCATGGAGACTCGGGGAAGTTGCCTTATTACGTAATTAGGAATTTCGTCAGGTCCGGCTGATTTTTTACCGTTTAGGTTTGAGGTCAAGGCAGTGAGTTGTGATAAACTCAGGAAATGTTGCGAATCCGTTGATTTTATCGAGGAGTTCGTTTGGGAGAATGTCTTTAACTTATTTGAATGCCTTGAGACGAGGTCGGCGATAGTTGTTTCAACCATCGACACTACTGCCGGGTTACTTTGAGGCGGAGGGGTATTGAGCTGAGACTCAAATGATTCCGCAAGGACTTGCGCCTTCCTGGCGTCTCCGCAGATTGGTTCCTTGTTCCTGGTAAGAACGAAATTACGGGACTTACTATTCCCCGCTAGCCTATTTATATGTTGAAACATATCTGGCCCGGGCTTAATATCTGCGATATTACGGGTTAATTCTTTATTGCTGAATTGCGCCACCATTTCCCGGATAATTGTACTCAGGCAATTAATCCGGGAGAGCAATGCTTTGTATTCAGCATTAACTTTATTTTCATATTTATGAAAGTTGCGCTTGAGGTTCCTGCGCCAAATCTGTCTGACTTTCATGTGTAGCATGATGTCATGCGGGAGTTTGTTGTATACAAACTCATCGACTTTGATCAGCCTGGTATTTCTGCGCGTAGCAGTATTGATGGCGTCCGTGGCCAAAATGATTGCTTCGTCGTTTTCTTTGTCCGACAGATTGCGATCTGTAGCGAGTTTCTTCAAGTTCAGCATTGGTGCTAAATCTGACTTGAATTTGTCCCAATCAGTGTGGGCGAATGATCTGATGGTTACCTTAACTCGCTTCTGCAGTTGTGAAGTTGAGGCCATTTTGAGTTCAACTGCAAAATGGTCGGACATGCCTGGCAAGGTTTTACAGTTACCTGAAAACTTTGCTTAGTTTCGTCAGACAGCAGGAAAAAGTCAATGATGGATTGACTAGCGGCTCTTGTCGGTGAATCCAGCGAGACCACCTCAAGGTTGGCTAGCGTGAAAGGGTCGTAGATCCAGTTGTACAGGGTTTTCCCATTTAAATTTTCTGTCTTATCGCCCCAGGATTTGTGCCGTGAGTTAAAGTCGCCACCGAAGGTGAGATATTTTGATTTTAACTGGAGATCGCCCAAGACCTTTAAGTCATGGCCCAGTTGCTCACTTGGCGAATTGTATTTGAAATAAACGGAAACTAGCAAAATCCGCTTATTATCTATAGTTTTAACTATTGCCGCTGCAGCGGAACAGACTAGTAAACCCTCGATGACGAGTTCCTCAAAATGGTAGTCTTTTTTTACTAGAAGGGCAGCGCCCGTGTTGCTGTTATGCCGAATAGTGGTATATCCGGTGAAATTGACATTGTGTCTGTGGTTTAGATGAGTCTCAGAAACGCTGAATATGTCTGCTCTCAGAGCGTCAATCAACTCTTGGGCAGTGGCACGTTGGGCGTGTGAGGCCAGGGACGCGGAATTAAAAGTGACTATGTTTAACTCCATAGGTTCATAATTAATTGTATGGCGACAAGCTGCCGCTGCTCGTTCGTCTGGGCGGTAGCAAGATTTTCGACCAGATTCTTGAAGGCCAGTTTGTTGCCTTGTGGAGCTTGAGGTGCTGCAGCTCTTGGAAGATTATTCCTAGGTGCTTGGGCGTACGATATGCCAGGCCGAGACAGGCTTTGTGACATCTGTGTCACCGTTTGTTTGTTCCTCGCCGTTTCCGCGTTTTTCTTAGCCCTGCCAGCTTCTCTTCTGGCAACCATATCTTTATATGCCGGGCATCCGTGGTAGTTGGCGGGATGTCCGGTCTGGCCGCAATTGCAGCAATGTGGCGTCTCCGCCGAGGGTGTAGGGCATTCCCCGCGAACGTCTGTTTTTGTGCACTTCATGCACATGTGCACAATCGAACAGTTGAGGGCGATGTGCCAGAAATTCTGGTAGTTGTAGCACTGCACTTCTTGAATTGGCTTGACTTTCTCAAGCGAAATCTTTTGGTGATGTATATATTTCACTTTATATACTTCACTGAGCTCTTGGGAGGGCTCGAACGTAGCTATAAACAGTCCCCATTGTGATCTCATCGGGAGCGCTGGGTTCTGGCTGTGCAGAAGCTCGTCTGCTCGCGTGACTAATTTGGCCACGGTTTTCACTTTGAGTTGCGGATACTCCTCGTTGAGTTCCCGCAATAGGTCCGCTGGATCTGTCTCCCTGTGGAGACCGGGAATGATTAGGGACTTAGTCCTTAGGGTCGGTGGGGTGCTGGTGGTGGTACTCACACTGATTTCCTCCCTTGAGGGGCAAGGAGGAGTGAGGTAGCTGTCTAGTATCTAACTGTGGTAGATACTAGACAGCTACCACACTCCCCCTTTCCTCCGTAGAAGGGAAATCAATGCGACTACGTACGATTTCAAATTGCTCTGCCCTTGAGCATGAGCGAGATGTAACGAAAACCGGATGAGCTGTGTTTGACATGCCGCCCGGACTTGTGTTGGTGAGATTGGCACGTTTTTGTCTACGTAGAAGTGATTACGTGAAACTACTTTCGACCATAGGGGTGAGCACGCATTAGTGCCATGGCTGACATATTCTTTTCATCTCTCTCTTACCAATACAATTTGGCGAAGGTTATGGTTTCTCCTTCTTTAGAGCCGTAGAGGGTACGGATAAGTTTCCGCAACACATTTGCAAGTCTGGGCATTTAGATATACTGTGGTGTGGGCCACAGTTCACTCCAAGGACGCGTCGAAGGTTGCCCAATGGCGGTGAAAGGATCGCTGGAGGAGGGAGCCAAAATTTCGAAATGTAGCGCGGAATCGCGTTGTGTCAAAAGATGCCGCTAATGGCTACAGTGTTGTGCCAACAGATGGCTTTAGCCGCCATAGTACTCCCCCGCCAGCGATGAACGAATGATACAAATTTAGGGCGAAAATCATATAAACCACGCGAAACCAGCTTGATAGCAATCGGTAAATCGCACACGTCTCGCAGATCTTTTCGGATGTGTTGCTGGCTGTTCGCCATTCTACAAAGCTGGCTACTGCTTTTGGTGGGGTCGTGTATCATCGGTTGGAATGGCTCGTCGCTCACTGTCAGCCACTACGAAGCGCCAAGGTAAGTTGGAACGAAGTCCATGCTCTAGGCAAAGTTTAGCTGTATTATACGTATGTATCACAGAGCCGTTTGCTGTTGCGAGTTCGTGTATGGACTTTTTATATCCTTGACAAATGCCCGTGCGTGAAATAATGCGGATGTCGGCACCTATATCGCTTCGTCTCCTTATTGGTAACGAATAGGCGGCGGGCGGATTGGACGAGTCGGATGCCGCGCTTATCTCTTGACCCTCATATTTTCCGAAAACTTACACGCACGACCCTTGTACTTTCTCGCCTTGCTGGTTGGCTCATTACAAGATCGCAAGCGGGATCGATCTCTGGAACGCCGTCGTTGGTGATCATTGCTCTGTTGGCGGCCGCGTAGAGTTAACCTCTTGCGGAATGGATCGAAACTCGTCCTGCATGCTAATATTGAGCTGCACGAATTTCACAGCCATTGACGCCTCTGGATCAACATTGGTTTGCACTTCACTTACGTTCACACTAGGTCGCATTGCTTCTACTATAGTATCGGCGAGTTCTGCTACTCTATCAAGTGCCGCTCCCTTCTGAGTCGCGAGGATTGCTGGCACTGACTGCGGCATTCGTCCTTTCTACAGCGTGCACAGAAGTGCGTCGTTTACTTACTACTCGTGAGATCACGTAGGCGACGTAAAAACTGTGACTATAACTTTAAGACAACTTCTACCCCCACCCAAATTTCATGTCAATCAATCTTAAGTGAAAAAAATTCGGAGGTCGCACTCGATTTTCAGCTTTAATGACTGGACTATTGCACATAAACATGTCTTCCAACGATCGATCCTTCATAAAGAAAGTAGCGTTCACTAGCATAACGATAGAAAATAAATTATTCTCAAAAAAATTCAGGTTCAGAAATATAACCAGCAACGCTGCAGATGTAGAGTTCATAGGAAAATGTAGAAACTTGGAATTGAGACGATTGGATAAAGATGTTAGAAAAACACTTGCAAAGTTTCCTACGATTTTTGTTCAAGATGCAAACACAAAAGTAGATAGATAGATAGGTAGATAGCTTTATTAGTGTAAATCAATTCATGTTCAGATACAATCAATATCTATTTAAGTGATACAGACTAAGTCTTTTCAACTATGGTAAGTTGTGCAGTATAAACAATCTTAATAAGTGCAATCGCTTCAATTCTCAAAATTCCCTAGGAAAATTTAAAAAAAAAAAACCTAGCTTGCAACAAACACAAAGGATTTTATAAGAAAAAAATTATGTAACGGCTCACTCAAAGGTTATTATCATTGAATGTTGCATTCTATCTGAACAGGAATAAACAGGACCGAGCTTACATCAGCGCTAAAAAGAAGCCAGGTGACAACAAGATTTTTTAGAGGCGTATTTCCATGCAATTATCTTATAATTCGAGTGAAGGAACCAGCATTTATTATAACCGATACTGATCCATCATACGAGCCTAGCAGCCACTGGGTAGCATTCGTTTATCTACAGAAGGACCGGCAGAATAATTCGACTCATTCGGAAGTTACCTCATACACAAATCCTTCCGTGGTTTTCTATTACAAATTCGGAATCCTTTATTTAGATTAGGAAACGTCTACAAGGACCGTTCTCATGGACTTGTGGACCTTAATATTGTATGTATAATTTAACGTCAGCATATTAACTTCAGCATAGACATCGATATCGACCGGAAAGACAACACGCGCGGTATCACCTGAGTCAGCGGTCATCGATACAGGTGAAATCAAAACAAATGCATAATTGGCAAATTGCAATAATTCGTGCTACTTTTCATGTTTAGTAGTAAGAATTCGGTAGTTAGTCTTTAGCAGTATATTGTAGATTACACATCTCGAATAATAATTAAATTTTTTTTAAATAAAATCGTTGATGGTTCTTTAACTGGCGCCCGAGCAGGGACCACAATTGCACAAGCAACATAACTATCTCGCGCTAATTGAAGTGTTAACTTTTTTTCTTCATTCGGTATCCTTTTCTACGAGCAATAACCAAGCCGTGTCAAAGGAATCCAACGCGAGTTTAATATTGTGTGGAAGCGATAACCAAGCAGCCAATAATTAACCTGTGATTACCCAATCGCACGAGTTGCAGTGTAGCATCGTGGATTCAGGCTCCTTAGTACTTTAACAACCAAAGGAAGGAAGAGGATCAAGCCATCCAGATCGAAGTAGTGGTCCGAACCAATTTATAATCATTGTAAGCCAGTCAACGAGATTTTGTCGAAAAATAAGTACATTTCCAAGACTAGGAAATGGAAACGACGATAAGGTTACTGTAAGTTATCTCTTATTAAAATTAATCGAATTTAGCAAAAACTAATTAAATTGAAAAGTAAATTAAGGAAACTCATTACAATTGTGTAAAAAGATTAACAAGCAATTAACACAACAAGTGAAAAAAAAGATTCCTCATGAAAAAGATATTTTGTGATTTTATGGAAAGTTATTGAGAAATTTTAAAACAGTAAATAGTGGAAGGTAATATTCTGTTTTGAAGTAGATTTTTACGATTTTATTGAATTTAATTGAAATTTTCAGTGGCTGGTAAAATTTTTTTTCCCTTTTAATTGACAGTTTGTAATGCGGTGTTGTTGATTTTAAATAAGGTTTTTGGATACGCAAACGGTTAAATTGATTATAATCAGTGTGAATTTTCGGTTATTTAGAATTGCAAATCGGTGATAATAATCCTTCTCGCGGATATTTAAAAAAAAAAATCTCGATTAATCAGCTCTATGTCGAACCCAAATAATCTTATAAGACCGTCAAGACTAGGAGCAAATAATATGCCTCCACCAATTCCTGAGGAAGGAGCGGAAATTCCTCAAATAAATCCCAACCAACTTCCGCCAAACATTCAAAATGATCTATCGGGTTATATTAATCGTGTGGTGGCTGAGGCTATGCAGCTTCAAGGAAGACAAATTTTCCACTCGTTCATGAATCCAGCTTCTGATATAAATAACGAGGTAGATATTCCCATAAATATAGGCGATAATAGAGATCTTTCGGACATGGATAAAATTCCGGACGTCGTGAAGAGCTTGCGACAATTTTCCGGAGAGGCAGGGGAATTTAGCTCATGGAAGAAAAGCGTAGACAGGATATTGAGGATTTGTGAGCATCTTAAGGGAACACCCAAGTATTACGGCATTCTCTCCGTAATACGAAATAAGATAGTGGGTTATGCAGACGTAGCACTGGAATCCTACAATACACCCCTGAATTGGGAGAAGATATCCAAGTGCCTTACTCTTCATTATGCGGATAAACGGGATTTAGGAACCCTTAAATATCAACTAACTACTTTGGTTCAGGGTACAAATAATATTCCCGAATTTTACCAACTTGTTTACCATCACCTCTCACTGATTCTCAATAAGCTTTCTGCTATGGATCTCGGCCAAGAGTCAATGAACGTCATGACGCAGGCTTATAGGGATAAGGCCTTAGATACGTTTGTCAGAGGTTTAAAGGGTGATCTACCGAAGTTACTGAGTGTTAGGGAACCTGCTGATCTGCCACAGGCATTACACCTTTGCTTGAAATTGCAGAATATGGACTATCGTACACAATATGCTAATAATTCACAAGGTTTGGCGCGAAAGCCACATTTCTCAAATTCCCTACCAGTTCCTCCAAGAAGGAATATGAATTCTCATCCGCAACCGGTTCCTGCACCCAGACAAGGGTTTTATCCGGAATTAGTACATAATCCGCAATCTTTTAATTCTAATGGTAGGATGAACTGGCAACCCTTGCAACAGCAGCTGCCATTTCCAAACGCAAGACTGCATCAAAACCCTTCTTATAATCTGCAGATGAGACGACCGCAATATCATAATCCCCAACCACTCCCTCCTAAACCACAACCACGCCCGGAACCAATGGACGTGGATAGGTCAATTAGGTCAATGGCTGTAAACTATCAAAACAGACCGAGAAACATACCACCGATCGTTGCACCGAAACGTAATGTTCCACAGCAGGATCATGGACCGAACAAACTTCAGAGAACATTCTATACGGAACAAACGGACGAAACCGATCCAACATTGACAGACTACAAAGAAAACATGGACAAAGAGGACGACAATTACGAACAGAGCATCGCCGACTACACAGAAGGACTCGACGAACCAGAACATTTGGACGATATCTATTTTTTAGACTAAGGTCCTCTTCGCTACCTTATTTCGAACGCGTTACAAGGAGCGGAGAGATATTAAAATTTCTTATAGATACCGGCTCAAATAAAAATTATGTGCAGCCGAGACATATTAGATACCCAATTCTCAATGAAAAAAACTTTTATGCAAATTCGGTCGGAGGGAACGTTAAAATTAGCCACCACTCTTTGATATCACTTTTTGGACCAGAAATAGGGAAACTGAAATTCTTCATTCTTCCGACTCTCATCGCATTTGATGAAATAATTGGAAACGACACTCTGAAACAAATAGGCGCGGTAATTTATACCCAGGATAATTTTATGACAATCGGTCCAGGCATATCCATACCCCTTAAGCAGCATATCTCAGAAACAGTTAATAATTTGAATCTTCGGACTTCGCATATGACCGAAAGCCAAGTATCCAAATTGATGAACGTCTTTAAAAAATGTCCTAGTATTTTTGCTGACCCTGACCAGAAGCTAACCTGCACCACTAACGTTAAAGGGGAAATACGAACTACCACCAAAGATCCTGTTTACACCAGATCCTATCCCTATCCTAGGGCTCTGAAGGACGAGGTTGAAAAGCAGATCAACGAACTTCTAAGAGACGGCGTCATTCGCCCGTCTAAATCCCCATATAATTCACCCATCTGGATAGTTCCAAAAAAAACCGACGCATCAGGCCAGAAGAAATACAGACTTGTGGTCGACTTTAGGAAACTAAATTCAGTCACCATTCCAGAGGCCTATCCAATCCCCGATATTAATGACGTTATTGCCAACCTCAGTAAGAAAAGATACTTTGCAGTTTTAGATCTCAAAAGCGGATTCCATCAAATACCTCTCCTAGAATCCGACATAGGAAAAACCGCCTTTTCAATAAATAATGGTAAATTTGAATTTACTCGTCTTGCTTTTGGACTAAGGAACTCACCACAAACCTTTCAACGCGCCCTAGACGACGTTCTCAGGGAACACATCGGGAAACGGTGTGAGATCTACATCGACGATATAATTGTCTATGGTGAAAACGAAGACGAATTTTTTGACAACTTACGGAAGGTTTTAGAGACTTTAGAGGTGGCGAATCTAAAACTACAGGCAGATAAGTGCGAATTTTTTAAAGATGAGGTAGAATTTTTGGGCTTCATTGTTAGCAAGGACGGTGTTAAGGCAAACCCGAAGAAAGTAGAAGCAATAGTTAATTTCCCAATGCCCAAAACACTCAAAGACCTTAGATCGTTCCTCGGGATGTCGGGTTATTACAGACGCTTTATCAGGGATTATGCTAAGATCGCCAAACCCCTAACACTGCTTTTAAGAGGGGAGGATGGACTAGTGTCCAAGAACATCTCGAAAACGAAGCCCATTCATATGAGCGACGAAGCCATAAAAGCATTTAATAACTTGAAGAATTGCCTCATTTCCAATGACGTTATTTTAATGTACCCTGACTTTGAAAAAGAGTTCGAGCTGACGACCGACGCCTCAAACCATGCTAGTGGCGCGGTTTTGTCTCAAGATAACAAACCCATAACCTTTCTGTCCCGGACTTTGAGCAACACTGAGGAGAACTATGCCACAAACGAGAAAGAGATGTTGGCCATCATATGGGCTCTAGGCTCGTTGCGGAACTATTTGTACGGCTCAAGGAAAGTGAAAATATTCACTGACCATCAACAGCTAACATACGCGCTGTCCAATAAGAATACCAACTGTAAGATGAAGAGATGGAAAGCGATACTAGAGGAGTACAATTATGAGCTAAGGTACAAGCCAGGGAAAGAGAATATCGTAGCTGATTCCTTGTCGAGACCTCATCTTGTTCTGAGCACAGCGATGATAGTTCCTCGCATAATTTAATTCCGACGGTAGAGGTACCGATTAACGTATTTAGAAACCAGCTAGTTCTTAAAATCGGAGAGGAGGACAGTTATCAAATCATTCATCCTTTTAATAACTACACTCGTCATATCATAACTAAACGCCAGTATAACGATACAGACTTTATACAGATATTCAAGAGGTATCTTAATCCTAACACCATTAATGGACTACAGACTAGTGAGGAAAATATGGGCAGAATCCAAGAAATTTACCCCAGCCATTTCAGGGATTACAGAATCCGGTATGCGCAAAGAATTGTAGAGGATATCCCTAATGAGATGGAGCAAGAAGAGAGGATTCTTCGCGTACACTAGCGAGCTCACAGAAATGCGGAGGAGAACAGAATTCAACTTTTGGAAAACTTTTATTTTCCCAGAATGTAGAATTTGTAAAGAAAATAAATATGACCGACACCCTAGTAAACCCTTCTTGAATCCAACTCCCATTCCGAATTATCCCGGTCATACTGTGCACATAGACATCTTTTCGACTGAAAAAAATTAGTACTCACCGCAATAGACAAATTAACTAAGTTCGCTCAGGCAAAAATTGTTCCCTCCCGTTCCATAGAGGATATCAGACGCCCTCTAATAGATATCTTATTCTACTATTGCGTTCCAGAATTTGTTGTTATCGACAACGAGAAAGCATTGAACGCTGCCTCCATAAAATCAATGTTAGAAAACGAACTGCGCATTAACATCTTTAAAACTCCTCCATATAAGAGTGAAGTTAACGGCCAGGTGGAACGTTTCCATTCAACGCTCTCAGAGATTATGAGGTGTCTCAAATCCGAGAATCCCCATCGCGATTTTGACGAACTTCTTGCGCGTGCCGTGAACGAGTACAACCATAGCATTCATTCCGCAACAAAGAAAAAACCAGTAGAGCTATTCTTCGGGAGAAACCCCAGGGTCAGTCCAGAAGATTTTGAGCAAGCTCGTTTATCTAATATAGAAAAGATCAAACGGCGACAGGAGAAAGATATTACTTATCATAATAAAAGAAGAAAACCAATCAAAAATTATCAGCCAGGGGAGATCATTTCATTATTCCTCCTAGAATCCGACATAGGAAAAACCGCCTTTTCAATAAATAATGGTAAATTTGAATTTACTCGTCTTGCTTTTGGACTAAGGAACTCACCACAAACCTTTCAACGCGCCCTAGACGACGTTCTCAGGGAACACATCGGGAAACGGTGTGAGATCTACATCGACGATATAATTGTCTATGGTGAAAACGAAGACGAATTTTTTGACAACTTACGGAAGGTTTTAGAGACTTTAGAGGTGGCGAATCTAAAACTACAGGCAGATAAGTGCGAATTTTTTAAAGATGAGGTAGAATTTTTGGGCTTCATTGTTAGCAAGGACGGTGTTAAGGCAAACCCGAAGAAAGTAGAAGCAATAGTTAATTTCCCAATGCCCAAAACACTCAAAGACCTTAGATCGTTCCTCGGGATGTCGGGTTATTACAGACGCTTTATCAGGGATTATGCTAAGATCGCCAAACCCCTAACACTGCTTTTAAGAGGGGAGGATGGACTAGTGTCCAAGAACATCTCGAAAACGAAGCCCATTCATATGAGCGACGAAGCCATAAAAGCATTTAATAACTTGAAGAATTGCCTCATTTCCAATGACGTTATTTTAATGTACCCTGACTTTGAAAAAGAGTTCGAGCTGACGACCGACGCCTCAAACCATGCTAGTGGCGCGGTTTTGTCTCAAGATAACAAACCCATAACCTTTCTGTCCCGGACTTTGAGCAACACTGAGGAGAACTATGCCACAAACGAGAAAGAGATGTTGGCCATCATATGGGCTCTAGGCTCGTTGCGGAACTATTTGTACGGCTCAAGGAAAGTGAAAATATTCACTGACCATCAACAGCTAACATACGCGCTGTCCAATAAGAATACCAACTGTAAGATGAAGAGATGGAAAGCGATACTAGAGGAGTACAATTATGAGCTAAGGTACAAGCCAGGGAAAGAGAATATCGTAGCTGATTCCTTGTCGAGACCTCATCTTGTTCTGAGCACAGCGATGATAGTTCCTCGCATAATTTAATTCCGACGGTAGAGGTACCGATTAACGTATTTAGAAACCAGCTAGTTCTTAAAATCGGAGAGGAGGACAGTTATCAAATCATTCATCCTTTTAATAACTACACTCGTCATATCATAACTAAACGCCAGTATAACGATACAGACTTTATACAGATATTCAAGAGGTATCTTAATCCTAACACCATTAATGGACTACAGACTAGTGAGGAAAATATGGGCAGAATCCAAGAAATTTACCCCAGCCATTTCAGGGATTACAGAATCCGGTATGCGCAAAGAATTGTAGAGGATATCCCTAATGAGATGGAGCAAGAAGAGAGGATTCTTCGCGTACACTAGCGAGCTCACAGAAATGCGGAGGAGAACAGAATTCAACTTTTGGAAAACTTTTATTTTCCCAGAATGTAGAATTTGTAAAGAAAATAAATATGACCGACACCCTAGTAAACCCTTCTTGAATCCAACTCCCATTCCGAATTATCCCGGTCATACTGTGCACATAGACATCTTTTCGACTGAAAAAAATTAGTACTCACCGCAATAGACAAATTAACTAAGTTCGCTCAGGCAAAAATTGTTCCCTCCCGTTCCATAGAGGATATCAGACGCCCTCTAATAGATATCTTATTCTACTATTGCGTTCCAGAATTTGTTGTTATCGACAACGAGAAAGCATTGAACGCTGCCTCCATAAAATCAATGTTAGAAAACGAACTGCGCATTAACATCTTTAAAACTCCTCCATATAAGAGTGAAGTTAACGGCCAGGTGGAACGTTTCCATTCAACGCTCTCAGAGATTATGAGGTGTCTCAAATCCGAGAATCCCCATCGCGATTTTGACGAACTTCTTGCGCGTGCCGTGAACGAGTACAACCATAGCATTCATTCCGCAACAAAGAAAAAACCAGTAGAGCTATTCTTCGGGAGAAACCCCAGGGTCAGTCCAGAAGATTTTGAGCAAGCTCGTTTATCTAATATAGAAAAGATCAAACGGCGACAGGAGAAAGATATTACTTATCATAATAAAAGAAGAAAACCAATCAAAAATTATCAGCCAGGGGAGATCATTTACATTAAGCATAATAAAAGAATAGGTTCGAAATTGACGGTTAGGTACACAAGGGAAGTTGTCCAGGAAAATAGGAATAGACTGTTCATAAAAGTAATATTAAAACGTAATTGTTTTTCACAGGTTTATTCTTCATATTGTGGCTGGAAGCGTAGAAATTCTCGACTACACCAACTGTCAGATTGTGACAATAGACTATGGACAGGCAAAGACACAGACGGGGAACTTTAAAATCATCCATGACGTGGACCTTAAACAATACGACAGACTGCTACTAGAAATCGAAGGAACTTTAAGACAAGACATTACCGTTGAAAATTCCTTACACCCATATTTAGAACACGAATTGCAACAAACTCGGGAATTGTTGGATAATCTTAAACCTAGAGTAGGAAAACGTTCGTTAAATTTTTTGGGTTCAGCGTGGAAATGGGTAGCGGGCAGTCCCGATCATGAGGATTACGTTACGATACAAGACAAAATTAATAATCTACTTAAAAACAACAACCAGCAGGTCATTATAAATAAATAAAAGTTAACGAATGTTGCAAACAAAATTGAGAAATTTGTAAAGACCAGCCAAGATTATAAGCAAGAATTTGTAAGTTCCACGCAATACAAACTAAAACTTATCAAGGAAGAACTTGTAAATATTAGATACGCTGCAAATTTTGCCAAAAATGGAACCATTAATACAATGATGTTAACCCCAAAGGAGATAGAAGTAGCTATCAATGTATTTGTTAAGTGGTGAAATCGAAATGTGTAAAAAGCTAAAATTGAGACAAAATATGAGCTTTATGTCTCTCACTTATTTCGTACTCGGAATGTGCAATGAGAGTTAACGTGTCTCCGACTCATTGATTATCAATGCGCAATCGGATGAAAACTATTTAATTACATAATTGTCGTGGAAGAGGTTTAGTTAAACGTGTAGGACGAGCATGGTAACACGCAATTAGTAGACGTACTAACTTGTTGCCATAGCTTGCAATCCTACACAAATGAGAAAATTCGGAATGGATCTTGACGGAGATCTTCCAACAATACATGTGTGTGGTGAATATGTGTGTGTGAAAACAGGTTTAGCTTGAAACCCTTCCACTTGTCCAGTTTTACGCTTTAAGATAAGAAAGGATCTCAATCGGAGATACGCCGTGAAAGAGTTGAATAGAAGAAGATATAGAAGAGTGTAGATCTTGAGAAATAAAGACAAAGTGACGGAATTATTTTGTGTTTCTTTTTATAATTGCGCGTTTAAGTACTTTACATTTGGTCCTTCGAGCCGGATATATCGGCAATAAACAATTTGCAATCGTATAATGAATAAGCTGATAAAAGTCAATGAGGTGTCGGTTGCGGTTAAATAATTATTGAATGTTTGTGTATTGAATAAATTTGGTGAATTCCTAAATTTTGTCGGAAATTTACTTTCATGTTGGGAACTGACCAAGTCTTGTAATTTGTTGTCTCGGGCGTGCCGTGCCAAATTCGAAGACGACAGAAAATTACGAAAGGACGGCGTGCGAAACTGCTGCCGCGGATTGTGAAATAGCGTGACAACTGCAATTATGCCCCTATCGTTGCAGCCTCGGAACTGTCATGGGCTAAAATCAGTGATGGAAGTGATTTTGCAGTGAAAAAACAAAGTCTCGCCTCACAAAATCATCGAAAATGTTACTGTGAAGATTGACGCGTAAAAGGCGTCTTCCGTATCTATGGTGGATATCTTTCGTGGCCGAGAATCACGTAGTCTTGTTGCAAAGTTGTGCAGCGCTATAAAAGTAGTTGCGTCTCAGCACCGTGTTTGTTTTAGTTTACCGTGAGTGTTATCCTCAGGCCGTTAGTTCGTGAATTTTTGTGAAACCCATTGAAATTGGAAGTTAAAAGATGAGTCTCATCTGGACTTTGATCGCGACCTTCCTTTATGCCGAAATTGGCGTAGTTTTGTTGCTCGTTTTGCCGGTGGCCAGCCCATCGCGATGGCAACGATTCTTCAGATCGCGGTTTCTAGCAATGTTATTTCGGCAGGCGCATGCATATTTCTTCCTTTTGCTCGGCGTCTTGGTTCTATTTCTGTTGGATGCAATCCTCGAGATGCGTAAATACTCATGGACGGATCCCGGCGCCGAGACGCACCTAAATGTGGAGATTCAGCCAAGCATGCGGCTGTTCCGAGCCCAACGCAACTCCTACATTTCTGGACAGAGGCCCCCATGAAGCAAGCCCAGACTGAAAGGAGAGTCGAGTGGCGCGGAAGAGGTCAAGTCAGAGGCAACAGAGGAGCATAGGTATGTGTCTATGGTGTTTTGTTTCTTTCGCGGCCACTGCTGCCGGGAGATAACAAGGAAACGGGATCCCGAAGTACCGTGAAAATGGCCGTCGGAGGACGGACTATGCCAATTTGGAAACTGGGAAAACAAAATGATTTCAGGAAGTGTATGGTCGACGAAATGGTCAACAACAATTTAAGTTTAATTTACTTTTTAGTTGGAATGTTTCAATGATTAAATTATATTTCCAGATAGGCTACTATTATTTGCTTACGTGTGTACATCAATTCATTTTAGCAGAAGAGAAGAAGCTACAAGCGAACGATATATTGTTTGTGAAATTATCAAGAATCGTTGAATCATGCTGTTTCATAAAAGTAGGCTGAATCGTGTGAGATTTTTTTGGGTGACAATTTTCTCACAGATTGCATTTGTGGTGATGTTACTTACATTGCATCCTTGCAGCGGCAACGGTTTAAAATATTGAAGGGTTCTGTATTCAGGTCATTTTCTCCTTTATTTATGTATTGTTGCTGTATGTTGACTCCTGTTAATCTTTTGTTCGACGACGTGTGGATTTTGTGAATTTTTAGAAGAGAATAGATTAACAGGAGTAACTGCTTCAAAATATCGTTTTCGACTGTATGGAAACCAGCAATCCAATTCGGAATTAAATAAGAATAGGATTCCACATACTTAGATATCAACCCAGTTTTATTTAATTCTTATTTAAGTAGAGAGAACGATGCTGGATACTAACTTCAACTGATAATTTTCCTCTCAATTAATCTTGATATCTGTTTATATGCACACAACCGCCATAGTACATTGTTGATGCATCCGAAAATCAAATCAATGCAAATTAAATCAACAATTTCGAACTCATTCAACTCAAATGATCTATTAATCTTTACATTTTCTAAAATTATAAATTAACACTTAAGAATGTTTCAAGTTTTTAGAAATTCAGCTGGGACCCTATTATCCCTATTTGCTTCATATTTCCATATTTGGTGCATTGAATATTTTGTCATTAAAGATGTTGGAGCCAAATAATCCCATTGGATCAGATATCATTGAGATCTTACTTAACATCGTTCTGTTGATCATGGTAATAATAATTAGGAAAGCCAAAATACTCATGCAAGACATTCCATGAAGGCGCCTAGTACTTTTGGATGTAAATCAAAAAAATCCCATATGTGAAATGTTCTTTACTATTTCATAAGAGTTCAAAAATCACTTGCGTAATTCAAGTTTCTTTGGAATACTTTTTATTTTATTTTTTATTTTCGTTAATTGCTCCAAGAATATGCTTCTGCTGCTAAATCGTCTATATAAGGACAAGAAATTATAATTTTCCGTTCTTGGGGGCATTTCTTTTTATTCGAATTAGCAAGCGATTGTAAACATTGCAACGCCCACGCTATCAAAGGTAAATTCCAATAATTCAAAAATTTTGGGCCTAATGGCAAATAATTATTCAATGACTACTAGATTAAATGCGGGATGCATTAAAACCACCCTTCGGTCTAATTGCTGCTAAAGGGTGCGATACTCTATGATGTCGCAAAGGATAGCCAGTAATATCACATCGCATCTGTTTTAAATTTAAATATTTCATTATTCATTCTAAATAACGCATATTCAATTCATTCATTCAATTCACAAATAATTGCTGGCAATCTTTGTTCTAATCTTAGTTGTTGAGTTGGTGACTCTTCTCCAAATCAAACTGGCTCCTTGTGGTTAAAGAATATTGTGAAGCGCTTAGGCAGACTCCCCATGAGCTTTAAAATAGCAAAGTCTTGATTACTTGAACAACATTAAACATTTAATTTGTCGAACATCACTTACATGTACAAATTTTCCTTCCGTTGTAAAATTCTTAATTATGTTCATAAAAAATTCTGCATTGTGCCTTTGTCAAGATTCTGCTCACACCAATTTTCCATAAATGAGCAATATTGTGTGAAAGAATGTTAACCTTTATTATACAAAAGAATTTGAATAACTGGCGAATGAGGAACAGAATAGGAAAAGTCAATTTGTGTTTGCAATATTCGCGAATTTCATTTGTATACATGATTAAGTTTGATAACTTATACATAAATTGCTGTGAGTCAACTTTGCGCTATAGATTGTTTGGATACATTATATAGTTCTAACCACTAGGAATCTCCTCAAGACGGTTCTGTAATTGCTTTTTTCTTTTCATTAAAATAATGCTAAACAGTGGATCTGCCTTCGTTGGTTCTCGAAAAAGTTTTCTAGAGAATAATTTTATTTGATTATTCTTTTATTCAATTCAGTTAAAACTTCTAATTGATTTCTTTTAGTGCCTTAACATAATGAAGTGTAATTAAGCAGATAATAATTTGAAGTCGAACTCATGATCTGAAGTTTTCATTATGTTTGGCTAATATTGTTCCATTGAGTCGAATAAAATTCGAAGTATTGCGAAAATATATTTATATTAATAATATAGTGGCACTTTGAACTTCCTGACCAAAGGTACAAATATTCTACAAGCAAAAGGCAAATCCAGCTGATTATATTAGTAGAGGTATATTCCCAATAAAGTTAATTAAAAATAAAGTGTGGTAGAATGGTCCAACTTTTAGTCTTGGATTTTATATAAGGTGGTAAAATTTCGTAAAAGCAAAGTTGACTCACACTGAAAAAAAAGTAGTGGATCCAAATTGGTAATTTAGAGTTTTTAAAGAAGTACTCTTCCTTTTCAAAGACAAAAAGGATTCTAGTTTACATTTTGAGATTTTTCATAGCTTTGAAAATGCCGATTTAATTTTTAACTTTGAGCGAGCTAAGAATCGTGGAAGTGAAACTAATAAAATACATAACGTATTAAGTGAATTAGAAAAAGGAAAAGATCTTAAATCATTCTTTTTTACTTCTTTGTGATCAGAATAAAACAGTTAGAGTTGAAGGGCGGATATATGATTATATAGAGAATTTAAAGTTGAAGTTACAATCAAATCATGGGCAATTTGCTTGAAATCATTTAAGACCAAGTAGGATTTCCTCAGTTGTGAGTGTAAATCATCAAATTACTGTCTGTTGCCTTTTTGCGACATTCGAAGATTTATCAGTAACCGAGGATTCTTCTTGAGACTATATTGAACTAATGAAGCTAACTCTATACTATATATAACTATATACTATACTATGAATGAGATACCTTAAAAGCATATAATACAATTCCCTAAATTTTGTATGAAATAGAATGAAATTTAATTCCCAATCGGTGGGTTGTTGAAAAGAAAATATTAGACCGGTGAAAATGTATTTCAAAACAAAAAAAAAAAGAAATATAATAGGATCTGTTTATTTATTGAAACTTAAAGGCGAATTACGCCTATTTCGAATAGTTCAAACGAATTGACTATATTGACGCTATGTCTTTTTAATGATGGTGATTCCCTAAAACTATATATGCACTTAAATAGATGAAAATATTGAATACACAGATCTATGTGCAACAATAAGTTAAATACGCAAAACCTTAGAAAAAAATGAACAAATTGGCGAAAAGATATTTAATTTGAATAATTAAATTAAATTAAAAAAAAAAACAAAGTCAATATTGAATTAGATATCGCTATTGCAAAAGATCAATTCCCGCAGCAGTACAAATAACAAATATAATATTCAATCAATTTTTCAAATGAATAAAGGCACTGCTGCCCGGGGAATATGTTAAGTGGTGAAATCGAAATGTTTAAAAAGCTAAAATTGAGACAAAATATGAGCTTTATGTCTCTCACTTATTTCGTACTCGGAATGTGCAATGAGAGTTAACGTGTCTCCGACTCATTGATTATCAATACGCAATCGGATGAAAACTATTTAATTACATAATTGATGTGGAAGAGGTTTAGTTAAACGTGTAGAACGAGCATGGTAACACGCAATTAGTAGACGTACTAACTTGTTGCCATAGCTTGCAATCCTACACAAATGAGAAAATTCGGAATGGATCTTGACGGAGATCTTCCAACAATACATGTGTGTGGTGAATATGTGTGTGTGAAAACAGGTTTAGCTTGAAACCCTTCCACTTGTCCAGTTTTACGCTTTAAGATAAGAAAGGATCTCAATCGGAGATACGCCGTGAAAGAGTTGAATAGAAGAAGATATAGAAGAGTGTAGATCTTGAGAAATAAAGACAAAGTGACGGAATTATTTTGTGTTTCTTTTTATAATTGCGCGTTTAAGTACTTTACAGTATTAGATAAAGAAAAACTTCCCTACTCTACACCGGAGGAAGCTTTAGCATTTTCTAAGGTGAAGGTTATTTCCAATGATCTGACTTTATTGTACATTGTTAATGTTCCGATAACTTCTGAAGAAACATTTGCCAAAATTTTAGTAAAACCGGTCAAGAAAGGAAATGCAATAATAGAAATCTTTAGTAAGTTTATTATGAAAAATGAAAAGAAAATTTATAGCATTGTAAAAGAATGTAACAATATAAACAGGTTGTCAATATGTAATCAAATGAACTTAATAGATATCAGTAACACTTCTTGTATTCCTAGATTATTATTGAGCTCCGATTCCAGTTGCAATAAAATTAGCGGACAGCAAGTACCGACATTGGAAGAAATTACATCCGGCATACTTCTCGTAAATGATTATGAGGGACCCGTAAATATCAATGAAACTTCCCGTGAGCTAAATGGCACTTTTATCATAAAATTCGAAAATGCGACGATCAATCTGAATGGCCAGTCATTCTCATCTAATGATGCTTCATACTTACAGCCTCTACCTGCAATTTTCCAGCCAACACCACGAGAGAAGCAGTACAAAGAGATACTTTCATTGGAGTCAATCAAAGAACTTCATATTAACAATTTCCACGAGATTGAGCTTATGAAAACCGAAAATAAGATCGTCAAACTTACCAACTGCGGTTTCGCCATGGTTATAATTATCATCGTGATCGTCTTCCTAATTAACAAATTCCTGGGAGGAAATCGATCAACAATCAGTATCACGCAAAACACAGAAACCGATAAGATGCGACATCAACATCCGGCAACCATCAGTATCCCGCCACCTTCGAGTACGCCAAAAATCTACAGTAGTCCATTCTTTTGATCCTGATGAGGACATCAGGAAGCTAGAGGGGGAAGAGTTAACGTCAGCATATTAACTTCAGCATAGACATCGATATCGACCGGAAAGACAACACGCGCGGTATCACCTGAGTCAGCGGTCATCGATACAGGTGAAATCAAAACAAATGCATAATTGGCAAATTGCAATAATTCGTGCTACTTTTCATGTTTAGTAGTAAGAATTCGGTAGTTAGTCTTTAGCAGTATATTGTAGATTACACATCTCGAATAATAATTAAATTTTTTTTAAATAAAATCGTTGATGGTTCTTTAACTTATATATACACACACTGTAAAGGAAAAAGTCTCAAACAGTTTCTAAGAATGTTTTCATCACGTGGTCTACATGCAAACGACAATAGAATTGTAGACACAGCAGTCCTCAAAGTGGTGGGATCAGTTATAATCAGCGATACCGAGCTCTGATTGAAGATATAAAAGCGTAGTCACTAGTTACTAAATTTTTCCAATGCTCGAGGTTTACCACTTTTGAGTTATTGAAATTCATAGTTATCCGTTTTCACTTTATTGTATGTTCAGTACCTATCGCTGATTTAATTTGATGATCGTAAGTTTTTTGGCCTGTGCTAACGAATTCGGTAACAAAAGAATCATTTCCGAAGAAGTCAATTTCGTTTGTAAGATTCCCCAGAAATTCAGATATAGGGAAGGTAATACGATCAGTCTTACTATCTATGAAAGTCGAGCTGTCACAATACAAGTAACATACTTCCTACTTTTTGTAGAGCCTCGTAAAGTTTATGCGTGGTTGTGTAAGCCGCAATAGCAATATTTACATGAGACAGCATATTCAAATTTCGCTCTAGATATCTCCATGTAACCCACATTAATAATAATAATAATCGTTGGCGCAACAATCCATATTGGATCAGGGCCTTGAAGTGTGTTAGAGCACTTCATTCAAGACCGTAACGGTACACTAGGAGGCAATGTGGTCAGCATTGCGCTCGCCCGAGATTATTACCCTGATTTGACTCAGGTACTCATTCACAGCTGAGTCGACTGGTATCCGACGTCAAATCACGATGCAAATTCCACTGCCACCAGTGAGATTTGAACCGCGACCTTCCGTATGACAGCCTAGTGCTCTAACCACTGAGCTATCCGGACATCCGGTAACCCACTTTGTCTCTTCATTAATGGATATTAAAGAACATACCTCTATAGCGAGGAATTGTAAAAAGTTGTTAAAGTTCTCGAAGTAATTGAAGACTTTGGTTTGTGCTCGATTCCCTCACTTCCCCCGGAAAGAGTTTAAACAATTTTTTGCCGTATTTCACCTACCCGGATTTTTGGGCTTTGATTTTCATCGAGAAAAATCAATCAATCAATTTTCCTTTGATTGATAGGATAGTTTGAAATTTTCCTTCTGGACTTCTGAATTAAATTTATCCCCCTAACTACCCGCTTCCTGTTAAATTTTCAGAATCGTGTTGACGTAATCAGCGAATAGTCCTCCACTTTTTGTAGTGGGATCGTATCTCCACCCCTCGTATACTTTTTCAATTTTAAATTAAATAGCATATCACTTCATCATTTTCAACTTTATGGTACAAAGAAAATCCTCCGAAAACGGCATCACATGAATTAAATGGAGCTAAAATATTAACAAATTTCGCATCTAACTGTTGTCGTATAACAATGTACTTCTTCAGAAATTCTTTGAATTGACATTCCCAAGTATGCATCAAATTATAGTCACCACCACCAACGGCGCAAAAACCGGTATCCGGTCCAGGCCTGCCTTAATAAGGAACTCCAGACATCCCGGTTTTGCACCGAGGTCCACCAATTCAATATCCCTAAAAGCTGTCTGGCATCTGGATGGTTCTTCCCATGATGTCTATATCGTCAGCATAGGCCAGTAGTTGGGTGGACTTAAAGAGGATTGTACCTCTTGCATTTAGATCAGCATCACGGATCACTTTCTCAAGGGCCAAGTTAAAGAGGACGCATGATAGGACATCTCCTTGTCATAGAACGTTGTTGATGTCGAATGGTCTTGAGAGTGATCCTGTTGCTTTTATCTGGCCTCGCACATTGGTCAGGGTCAGCCTAGTTAGTTTTATTAATTTCACGGGGATACCGAATTCTTTCACGGTCGTGTACAGTTTTACCCTGGCTATGCTATCATAGGGGGCTTTGAAGTCGGTGAATAGATTGTGCAACTGTTGTCCATATTCCAACAGTTTTTCCATCGCTTGCCGCACGGAGAAAATTTGATCTGTTGCTGATTTGCCTGGAGTGAAGCCTCTTTGGTATGGACCAATGATGTTGTGGACGTATGGGGCTATCCGGCCTAGCAAGATAGCGGAGAAGATCTTATAGATGATACTCAGCAACGTGATACCACGGTGTGCACGGTGTGATATCTCGCTTTTTATGTATGAGGCAGATAATACCTCATTGCCAATCGTCAGGCATTGATTCGCTATCTTAAGCACAAGTTGATGAGCCACTTCTAGTTCACAGACTTGTTGGTTCTCCCAGGCTTCCTTTTTTCGTCTGTGAAGTCACTTCTCCGCTCGACGGGGTTCGTGATAAAACTCTGCGCGTGCCCGCGTTCTTTGAGATCAAATTATAGTCACAACAATAAATTCAATTCTTCTCTTCGTACTTTCATATCGTTTTGACAAGGTATCAAGGTGCTTCTAATATTTTGAAACATTCTCAACAACCATAGTAAAAGCAACCAAAAAATTCATCTTCTTTTTCTTCAGCCTTTGTCCCCTTCAAAAGCGGGGTCGGCTCGTCGTGATCGGTTTCGCCATTTGGCTCTATCGAATGCCTGATGTGGGTGCAATCTCGAGGCTTTTAAATCCCCATCTAGCGTATCAAGCCACTGTTGTTTCGGTCTGCCTTTTGGTCGTTTACCATCAACTTCGCTGTTCAGACAAATCTTGGTAAGTGAATTCTCGTTAGCATGAATTGCGTGACCATACCATCGAAGACGCCTCTCTCGCAACTTTTCCACGATCGGTGCAACCCCATAACTATCGCGGATATCCTCATTTTGCATTTGGTCAAAACGTGTCACGCCACTAGCCAACGTAACATCTTCGTCTCCATTACATGGGGTCGCGAACATATGATACACAGGAAGATTACCGACAACCGAACTCTGCAACTCAAATAAAACATTCATTTTTCACTACATAACAAAATTATATATTTAAATGATTTGCCTATATGAATATAATTTACTAAATTCAGTTCAAATTTGCTATTCTATACGACTCGACTGCATATTTCTATAATCGAAATAGAATAAATTATAGTCAGCAAAATTTGTAAAGATATTTGTGTGTACTCGAACTTCCAACCTCTTTGGTGGTTGAGACAGAAGAGACCGGCTTATTTCCATGCGGTCTTTTCTGTCCACCACTTCATCCAGGTTGCCTTAATGCATGAAGCAATTTTATAACGCAGATCTCCATTGGCTGATAGCGTATTTCAATCGCTCAGTTTTGGGCAGATCACTGCCGCTGACAGTGATTCTGCCTGTTTCATGGGGATCTGTCGTCAAAAATTCAGTTTCATTTCATTTTTGGACAAGCTGCTCAAGGTCATTTTTACTATTAGATGCTAGGAAAACATTATCTGCATAAAGCAGTGTGTAGGGCACTAGGCCTTGAATGTCCTATGTGACGATGTCCACAACAAGAACAAAGAGGAGTGGTGGTGATGAATACCAACAGAGACACGAATCGTGTGTGTGTGATCAATTCTTCTTTCTTCCCACGAAACCGCTATCATTTAATGCGCCGTTGGCCAATGCGTTTTTCATGCCGTTTTATTGGTGGCTTAACTTGCACAACAGCAATCAATGGCCGATGTCTCATAGGGAACGGCTTTGCAATCAGTGACAGTGGTAGAATGTCAGCGTGTTATGAGAATATAGTCGATTTGCGTTTTACTGTTCCCACTATAAAATGTAGGAAGATAAGACAATCGTTTGATGAACCATGTATCCGTAAATACAAGGTTATCGTCTGCGCATAAGCGGTGAAGAAGTAAGTAGTGCGTTCAGCTGATATAATGATAAGCTTCATCAGCCAATCATCAAGAAAACTCTGTGAGATGGCAATGCCAACACCATATTGATTGTGTGGGCTACCAAAATAGAGAAATTTATAGCCATTTTTACCGCGTTCGCGTTCATTGTCGCAGCTTTTGGCACCAGACCATCGAGTTTCTTGCAGAGCGCAGATACCAATGAGCCTTTTCCGAAGGTGATTCTGAGACTTGTAATACCCCTGCCTAGGCATTATACTTGAGGTATTTTCTTGGTGAAAATTTCGCCGGAATACTAACATACATGTTGATGCAATTGTTAGGGATTCAATTAAAGGATTGATACATGTTATTAGAAAAACTCCCGCATGAACTTGTTGCAACCCAGACTTAAAATGTTCACATCGTTCTTACAATACAAAAGCATCTCCTTTTTATTTTCGAAGATCCCTTGTGATACTGCCTTATACCACTGGTGGTCATTGCTTTAATTTACCTTCACATTTCCGAGGAAGGATATTTACCAACATAATTTATATTGTCTATAATGTTAAGAAAGTGTGTGTCAAAAACGCTGGAAAATTTCGAGAAGAAGAAATTTCGCCAAAAAAATTTAGAGAATCGATAAATACGAATCGTCCAGATGTTAACCTCATTATGTTCGTTCCATTCATTAGGGAATTTATATCTTTTTTTCTAGCTAATAGTTCGGAAATTATAAAGTGGTCATCATAACCCTATAAACTATTACAAACCTCCCAGTTACACGTGTTTGATCACCATTGTGTTCAAACACATTGCACTGATCTTGTATATCATGATGCGATTTGTATCGTTTTATATAACATAAATGATCTGACGGAACAATTTTCGAACAAGCCTGACAAAAGAATTAATCGCACTTGTGATTCCTTTCTTTCCTGTGTTCGAGATTCAAAAATTTTGTACACATTGCACATATCTTTAATGTATCTCATACTGTTTTGGCTGTAACCATGTTCTGAAAATGGCTACTGAAACAGTTTTGACCTCTAAAAGATCGATTACAAGCATCACAATTTACTATTTCTTCAACAATTGTACAAGGTGGAAAAAAAAGAAAATAGGGACACTTCATTTCACCTTTGTGTTAATATATGCTACATGAGAGACAATAAAGATCAGTAACCTTGCCAACATTTATTACGCTCTTCTTTCTTTTCAAAACTTCAATTTCATTAACAATGGCTCCACTTGTATCCCCGCCTCCGAATCGGAAATTAATAATTTTTGCGTTCATCTGTATAACCTCTTCCGATAATAAAACAGTGTTTAAATGATTTACGTTTGATATCAAGTCGAAAATGTATCTTCCACTTAACTCACAGGAAGGTCTTAAAGTAGACCAAATTTACTTTATTTCCGGAAAGTTTGGAAGCATAATCGTAAACTGACTTGACTACCGGCCACCGAGTTTGAGATATCTTTGATGATGTTGTCGAAAATTTTTACTAAAGCATTCGTAACCACCTTGATACCATTACCGAAGTCTTTTATACAATACTTTAACTTAAGGTTTTTTCTTTGGCCAACACATTATATAAACTTCACTTGTCACAACCATATTGCACGTGTTGTTTAAAACTTCACTTCATACCTATCATCACTCCAAAGTTTTTGATGATGAAATGATGATTTGATTGCCAATTCTAATTGAGGGGTAATTTTGCTTCCGGCGCTTTGTGATGAGGACTGTTTTAATTTTTTTCTCCGCAAGTGCCAGTCCAGCGCTCTCCAACCTCCTTTTGATATTTTGCGACTACAACTAATGCTATATCATCGGCATAACCCACCCCCGTGGCCTCCAACGGAAATAACGTGCTACTTGGGTCCATTACCGGTGTGATACCAAAGCGTTCGTTTTCGCAGGTAGGTGTCGACAGTAGCTGCGAGATAGGTGGGAACACCAATTGTTGCCAAGCACTTTCGTATAAGGTTCCAATTAGCCGAAATAAATGCATTCCTTTATTTTCAGGGTCACCAACACGGAATGTTTGCAGGTACAAACCCTTCCGTGAATTACATTTTCGGCCAAGCCAGTAACCATTTTGATGGCGTCAATGGTTGATCTGGCTTTACAGAACCCATAACGCCGAGCTGAAAGGCCTCCTTGGCTCTCGATAATCGGGAGTAATCTTTTGTAAATTACCCGCTCCAACTTTTCCCCATAGTGTTTAGAAGACATGTACGTCTATAGGAGGATGGTTCACTTGGAAGTTTACAGCCTTAGCTAGCAGCACCAGCTTCTGGAACTTCCATGCCGCAAGGAATTCAGCGAACATATCTGATCTGGATTTTATGGCGAACTTAAGGGCTCAGTTCGGTATGTTGTCCAGGGCGGAGCTTTCTCATCATCTATTCTGCTGCAGATCTGCAAAAGTTCGTCCGTGGTTACTCCCGGAATTACTGTCACATTCAGAGATCTTTCAAATGTGTCACTGCCCCACTCTTGCTAGGGGAATAACCCCTGGATGATTTTCAACAAGACAGTAGGGCACGTGATCTGTGGAGATGACCGGCCTATCAACCGTCCCATCACAATTCCATAGGCGCTCCACCACGTATTTACATCTGCTTCCGAGCAGAGCTCCTTAAAACATTCCCGCTTGCTCCGCTGAATAGCAGGCTTGAGGTGTTTTGCTAGTTACCTTGTAAGCACGCTCCTTTTGTTCCTACCTACCTACCACCCGTCGTGAGCGTTCGTCTGGCTTGGTTCACTTCTCCATCAGTAGTTGGATCTTCTACTAAGGAAGGAGCAGCTCTTAGGCATGGATTTGTCACATGGCTTGGCGATGCATTGCGTGACATGGAGAGCTCTCTCCGTAGGACCGCCTGCCTTAGTTAGTTGGCCTAGCCTCAATTCAAAGAAGTTTCCCTCGTCCAAAACTTTTGAGACCAGCCCGATGCACTTCTCACCTTCAGGTACCCTGTTTTCCTGGCCTACGGTTCCCTCCTCAATTAAAAGACGATTGCCTGGGGATCAGTGCTCGTTAAGGTGGCAGGACATACCACGTACCAGTGTAGGGATGACAAAGGTCAGTTCTACGACTGAGGAAGGTCCCCTTTGCAAAAGGAGTTTGCACCATTGACCAAAACTAAATCCAACTGAACAAAAAGCCTCTAATAGACTTCCCTGCTTCCCTACTCAAAGCCTAAGCATTGAAGTCACCGGCAATCACCTTGCGTCGAGAGCAAGGTTGTCTAACATGCCTTCAAATGTGAGAATGGGCGGGGCGTAACAGCGGTACAGGTACACAACGCTTATTTTCACCCACTCGAAACCACTGGTCGACTGACTCATCGAACATTATATTAGTCAGACAGGTGACCCATACACCACCGTGACGGTGTCTGTAGGGTTCACTTACTCAAGTAAGCCCTAAGCGACCCTGCAATGATTGAGGTTTATTTGAATAAATCTCATATTTTTCATTGCAGTCAGCCTTCTTGAATTTCGGGCATTTACCACTTCCGGCAATATGCCGGTTGTCTTTCCATCCTTTCCTTCGCACAATAGGCATTTGGGGTCCTTATTGCACTCCTTGGCTATATGTTCTTCATCCCCACAACTTCTGCATCAATCGGATCGATCAATACCGCTGGTGCATGCCTTCGCAAAGTCTGCAAATATGAGGCACTTGAAGCACCATTTTAATGAAGGCCCACCCATCCAGTTCGAACTTTTCCGGGCGATAATAATTTCTGCCCTGCCTCCACTGGTACTCGCATTGGGGCCGTCCTAATATTACCATACATTTTTCTCAAGCTCGCTATGTTTTCTTTTTCCAGTTCCTCAAACTTAAATTGTTATTTTATCGCAATGCTTCTTCTCTGGTTGTCACTTCATCAAGATGCTTGTACTGTATGTAGATCTCGTGGGCCAGAACTGTGATATTCCCCTAAGCGAGTCCTTCACTTGGGTGTGAAACCTTTGGTTTTCCCAAGCTGGATTTTTTAGCTCAAACATGAGATCGCCTTTCTAGGTCCTTCGGAAGTTGCTGACATTTTCACCCAGATCTTTTAGGTCGGGGTCAGGTTTCATCTTTTTAAGAAACTGCGCGTAAAACAAATTGCCCTTACTGGAGATAACAATTACCTCTAGGCGAATTCGCACCTTTGTTTTCTTTTCCGCCTTTTTATTAACGACGTCCATCTATCATTTTCATTCCCCTTAAGTTTCCGTTCGATTGCTGACGTTTGCACTTGAGGCACAGGTTTTTTACCTTCTGTGCTTTTATTTCGATTCTTCAGAACTTCTAATGTACTTTTTTCCCTCTTAGGCGCCTGCAGCTTCCCTTTGTTGGCAGATGGCTAACACTACTGTTCTGTATCATTTAACTGCTATGCATGTGTGAGACTTCCATTCTCTACAACCACCTCTTTCTTGTTCCACTCTCCCCACGGAACTCATATAAAGTATTGTGTCGCGGGGCTGGATCAGCTTTTAACTGCGGCTCATTATGATTCTCTCCCTTTCTTGTTTTCGTCGTAGTTCTTCCTGCCTAAGCTGTTGATGAATAGTTTTCAGTTATTTCACAACATGGTTCCAAGCATCCGTCCAGCCCGAACTCCATAATATTTTCGGGTGTTGAGCGCCTGTCTGCGACCGCTTCCATTCTTGTTCGGTGTGCGGTAAACCGGGGGCAATTAAATATGACATGCTCCGCATTTGCTACACGTTACCACATTTTGGACAGCGTGGTGACTCTTCATGGCCAAATCGATGTAAATAGGCATAATAACCTCCATGTTAATTTAAGAATTTCGTTAACTCGTAGTTTAATTCGCCGTGGCTTCGTTCAAACCAACTCCGAAAGTCCGGAATGATACGGTATGTCCAACGACCAGTTTGTGACTAGTCCCATCTCTTTTGCCACTCTGCGATAGATTCCCACCTATCTGCTGCCGTCGAAATACGCTAGACCCCTCAACTGCGTACATTTTGTCGTAGAGTCGCGGGCCTTCATTCGCTAAGATGTCTATGAGAAGCATCCCTGCTAGTACATAAGCTGCTTCTCCTAACGTTGTCCAATACGCACTGCATATCCGGAGTGCACTTAGTCGATACACCATTCCCAAATTTTCTGCAGTTTACTTTGTTATCCAGAACAGTTGCCCAAACTGGAGCTGCGTAGAGTAGCACGAAGCTGATTACCCTAGAGAGTAAAAGACGTCGACTTTGTCTTATCCCAAAAATGTTCGGTAATATCCTCGAGATCGTTGCAGTGATCAAGATGTTTTAGTTGCGGCGCACTCATTGACTTTTTTGAAGTTAAGCATTGTGCCAATCATTATTCCCAAATATTTTAGCGATGGTTGGGAGTAAATTGTTTGTTCGACAACTTTGATTTTCACGATTGTGTTGCTTTTTCTCTTGCTGATGAGAACAACTTCTATTTTACGTTCAGCAAGTAATAAGCCGGAATTTCTCAAGCAGGAATTGATCTTCCATATCGCTTCATTTGTGTAGATCTCGAGCTGGTCTTGATGTTTTGCCCCTACTGTGACCTTTTTTATCACGGACGAAGACAATGGTTATCACGTTGTCCAGAAGGCGTAGCGCCAACACTCCATCATACATAACTAGCCACAGTAAGGGAACTAGGACAGAACCCTGTGGCACTCCACAAGTTGCCAGAAATATTTTTAGCCCATCGTCCGAGTAAAGTCTTTCCTCAAGGAGAAACTAAACAACAGTGCGTACAATGTGTTTCGGAGCCTGCTGGATGAGGATTTAAAAGCTTTGCGATTGCAACCAGATCAGCCATTTGATAGAACGACATGCCGAAACCGATCACGACGAGCCGACCACGCTTGTGAACGGAACAAAGGCTGAAAAAAAAAGATAATGAACACAAAACCCTTATACCCGAAGCGCCCAGCTTCCAGTATTCCGCCTTGTTAATAATTGTTATACGTAGGTTCTTCACATTTGCTAATAATAATCCTCATAGTGTGAAGCGTATGAGGTTGACTATAATCAATAATACAGTACTTTTCAAATCGAATTATTTGTGTAAATGGCGTTTTAAAAAATAGAGCGCAATGGAACTTTTAACTATGCACACATCGAACTGCCATGTACTCATCGTTCCTCACATAGGGAAACCTAGAACCTTTTATACCTGTAGCGTCTAAGTTCCGGTTGTCCGACTTGCTTATATAATTCGGGGTCTAATTCTATTTTTAATTCCCTTCAAGGGGTCTTCTTCTCCAATATTAAATCATTTGGTGGCTGATTTCAGGTTTTTTTTTTATATTTTCGGAGCAGTATTATTCTATACTTATTGGCGTTTGGGGAACTGTTTGATCTTCCAGTGTATCTAAAAGAACTGAAAAGCTCATTATCAACAATAACATTGTACCTCAAAATCTAACGACAAATTTGAAAACATTTGAAGTACTTTTTTGATTAATACAATGGAAGGTATTTTATTATTATTCACGTTTTTTTTTAATGAAAGAGCTAAAAAGTTCATTATCAATAATATTTCTTTAGCTCAAAAGCCGATTTTAAACGGTTTAAATATGACAATGATATAAGCACATGATCAAATCAAACTAAATCAACCTGAAAGAAAACAAGTCAGGAAACCGGAAGCTGGACGCTTCAGGTATAAAATATTTTGTGTATTTCTTTTATGAAGAGATTTGGGTGTGCATTTGCCCCATTAGTACGTAATACGTAATATATGCATATATTAGGTGAAAATATCCACTTTCAAGTGATATTGACATTCAAAGTCTTGAATTTGCAAAAAAGCGACTGCTTTGACCTTTTATAATTTTGTCAGTAATAGTGCAATTTTCACCAAATTTGGTGATTCCAGGATGAATTAAGGGGGTTTTCCTGCCAATTACTAAAAATTATAGTAATGTGCTATTATTAATTTTATCTCAACAGTTATCGGTATGTAGGTTATTTCAGAGCCTAGGCACTAACCTCTTGATTTTTTTCAGATTTTTCAGGTTGTTTCTGAGAATGAGTCCGTTAAATAAATGATCACTTTCAACCCCCCACACTCCCCACTTTTCCAGCAAATATCAAAACTAAGACCGGATTCGAAAAGTACTAACTAAAGTACTAAAGTACTTTCATTTGATGCCCCACATGACTACATTTTATGAATAAAAATGTACACCCTCCTCTTGCTTGTATGGGGGCTTAAATTCGACGTAAACGGATGTAACTCACTGTATGCGTGAGCGTTCACAGTTCCCACCTTTCCACCAAATTTGTGTGACGGACAGACAGTCAGTAAACCGAGTTTAATGAGGAACCTTAAAAATAGAAAAATGTATTATTTATTTGAAGAAAAAACTTCCCCGGTCTTACTTGCTATGATTCGCGTAACCTCTTTATATTTGAAAAATGTTTCTGTATCTTCCGCACTATTTATAGTTATTCTTCAAGGAAGTAAAACGAAAAAAGTAAAGAAGCATTGGATAATTGATTTAGTATGTGTAATTTTTTCTTCACGAGGAACATATCTTCATGATCGTTCATTACGTGCAAGAAGGTGTGTAAAATTCGGCTGACTGTTGCAGTATTAAGAAGCAACAAACAAAACTTGACCTGGACAATTGTGTAAGCTCCGGATTGCTGCAAGTGGCCTTGGCAACTGAGGCTACTTAAGATGCAGCGAGGCGGAAATCAACGGAGTTTTTGAGAGCAATTCAATTGAATTAGCAATGGAGTTCTTGCGGAGGAGGTTAGCGGGTTGAATTAGCAGAGTACTGTCGGAGTCACAGTTAGATACTAGACAGCTACCTCACTCCCCCTTGCCCCTCAAGGGGGGAAATCAGTGGGAGTACACACGATTTCAAATTGTTTTGCCCTTGAGCATGAGCGAGATGTACCGAAAACCCGATCAGCTGTGTTTAACATACCGCCCGGACTTGCCAATGTATTGGTGAGATTGGCAAGTTTTTGCTTATGTATAAGTGAATACGTGAAACAACTTTTTGCTATATGGGTGAGCACGCCGTAGTACCAGAATAGCAAAAGCTCACCGATCTCTCTTACCAACACGATTTGACGAAGATTATGCCTTTTCCTTGTTTAGCGTCTCTGATGTGTACAGATAAGCTTCTGCAAGCACATTTGCAAGTGGGGTCATTTTTGTAAGGGTACTGCCCACAGTTAGATACTAGACAGCTACCTCACTCCCCCTTGCCCCTCAAGGGGGGAAATCAGTGCGAGTACACACGATTTCAAATTGTTTTGCCCTTGAGCATGAGCGAGATGTACCGAAAACCCGATCAGCTGTGTTTGACATACCGCCCGGACTTGCCAATGTATTGGTGAGATTGGCAAGTTTTTGCTTATGTATAAGTGAATACGTGAAACAACTTTTTGCTATATGGGTGAGCACGCCGTAGTACCAGAATAGCAGAAGCTCACCGATCTCTCTCTTACCAATACGATTTGACGAAGATTATGCCTTTTCCTTGTTTAGCGTCTCTGATGTGTACAGATAAGCTTCTGCAAGCACATTTGCAAGTGGGGTCATTTTTGTAAGGGTACTGCCTATAGTATATCTACTGTGGTACTGCCTATAGTAAATCTACTGTGGTCGGAGTAATGTTGGAGTAGTGTTGAAGTCGCAGAGCGGAGTAGTGTTGGAGTCACAGAGTGGAGCAGAGGATTTTGTAGAGGAATTGGAGTTAGCGGAATAAGTTGCAGACTAGCAGAGTGAGTTAGAAGAGGAGTTAGCGGAGTAAGTAGTAGAAGAGTAGTTTTAATGAAATTAACAGGATTTTATATCACATGAATTTAGACGAGTGCCCGAGCGGCTGAGTAGAGTATATTAGTGTAATATCGGAAATAAAAGTAAATAAAATTGTTAAAAAGTGTGGTTTCCTTCAGTGAGAACGGAGAACTCTCTGCTATCATCTATACTCAGCAGCGAGGGACATATGGGACAGGAGATCGTGACTCCCAAGAAATAAGCCCGCCTAGTGAAATACTAGGCTGGACTTGGGGTGACCTGCACCATTTTTAATACTCCTAAACAATTGGTCCATCGAGCCAGATAGGATCCTTCACGTAAGTGTCTACAAATGACTTTAATTTATTATTGAAATAAAGTAAATTTCATTAGATTTTGTGTTCGTGTTTTTAATGAAATTAAAATGCGTAGTGAAAAAACTACAAACTTGTTTGTGTCCCGCCGCGACAATACTGAACGGCACGTATAGTACATCGGTAAAATTATTGGTGCTTTGTTGGTACTGGAACAACATAGGGGCGTTCAGACCAAAGGAAAAGTCCTTGTAGTGTTGCATCTCCTACGATTCCAGTGGGCTAATCGTTGTTAAGTGGACGCATTCAGGCCAAAGGATAGGTCCTTATAGTGTTGCACTTCCCACGTATTCAGTGCCCCGTTCAGTCTATTGCCATTGCGGAGCGGAAATTACTAATCAATCTTTGCGGGGTTCGAATTAAGGGTACAAAATTATAATCGTTGTGGCGCTCAAACTAAGAACGCAAACTAATTTATTGTTCAAATAAAAAGGGCAAAGTAATTATTGTTGCGGCGCTCGCAAAGTTATATTCGTTGCGCCGCTCAAATTAAGAGCGCAAACTAATCAATCTTTGTGGCGCTCGAATTAAGGACACAAAATTATTATAGTTGCGGCGCTCAAATCAAGAGCGCAAACTAATCACTCGTTGCGGCGCTCGAATTAAGGGCGCAAAATTATTATCGTTGCGGCGCTCAAATTAAGAGCATAAACTAATTTATTGTTGCGGCGCTCGAATTTAAGGCGCAAATTCATCATCGTTGCGGCGCTCAAATTAAGGGCGCAAAGTTATCTATCGTCGCAGCGTTCGGCATTATGGCGATCTTCAAATTTAGCCAGAATGGAGGTTCAGGCAATTATTGATGCCCAGCAGGAAAGGGTCACAAAACTCGAAAGTGTGAAGGAGACCCTAGTCAAACTCCGGCAAGCTGCGGCATGGGAAGAATTGCAACAGCTTTATTGGGATTTCCTCGCCGGCCATAGCCACCTTCTTCACCAAAATGCTTCTAAGGACATTACTTATTTTAGAGAAAATAAATTATCCGAGAGAGCAGGAAAACCTTTTCTCTAGGGATTGATTCCCCAGGGTTCGCGATGAATTGAACATGCCTTTTAGTGACATACCGTTGCCGACAAGAGGCTTCGGGCTAAGAAGCTCCGAGACCGAAGGCGTTCCTTATTGGAATCGCGGCCATAGACCTCGTCCTTGTCCACCAATCCCTGATATTCTTTCGTCTGATGGGGACCTTCATCACTTTGAGTCTTTCTGCAGTATCTTTCAATCTGATATTGGGCGAGCAGAGAGACTAATGATGCAGCAGAAAAAAATTAGCAGGTGATGCGAGGAGAGTCGTAGAGCACTTAGGAGTGCATGGGGAGAACTACGAGAAGGTCTGGGAGCTTCTGGATCGACGCTACAGCAATCCTCGAGCGCTGGTGGAAAAGCAAATCCAGGCCCTCATTGATCTTCCCCAGATAGTGTTACAAGACCCCAGCACCATTGGAAAGGCACTTGACACAATGCGCTTGTGGTGCGGCAGGATTCGCGGCATTCGAAATTTATTTCGAATATTGCGAATACCAGCGGACCGATGACGTCACCGGCGCTCTTCACTCAGTTTAGAGCTCGCCACAGGAGTAGAGAGCAGGAGGAATGATAAAAAATAATGGAATCTTCCTTCAGCTGTCAGGGAGAGAAGAGGATATTACCAAAAAAAAAGATTTATGTATCTTAATTGTACTTTTAATTATTTGTAAAAATTAACTAGAATTTTTATAATAGTGTTAGCTATAATGTGAAATAAAGTTGTGTTCGCTAAATCAGTATTATTAGCTAAACGCTCAGTGGTTCATAGTTCCTACATAGCGTGGTAAGAATATGCATTTAGCATGTCAGATTTAGTATTTCGGGTTGTAAATTTACACGGTAAAGACAACTTTGAGCTACTGTAACTTTGTTACAATAGTATGATTTTGATCAAACTTGGAGATAATATGCTCCATATTATATTTTATACTACTACCAACTTTTATAACTCTGAGATAAACTTAAGGGGGGTTTTACTAAATTTTCCCAAAAATATGGTAATATATGATAATATTATTAACTTAATTTGAACAGATATCGATATGGAGAGTATTTTGAGGTCTGGACACCATATAGAGGCAGCTTCAGGATTTTTTTCAGATTTTTAGGTTGGGTAGTTTCTGAGAATGGGTCCGTTAAAGAAATCATCACTTTCCACCCCGTCTTTTTATCAAATCTCAATACTAAGACCGGCTTCGAAAAGTACTAATTAAGACTTTTCATTTGATATCCCACATGACTATATTTGGTGAAAAAAAGTTCTACACCCCCTTTTACATGTATGGGGGCCCCCCTAAATCTCAACATAGGATATCACTCACTGCATATCTAGGGGTCCGCAGGTCCCACCTTCTCACCAAATTTCATTTCAGTCGGTATAGCGGTTTCTGAGAAAAGTGCCTGTAACGCATAAACAGACGGACAGACGGACAGGTCCTTGAAAAGTTACAAAAAGCTTGTGACGCTTCTACGCCTCGCCGCACGTTACTCAAAAAACGAATGCCCAACTTCTGGTGGAATGCCGAAATCGAAGAACTTCGTAAAGTTTGCCTTAAAGCCAGAAGACACAGCCCACGGAGCAGAAACCGGTCTGAGTCTGAAGAGTTGCACAACCAATATAAGAAGGCGAGGAAAGAATTGCAAGCAGCCATCTCTAGAAGTAAAACTGAACACTTCAAGAAGTTATGCAAGGAAGCGGACTTCGACCCAAGGGGAGGTGCATACAAGGCAGTTATGGCAACAATCTCCAACTCTGATTTGCTGCGGGAAATCATTAGCACTCTCTTCCCATACGTTTCAAGTGAGTTGAACCTACCACTGTCCAGGTAGATCCCGGTGAAATTCCCGAAGTAACCACGAAAGAAGTCCTGGAAGCCGCGAAGAAGATTGCCGAAAATAAAGTCCCAGGTTTAGACGGCATTCCGAACAAAGCACTGACAGTGGCCATCAAGACAGTTCCAAGGTGGTTCTCTGAAACATTTACAACGTACCTCATAGATAGAATTTTCCCGGAAGAGTGGTGGAAACAGAAGCTTGTGCTGGGTGATCCTTCGTCTTATAGACCTATATGCCTACTAAACGGCATCGGCAAACTTTTCGAACGGGTCATCTTCAATAGGCTTGTACCAATCACAGAAAGGGAGGGTGGTCTCTCAGACAGGTAATTCGGATTCCGAAAGGCCAGATCTACTGTCAATGCCATCAGCACGGTGACGGAAATTGCGGAAAAAGCAATGGAGGCCAATAAATCTTGCGCGGTAGTTACTCTCGACGTGAAGAATGCCTTTAATACGGCAAAGTGGAGCAAAATAATTGCGGCTTTAGCCAAATTGAGCGCTCCTAAATATCTGGTGCACATAGTCGTGGAATTTCTCCGGGAGAGGATATTGTATTACGATTCGGACGATGAACCGAAGACGTATACAACAACCTGCGGGGTTCCACAAGGATCAGTCCTCGGTCCTCCCCTGTGGATAATAGTGTATGACGGAATTTTAAAGTTGCAACTACCCAAAGGAGTGACAATCATTGGCTTCGCAGACGATATCGGAGTAACTATCGTCGCACAAGACATTGATGAGATCGAGGTACTCACAAACGAGGCAATTTTTGAAATCAGGTGTTGGCAGTTTTGAATACAAAGCGAAAGAAGCAGACGTCGATAAAGATCAGGATTGGAGAACACATAATACAGTCGCAGCCATCGTTTAAGTACCTAGGAGTCATGGTTAACCAAAGACTGAAATTCAAGTCTCGTCTTGATAAATTAGCAACCAAGGCTTCCGGAGTGGCTTCATTGTTGGCAAGAATGTTGCCAAATATAGGTGGTCCTAGGCAAAGCCGTCGGCTCTTGATCTCGAGTATTGTTAGCTTCATCTTGCTTTATGCAGCTCCAGTCTGGGTATCGTCTTTGAAGCTGGAAGCAAACAGAAGAAAAATCGCAGCCCCATACCGATTGAGCGCATTACGTACATCATGCGCTTACCGTACAACTTCAGATGAAGCAGCTTGTGTGATAGCCGGCATGATCCCCATCGACATCCTGGCGAACGAGGGTTGACGCCTCTATGACCCATCATATGCAATCGGTGAGTCCTATACCAATCGTCGGCAATTGGCACGAAGTGATTCAAAAAGGTGGGATGATTCACCTAAAGGACGCTGGACACACAGGATTATTCCAGATGTCTCTAAATGGATCAAGCGAAGGCACGGTGAGGTTAGTTACAACCTACCTCAATTCCTAAGCGGACACGGAGGGTACCGTGTATACCTTTATCGCTTCGGGCGTGACGACTCCCCGTATTGCCCGACATGCGTGGTGATTCCGGAAGATGCGGAGCATGTTGTTTTTAACTGCCCGCGGCTCGCTGCACACAGAGCGGAGGCGGAAATTGACGCCGAGGCACGGTTGACAACCGAGAATATCGTGGACCACATGCTAGCCTCTGAAACATCTTGGAGGGCGGTGGAAAAATTAATGAAGGTGATCCACAGTCTGCTGAGGAGGGAGGAGCTTCGAAGGAAAGTTACAAATAACGACAGAAGCCGCAGTTCATAACTGATCCTGCCCCGCGATATAATACTGAAATGCCAGTCCCGCGGGGTAAGCGAAGGAAAAGGAGGTGGTTTTAGTGAATAAAAGTCTCATATAACCGTATGGCAGGAGCCAGTGGTAGGTTTTGAACCTTTCCAGTATTGCATCCCGGCAAAGGCCAATCGGGCAGGTCATTCATGCAAGAGAATATTTTTCATCACGCCGAAAACTGTACAAAACTTGCCCATTCCGAAACTATCTTTCCCACAACTGTAATAAAGATAAAGGCAAAGGATGGGAGTATAATTTCAGTTCGGTGCTTCGTGGACCAAGGCAACCAGAGCATCTATATCACTGAAGAGTTAGTTCAAAGACTGCGACTAACTAAGAAGAGAACTAATGTGGAAATATCCGGGGTGGGGGAGTATCCGCAGGAAGAGTGTCCTCAATTGTCGGGTTAGCAAAGGCGCTGGTAGTCAAGCGGGTTACCAAAAGGGGTCTTCCTCATCCACCTAGGGGAATTAGTTCATTGTTCCCAGGGAGGAGGCTGGCAGATCCTTTTACAGATCACGCCTCGCATGTTCCGATTCTTCTAGGTTCCAATATCCTTCCTCAAATATTTTTGGAGGGAGTGGAAGTTGTGGAAGGATTTTTAGCTCAAAATACTCGACTTGGCTGGGTAGTATCTGGTTCTACAGCACTGCCTGCTTCTAAAGTTACGGCCTCATATGTCTCCTGCCTGCTTCTAAAGTTACGGCCTCATATGTCTCCTTGGAGGAACTTGAACAAAACCCCAGATCTTTTTGGGACGTGCCAATTGACAAAAATGAGAGGGTTGAATTGGATGAGGAGCGATGTGAACATCTATTCCAATCACGGCACTATCGAGCGTGGCGTCAGGAGGATATTCAGTTGAGAAACTCCTTTAGCAAGACAGTTCAGTACTATCTCGGGCAGGAGAAACGGTGGTTAAGGAACGCCGAACTCAAAACGAAATCGGACGAGTTTATGCCATGGAAGAGGTCCCTACTGCGCTTCGTGGTGATACTAGTGGAGAGGTTTATTACAGTGTGAGTGTGATTCGCAAGGATGCCACCACATCGAAGCTCAAGAATGTTTTTAACACCTCCAGTCCGACGTCTTGCTGGGCCAAATTTGCAAACCCACATCTTTGACATTGTTACCGTTGCCAGAAAATTGAGTTTGTTTTCTCCAGTGATATTACCAAAATGTCTCGCCAGATGCTTGCTAAGACCTTGCTTGCTACTGAATGATGCTAGAGAGCATGGTTTTGCAATAAAGCATGGCCTACGTGCTAAGTGCGAACTGACACACTTGATGGCTTATACATTCCGAATATTGCCGTGGACGAAGACCGATCTGGAAAACGTCCAGCGGCGGATACGGACAAATATGTCCAAATTCCGAATGCATCACATAAAGTCTGCCGTGGAGTGGATGAACCTGTCTCGTGACATCGGAGGTAGGGGCGTGGTTGACGTAGCGGCACAACATCATCACCAAGTCGACTCGCTGCGCGCTTATTTTTACAGCAAAGAGCAGGCCCCTTGCATGCGGTTGTCTGTAAGGCAGACTGTGGGCTGACTCCACTTAACTTGAAGGATCGATCTTTCAATCCTCTGAGTGAGGTGAAGTCGGACCAAGAGCGGATCGATGAATGGAAGTCGAAGGCAATGCACGGTAAACACGTGAATTGTCTTTGGCAGCCATTTGTCGATTTGCATTTGTCGAACAGATGGCTGTGTGCTAAGGAGCTCTTTGCTGAGCCGGTCGCCACCCGAGCTTATAAAAAGCTCATCATGAAAGAACGGATGGAGAACGACCAGTGCAGAATGTGTGGTTCAGCGCTAGAATCGTTGGACCATCTCATTACCAAAATGTCTCGCCAGATGCTTGTTAAGACTGAGAATATTATGGAGATCTAACCTAGGAGGAACCTATTCAGAAGTATTTTCTGAAAACAGTGACCTATGGGATTGGTTGCGCTCCTTGGCAGGCGATCAGGATACTTCATCAGGTTGCCGAGAATAACGCGCTCGATGAGGAGACGAAATGGGTAGTAAAAAACACCTTCTATATGGATGGCTTGTTGTATGAGGCAACACGCATTGGTGCTGCCAAGGATGTGATTAAAAAAAAATCGGTAACATTGGAGAAAGGGAAGATATCCCTAACGAAGTGGGCCAGCAACCATAGGGAAGTATTGGAAAACAAAAATAGATCGCGGCAAATTGATTCCTTTGTAGAGTTGCGAAAGGCCGAGAGTGATTTAAAGATCCTGGGGTTGCACTACAATCCTCAAAAGGACTGTTTTCAGTATAGTATCAAGGAGAGAACAATTACTACATTCACTAAACGAAAAATCCTGACCGTGAGTGCATCTCTGTTTGATCCCATTGGCTGGCTATTGCCCGTTATTATGAAGCTGCGAATCGTAATTCAGTGGTTGTGGCAAGAAGGGTATGGCTGGGATGAAGAGATTTCTGGAGTTGCCCATGAACAGATAATAATAATAATAAATAATAATAATAAACTCCGCCGAAGCCGGTCCCAAGCCCGGTTGTGAAAGGAGGAGGGATGGATAGCTTCAGTCTGAATGGCTGTACGCCACCGCAGCGTCTCAGGGGGTAGGTGAGGAAAGTGCAGGAACTTTGCAGTCTTGCAGATTACTCACTAAGGAAGCTATCTACACACCTGGCAGCTAGGGATAAAATGCACCACCAACAATGAGAAGAAAGAGAAATTTGAGGTCCGGTACGGATAACCGGCGGGAGTCGTCTGACTTGGTGACTGGGTCGGGCTCTCGTAATGGACAGCACGGCGTCGAAACCGCTAGTCGTGGGGCGGTTCGACGTCTAGGCGCCACGACGACCAGGAGCACAGCTCCGCCTGCTGCAGCTGTTTCGCCACAATCTGTGGCGACCACTTCAGCAGGTTCGCGTAGGAAGCGGATGAAATGGACTGAAGGAATGAACCTCTTCATCATCCGCTCCTACTACGAAATAACGGCGGGGGCGGGTATAACATCTTACCGCCCCTTGTTGCACCAGAGATTCGTCGAGCGTTTCCCGCAATTCGCGCACGTGACTGTGCAGCGAGTCGCAGACCAGTACCGCTTCATCACTCGCAGTGACACAATCCCGGCCACCATCAGGGAACGTGTTCGACTTGAAGTCATCGGGGAAACTGGTGACCGAGAGTCGATGGGGGCAGAGGCGGCGGCATCAACAACACCACGCCGCACTGCAGGCAACAGGTTCAGTACTCGCCGAAGCACTCTTCTCCACCGTTCAGCTGAGGTTTCCGCTGAAGTTCGGGACGAATTCCAAAGAGCGTGTATAGAATTCTCGGATATGGATCCTTTGCATAGACCAGGTATTCCCAGGCTCTATGCATTTCCAGCAACTCCGGGAATTCTATCTCAAATCAATGATGAGATTGCATCTCGACTGTGTGCTGATATGTCGCTGCTACAACTACAATCACTTGTGTATTGTGGTGCAGTTGCGGCTATCAGATTGCACGGTCAGAAGATTCGCTTTCGCGTTATTGGTTTGAGTGACAAAAGAGATCCACCATGGAAAATTCGTCTGGAACGTCGGCGGGACTCACTAAGGCAGGACATTGCTAGACTGATTCAGATCAGCACTGGCAATGCCAGCCGACGGGTGAGAAATAAAGTGCAGAGGGTTTACCGGAACTATGCCATCCCCTGTGAGACACCCGTTGTTGAAATTCTGGACACACTAAAACAGAAACTTTCTGTCATATGCAGTCGGTTACGACGGTATGGCGAAAGTTATTCCAGACGTGTCCAGAATGCAACATACGCGAGGAACCAGCGGAGCTTTTTCAGATCTCTCAACGAATCCCAACAGAGCGCCCAGACAATACAGTTCTCGGTGACGGAAGCGAAAGAGTATTGGGGTGGACTTTGGGGGTTACCTGCCCAGCATGCTGAGCATGCTGAGTGGATCACCGCCGAAGGCACCCGCCATGCCAATACACCTGGCATGAATTTCGCGGATGTTACCGAAGAGGAAGTTCGACGAGCTATAAACATCTCGAAGAACTGGAGGGGCCCAGGTCTGGATCGGGTGCAGAATTTCTGGTATAAGAAATTTACCAGTGTACACAGTCGGTTGGCACGCAGTATAAATGAGGTCATGAGTCGGCCGGAGGAATTTCCACCTTTCCTCACTGCGGGGATTACCTACCTTATCCCTAAGAAGGACACGGTGCAGGACCCCGCAGACACAAGACCGATCACTTGCTTACCAACCCTCTACAAATTCATCACGTCCATTATTAGTGGAAGGATCAATGCGCACCTCGAGACCAACAACATTCTGTCCGAGGAGCAGAAGGGCTGCCGAGTTGGGTCAAGGGGTTGCAAAGAACAACTCATTCCTCAGGGATCGTCAACGATCCTTCATGGGTCGTTTACGATACGGGGAGTGGCGTCCCCGAGGTGCCCGAGCAAGTAGTTCTGACCCCCTAGCTGGCATAATACTTGCGTCCTAGGTAGTAGCCTCGAGAAAGTGTCTCGGTGAAGAGCGAACTGCTAATGACCGATACACGCCGGGACACACTGGGAGTCCCCGGAGCCGTCGACAACTCCCTGTCGACGTCGATGGGGTGATGTGAGCCTAGCTCTGCCAAGGTGGTAGTTGTGGCGTGTATCAGGAGCCAGCCCCTTCGGGACCCTGGTCGGGTAGTGTGCATTGAACCGGTGTTAGTAGACCGCGTTGCCCCGAGCGAGCGCTGATCCGTCCGTGAATTCCGGGATCAGCTAAGCGTAGGTCAGGCCTCAGGGAACTGGGGTAGGGGTTGTGTCCCCGAGGGTATACCCGTCCCTGACTATTGCGGCCCGCTCCCTTGCACACGATGCGCTGGTAAACAACTCAAATGGAGAATAAAAACGAACGAAACGAGGAGATAGTGGAAATGGAGAGTGAGCTGGCTGCGTTTATTCGCAGCACGAAAATGCGCCGTTCGCCCCAGCGCCCAGCGAAGGACGCAACAAGGGCTGAAATACCCGACGAGACATCGGGACGCGCAGACGGAGAGAAAGACTCAGAAAGTGATGCGGCACCTGCAACACAGATAGGAACCCAGATCATACAGCACAGTGCTGTAATTGGGGAAAGAGGCACAGTGGAAACTGCCGAAGCTAATAAAATGGTTTCGAATATAAGCCGAGTGGGAGGACTGTCGATTACTCTGGCGCAAGCGGAAGAGGAAAGGCTTATTAAAAAATGCACGGCGGTTGTGAAGCACATGCGATCTTCGACGTTCCTTCAGAAAAACGTCGGTAAAGGGGTGAAAAACGGGCTAATGGAACTGGAAGAGCTCCTGGACAGGATTTCATACTATAGACGAACATGGAAAGTAAGACAAAATCCGCAGGAAGCAGAAGCAACCGCGCTTCCCGAGGGGAACACCACGAGTACCAAACGGATCGCTGACAGCCCATTGCAGAGCGAACTTGGTAAAAAACGAAAGGAGGAAGGGACATCTGAAGGAGACTTCACTCAGGTACTCTCCAGGGCTGAAAAGAAGAAGGCGAAGAGGATCAAAAGACAACAACACGTCGCGCCATCAGAAAAACCTCTGCCTAAAGCTAAGGCGGACATGAAGGACGGAGTGCCAAAAGAAAAGGTGGGGAGACGAAGGAGGACTAGACCGCCAGCTTTGCTTATTAAGCCGACGGAAGGCAAGACTTTTGCGGAAGTCCTCAGCGAAATCCGTTACAAAATCAAACCCGAAGACAACGGAGCGGAGGTGTCTTCCATACGTAAAACGAAGGGTGGTGGAGTCTTAGTCGAACTAGGCCCGAAGACTATAAATAAAGTCACGTTCTGTGAAGCAGTCAAGGGGCTTCTAGGAGAGAAAGCTTTGGTTTCTAGTCTGGAACCCACGTGTGCTTTAGAAATACGAGACCTTGACTGTCTCACGGAAAAGAACGAGGTAGAAGAGGCCATCAAACGCGAATGCCCGGAGGTAACCAATGTCCGGATTGGTATCACCTCCGCAAACTCAAGAGGCCAAAAACTTGCTGTGGTGGAAGTTGCCGAGCAATACGCGAGGAAGCTTCTAAACAGCGGGAAAATAAGAATTGGTTGGGTAGTGTGTAGGATACGAATTCGGGCCGCCCCAACTAAATGTTACAGATGTTTGGATTATGGGCACACATCTGCAAACTGTCGGGGACCTGACAGAAGGGCAACATGCCGTAAATGCGGCCAGGCAGGCCATAAAGCGAACAGCTGCAATGAAAAGGAAAGCTGCGTCCTATGCAGGGACCGTGGTGCGACTGATGAGAGCATTGCGCACACTGCGGGATCGGGGCGTTGTCCAGTTTTCAGAGCAGAACTGGAAAGAGCTAGGATACGGTCAACATGATTCGCATCCTACAAATCAATATGCACCGGAGTGCAACCGCCCACGAGTTGCTAGCGCAGTTCGCTGCGGAGACCAAAGCTGATTTAGTACTCATCAGTGAGCAGTACCGAAACAAGGGCCCAGTTTCATGGCACCCAGACATATCAGGTACCGCTGCCATTTGGGTTCGGGACGGCACCTTCCTGGGGGTTCTTGCCCAAGGCCGAGGGGACGGCTTTGTCTGGATTCAGTGTTCAGGGATAACGTTTTTTAGTGTCTATCTTACGCCGAATGAGATGATGCCGGACTTTCGTCGGAGGCTTGAGGCTTTGGAGGACGCTATCTTAAGCACGGATGGGCGGATCCTGGTCGGGGGTGACTTCAATGCTAGGGCACTTGAATGGGGCATGCCTCACACAGATTCCAGAGGGAAACAAATTCTGGAAATGGCGGCGAGAACAGGACTGGTAGTTCTAAACACCGGATCCACCCCAACGTTCCGGCGCCCGGGCTGCGAAGGAAGCATTCCAGACGTAACCTTCGCATCGGAATCACTGGTGTCGCTAGTGGACGGGTGGCGAGTTCTGGAAGACTTTTCGGCAAGTGACCACCAATACATTGCATTCGAAGTGGTGGACACAAACTCTCGGTGTGCGCCACCCCAGCGATCTTTCTGTGTATGGAACGTCGCGAAAGTGAACACCGGGAAGTTTGTCGAAACTCTGGGAAGAGGTGGGGCCACGCTGAAGGGTACTCCTGGGGGCGGTGGCGCCGCTGCTGACACTGTCGTAAATTCAGTTATGAACCTGATAACGACGGTCTGCGGAGCCTCCATGCCCAGGAAGACATCGAGGCGCGGCAAACCTTCCATGTATTGGTGGACAGTGGAAATCGCAGAGCTCCGGAAGGAATGTCACAGGCTCCGCCGCTTAACACAACGTCTAGGCGACCGGGAGGAGGCATGTACCATAATGATGGAGTACAAAGCAGCCAAAAGGAGACTCCGCAGCGCAATAAACAAGAGCAAAGCTCGCTGCTGGCAAGATCTGATCGACGAGGTGAATGGGGATCCGTGGGGACTCGGTTACAAACTTGTAACCCGAAAAATCGGGGCTCTGCGGAAACCCTGTTCACTTAAGGCCGAGCAGATGGACCGCATTGTGAGGGCACTCTTCCCTGCACACCCCGTATGGGATGGTGACGTCGGCGCGGAGAGCGCAGAGGACTGTCCACTTTTCTCTGTAAAAGAGTTGGAACAGGCAGTCCTCTCTATGAAAAACAAGAAGGCGCCAGGACCCGATGGTATTCCAGTAGAGGTGTACAAACTGGTATTCCAACACCAGCCAGACCTACTGCTCGGCGCATTCAACGCTTGCCTGAAAGAGGGCATTTTCCCTGCTCGTTGGAAAGTTGCGAGGCTTGCGCTGATCCCTAAAGGGAAAGGCGATCCCGAACTGCCGTCTTCATACCGCCCGCTCTGTATACTTGATACTGCTGGGAAAGTGCTCGAAAAGCTCATCAGAAGTAGACTCGCTGAAGCGATACGCGCTGCCGGAGATTTATCTCCCCGGCAGTTTGGTTTTAGAGCAGGGAGATCGACAATTGATGCTGTCATGCAGGTCGTGGACGCCGTTCGACGAGCAGAGGCACATAGCCGCCGAACTCGACGGGTGGTGCTCCTCGTAACGCTTGACGTCAGAAACGCCTTCAATTCCGTAAGATGGAAAGACATTCTAGGCACACTAGACAATACCTTCAACGTGCCGAACTATCTCTTACGGATTTTGGGGGACTATCTGAGGAACCGCTCCCTGCTCTATGAGACACTAGAGGGTCAAAGGTGGATGGAGGTCACGTCGGGGGTAGCACAGGGATCCATCCTAGGGCCGGACCTCTGGAACGCTACCTATGACAGTCTGCTTAAACTCGACATGCCAGAAGAGTCGCGCCTGGTCGGCTACGCAGATGATGTCGCAGCGCTTGTTGCTGGACGCACTGTCGAACAGGCGCAAAGCAGACTCGGCATATTGATGCGACGGGTAAGCGGATGGATGACTACTCATGGTTTCAACCTTGCACTGGAAAAAACCGAAGTAGTCATCCTGACTAAGAAGAGAATTCCGACCCTGCGTCCCATATCGTTCGGCGAGTCGATAATCGAGTCAAAATCAGCGGTAAAGTACCTCGGGTTGACTCTTGACTCAAAGATGAGCTTTTCTGAGCAAATCCAAGCAGCAGCGAACAAGGCTGCGGCTGGAGTTTCGGCGTTAAGTAGGTTAATGGCAAACATTGGGGGTCCTACGTCTAGTAGGCGACGTCTCCTGATGAGCTCAACGCAGTCTGCCCTGCTCTACGGCGCAGAGGTATGGGCTGGCGCTCTTGACAAGGAGGTATATCGTAGACGCCTCGCGCAAGTACAGAGACGGGGAGCTTTACGGGTGGCGTCTGCGTACCGCACAGTCTCTGAACCGGCCGTGATGGTGATCGCGGGAGTTATCCCCGTTGCCCTTCTTGCTAGGGAGCGTCAGGCCATATACAAGCGCAAGGGAGATGAGCCAAGGGAGGTGGTTGCTCGCGAAGAACGGCAACACACTCTAGACGAGTGGCAGCTCTCTTGGCAAAATGAAACTAGAGGCAGATGGACTGCGCGGCTCATCGGCAACTTAGGTGCGTGGCTGAATCGGAAGCATGGTGAGACTGACTATTTCCTTACCCAATTTCTAAGTGGGCATGGAAGTTTTCAGTCTTACCTGCACAAGATTGGAAAGGCGCGTTCTCCGCATTGTGTGTTTTGCAATGGAGTTGTAGACGATGCCCACCACACTTTTTTTTCTTGTGGAAGGTGGGATGGGGTTCGTCAGCAGCTCTATTTAAACACAGGGGATCTCTCTCCAGACAACATTGTGGAAGAGATGCTGAGGACTGCTGACAGGTGGAACCGTGTTGCCCATTACGTTCGGGCCCTTCTCGTTGCTAAGAAGATAGAACTCGACCGGTGGAGGAGCCGGATGACAGGGGGTTCCTTGAACTGACAGTTCCCTTCCTCCTCTCCCCTCCCGTTGGTGAAAGGAATTCCCTGATTTGAAGGCTCCGCAAGGCGGGAGAGTTCGGGGGCTGGCCCGAAGTAATGTGACAAACGGTTCCAGGCTAGCTCTCTGACGATGGGGAGGTGTTTAGTTGGTAGTCCGACAACGTACCGAATCGGGAGTCCAACACTGTGTGCGTAAATGCATTCACCTACCCTACCCCAAAAAAAAAAAAAAAAAAAAAAAAAAAAAAAAAAAAAAATTATCGACTCGGTAGTTGTAGGACAAGCAACTAGAGGCCAAAGAAACCTCTTCAGTTGCTATATCGATTATGCCAAGGCTTTTGATAGCGTTCCGCATACCTGGCTAATCGACATCCTACATCTGTATCGCATTGATCCGAAACTAATAAAGTTTTTGGCGACAGTCATGGAAGGGTGGCATACCACCTTGTCAGTCCGTACATCTGAGGGTGCTAATACCTCAGAGCCCATCCGTATTCGGAGGGGCATCTTCCAGGGGGATTCATTGAGTCCTCTTTGGTTTTGTATGGCACTGAACCCCCTTTCATGGCTACTGAATGATGCTAGAGGGCATGGTTTTGCAATAAAATATGGCCTACGTGCTAAGTGCGAACTGACACATTTGATGTACCTAGATGACATCAAGCTGTATGCTGGTACTGACAACCATCTTAGAAGTCTGTTGCGAATAATAGACATGTTCAGCCGTGATATTCGGATGGAGTTTGGATTAGACAAATGTCGAATCCAAGCCATTCGCAAAGGTCATCACGAGCCGCATGCCGGACATAGCATTGGTGACCTCCACATCGAAGCTATGACCGAGACAGACTTCTACAAGTACCTAGGAATTCTGCAAGGAACCCATGCTCGAGTTGGTGATCTGAAGGAAGCTCTGCTGTCCGAATTCCTGCGACGTGTAAAGCTGGTGCTGAAATCGCATCTCTCGGGGAAGAATAAAATAAGCGCGTTGAATGTATTCGCCATCCCTTCACTGGCTTATGCATTCGGAATATTGCCGTGGACGAAGACTGACCTGGAAAACGTCCAGCGGCGGATACGGACAACTATGTCCAAATTCCGAATGCATCACCCAAAGTCTGCCGTGGAGCGGATGAACCTGCCTCGTGACATCGGAGGTAGGGGCGTGGTTGACGTGGCGGCACAACATCATCGCCAAGTCGACTCGCTGCGCGCTTATTTTTACAGTAAAGAGCAGGCGAGCCCCTTGCATGCGGCTGTCTGTAAGGCAGACTGTGGACTGACTCCACTTAACTTGAAGGATCGATCTTTCAATCCTCTGAGTGGGGTGAAGTCGGACCAGGAGCGGATCGAGGAATGGAAGTCGAAGGCAATGCACGGTAAACACGTGAATTGTCTTTGGCAACCATTTGTCGATTTGCATCTGTCGAACAGATGGCTGTGTGCTGGGGAGCTCTTTGCTGAGACGGAGGGGTTCATGTGTGCCATTCAGGATGGCGTGGTCGCCACCCGAGCTTATAAAAAGCTCATCATGAAAGAACGGGTGGAGAACGACCAGTGCAGAATGTGTGGTTCGGCGTTAGAGACGTTGGACCATCTCATTTCTGGCTGTACTGTTATAGCACCGGCGCAATACATCACCAGGCATAATGCTGTATGTAAGGTTATCCATCAAAACCTTGCATATAAGCATGGGCTGATCACGGGAAAATGTCCGGTTTACCGATATGAGCCGCAAGCAGTACTTGATAGTTCTGCTTACAGCATGTATTGGGACCGGCAAGTTCTGACTGATCGCCATACCGCACACAACAAGCCTGACGTACTGCTAGTTGACAAGACGGGTCGCTCCGCGTATATTATTGATGTTGCTATCCCCCATAATAGCAACATTGAACGGAAATACGTGGAGAAGAAGGTGAACTATGAGCCATTGGCTCGGGAAATCAAAGAAATTTGGCGTCTCGAGCGGGTGGTTGTAGTTCCCATAATATTGTCAGCTACAGGTATTGTACCTAAATCCCTGACGGCTTCCCTTGATGTCCTGGGACTTTCGCACAGTCTGGTTCAAACCATGCAGAAGTACACCATTCTGCATACGTGCTCGATGTTGCGGGGGGTACTCGACGGATTCTCCCACTGACCTACCACCGGCCACCACCACCAGCGCCCCTTTAGTTTTTAAGTAAGTAGGATCGTCCGAGCCTAAATGCTTGGCACTTAGTGCTAGTATTAGGTAAAATCCGGCATCTGCCGAGATTGTGATAACTCGGAAACATAATAATAATAATCGGATCGAGTGCAGAATTTCTGGTATAAGAAATTTACCAGCGTACACAGTCGGTTGGCAAGCAGTATAAATGAGGTCATGAGTCGGCCGGAGGAATTTCCACCTTTCCTCACTGCGGGGATTACCTACCTTATCCCTAAGAAGGACACGGTACAGGACCCGGAGACACAAGACCGATCACTTGCTTACCAACCATCTACAAATTCATCACGTCCATTATTAGTGGAAGGATCAATGCGCACCTCGAGACCAACAACATTCTGTCCGAGGAGCAGAAGGGCTGCCGAGGTGGGTCAAGGGGTTGCAAAGAGCAACTCATTATCGACTCGGTAGTTGTAGGGCAAGCAACTAGAGGCCAAAGAAACCTCTTTAGTTGCTATATCGATTATGCCAAGGCTTTTGATAGCGTTCCGCATACCTGGCTAATCGATATCCTACATCTGTATCGCATTGATCCGAAACTAATAAAGTTTTTGGCGACTGTCATGGAAGGGTGGCATACCACCTTATCAGTCCGTACATCTGAGGGTGCTAATACCTCGGAGCCCATCCATATACGGAGGGGCATCTTTCAGGGGGATTCGTTGAGTCCCCTTTGGTTTTATATGGCACTGAACCCTCTTTCATCTTCTTCTTCTTCTTCAGCCTTTGTCCCGTTCACAAGCGGGGTCGGCTCGTCGTGATCGGCTTCGCCATTTGGCTCTATCGGATGCCTAATCTGAGTGCAATCTCGAGGCTTTCAAATCCCCATCCAGCGTATCAAGCCACCGTTGCTTAGGTCTGCCTTTTGGTCGTTTACCATCGACTTCGATGTTCAGACCAATCTTTGCAAGTGAATTCTCGTTTGCACGAATTGCGTGACCATACCATCGAAGACGCCTCTCTCGCAACTTTTCCACGATCGGTGCAACCCCATAACGATCGCGGATATCCTCATTTCGGATGTGATCTAAACGTGTGATGCCACTAGTCCAACGTAGCATCTTCGTCTCCATTACCGCAAGACGCCGTTCATTGTCTTTTATGGTCGGCCAACACTCAGAACCATAGAGAGCGACTGGACGGACAACATTGCGGTAAATTTTAGATTTGAGACGTTCGTTGATACGTCCATCACAAAGGACACCAGTTGTGGAACGCCACTTCATCCACGTTGCGTTAATGCGTGAAGCAATTTCATAACGCAGCTCTCCATTGGCTGATAACGTTGACCCGAGGTATTTAAATCGCTCAGTTCTGGACAGATCACTGCCGCTGACAGTGATTGTGCCTGTTTCATGGGGATCGGTCGTCAAAAATTCAGTTTTGTTTAAATTCAATCTGAAACCGTGTTGTATGAGGCGATCATTCCATTTTTGAACAAGTTGCTCGAGATCATTTTTGCTATCAGATGCTAGGAAAACATCATCTGCATAAAGCAGTGTGTAAGGCGCTGGACGTTGGATATCCCGTGTGACGGTGTCCATAACAAGGACAAAGAGGAGTGGTGAGAGGGCACTTCCTTGATGAACTCCAACAGAGACACGAAGCGGTTTTGATACACCCGCCATACTTCGAACTTTACTTTTCGGATCGGGTAGAGCAATTGAACCCAGCGCACGAGTTCTTCTGGCACGAAGTGTTGTCGTAAAGCATACCAGATGAGTTCGTGTGGTACACGGTCAAACGCTTTCTCTAGATCCAGAAAGGCAATGTAAAGAGGGCGATGCTTCTCACGGTGTTTCTCCATGAGTAACCGCGCAGCGTGTATTGCTTGATTCACGGTTATTTCAACGATTTCGCGAATACGGTTGTCAAGAATGCGTTCAAAAATCTTCATGGTATGGGAAAGTAACCGGATCGGACGGTAATTTGCACATTCTGCTGGGCCACCTTTCTTTTTCCATATTGGAACAGTGGTACTTTCTTGCCAGTCAGATGGTGTTCTTCCTTCCTGAATAACCCGGTTAAAGAATTCACCGAGCCACAGTGTTGGATCCCAGCTCTTCGCTTTCCAGAGCTCAGATGCGATGTCGTCAGGTCCTGTTGCTTTCCCCGATTTCATTTGTTTTATTGCCTCCTCGACTTCGGTTGCGCTGACTGGTGGAACTGCTCCAAATATCGGCAATGATTGTGGAAGTGGAGGATGAGCAAATTCTTCAGTTGAAATCTGCTGGAAGTATTCTCGCCATCTATCCATTGCGGCTCGACGGTTGGTAAGCAAAGTACCGTTCTTGTCATTAACACAACAGAAGTGTTCGATATCCTGTGTGCGTTCATTACGGCTTTTAGCACGTCGATACAGATCTCTCTCGCCATCCCGAGTGTCCAGTTTATCGTAAAGATTTTTGAAATGGTTCGCTCGGGTGACAGCGACCGCTTTCTTTGCTTCCCGGTTGGCGTTCTTATAAATTTGCCAATTAGCAGGCGTTTTATCGTCGAGAAATTTGTGGTAGAGACGTTTCTTTTCACGGACCTTCATTTCAACATCATCATTCCAAAGCCAAGTATCTCTGTTGATGTAGTTACCCGGCTTGGTGACCCCGAAGGTTGCAGAGGCCGCTTTGTGGGTCGTGTCTTTCATTTGGTTCCATGATTCTTCCACATTCGTAATGGTTGGCAATCGTATGAGTGAGACCGTGTCTTCTTTCTTCTCACCAAATCGCCACCATTTGATGCGCGGCGGGCCAGTGCGTTCCTCACGCCGTTTTAACGGTGGCTTGATTCGCAGGACAGCAATCAACGTTCGATGTTGAGGTGCGATGGTCTCATAGGGAACGACTTTGCAATCAGTGACAGTGGTAAAATGTTGGCGTCTTATGAGAATATAGTCGATTTGCGTTTTATTGTTCCCACTATAAAATGTGGGAAGATGAGACAATCGTTTGATGAACCATGTATTCATAAGTACAAGGTCATGGGTGTCCGCAAAATCGATTATACGCTCGCCACCTTCATTGCGCGCTCCGAACCCCTTTCCCCCATGGCACCTGTTACCGTCTGCCTTTTCACCCACATGACCATTAAGGTCGCCGGCAATGATTATGTAATCGTCAGCAGGCACGTGACAAGTCTTTTCATCGAGAAGTTGCCAGAAGGCATCTTTCTCGGCATCAGGTCGACCTGTCTGTGGTGCATACGCGGTGAAGAAGTGAATAGTGCGATTAGCTGATATAATGGTGAGCTTCATCAGCCGATCATCAAATCGTTCGACTTCTTTAATGGCATCACGGAAACCATCTGAGATGGCAATGCCAACACCATATTGAGTGTGTGGGTTACCAAAATAGAGAAGTTTGTAGCCATTTTTACCGCGTTCGCGTTCAATGTCGCAGCTTTTGGAACCAGACCATCGGGTTTCTTGCAGAGCGCAGATGTCAATGCACCTTTTCCGAAGGGCTCTTGCGAGTTCCTCGGTCTTTCCAGTTAGGGTACCAACATTTAGCGTGCAGACACGTATTTGTTTTGTTCGTTGTGTGCGGACTAACTTGCTTACGTCCTGACGCCGTCCATGCGTCAAGAACCCTTTGCCCATTTCTCGACAGGACCGGGGCCCGTCCTGCCGCGTCGACTGAGGTGGACGCCCTAGCATTTCTCATGGCTACTGAATGATGCTAGAGGGCATGGTTTTGCAATAAAGCATAGCCTACGTGCTAAGTGCGAACTGACACACTTGATGGCTTATACATTCCGAATATTGCCGTGGACGAAGACCGTTCTGGAAAACGTCCAGCGGCGGATACGGACAAATATATCCAAATTCCGAATGCATCGCATAAAGTCTGCCGTGGAGTGGATGAACCTGTCTCGTGACATCGGAGGTAGGGGCGTGGTTGACGTAGCGGCACAACATCATCACCAAGTCGACTCGCTGCGCGCTTATTTTTACAGCAAAGAGCAGGCCCCTTGCATGCGGTTGTCTGTAAGGCAGACTGTGGGCTGACTCCACTTAACTTGAAGGATCGATCTTTCAATCCTCTGAGTGAGGTGAAGTCGGACCAAGAGCGGATCGATGAATGGAAGTCGAAGGCAATGCACGGTAAACACGTGAATTGTCTTTGGCAGCCATTTGTCGATTTGCATTTGTCGAACAGATGGCTGTGTGCTAAGGAGCTCTTTGCTGAGCCGGTCGCCACCCGAGCTTATAAAAAGCTCATCATGAAAGAACGGGTGGAGAACGACCAGTGCAGAATGTGTGGTTCAGCGCTAGAAACGTTGGACCATCTCATTTCTGGCTGTACTGTTATGGCACCGGTGCAATACATCACCAGGCATAATGCTGTATGTAAGGTTATCCGTCAAAACCATGCATACAAGCATGGGCTGATCACGGGAACATGTCCGGTTTACCGATATGAGCCGCAGGCAGTACTTGATAGTTCTGCTTACAGTATGTATTGGGACCGGCAAGTTCTGACTGATCGCCATACCGCACACAACAAGCCTGACATACTGTTAGTTGACAAGACGGGTCGCTCCGCGTATATTATTGATGTTGCTATCCCCCATAATAGCAACATTGAACGGAATTACGTGGGATGGAGCTGAACTATGAGCCATTGGCTCGGGAAATCAAAGAAATTTGGCGTCTCGAGCGGGTGGTTGTAGTTCCCATAATATTGTCAGCTACAGATATTGTACCTAAATCCCTCACGGCTTCTTTTGATGTCCTGGGACTTTCGCTCAGTCTGGTTCAAACTATGTTGTCCTTGCCGGACACGTGCTGGATGTCTGACGTAAACTGGCTTATAAAGCTCAGGTGTCGAAGCTGACGAGGGGACGCTTTGTCGGGCTTCTGTTTCAAAGCATACGTGAGAGGCTTATGGTCCGTGAACACTGTGAACGGCCTGCCTTCTAGGGAGAAACGGAAGTATTTGATGCTCAAGTACGCGGCGAGCAGTTCGCGATCGTAGGTACTGTAGTTCCGTTGAGCGGGGTTCAACTGCTTCGAGAAGAAGCTCAACGGCTGCCAAACTTGATTCTCCTTTTGGTGAAGAGCGGAACCTACTGCGGTGTCAGAGGCATCAACAAAAACGGCTAGGGGTGCATCTTGCAGAGGGAATGCCAAGGGTGTAGCGTCGGCCAGTTGTTGACGGATTTTTCAAATGCGCGGATAGCCTCCTCAGACCACACGATCTCTCGTGTGTCCTTAGTTTTGGGGCCAGACAAGTACGCGTTCAAAATGGACTGGTGATGGGCCTTCTTGGGTAGGAAACGACGGTAGAAGTTTAGCATGCCCAAGAACCTCCTCAACTCCTTCACTGTCTTTGGACGCGGGAAGCTTGTTATCGCTTGCACCTTGTCTGGGTCGGGCTGTATTCCTTCAGGGGAAATGAAATGGCCGAGGAATCACGCCTGTTTTTGGAGAAATTTACATTTCTCAACGTTTAGGACTAAACCGGCCTCAAGGAGACGTTGAAAAATGCACTCGAGATGGGCTAAGTGCTCAAACTCAGTAGAAGAAGCGACCAAAACATCATCCAAATATACGAAACAGAGATCAAGGTTTCGCAGGACTGAGTGAATGAACCTTTGAAAGGTTTGCGCCGCATTGCACAATCCGAAAGTCATTCGGGTGAACTCGAAGAGTCCACACACCCTTGTGTGCATATTGCCGTCGTTGGAATGTCTTCAGGAGCTACTGGGATTTGGTGATAAACCTTGGTTAAGTCCAAGGTCGAAAAGATGCGGCAATTCGCGAGATGATGCGCAAAGTCGTGGATGAGTGGAATTGGCTATCGGTCAGGAACAGACTGTGCATCTAGCCTTCTGTAATCCCCACATGGGCGCCATTCGCGTTTGGCTTAGGGATCATATGCAATGGAGAAGACCAACAGCTGTTTGAGGGCCTGCAGATACCCTGTTGAACGAGTTGTTCAAACTCTTTCCGTGCAATGGCCAGTTTCTGGGATGGTAAAGGACGCACCTTCGAGAAGATCGGGGAACCAGTAGTGATAATGTGGTGCTGCACATTGTGCTTCACTGGTTTGGAGAGACTACACTCGGTAGTAATCTGGCTGAACTTTTGGAGAAGTGCCCGAACACGAGAGTCGATAATGTCTTCTAAAAGAACGGAAAGATTATTACCTGGGTGAGATACCATTTGTCCCGACGAATTAAGGTTGGTCGTGAAATCTATAAGAGACTTGTTTTGCAAGTCTACCAGCAATCCATAGTGACACAGGAAGTCTGCGCCTAGTATGGGGAAGCTGACATCCGCCAGGACGAAACGCCACGAAAACGTCTTACGCAAGCCAAGACTCATGTCCACTTGCCTATACCCGTATGTGTTTATGCGGGAGGAGTTTGCTGCCGCCAGTTTGAGCGGTTGTGGAAATAGTTGATGTTGCCGAGGTACGGGAAGAACCGAAACCTTCGCACCAGTATCGATGAGGTAGTTGCGCCTGCTGAGAGGGTCGTAAATTGTTAAGCGACGTGACGCTGCGTTCTGGGTGGCCGTCGCCAGGACCCCCTGCGGACCTAGTTTTTTGCGGCAGGCGTGAATTTACAAGGGATTGTACACTTGGTGGCTTTATCGCCGAATCTGCGGTGGTACCAGCAAATCCCTCGGTCCGTGGACTGTCCTGACGACCTGCTACCTGATCGCCCTTTTCGGGTGGCAGACCGCGAGTGAGCTCGTGATCTGGCGCCCGAACGCTGAGCGTCCAGCGTTGCTCGCATCTCAGCCACACTGGCTGATAAGGCGGCAATTTCGCGCCTTAAGTCGCCCACCTCGTCCGATGGCTGTTGAACGGCCGCTATGTTCGGGCGTACGTGCACCTCGTGCACTTTGTCGGCCGCAGCTGCCAGTGCCTCCAAGGAACCTGAGACACACGCGAGGACCGCCTGGGTGCCTTCCGGGAGCCGATGCAGCCAAAGGGACTTCATCAACTCGTCGTCAATCTTACTCCCACCCAATTGCTTCATTTCGCGCAGCAATTGGCTGGGAGTCCGATCTCCCAACGTTAGACCTGCCAGCAAGTGATCCAGTTTTGCTGACTCACTTACTGACAGGCGTCTGATTAATTCAGTCTTGAGTAGTGAATATGAAGCCGATTTCACTACGTCAGACACGAGCACGATGGACTCCTCGTCCAGGCCGACCACCGCGTGATTAAAACGGGTCGCGTCCGCTGTGATCCCGGACATCTGGAACTGTGGTTCCAAATGCACGAACCACAGTTCGGGATTCCGCCGCCAAAACGGAGGGACGCACACGGCGAGGGCGGTCACTTGCGGGTCCGATGGGCCTGCCGAGTCTTTGTTGTCGATCGACATCTTGATTAATAAAAAAAAAACTTCTTTTCGATGCGAGTGTCAAAACGAAGATGCGGTGAAACTGATCTAGTCGATACGGCAGGCCGAACCCACAAATGCACGCACGAGCGAAAAAATAAAGCGACACCAACGACGCACCCCAAAGCAAAAAAAAACTCGCTAAAAGAGCGGAGAGCAAGAGAAAAAATGACGATGTAAACGCCTCGACGCCGATTTTCTTTTATTCTTACCACTTTTTTTAAAACAACAAAATTTTAATAAAATTATAAATAATAATAACGCGGCGGCTACGGCGTTGACGCTGGTTTTGACGGCGGCGGCTGCAGTGACGGCGGCGGCTTCGAATCCTGTGGCGATGACGCTTGTCGGCTGGTGATGCGGCTGCACAGATGTCGAGTTGTCGCTGGTCTGTTGGCCATTGGCACTTTGGCTGAACAAGTACGTGCCCTGGCTCTGCTGGTGGTGTTGCTGCGACTGTTGCGGCTGCTGCTGTTGTTGTTGGGGGATCACTTTCGCCACCTTGATTGTGCCGGTAATCACATTTGGAGTTTGCGACGGAATAGCCAGTGGAACGATAGTCGCGGAGGAGGCAACGTTCACGTTTTGTGCGATGATCTGCCCGCTTGATTGGTTCACGTTGACGATTTGCGTTATAGACTGCGGAGCGGAGTTGGACACGCTGGCTCCTTGCTGCGATGTTCGCTCCGGGGTCACCAATTTAGAATTTATGGATTAAATTTTATTATAATTTATTAAATTAAGCAACATTATATTACAAATTTATGGATTAAATTCTAGTATGATTTATTTATTATTATAGTGGTCAAAGGGTAGTATAGGTCCCGGGGCGAAACGTGGATTGGTACCCACGATGGAACATAAAACCTGGGAAATGCCTGCTGAACCAACACCAACAGCTCTACTACCAAACCCTATCTCCACCTCCACGTGGTGACCGCTGGGAGCTCTTTCTTGACGAAAAGCTGCAGACGGAGAAGGATGAAGGCGAGTCTCCCGCGCCTAAAAACGGGACAAATTGTACCAACTGGTCCTCCAGGTTGGGGGTTGGGTAGGGCTGACAACCCTACACGGAAAACAACTTGTTACGAAGCCACAACAGGAGCCTCGGATAGGACGGATTTTAAAACGACGGACCCGGCAACGACAAAGGAACAACGATTTGCGCATTTTCTCATGGAACGTGCGCTCCCTGTACAGAGATGAAGCTGATAAGCAGCTAGTCGATACCCTGTCCCAACATAGGGCTGATTTAACAGCGTTGCAAGAGATGCGATGGACAGGGACCGGTTTCCTGGAGAAGAGCCACTACACCATATATTATAGCGGTCATCCAGTAACCATGTGCTCGGAGTAGGTTTCTTAGTCAGCCAAAAAATTAAACCTGCTGTTATCGGCTTTGAAAGCATAAGCGAACGGATATGCACTCTGCGCTTGCGAGGCAAGTTTAGAAATATAAGCCTCATAAACGTTCACGCCCCTACATAGGAAACTGCAGAGTCGGAGAAGGATACCTTCTACGAGGCAGTAGAAAGAACCCTCGAAGCCTGTCCCAGATATGATATCAAAATCATACTTGGGGATTTTAACAGCCAAGTAGGGAAGGAGCCCGTATTCAGGCGATGCGTTGGCTCCCATAGCTTACACGAAAAAAACAAATGATAACGGACTGCGGACTATTCAATTAGCAGGGTCACACGAAATGGTTGTTGGAAGTACCTGGTTTGCGCGGAAAGCGGTCCACAAACATACGTGGGCCTCTCCAGACGGGACCACTTTCAACCAAATTGACCACGTGTTGATCGAACGCCGCCACCTCTCAGCCCTGATGAATGTCAGAACATATAGGGGGGCCAATATAGACTCGGATCACTATCTCGTTGGCATGGTGCTCCGAGCTCGAATAACAATACCACCTAGAATCCCCTCTGACAATCAGGTGAGAGTGAACACTAAAGCCATCCACAACACAACCCTCCGCGACACCTATAAGAGGGAAATGGATGCCGCAATAATCGCAGTCAACAGAGGACCTGGAGATGAAGCATCAACTAATGATCTTCACAACCACCTGAAGAACGTTATCATGGATACGGCTACATATATACTTGGCCCCAGCCGCAAAAGGAGTCGGAACGGCTAGTTTGACGATGAATGTGAGCTAGCAACGGAACGGAAGAATGCCGCATACCGAGTAATGTTGCATTCTCAAAGAACGCGGGCACGCGCAGAGACTTATCACGAACTCTGTCGAGCGGAGAAGCGACTTCACAGACGGAAAAAGGAAGCCTAGGAGAACCAACAAGTCTGTGAACTAGAAAAGTGCAGGGAGCAACCGCACCAGGGGCGGAAGTTTTACCAACAAGTCAGCAGGATGAAGCCTTATACACCTCGATGCTCATCCTGCCGAGACAAAGAGGGAAATCTGATTTCCGACAGAATGGGCATATTAGAGCGATGGGTTGAGTACTTTGATGAGCTACTGAACAACCAGAACATCGGCGAGTTGGACGTCCCGCCAAATGGAGACGACGGATAAATACTGCCACCACCAAGTTTAGGAGAAACAGTCCGTGCAATTCATCGGCTAAAAAATCATAAGTCGCCAGGAGCCGATGGAATTACAGCCGAATTGGTTAAATATGGAGGCGACCAGTTACACCAAGTGGTTCATCAACTTGTGCTCAAGGTATGGGACAGCGAATCAATGCCTGACGATTGGCAACGAGGCATAATCTGTCTCATACATAAAAAGGGAGATATCACACAGTGCAGCAATTATAGAGGTATCACGTTGCTGAGTGCCATCTATAAGATATTCTCCACTATCTTGCTAGGCCGGATAGCCCCATACGCCCACAACATCATTGGCCCATACCAAAGAGGCTTCACTCCAGGCAAATCAGCAACAGATCAGATTTTCTCTTTGCGGCAGGCGATGGAAAAACTGTTGGAATATGGACAACAGTTGCACCATCTGTTCATCGACTTTAAAGCCGCCTATGATAGCATAGCCAGGGTAAAACTGTACACGGCCATGAGGGAATTCGGTATCCCGACGAAATTAATAAGACTGACTAGGCTGACCCTGACCAATGTGCGAGGCCAGATAAAAGCAGCAGGATCACTCTCAAGACCATTCGACATCAACAACGGTCTACGACAAGGGGATGCGCTATCATGAGTCCTCTTTAACTTGGCCCTCGAGAAAAGGATCCGTGATGCTGAGGTGAATGCAAGAGGTACGATCCTCTTCAAGTCCACCCAACTACTGGCCTATGCTGACGATATCGACATCATGGGAAGAACCACCCGAGATGTACAAACTGCCTTCATCCAGATCGAGCAGGCGGCGCGAGATCTTGGGCTGCACATCAATGAAGGCAAGACAAAATATATGGTGGCAACGTCAGCACCGAAGACGAATCAACCAACAACATCAAACCGCACTGGTCAAACACAAACACGAACAAGAATAAGGATAGGAGAATACAACTTTGAGACCGTTGACAATTTCTCCTATCTAGGGTCGAAAATCACAACCGATAACAACTACGATGATGAAATCCGCGCACGGTTGTTGTCAGCCAACAGAGCCTATTTCAGCTTACAAAGACTGTTCCGCTCGAAACGTCTCACCATAGGGTCAAAGCTCTTACTGTACAAGACTATGATCTTGCCAGTCCTCGTGTATTCCTCGGAAACCTGGGTTCTTAGCAAGAAAAATTGCGAACTCTTGGCCGCGTTCGAGAAAAGAATCCTCCGAAGAATTTTTGGCTCCCTACATGAGGATGAACGATTCCGTAGCCTACACAATGACGAAATCTATGAGCGATACCATGACCGTCCGGTTGTGGATAAAATTCGGCTCAATAGGTATCCGCCAGACAGCTTTTAGGGATATCGAATTGGTGGACCTCGGCGCAAAACCGGGATGTCTGGAGTTCCTTATTAAGGCGGGCCTAGACCGGATACCGGTTGTTGCGCCGTTGATGATGATGATGATGATGATTTATTAAATTAAGCAACATTATATTACAAATTATTCCTCTTCAATGACTGCCAACCAACTGTCTTTTTTTTACTTTTTCTTCTTATTCTTTTTTATCTCACGTTTCTCGCCACCGTTTCTCTGCTCCTCACTCTTGTAGCGAGGTCTGAACTGAGTGGAGCGCCGGTGGCGTCAAGTGTCCGCTGGTATTCGCGACATTCGAAATAAATTTCAAATGCCGCGAATCCTGTCGCGCCACAAGTTCACCATTCTGCATATGTGCTCGATGTTGCGGGAAGCACTCGACGGATTCTCCCACTGACGTACCACCAGCCACCACCATCAGTGCCCCTTAAGTTTTTAAATAGGTAGGATCGTCCGAGCCTAAATGCTAGCACTTAGTGCTAGTATTAGGTAAAATTCGGCATCTGCTGAGATTGTGATAACTCGAAAATAAATAATAATAATCGTTGGCACAACAATCCATATTGAATCAGGACCTTGAAGTATGTTAGAACACTTCATTCAAGACCGCAACGGTACACTACAGAACACTGTAGGAGGCAATGTGGTCAGCATTACGCTCGCTCGAGATTATTACCCTGATTTGACTCGTGTACTCATTCACAGCTGAGTCGACTGGTATCCGGCGTCAAATCATGATACAAATCCCATTGCCGCCAGGGAGATTTGAACCGCGACCTTCCGTATGACAGCCTTGTGCTCTAACCACTCAGCTATTCGGACACATAAAGAACAGATAACAAAAGTGTTTTCTTCATTAGTGGATTTGAATCAGGTCAAAATCCCTAGGTGGACTGGGTACGGTAATGAGAGCGACGTAACAGAGTTAGTTGGTTTCAATGATGCGTCCGGGGATGGATACGCTACCGTTATTTATAGCAGAGTCAAGAAACATCGTAGGTATGTCGTTATTGCATCAAAGGGGCAAGTTACCCCCCTAAAGACCCGGGTTGGCCAAACTGAAGGGCTTTGTACCATTCCCAAGCTCGAACTGGAAAGCGTGGTATTATTAGCCGAATTCTAATCATCATTATATATCATCATGTACAGTCGAAGTGGAACCCGGCTGATTGCGCATCAAGAGGAATGCACCCCCCGAAATTTGTCAACCATGGGTTATGGTTTGAGGGTCCTCCTTTTTTGCAAGGGGATCTACCCCTCACTCCCTTTGTGATAAAAAAATTCAACAATGAGTTGCGTCGTTCTAGATCATGAAGACTCGGTGGGCTTTATCGATTTTAGTTCCCAGTTCTCGTCGTTGTGTAGGCTAATCAACACCGTTGCGTGGTGCCTGAGGTGGAGAAACAGGAAGTCAGGCTTCCTTTCGGTCATGGAGTTACAGCAAGCGGAAATCACGGCAACTAAATGGCAGCAAATGGAGCTATTTGGAAAGGAAATTACGAGGTCACCCGTCGAAAAATATCATTGGCTGAGTACGCTCAACCCCTTCTTGGAGAAAGGAAGTGGTCTTCTCAGGGTGGGAGGACGGTTGAGCAACGCTCCATTACCATTAGAGCAGCGGCACCCCATCATTTGAGGGAAATATCATTTGGTGGATCTCCTCATTAGACAGGTTCATGATTGCAATGATCATAGTGAGATTGGAGTCACCATGACTATAATTCGAGAAATTTATTATATACCTGCCCTACAAGAAACAGTTAGGAAATGGATAAGAGCATGTACCAAATGCGTTCGTATGAAAGGTCTAACAGTTACCCCAGGATGTAAGATCTCCCAGTAGAACGGACAGCAGCTGAATTTCTGATCGAAAACGTTGGAACTAATCTCTGTGGCCCATTTAAAATCAAAAGTGACCTGTTGCGAAATTTAAAAACAATTAAAATATACGTGGTTGTATTTGTGTGTATGGTAACCAAAGCTCTCCAACTTGAAATTTGTTCCGACCCTAGCACCAGTGCCTACCTTGCGTCCTTCCGTAGATTTGTGAGTCGAAAGGGGCAACCGAGGTCGGTTCGGTCAAATAATGGCATGAACTTGGTCGGGGCAGCCAAAGTATTGAAAGACGCCGAAGTCGGGAAAAGTTTAGCACAAAAGCGGATAGTTTGGCACCACAATCCGCCAAGGGCAAGTCATTTCGCAGGGCTGTTTGAAGCTGCAGTAGGAAGCTTCAAGCATTTTTTGAGGAGAATGCCAGCGGTTCTTAATCTGTCTTATGAGGATTTCCATACCGCAGTATGTACTTGGGAAGCCATCTCTAACAGTAGATCGTTACATCCGTTGTCAGATAATAGTCATGATTTGCAGGCGCTGACACCTGCTCATTTTTGAATCCAGCGACCCTTACTACTCCGATGGGAACAGGTTTTAGGGAAGTTCTTCCTGCAACAAGGCGGTGGCTACAGGTCCAGGAATTACAGTATCAGTTTGGGGTAAAGTTTGAAAAAGATTATTTGGGCCATTTACAGAAACGATACAGATGGAAAAATCTAGGGCGCCAGCTTGATCAGGGGGATTTGGTTCTAATGAAAGAGAAGGATTATAGTCCCCTGAATTGGAAGGCGCACGGGTCGGTGAGACGTTTCCGGATCCCAACGGCGTGATAAGGCAAGTGAGGTTAAAAACAACTGAACGGGATAACGTGAACCGTGCAGTGCATCAGGTTGTCCCATTACTACTGGAGGGTGGTAAGATGCAACCGGATTTATCGGCAGACAGCAGGCCTAAACCGGGGGGCGAAGCAGCAATTGACGGTCCTGCGTCTAGAACCCGTGGAGCCTCATCGGTAGAGCCGGTGTTAGAGTCAAGGTGTATCCGTATCAATTTGTATAAATCTTCAAAACATTTTTTGTAAATATAGTAGTTGAAGTGAGTATCTAGTTTTCCACGGCAATGTAAATATATTCCATGTCACGAATTAATATTCATGAACTAGCTTTCACGGCAATGTAAATATATCCCATGTCACGGCCTAAGATTCATGATCCATATTGTTTATCATTTAATTTCATTAAATGCATGTCTGGTTAAGTATTATTGTCGGTTAACTAACGAAATCTGAGTAATATTTGCTTGTTTACTAAACTAACAAAAGTGGAAGATAAACGAAGTCGTTTAGGGGGCCCCATTGAACCGATGCTGTAAAGGTTGTAAAGTAGCTTGTAAGGAAGTTACTAGTAAATTATCATAAATAGAAACTGTTATTACTTTGTAAAGTAGCTTTCATCTAAAAAATGGAAGGAAGTTACTAATGAACACTCCCTCGACGATTACCTACCTTGACGTGGTGAGGGAGCTCAGTAAGGAAGATCTTCCAGGAAACGGGAGGTGACACCTGAAGCCAAGCGGTAATCAAAACCCCAAGCCAAGGTGTGACTACCGTGCCGAGGGCTGAATGGTCACAGGGGTTAAGATGTGGCCGTAAACGGTGAACTCTGGGTACCAGGCGACCCCCAGTTTCAACTAGCCTTGTCTCGGCAAAAAGGGGCTCTGCCGAGATCGACTTACTTTCCCCGGAAAAATTAAGGCCATGGCAGCCAACTATAAAAAAACAAAAAAACAAAAACACAAACCTACTAAGCAAACACAATTAAACTTCGATCGTGACGATCCAACCCCGAGTGAAGGGGCAACCCTGAGCTCATCGATGGAGAACCTGAGTCTAGACTCAGATTCCCCACTTATTCAAGTGGGAACCAATTCAATTGGGACCCAGTCCTTAACGGATGAGCCGAAGCAGGCCCCTTCTGTCAGTACTCCTGACCCAAGGCTCCAATCGGCGCCACCTGCTGAGGCTAAAGTCTTGCCCATGGGTAAGCACCTATCCACGGACAGCAAACTGCCTTCGGGCAAACCGCCTTCGGGCAAACAGCCTCCGGGCAAACCGCCTTCGGGCAAACTGCCTCCGGGCAAACCGCCTTCGGGCAAACCGCCTCCGGGCAAACCGCCTTCGGGCAAACCGCCTTCGGGCAAACCGCCTCCGGGCAACGCACAACCAAAGAGCTGTGCCAAGGTTAAGTGGAAAGGAGCGTTCGGGGCACCTGCGGCTAAGGGGAAACCGAAGCGGCAGCGGTCCTCGGACGATCCTAACTCTTCGACACAAAAGGCGGCAAAGAGGGCTCAGCCGGCAACGGCTAGGCCTTCATTTGCAGCCAAGGCTATCGAAGCCGATGGATGGGTCCTGTATGACGACTCTAATCCATCCGGCTACGATACTGAGCAGTGCGAACAGCTTAGAAGGAAACTCCTCCTAGCTGTAAGGACTGCGTCCGCGCAAGGCATTAAGCTTTGCTTTGAGTCGGTAGGTGTATACCATAAAATGTTACGGCTGAACTTTGCCGACGAAGACACGAACGAGTGGCTCAGGCAGTACTGCTCCTCCCTTAACGATGTGTGGGAGGGTGCGCGACTAACCTTGAAAAGGGTCTCTGAGCTGCCACCGATCAAAAAGTGCTTTCCCTGGCTTCCAGAAGAAGAGCGAAATGGTGTCGGGGTTCTGGAACAACTTGGTGTACAGAACAACCTTAACACTTCCACCTGGTTGCTGCTAGGCAGCAAAACAGGAGAGAGAACCGATAGGCCGGGAACTTTTCTCACTATCGGCGTTCCCGAACCTGATGTTAAGAAAGTTCAGGAAAAATCGGGTTGCCGGCTCTACTATGGGCTGGGGACCGTCACGTTACAAGTGTCGGCTCCTAAAACCATTGAAGGGGACATGCAGCCCCCGGCATCTACATCTGAAACATAAATGAGGTGCCACATCTCCCAAGTAAATTTGCAGCATTGTAAAGCGGCGACTGCACTTATCAGTCGTCGGATCAATAGCTGCAAGACATTTATATACCTCATACAAGAACCGTGGGTTGTTGGTGGGGCAGTCAGGGGCCTAAACTTCCAACATGCTGACCTATTGTATGCCAATGGAAGCGATCGACCCCGCACCTGCATGGTAGTCTCCAAAGACTTCCAGGCTAACCTGGTTAACGATCTATGTGATGGCGACACCACATCGGCTAAGCTAACCATAAAAAGTCAACAGGGAGATAAAGAGATACTATGGTGCTCTGCATACTTCCTCTACGACGCAGAAGACGTTCCCAGTGGAACATTCATCAGAGCTATCCAATATGCCAAAAGTAGAGGCATGGGGGTAATAGCAGGATGTGATGTCAACGCTCACCACATATGCTGGGGAAGTTCGAACATCAATGCAAGAGGATCGAGACTACTGGAGTATCTAGTAGGAACCGATTTGCAGATCCTAAATGTGGGTAATGAACCCACTTTCTTCAACGTGGTCAGGCGAGAGGTCATCGACATCACGGTGGCATCTCCTGACATCGCGGCTCTGATCGGAGAGTGGAGAGTATCAAACGATATCACACTCTCGGATCATAGACGCATTGATTTCGTTATGGGCATGGATCTACCTCCACCCACTCCATTTCGGAATCCGAGGAAGACAGATTAGGTAATGTATCAAACAGAATTGAACGCCCGAGTCACGATCCCTGGGAGGCGCATCAAATCCATTGCTGGAATTGAGAAGACAACCCAGATGATCACAACTAGCATGAGAGAAGCTTTTGAAGAAAGCTGTCCACTCAAGATGCCAAAGAAGGGTAAAACACCATGGTGGAACTCGGATTTGGCAAAACAGAGGAGAACGACAAGGATGCTCCTTAATCGTGCTCTGAAGGGCGAATCAAGCACTAGCTGGAATCGCTATAAAGAGGCACAGAAGGCTCTAAAGAAGAGCATAAGATCGGCAAAACGATCATCTTGGAGACGCTTTTGCGAAGAGACTAACTCTCTTGAGGCAACCTCAAAGCTGAAGCGGATTCTGGTCAAAGAACGTAGCCAGAAACTGGGTTACTTACGTTTACAGAATGGGAAGTACACAGAAAGCGATGAAGAAACGGCAAATCATTTGCTTCAAGTACACTTCCCAGGCAGCATCCAAAATCTAATCTCGGGGCCAACAGGTGCATACAGCCCTCAACCGAGAGATTGGAATCTGGCATGCAAAGTATTATAGTATCACTGGAGCGAGTGAAATGGGCATTTAACTCGTTCCACAGATATAAGTCTGCAGGTCCGGATGGCATCATTCCTGCGCTAGTAATAGAAGGAATGGATGCCCTGGGTCGACACATTCGGAATATATATCGGGCATGCCTAGCACACGCTTATATTCCAATTATATGGCGGGATGTGAAGGTGTTGTTCATTCCCAAACCAGGAAAACCCACCTACACAGACGCAAAAAGCTTTCGACCGATCAGCCTAACGTCCTTTCTGCTAAAAGGACTAGAAAGATTAGTAGATCGGTTCATAAGGGATACACACATTCCTAAATGGCCACTTCACCATAGGCAACACGCCTACCAGAAAGACAAATCCACGGAGACAGCACTCCATGAACTTACGGCAAAAATTGAAAAGGTGATGTCCGATAAAGAATACGCTTTAGGCGCATTCATGGACATCGAAGGTGCCTTCAATTATGCCTCATTTGCGGCAATTTGTGATGCGGCAAGACAGCATGGAATCGAACCGCTGCTAATCAGTTGGATCCTTCACATGCTAGAGTGGAGAAAAATCCACATATCGGTCGGCCAGAAGTCTATTGAAGCAGGATGTCTCAGGGGCTGCCCACAGGGAGGGGTTCTCTCTCCACTGTTATGGCTCTTGGTGATGGATACCCTGCTGTGGCTCCTGGAGGACAAAAAAGTCTTCGCGCAAGCATTTGCGGACGACCTAGCCGTAATAATTACCGGCAAGTTTGCGGACACAGTATGTGACTGCTTGAATGCATCTCTGCATGTAATCCACAGCTGGTGCCTCCGCAATGGACTCACGGTGAACGCTAGAAAGACTGGACTAGTTATGTTCACTAAGAACGTCAGGTGGGGCAGCTATACGCTACCCACCTTAGCAGGGGCGGAAATCCAGCTGGCACAAACAGTCAAGTACTTAGGAGTACATTTCGACTCCAAGTTAACGTGGAAGCATCATATCCAGGAACAATACCAGAAATCCTGCAGATTGCTCTGGTGCTGTAGGAATGCGATAAGTAAGACCTGGGGACTTTCACCTAAACGGATATATTGGATGTATACATCCATAATAAAACCCATTTTGATGTATGCATGCATCGTCTGGTGGCCAAGACTGAACTTTGCTGCTAACGCAGATTCAGAGACTTGGTTGCCTAAGTATTACTGGAGCAATGAGTACTACGCCGACTGCGGCACTTGAAGCCATCCTAAATTTACCCCCCACCCACTTGGAGGTGAAACGGAAAGCAGCCAACGACGCATATAGGCTCGATACCATTGGGGCGTGGAAAGGCGGCCAATCCAACGGGCATGCGTCTATATGGAAATTCCTTGAAAAACATCCGGTAGCCCTGATGCCGACCGATCATATGGTTTCCAGATTTGTCTTTGAAAAGACATACACTGTCGTAATCACCGAAAGAGAAGAATGGTCGACAAGTGGCCATGAGTCTTTTCAGATTACAGACCTAATAATCTTCACCGACGGGTCAGTCACGGAGGATGGATGGGGTCCAGGCATGTTCTCGGAGAATCCGATTATAGAACTGGCCCGACCCCTCGGAAAAATGACGACCATATTCCAGGCGGAGATATATGCCATTTCATTGGCAGCAGAAGAATGTCTGCGACAAAAATGGAGGGGTCGCACCATTCGAATCTGTTCCGACAGTCGGGCGGCATTATCAGCACTAGATGGCAACAACATATCAAGCCAGTTGGTGTGGAGTTGTCATCGGGTGCTGCTGAAACTTGGCCGACTGAACGAAACATTCCTGATGTGGGTGCCGGGGCACTCTAACATCGCCGGTAATGAGGGGGCTGATAGACTGGCTCGCCGAGGGTCTGGATCCACAATGGTGGGCCCAGAACCAGCTCTTGGAATCCGACCATCTACTGTCAAGTTTACTCTGAAAGGTGAAATTGCAAGGATTCACGCAACCGAGTGGAGAAATTTGGACTCTTGCCGGCAAGCGAAAATCCTTGTGAAGGAGCCTAGGGCCACTAGAGCGGCATTTTTGTTGTCCCTTAAGAAGTGGGATATGAAAACACTAGTAGGGCTTTTGACGGGACACTGCCCCTTAAACTACCATATGGAAAAGATTGGGGTAGTGGTTTCGGCTGTGTGCAGCCAATGTGAGGAGGAGGAGGAAACTGCCCTGCACTTTTTATGCAGCTGCCCGGCATCCTCAGATCTCAGACGAAGACACCTTGGCAAGGTTTTCTTCAATGAAGAATCTGCACACTCTCTGCCTCTTGAGAATGTTCTCAGATTCGCTAAAGCCTGCGAACACCGTAGGCAGGAAGCCATTGAATAGGCAACTTACGGGGATAGTACAATGGGCCTAATAATGGCCTGAGTGCTCGGAGCTGCGGCTCCCCCCATTTAACTAAACTAACTAACTAACTACTAATGAACAGAAAATTTGAAACGAATTATTACTTCGCAAAGTAGTTTTCAAAAAAAAAAACAAGTCGGGAAACCGGAAGCTGGACGCTTCAAGTACGAAAGGTCTTGTGTATTTCTTAGCACGTAGCACATAATATATCCATATATTATTTGAGAGTATCCACTTTTGGGTGATATTGACATTCATAGTCTACAATTTTCAAAGAAGCAACAACTTTGACGTATTATAACTTTGTTAGTAATAGTGCGATTTCCACCAAACTTAAGATCATACTCTATATTACAGTCTACATAACTGCAAAATTTCGTGGTGCTGGGATAAAGTTAAGGGGGGTTTGCAGCCAATTACAAAAAATTCTCGTAATATACTATGGCGCAGCAGGATTCGCGGCATTCGAAATTTATTTCGAATGTTGCGGATACGACGGATAGATGGCGCACGCCTTTAGAACTCGTCACGGGAGTGGAGAGCTAGCGGTGAGAGTGTGCCGTTGGTTGGGGTCAGAAAGAACGACATGGAGACGGATCGGTCTCTTCTGCCCCCAACCTTGCGATAGACGGTTGTTCATGCGGCGCAGCGACTCATAATTTCTTTAAAACTCTTCAGTTCCAATTATCGTGAAATAGCGACTCATAATTTCTTTAAAACTCTTCAGTTCCAATTATTGTGAAATAGCGACTCATAATTTATTTAAACTCTTTCGTTCCAATTAGTGGATTTTTTTCGTACGTTGCCTAGCGGTGGAGTTTGTTCGTAGAGAGTATCGATATGTATAAATCATTCTGATCAAGCATTTACGGTCATTTTTAAGGTTTTGTGTGAAACAAAACCTTATTAGAATCGATTCGATGTCTGTCTGTCCGTCTGTCTGTCTGTCTGTCTGTCTGTCTGTCTGTCTGTCTGTCCGTCTGTCTGTCTGTCTGTCTGTCTGTCTGTCACAGCCGATTTATTCGGAAACGGCTGAACCGATTGTCACGAAAATTGGTAGGAGTATGTGATCTGCTGTTCCCTTTACATACAGCAACTGACGCCATTTTGCGTTAAGCTTAAGGGGGGACTCCCCATACATGTAAAAGGGGGGTGCAAAATTTTTTTTCATAAAATGTGGCCATGTTGGGTATCAAATGAAAGGTCTCAATTAGTACTTTTCGAAACTGATCCAATATTTGATATTGGGTGAAACATAGGGGAGTGAGGGCTCAAAATATGACCCCCAGAAAGTGTAACAGGTCTCGTTCTCAGAACCTATCCAACCGAAAAATCTGAAAAACATACCAGTAGTGCATCTCTATGAAATCTAGGCCTCAAAATATATCCGGTTCCGATATCTGTACAAATAAAGTTAATAATAGTATATTTCCACATTTTAGAAATTTACCCGGCACCCCCGTTATGTTCATCCCAGAAGTACAAAATTTGGCTTGCATATAATGAAGAACATAATGCACAATTTGGTCAAGTTTGAAGAAAATCCTACTATTATTAACAAAGTTATAGAGGGTAAAACTTTACAATTTTTTGTGAATTTCGTGCACTCTACAACCTGCACGACGTCATCATCACATATCAATTCATCCATACCACAACGAAGTAAGTTCGTATAAATTGGGTGGAAAAGAATTATTTTGTTTTAGTTCTTTAATCATTTGGATATGAATATCAATTATTCCAACGAGACATGTGTGTATGTAGGTATATAATATATGCGTGCTAATGAAGTTTGCGGTTGGAACCTAATTCAGATAGATATAAGAAGTAAATCGCAAATATGGGTACGATCAATTTATATACGTGCCCTATATGTGTACAGTATTCAAAAATAGGCAGTTTGTTTGTTTAGGGTGAGCGTAACATCTACGGCTGTAATATGTACGTATGTCTTGTAGTTTTGTAGCTGTATACGGGTAGAAAAATGTGCGTTGAAATTTCTTAGATAAGATGAACACAAAACCTTTATACCCGAAGCACGAGCTTCCGGTATTCCGACTTGTTTATTCATTGTTTTGGGAATTCTGCGCTCGATGCGAAAGTGGAATTGTTACAGTGAGGTGAAACAAAACATCTTGAAATTTGATTTTTGTATGAGCTGCCGAACGGCCAGCGAACGAATTCTAATTGATGATATTCCTTTTCCATAATAACGTTCGAGCTTAACGAGCCAGGTCGCTAGGACTAGCTGCGGAGCGAAGAATAACTAAAATACTATTATTAACTTTATATGAAGAGATATCAGTATGGAGGGTATTTCGGAGCCCAAGCACCCTATAGGGGCAGCCTCCCGATTTTTTTCAGATTTTTCGGTTAGGTAGTTTCTGAGAATGGCCTCCTTAAAGGAATGATCACTTTCAACTCCCCGCACTCCCCACCTTTCCAACAAATGTCAAAACTAAGACCGGCTTCGAAAAGTGACTATATTTGATGAAAAAAAATGTTACACCCCCCTTCTGCATGTGTGGGGAGCCCCCCTCTTAAATTCGTCGTAAAAGGATGTAACTCACTGTATGTGTGAGAGTTCACAGTTCCCACCTTCCTACTAAATTTGGTGTCAATTGCTATAACCGTCTCCGAAAAAAATGCGTGTGACGGACAGACAGATAGACAGTAAACCGATTTAATACGGTTTTGTGTTTACACAAAACCTTAAAAAGAATTTTGAAAGGAACCATTCATAACCGTAATTGATAAGTATCTCGAGAAGATTTTTGTAAGCTTGTTAAAATTATTGTGTATAATTCCAAATGAAAAAAACATGTAATCCGTCATGTAATCCATAAGAAATAATTTTGAAATATTAGGAAATAAGTGCGAAGTCCACACGTCTTGCAATCCGTCATGTAATCCATAAGAAATAATTTTGTAATATTAAGAAATAAGTTGAAAGACCACACGACTTACTCATCTGGCACAAGCAGATTCTTACCAAGGGTTCTACAACTAAGAGTAGCAGTTCAACAGTAGTTTCTATAACCGGAATAAAAATCCTACGACTCAGCAGGAAGTTTTCTCGGGTGGGACAATGTTTGAGCGATTTCCCACAAGCTATCGACCCTAAGTCCGCGTAAACATCGTCAGAAATCACCGGCAGTGATTGCTGCAAGGTCAGCGTACGTCACAGAATGCCCCTTATTATAATCAATTCGTTGTCTGTCTGTCTGTGCGTCACACGCACTTTTCTCCAAAACGGCTAAACGGATCCGAACGAAATTTGGTGGACAGATGGGAACTATAAAATCGTATGCATACAGTGAGTGACATACATTTAGTTGGAGTTTAAAGGAAGGCGGATGTAGTCGTGTGAGGTATCAAATGAAAGGTCTCGATTAGTACTTTGCGAAACGGATTTCGGTGTGACTTGAAAATTGTCCGAGTAAGGAATAAAAATGTACGCACTTAAAGTGAGACAGGACTCATTTTCGGTAACTACCCAACCCAAAAACCCGAAAAAAAATTAGGAAACTGCACTTAGCTGAAATCTAGGCCCCAAAATATGTCCCATTCCGATATCTGCCCAAATAAACTTACCAATAGTAGAATTCCAAGTTCTAGAAATTTACTGAAAAACCCCTTTAAATTCATTCTAGGATTACAAACCTGGGCAGGTTACTGCCATTGACAGAACTGAGCGATTTAAATATCTCGAGTCAACGCTATCAGCCAATGGAGAACTGTGTTATGCTCCTCACATAGGGAAACACAAAATCCTTTATACCTGAAGCGTCAAGCTTCCAGTTTCCCAACTTGTTGTTATTTAATATGCTTTGTTTCTGCTTAATGACATTTCTACGTGAAATGCATGGTTTTCGAGTTATTTGCGAAAAACCGTTGAAAAGCATGCATTTTTTCGATGAAAGAAAACGACATGCTTGAACATAAAGAAGTCGAAAATTACTACTTGTATGAACAATTTTCAATAAGCGTTTTTTGCTTAGAATGTGGTTATTTCGAAAAAAAATGTCCACCCCGGAGGAGGGAGGGGGAGTGTCACGCCTTCGCGTTCTAAAGGTTAACACTTACTTTAATTTTTTTCTAGATTTTTCAATCAAAGGGTTTTCACTAATTATGATTTACAAATCAGTTTATTAAAGATTACAATCAATTTATTCTATTAATTTTTTCACGAACAATCACTTTTGATTTAAAAGTTGACCGACTGCGCTAGTTGTGTCGTGGCCTTGGGTGGTAAAAAAAAAATTAATTGTCCAAGTTTCTTTAAATCACACAAGAAAAACAACAGTACTTTCTACTATATGAAATTTATTATTAAAAACGTTTAAAGAAAACACGGACAGAGTTTCGGCTCAAACTATCGAGAACGGACTGCGAGAAACCACATACCAGTCGCTAATTTTTTCAAAATACTGACTTACTATATGCAATTTTCTCATATAGTGGAATTTTTGGGAAGGGTCAAGTTGCAAACTGGTTACTCAGCTGCATGTGGAAAGTGTTGCATTGCATTTACAAATATCTCTTTGTATCTAGACTGATATGTCATTTGCGCGAAGCCAGTTGGGTGGTGACAAAGTCGGCACAGAGCTGCTACAGTTTTTGTGGCTTTAGAGGCTCCCGGAGGGCATACAGGCCATCTTGGGATGTGCGAATTCGGCTTGACGAAGTGTCTCGCCGAAACTCAAGTTAGGTGGCTCAACTGCAGTAGATGGTGGCAGCATTAACAGCCACCCTCTCTGAGCTGGCAGAGGCCGCCGGTGCCTTGCGTTCCGAAAACAGAACTAGATCAAGATCCACCACTTGATGACCGCCATGAGCGATCGAGTAGTAGATCGTAGCGACCTTCGGCAAGTACCAGGGCATGGTGGTACCATCGTAGGTTCGCTGAAAACAAAGAAATGTACCAGTCCCTACAATCACGCACTGAAGAAACCAGACTTTCCAGGAGATCTAACGACTGCTACCCGAAATGCACGACCACGTTGCCTCACAATCTGCGATCCCTTAAGCCGGCGCAACTACCTGGTCGATATAGCCGCTGAAGTTTCGTTTTTTCCCGTAATAATTTAATACCGTAATCGTTAAAACTCAAGGCAGCAAATTCTTCGTCGATCCGCACGTATGTCTACAGGCAGGTGGACTTGAGTTTAGGACTCCGACGAACATTTTCTTAGCACTTTATTATCACGGACATGCTTAGGCGGGGATTTCCTGTGCCACTATTGACCTCACAACTTCCCTTAGCTCATCAGGAAAAATCTCTTCCTGCTCACCCTGCACTCTTTCCATCGTTCTTGAAGACGTTGTCGGCACACATATTCATGCACTTCTTCAGAAATACCGCAAAATTACCGACCCTAGTCTCTCTGAGCCCGTTAAGAATGATTTTCAACACCACCACCACATCAACACTACTAGCTCCCCGATCTTTTCTAAGGTGCATCCAACCAACCATCCGCAGAGACTTGCAGTTACGCAGAAAGAGTTCGAAGAACTTCTTAAGCAGAGTATTCGCAGCCCTCAGACAGTAGTTGGTCTTCGCCACTTCACATGGTCCCTAAATCCAATGGCGAAAGGAGACCTTGTGGCGACTAGAGGCCTCTAAATGCTCAGACGATTCCAGACCGATACCCATTCCATTCATCCACGATTTTGCACACTCTATCGTAAACAGCCGCATTTTCTCATCCTTGGACTTAGTTAAGGCATACCATCAGAACCCAGGAGCTCTCCCGAAGACATTACGAATGACAATACGCACACCTTTTGGACTTTTCGAATTAACTAGGGTGACTACACTGTGTAACGCGGCGCAAACCTTTCAGAGATTCATCCATTCCATGCTGCGGAACCTTCACTTCTATTTCGTATATTTGAATGATGTTCTGGTCACGGTTCCGAAATTTACAGCACCTGGAGTGCATTTTTCAATGTCTTCTTCAGTCCTGTCTAGTACTTAACGTTGAGAGGTGCAAATTCCTTCACTCGCAGGTGAGATTCTTCGGCCACCTGATTACCCCTGAACCGGGCCCAGTCAAGGTGGAAGCGATTTCGAGCTTGCCGCTTTAAAAAGCTGTTAAGGATCTGAGAAGGTTTTTGGGCATGGTAAATTTTATCGTCGTTTCTTACCCAAGGCCGCCCACAATCAATCGGTCCTTAGCGCTTTCTTGTCTAGGCCAAAAACCAAAGACTCCTATCTGATTGTGTGGTTTCCAAAGGTTGTTCAGGCGTTGGAGACCACCAAGCAACATCTAGTGGATGCTACACTTCTGGCATTCCTTCAGCAAAATGCACTCCTAGTCGATACCTGAGAGATTGCCGTATGTTGTGTAAATCAAAGCTCGCAGCCGTTGGGCTTCTTCTCCCAACAGCTGAATCCCGCTCAACGGAATTACAGCACCAATAATTGTGAGTTATTAACGGCATACCTCGCAATTAAACACATCCGGTATTCTCTGGAAGGCAGGCCATTCACATTGTTCGTGGACCATAAGTCATTCACTTTTGCTTTGAACCAAAAGCCCGACAAAGCGTCCCCTCGCCAACTTCGGCATTTCACTTCACTTCCGACATTCAACACGTATCTGGAAAAAATGATTTGATTGCTGACGCGTTGTCAGGTGTTGTAGAGAGCAAGGTTCCCGTCACCGTCGTCTATTCATTCTAAGACCAGACAATGCATCGCATGCCAGAAGCGTAAGGCTACAAAGCATGTTAGGAAAGAAGTAGGAGTGTTCGCTCGGTCCACCAAGCGTTTCCACACAATCCACCTCGACATCGTTGGCCCTTTGCGGGATTCGTACGGTTTCAGGTGTTTCTTCACAATCATCGATAAGTTCACGCGGTGGCCTGAGGTAATACATCTGACAGATATTATCGCACAATCTTGTGGTGAGCCCCTCTGTCGAGAATAGATTCCAGGCTTTGATGTGCTGGTAATTATAATCCGACCAGGGAATGCAGTTTGAGTCCTCCCTTCCCTCAGATTTAGGCAAACTTCTCGGCTTTAGACGCCACTGAATAACCACCCGCAGCCCAATCGGATGCTCGAAAGGTAGCACAGCACGCAGGTTTTGCCAATCATTCTACTTGGACTCCGGACAGCTAATTGGGAAGAATCTGTTGCAAGTCCCGCGGAGCTGGTATACGGGGAGAACAGTAGACTCCCCAGCGACCCTGTTTTCGACATAAAGTCGGGACTCAACGCTCCCAGTCTGTTGCGTTTGCTCAAGTACGCAATTCCAAAGGTGAAGCCACCACCAACCACGCGAAACCCGTCGATAACTTGCTGGGCATCTCGATTCCTGCATGACCTAATTAGGACGAAAGCCCCGCGGAAGCCGCTGCAGCCACCTTATGAGGGCCCCTTCGAAGTCATCGGGAGAGGCCGGCATAGCCTCAACGTCGGAGCACGGTGAAACGGGTCCCATTGGCTTGACTAAAGCCCTTCGTCCAGCACAACCAGGAGGAGGGGCGCGCGATGAATCTGTTTTGACTTGCGGCAGCCGAGTTGAACAATAAGAGAGAAGCACTCCTCCCTGATAATTCTATATTAAAAATTGTAAATATTTTGATCAAGGAATAAAAATATTTAGTAATTGCTATAACCATTTCAAATTGTCTTAAAAAAAGCTTGGATCACTGAACTCGGATAATTCTTTGATCCAACATCTTTGGGTTTATTACACGTGGAAACGATGATCGATGCATTGGAAGGCTGGGAGAGACTTGTGCTGGCCACTGAACCATCTGTAATTCTTACTTTTTCTAATATCTTTTCACTGATCGAAGACTTACAGTTGTATCTAGCTTATCCGAAGAGCAGAGTAGAGAAAATGAAGTTGAAAAGGAAGAACCAACGGCCGAGAAACTAAAGATGCCCAAAAGAAAGGAAATCATAAAAGCATTGGAAATTTTACAGAGGTTTGCACTCTATCGAAAAATTAGATTTCGAAATTAAAAGGCGAATGTGGCCAGTGTGGTATCAAGTGGATGCAAACTTAGTATACCCCCCCCCCCTCCTTTGCACCGATCATGGAAAAATTGCGAATGGTGTCTCCATGGATGGACATATCATTCTCGCTAATGAAAACTCACTTGCAAACATTGTTCTGAATATCGAAATCCATGGGAAACGACTAAAAGACGGACCGAAACAAGGTTTCGATTGAAAGGGAGGATTTAATAATTGAAGCAGATGATCATTGTTCGCCTTTAAAGTGCCCATTCGATCCCGTGCCATCAAGGTACAAACCTGGTGACTCTGAGCATATTCGCTCCTTCTTTTGTTCATATTGTTCCGTTCTATATATTATATAACTACAGATTTCCAATATATATCCAATATGGATTGTTGTGCCAACGCTTATTATTATTATTCTCCTGTCGGTTGTGTCGGAAATCACTGGTCTGGCGGTCATCGTATCGTATACGGTTCTGATAAACTTTTGGTCGCTATACGTAGTGTAAATTTTATGTTGCCTAAAATTAATAATAGTAATTGAAACAGTCCGTGCAATTCTTTGGCTAAAAAATTATAAGTCGCCAGGAGCCGATGGAATTACAGCCGAATGGGTTAAATATGGAGGCGACCTGTTACACCAAGTGGTTCATCAACTTGTGCTTAAGGTAGCGAATCAATGCCTGACGATTGGCAATGAGGCATTATCTGTCTCATACATAAAAAGGGAGATATCACACAGTGCAGCAATTATAGAAGTATCATGTTACTGAGTATCATCTATAAGATCTTCTCCGCTATCTTGCTAGGCCGGATAGCCCCATACGCCCACAACATCATTGGTCCATACCAAAGAGGCTTCACTCCAGACAAATCAGCAACAGATCAAATTTTCTCTGTGCGGCAAGCGATGGAAAAACTGTTGGAATATGGACAACAGTTGCACCATCTATTCATCGACTTTAAAGCCGCCTATGATAGCATAGCGAAGGTAAAACTGTACACGGCCATGAGAGAATTCGGTATCCCGACGAAATTAATAAGACTGACTAGGCCGACCCTGACCAATGTACGAGGCCAGATAAAAGCAACAGGATCACTCTCAGGAACATACGACATCAACAACGGTCTACGACAAGGGGATGCCCTATCATGCGTCCTCTTTAACCTGGCCCTCAAGAAAGTGATCCGTGATGCTGAGGTAAATGCAAGAGGTACGATCCTCTTTAAGTCCACCCAACTACTGGTCTATGCTGACGATATCGACATCATGGGAAGAACCACCCGAGACGCACAAACTGCCTTCATCCAAATCGAGCAGGCAGCGCGAGATCTTGGGCTGCACATCAATGAAGGCAAGACAAAATATATGGTGGCAACGTCAGCACCGAAAACCAACCAACCAACAACATCAAACCGCACTGGTCAAACGGGAAGATAGGAGAATACAACTTTGAGACCATTGATAATTTCTCCTATCTAGGATGGAAAATTACAACCAATATCAGTTACGATGATGAAATCCGCGCACAGTTGTCAGCCAACAGAGCCTTTTCCGCGCGAAACGTCTCACCCTTGCTATACAAGACAATGATCTTGCCAGTCCTTATGTATTCCTCGGAAACTTGGGTTCTTAGCAAGAAAAATTGCAGACTCTTGGCCGCGTTCGAGAGAAGAATCCTCCCAAGAATTTTTGGCCCCCTACATGAGGATGAACGATTCCGTAGTCTACATAACGACGATACCATGACCGTCCGGTTGTGGATAAAATCCGGCTCAATAGGTTACGGTGGGCGGGTCACTTAATCCGTATGGATGAGGATGATCCAGCCGGGAAAGTCTATAAGGGCAATATCTATGGTAGAAAAAAAAGACGAGGTAGACCCTGCCTGAGATGGAGCGATGGCGTAGGCCAGGACGCCAGACAGCTTTTGGGGATATCGAATTGGTGGACCTCGGCGCAAAACCGGGATGCCTGGAGTTCCTAATTAAGGCCGGCCTGGACCGGCTACCGGTTGTTGCGCCGTTGATGATGATGATGAATTGATCAAAGACGTAAAAGTTGGATCAAGCCGGGAAAAGTGGTGTTTTTTTAGGGAACAAGTCCTAGTAGCCCAGGCAAACGGGCGTTAATTTCACTAACAGCCGGCCCTCGGTGCTAAGGAAGCGGTCCACCCGCAGACCGTGGGATATTCAGCAAGAGCGGCCATAAGCATCCGCAGGGAATCCAGGGAGTAGAATGAAAATACATTATTTCATTATTATCTCATAAGTTATAGATATAACTTGAAAAATCAAATATTACAACAAACAAGAATTAAAATACAAGCCAGGTAAAGCAAACCTGGTTGCCGATTCACTCTCAAGGCCACTCCAAGCGTAAATCTCAACTCCTAAATCTCAAAACACAGAAATAAATTCCATGAGCACAGCGATGAGAGCTTTGCACAGAATTTAATTCCCTTTGTGGAAACTGCTGTTAATGTTTTTAGGAATCTACTCATTTTGAAACTAGGTGATGAAAACATCTATCAAATTTTGAAACCTTTCGAGAACTACACGAGCCTGAAAGAGATATAACCAGCATTTGTAGAAGATACTTAAACCCTAATATAGTAAATGGACTGCTTACAGACGAACCAACAATGGGTCTTATTCAAGAGATTACCCACACCACTTTAAGGATTACAAGGTTGGTTTTACCCAAAAGATGCTCAAAGACGTAACGAATGAAACAGAACAGGAAGAAAGAATCATTCGTACAGATGAGAGCGAACTCGAAATCGCTCGCATAACCAATATAGAAAAACTTAGACTAAAAAAGACTAAAGAAAAAAACAGCCATAACAAAAACAAAGAGCCGATAAAAGACTACGAGACAGGACAAGTAGTATTTGTAAAACAGAATAAACGTATCGAATTAAAACTAAATCCAAGATATCGATAATAAGTAGCGCGAAAACACAGAAACACAACAATTTTCACGGAATCCGGAAAGATAGTACACAAAGATAAAATTCTAAATTAATTTATTTTTCAGACTCATTTACCATGTCACTGACACAAGTATGCAAATACAGACTATACCAATTCCCAAGTAATATCTTTTTACCTAGGACTGGTGAAAATAAGGAACGGAACTTTTAAAATAATACACATAAGATACGGACACGGACATCCAGCCTATCCTTAACCTTTCTATAATTCAGCACCATCCTCTTTTCCGATACTTGACGGTCGAGCAGTAAATTGAGAAGTTCAATTTAAAATCAAACTGATTAAAGGAGAACTGAAGAATATTAATTATGCAATACATTCGGCAAAAATGGATACCATCAACTCTATGATACTAAAAAAATTAAATTAGCAACTGATACCTTAAATAAAGAAATGTTACCATTTGTAACAATCGAAGAGGCATTAGACCTAGCATATATTAAGGTAATCACAAACGATGTATCAATTCTTTATATAATCCATATTCCTATCACACAGAAGGAAACATATGAAACATTGCTTGTTAAACCAATCAGGAAAAAAGAATGTAATAAACAAAATTGTATTCAATAAAATTCTGAAGAATGGAGAAAAAACCGAATCAAGAAAGATTGTAAAATTTTAATAATCTGTCTATTTGTAAGGAATCAGATGTTATAGATGTAAGTAACACTAATTGTATTCCCAAACGATTATGATTGATGTCCAAGTCTACGTTTCTCGGGAAGCGTCAACAGTTCATATCCTTCCCGCTATATTGCAACCAACACCGGAAGGGATATTACAGCGGTAGCATCTTTTGCTTGAAATGCTGAAAGAGATCCAGAGATAAGACATCAACACCACGGACAGGATCCAGATGCTGAAAACTGAAAATAACATCCACCAGACTGCTTCATATGGCCTAATCGCCCTCCTAATGGCGTAATGGTATAATTGATACTGATATACCAATAACTGATAAACCCTAAAAACCCAAAGATAAAATGTTACCGTTCATGAGTTTAATATATATGAAAATAATGACACGTGTATGATGTCTTAGATTAACCTTTTATAACTATGTTAACAGAAGCTGAGTTGCCTTTTCAGAATTATGTTAGATATTATCATTTATTCTGATACGGGTAAATTTCTAAAATATGGTAATATTTTTTACATTATTATTATATATTATTTTAGCAGATATCGGAATAGTATGCATTTTGGGGTTTACATTTCAGATTTTTGAGTTGGATAAGTTCTGAGAACGAAAGGGACTCATTTCCCTCATTACTCAGTATCAAAGATGGTGCACTTTCATTTGATACCAGACATGACCACACTCAGTGGGAAAAAGTTGTACACTCCCTTTCATACTTTCAGCCGTTTCTGAGTAAATCGAGTGTGACAGACAGACATTGAACCAATTTAAAAAGGGCTTCGTTTTATACAAAAGCTTAAAAAGAGCAATTTCAACATCAAATACAGCCTTGCGTACAAAAACAACCGAATACATTTTTTATTTTTATTTCATCATGACCGATTCGAAATTATTATATGGGAGAAAGCAGCAAGATTCATATCTAGAAAGAATCCAAAGCGAATTACGCTTCTATTGAATACATATCCAGTCTATAAGGAATTGGTAATTTACCTTCAGTAGACCAATATTCAACAGTGGTGTCTCTCAGCTTGCCAGAGGATTGATTACAATTTACCGACTATCATCCGAAACATTAACCGACATAACAATCGATATTGCATAACATTTCTTTGTTTATTCCAGATTACTTAATAATGTCGAAATACTATAGAAAACTTATTTGCTATCCTGAATAAATAGATTATGGCGCATGAAATCTATCTTGAATTGATGTCTCTACCGCAGCATAGAATCTTTTTCATTCCTATTATATTTTGCTAATCACTACCATCCATCATTTATCGCTAACACATCGAATTCCCGGTATTCTAATCAGATAAAAATAAAAATATGTTAAATAATTCATCTCGGTATTCTCAGTAATTTGATATAGAAGGAACTATACTGTCGCGATACTGTCCCAAAAAAAAAAACCATGCATAAAGCCCACGATATTTTTTCAATTCAAACTGGTTTATTGACGTTTCACTTATACTGTACACTTTAAAGTTAGGCATAGGTGCTAGACAGAATGTAAATCGAGGATATTATTTTATGTGCATTACTGGTATTCTATAATTACAATTATCAAGTGCAACTTTATTGTTTCTTGCAAACATATTGTAAGCTTGTTTTCACATTCAAACGCAATTGTGTATGTAATAAATTTGATTTGGTAATGTTTTCTCTACTTTGATCTTGTAATATATACGCGTTACTGTTCAATTCAAAACGAAATAAAAAATCTCTTTAGAATATATATATATATATATTGAAACATGAGTAGAAATTAATATATTTTCGACGGATACTTGTTTTTATTTGCTTTATTATAGCTACTTCGACACACTTTAGTCTGTTTCGCACTCTACAAAATCCCCATTTTTATCACTAGAAAAATAATTTATTAATATTTTCATAATAATAAAACAGTTTCTATTTAAATTTTTACGAAGAACTTCACATTTGACTACATTCTGATATAAGGTTGCAAATATATGGATGTGAATTTAACATTAAAATGAGCCTACGATCTTTTTATATTAACACACGCACACAATCTGCGTTCTGTGTCATAATATAATTAAAGTGTATATCTCAAGCTTGTGCTGTAAGTAAATTATATTACTAATTCATATTTAACTCAATAACTTAATAAGTTGCCGAAATATTTCGATTTGCCGTTGTTGTACTATCCATGCTCGCCATAATTGACGTTAACAAATCAGGTGAAGGTGGATCTGACGTATTGCAATTTGTATTTGGGCCAGGCAGTAATCGACTATCTTTGCTTGCGTTCCGCTGATATGATCCTATATGCACCAACGAGGATTGTTCTTGACTCGTGGTGCTTATTGCTAAAGAATCGGCGTTGGAATCCAATGATTGACGGTGATTGTTTTCAAATCGAGAATATACTTCCATTGATTGGGTTATTTGATTCGAAGAGCTCATTGGGTCATTTATCGCAGGAGGAGGTAGCGGAAAATGTGGTGGTGTTGTCGAAAGTGGTGATGATAATGTATTTTCTACATCCAATGTTAAAATCCCACAAAGTGGAAGCGAGGTTTGTAGTGGTGTTGTTATATTCAGAGATGACTCTTGTCTATACACTTTATTTTCCAGTATAGGGATTAAATTGCTTGATGAATTTGATTCAGTTAATAGATTTGTAGGCATTCGTGGTAATGGTTCAGGCAATCTGTAGGAAATTTGTTCATTGAACTTAATTCTTTCTTTGGAATATTCAGCCTTCAATTTTCCTGGAGACTGCGACACAGCTTTACTACAACCAGGAGCAGTATGTTCAAGTACAGACGAGGTGGATTTGCGGTGTTTCGACTGAGACTTACTACGATGATCACTGATTCTTATTTTTTGTTTATCAATATGGCTATGATGACCTGACGATGTTCTTCTCTCACCGTGGGAAGAACTGTGACTTCTACTACTTTTGTGAATTTTGTGCTCGGGAACCAATTTTCTCATATCAATAATCGCCTCATCGACCATTTTTTTCTTTTGTAGCTCATGTGCGGTCGACTTTTGTCTACTTTTTCCACAGTCAATGGCCGCTTTCTTACTGTTCTTTATATTGTCTGACGCTTTGTTTGTTTCTTTTACAAATTCACCTGTTTTCCGATTAGTTTTTGTTTCTGTTTGTTTAGGCATATCTTCAGCTCCACTTTCGCTAGATCGCCGTTTCTCGAGTTCTTTCTTATCTTTTCTTAGCTTGCCGTCATGTGACCGTTTATGGGGTGTATTAGATTTTTTATCTTCTAAAATGATGGGATGAGGTAAAATAGTTTGTTTTTCTTTATAATGTGGTGGTTCTGCTAATACAGGGTTGTTTTTTTCGTTGATTACTTCTTGCCCTGGATAATATTCTCGCAATCGAAGATGCCATGCTGAAAACATCCAAAATTTATGCAAATACATAATGTGTTTTTCGTTTCCCAGTTATAAAATTTACCTATGCTTGTGACAGCAGTTACTGTACGAAACTGATGAATAATGTTTCTAGGGAGAAAATAAATATCGTTGTCGTAAAGCTGTATTCTTGCGTAACGTATACCTTCACGACGTAATTGATTCAATTTCGCATCTTCAATCCATTGAACGCACTGGGAAATGGGTGGCTCATGAAGGTCTAACTGTAATATTTCCACAAGATAAGCGAAATCCTGTGCAGAAAATGCTACAACATCCTTTGTCACTCGATTTTGCGTATATTTGTTTCCACAGTGAACTGCTTTGAGTACACCTGCAAAATTAAACAAAAATTAAAAATCGAATTTTCTTACTATTGATTCAAACTTTTCGAATATAATTTCAAGCTATTTTTGGTAGAGTAAATGAATACTTGATAATGTAAACTGGGGTGCAATTGGCAAGTTGGCATATGGCCATCAGTTCCACCATCTTTTCATCGATTTTAAGGTCGTCACTGACAGCATAGGAGGGGTAAAACTGTACACGGCCATGAGAGAATTCGCTATCCCGACGAAATTAATAAGACTGATTAGGCTGACCGTGACCGATGTGTGAGGCCATATAAAAGCAGCAGGATCACTTTCAAGACCATTCAACTTCAACAATGGTCTAAGACAAGAGGATCCCCTATCATCCGTCCTCTTCAACTTGGCCCTAGAGAAAGTGATTCACGATATAGACGTAAATGCAAGAGGCACCATCCTCTTCAAGTCCACCCAACTACTGGCCTCCGCTGACGATATTGACATTATGGGAAGAACACCCCGAGATGTACAGTCTACATCGAGTAGGCGACGCAACATCCGAGCTGTACATTAATGAAGGCAAGACGAAGTACATGGTGGAAACGTGAGCGCTAAAAGAAATAACGAACAACATCGAATCGCATTCGTGAAACGAAAACAATGAAGATAGGAGACTACAACATGGAGACCGTTGAAAATTTCTCTTATCTAATGTCGAAAATCACAACCGATAACAGTTATGATGCTGAAATCCGCGCACAGTTGTTGGCTGCCAATGGAGCCTATTTCAGGTTACAAAAACTGTTTCGCTCGAAACGTCTCACCCTAGGGTCAAAGCTCTTACTGCACAATACTATGATCTTGCCAGTCCTCATGTATTCCTCGGAGAGCTAGATTCTTAGCAAGAAAAATTGCGAACTCTTGGTCCGCCTACATGAGGATGGACGATTCCGTAGCCTACATAACGACGAAATCTATGAGCGATACCATGACCGTCAGGTTGTGAATAAAATCCGGCTCAACGGGTTGCGGTGTGCGGGTCATCTAATTCATATGAATGAGGATGATTCAGCTTCCAGAGATATGGAATTGGTGGACCTCGGCGCAAAACGGGGATGTCTGGAGTTCCTTATTAAGGGAGGCCTAGACCGAATACCGATTGTTGCGCCGTTGATGATGATCTTTGAGCGAGCTATTTGCGGGAGGAACACATGCAAATTGTGAACGATCTGAAAAGAATCGGCCATGACTATGAAAAACAATTTTTTAACAGCTACTAAAAAATTGCTTCTCAAAGTCAGTCTCAATCAAAGGTCGAATTGAAAACTAAAGAAAAGACATCGGCGTTTTGCACTAGTTTTAAAAATAGTTGGTGATTTTAAATAAAATAGTTGCATTAAAATAATAAGATGCTGGAACTATGCCCATCCTCCTAAAAATTATATCTTCCAAAAATATAATGTGTGCGAGTTTCTTCTCAATTGCGCTTGTCTTAGTTAGCCTCTCGTACTTTGCCTTTGCGGCAGCCGCTACGTGTCGTGGTGCTAACAAGAGAAGCAGCAACTATCAACAGCGTCGCCATCGAATGCCAGCCGACATTCTAAGAGAAAAAGCAACCTGTTTGGGCAGTGATGGAAATCATCGAAGACCTGGAATGTTTCCATTTATACATAGCGAATATAAGTTAGTATAGTGTATATATAAGTTCAATATATTCGATATTCAATTCACTGTGGTACTGACATTTCAAATCTTAGCAAGTAATAATTTGATCCGAAGGAAGCAAATTTGACTTAATATAACTGTGCTAGCAATAGTAAAATTTCCACCAAACTTCCTAGTATGATGCTTCAGATTAAAACCTATTGTAAAATTTTACGGATCCAGGATTAAGTCAATGGGGATGATCGAAGTAAATTTTCAAAAAATATTTAATTCAAAATGTACTTATTTGTTTCTCAGAAATCCTTTTCGCCGCTTTCAAAGTAATCATCTTCGGACACAATACACTTTCACCAACCAAACAAGAATAAAAGTCGCCTTCAGGATCTTTCAGAGCGCGTGTTCACCTTGTATTTCTTCTATGGTCCCAAAGCAATTTTCGCGCAGTGCTCTTCTGAGTTTCGAGAACAACCAAAATTTGGTAGTTGTTGTGTGTGTCTGCCCACAATTCACACCCGAATAGCTTCATACAAATGAATCATATCACTCAAATAATAATCCTTCTTGACCATTTGACCATATGGAAGGAATTCTGAATTGAGAACAAACCGATAATCAAAGAAAACTGTCAACATGACCTTAATTTTTGATTTACTTTAGCGAGATCTTTTCGGTTTGGTTTCACCTTTTGCACGATATTCACTGGATTGTTCGCTGGTTTCCGGGACGTAAGCATAAATCCTACTCTTATTTCCAATGATAATTAGTCAGCAAGCACTTTTTACAGATCTTCGAAGCTCTCTTCGAAGAAATTAAGTTATGTGATATTAGCCGAGATTTTACACGTTTCCTGTCCAAAATATCTTTCAAAATGATATTGACAAAACCTTTCGAAATATCAACAGCATTAGCAAGGTGTCTAGCAGTCATTACACGACCGTCCAGAGCAAGTCCTCCCTTTCCACACAATCCATCTCGATTTAATTATAATACAGAGGAAGGCTTCCAAACTCCGTCATGCTATTAACATAGTATGCTGGTCCCAAGCCGAGGTAAAGGAGGATGATTTGAGGCAACGTACTCTGTACTATCCTCAGTAAAACAAAAATAAAATGCTGAGATCAGGGAAAGAGATAAATAGAGTATAGTTGGAGTTATTCTACTATTCTAAATCCTACCTGATCACTCTTGATGACAGGCCCCGCGACAGGTCGACCAAGAAAATGCATAGAATGTCGTTACAAACATGATGATCGGATTAAGTCACAGGCCTCGGAGAAATGCTAGGGCGTCCACCTCAGTCGACGCGGCAGGACGGGCCCCGGTCCTGTCGAGAAATGGGCAAGGGTTCTTGACGCATGGACGGCGTCAGGACGTAAGCAAGTTAGTCCACACACAACGAACAAAACAAATACGTGTCTGCACGCTAAATGTTGGTACCCTAACTGGAAAGACGGAGGAACTCGCAAGAACCCTTCGGAAAAGGTGCATTGACATCTGCGCTCTGCAAGAAACCCGATGGTCTGGTTCCAAAAGCTGCGACATTGAACGCAAACGCGGTAAAAATGGCTATAAACTTCTCCATTTTGGTAACCCACACACTCAATATGGTGTTGGCATTGCCATCTCAGAGGGTTTCCGTGATGCCATTAAAGAAGTCGAACGATTTGATGATCGGCTGATGAAGCTCACCATTATATCAGCTGATCGCACTATTCACTTCTTCACCGCGTATGCACCACAGACAGGCCGACCTGATGCCGAGAAAGATGCCTTCTGGCAACTTCTCGATGAAAAGACTTGCCACGTGCCTGCTGACGATTACATAATCATTGCCGGCGACCTTAATGGTCATGTGGGTGAAAAGGCAGACGGTAACAGGTGCCATGGGGGAAAGGGGTTCGGAGCGCGCAATGAAGGTGGGGAGCGTATAATAGATTTTGCGGACACCCATGACCCTGTACTAATGAATACATGGTTCATCAAACGATTGTCTCATCTTCCCACATTTTATAGTGGGAGCAATAAAACGCAAATCGACTATATTCTCATAAGACGCCAACATTTTACCACTGTCACTGATTGCAAAGTCGTTCCCTATGAGACCATCGCACCTCAACATCGGCCGTTGATTGCTGTCCTGCGAATTAAGCCACCGATAAAACGGCGTGAGGAACGCACTGGCTCGCCGCGCATTAAATGGTGGCGATTTGGTGAGAAGAAAGAAGAAACGGTCTCACTCATACGATTGCCAACCATTACGAATGTGGAAGAATCATGGAACCAAATGAAAGACACGACCCACAAAGCGGCCTCTGCAACCTTCGGGGTCACCAAGCCGGGTAAGTACATCAACCGAGATACTTGGCTTTGGAATGATGATGTTGAAATGAAGGTCCGTGAAAAGAAACGTCTCTACCACAAATTTCTCGACGATAAAACGCCTGCTAATTGGCAAATTTATAAGAACGCCAACCGGGAAGCAAAGAAAGCGGTCGCTGTCACCCGAGCGAACCATTTCAAAAATCTTTACGATAAACTGGACACTCGGGATGGCGAGAGAGATCTGCATCGACTTGCTAAAAGCCGTGATGAACGCACACAGGATATCGAACACTTCTGTTGTGTTAATGACAAGAACGGTACTTTGCTTACCAACCGTCGAGCCGAAACGGATAGATGGCGAGAATACTTCGAGCAGATTTCAACTGAACAATTTGCTCATCCTTCACTTCCACAATCATTGCCGATATTTGGAGCAGTTCCACCAGTCAGCGCAACCGAAGTCGAGGAGGCAATAAAACAAATGAAATCGGGAAAAGCAACAGGACCTGATGACATTGCATCTGAGCTTTGGAAAGCGAAGAGCTGGGACCCAACACTGTGGCTCAGTGAATTCTTTAACCGGGTTATTCAGGAAGGAAGAACACCATCTGACTGGCAAGAAAGTACCACTGTTCCAATATGGAAAAAGAAAGGTAGCCCAGCAGAATGTTCAAATTACCGTCCGATCTGATTACTTTCCCATACCATGAAGATTTTTGAACGCATTCTTGACAACCGTATTCGCGAAATCGTTGAAATAACCGTGAATCAAGCCGGATTTGTCAAGAACTGCGGAACTACTGACGCAATACACGCTGCGCGGTTACTCATGGAGAAACACTGTGAGAAGGATCGCCCTCTTTACATTGCCTTTCTGGATCTAGAGAAAGCGTTTGACCGTGTACCACACGAACTCATCTGGTATGCTTTACGACAACACTTCGTGCCAGAAGAACTCGTGCGCTGGGTTCAATTGCTCTACCACGAACCGAAAAGTAAAGTTCGAAGTATGGCGGGTGTATCAAAACCGCTTCGTGTCTCTGTTGGAGTTCATCATGGAAGTGCCCTCTCCCCACTCCTCTTTGTCCTTGTTATGGACACCGTCACACGGGATATCCAACGTCCGGCGCCCTACACACTGCTTTATGCAGATGATGTTTTCCTAGCATCTGATAGCAAAAATGATCTCGAGCAACTTGTTCAAAAATGGAATGATCGCCTCATGCAACATGGTCTCAGATTGAATTTAAACAAAATTGAATTTTTGACGACCGATACCCATGAAACAGGCACAATCACTGTCAGCGGCAGTGATCTGCCTAGAACTGAGCGATTTAAATACCTCGGGTCAACGCTATCAGCTAATGGAGAAATTGCTTCACGCATTAACGCAACCTGGATGAAGTGGCGTTCCACAACTGGTGTCCTTTGTGATCGACGTATCAACGAACGTCTCAAATCTAAAATTTACCGCAATGTTGTCCGTCCAGTCGCTCTCTATGGTTCTGAGTGTTGGCCGACCATAAAAGACAATGAACGACGTCTTGCGGTAATGGAGACGAAGATGCTACGTTGGACTAGTGGCGTCACACTAGAAATGAGGATCACATCCGAAATGAGGATATCCGCGATCGTTATGGGGTTGCACCGATCGTGGAAAAGTTGCGAGAGAGGCGTCTTCGATGATATGGTCACGCAATTCGTGCAAATGAGAATTCACTTGCAAAGATTGGTCTGAACATCGAAGTCGATGGTAAACGACCAAACGGCCGACCTAAGCAACGGTGGCTTGATACGCTGGATGGGGATTTGAAAGCCTCGAGATTGCACCCAGATCAGGCATTCGATAGAGCCAAATGGCGAAGCCTATCATGACGAGCCGACCCCGCTTGTGAACGGGACAAAGGCTGAAGAAAAAGAAGAAGACAGAGGAAGGCTTCCATGAAAGTTTGGAGTCTTTGTTGGTAATAAAACTTAAGAGAAATCCAATCTAAAACGCAGTAGAAATGATCTTGGATGCACAAGTTAAAAACAAGTTGGGAAACCAGAAGCTGAACGCTACAGGTATGAACGGTTTTGTATATCTCTTATATAAGAATATTTGAACTGGCGTTTGCCCCTAGCTCGTAATGTTTATGAACATGCATTCAGTTTGCCACAATATTCACCTTAGTATGATATTGACATCCAAAACCTTGAAATACAATATATTTGCAAAAAAGAGACCACTTTGACCTATTATTCCTTTCTTAGTAAAACCACAATTTCCACCAAAATTGGTAGTATCATGTTCTGTAGTATAGCCTATATTACGGCACAATGATTCTAGGATACATTTAAAGGGGTTCTAAGTCAATTTCTAAACAAAAATACCGGAAGCTCGGGCTTCGAATATAAAGGTGTTGTGTTCATCGTATGTAAGAAGCTTCTCAACGCATATTTTTCTATCCGTATATAGCTACAGATCCAAGATAATCCTTCATAATTTTCCAAACTGCAAGACATACGTACATATTACAGACATAGATATTATCCTCACCCTAAACAAACTGCCTATTTCCGAATACTGTATATATATACACGTCTATAAATTGATCGTACCGATATTTCATGCGCAAAAGCATACATATGTATATATATATAGTTAAAAAAAAGCCCACGGACCCTCTTCCCGCCCAACCGGACCGAGGGGCGACCAACCTAAGGATGGGCTGAAGGCAACATCCAAAGGCCCGCATCACAGCGATGATGCGTTTTAACGCAAAGTTTGTGCGACCATGCGAAAATGTATTGCTACATCCCGATTGTCGCAAACATTTAAGCCAATAACGCGGTGGTTCTACACTACAGAGACATGGATCTTATATCGAAGACAGTGCGGATCAAGACTGAAACCCATTAGGTCAGATTGTTACCGGACAGGACTCTTCGGACTATAGCACAGGTTGCAAGGATAACCGCTTTTTGCATCTCCATGTATAGTTCAGCCCTAAGATCGAGCATTTTCAGCGCTTTATGTAAGTTCTGCGGGACTAATCCCGTCGCTGAAATTACCACTGGGATCACTTCGATCTTTATCTCCAAGTCTGCCTCATATCGTCCGCCAAAGGACCGTAGTTTCGGATTTTTTCGTACTGTTTTTCAACAGTGTTCCAATTCAACGGTACGGCTACATCGATTATGAAACACGCTCGTTCTTCCTTGAGAAGCAGAACTAGATCGGGTCTATTGAGATTAACGCTGTGGTCGGTGACAATAATGTGATCCCACAGTAGTTTGGCCCAATTATTTTCCACGATTCTCTACGGAGTATACTTATAATAAGGATGGTAGGCTATACTTCAACGTAAGGTTTTGATGGACAATCTTGCAGTCGGACTTATGACGATTGGTATACTCATTATTGCTTAATATCCTGCACGCAGATGGATGGTCTCCTCTTCACAGTTGCATAACCTACAACTGGAGTTGTTGACTGAGAAGTCGTGAAGAATGTCCCGTTTATAATTTTTTGTTGGGAGCGAAGCATCCTGAATTGAAATAAGGAATTCTACGGTCTCATAGAAAAGAACACCCTTAGTCAACCGTTTGTTGGAGGCTTCGATGTCAATGCCAGGCAGCAACACATTTTTAAGGTTTTGTGTGAAACAAAACCTTATTAGAATCGATTCGATGTCTGTCTGTCCGTCTGTCTGTCTGTCTGTCTGTCTGTCTGTCCGTCTGTCTGTCTGTCACAGCCGATTTATTCGGAAACGGCTAAACCGATTGTCACACAAATTGGTAGGAGTATGTGATCTGCCGTTCCCTTTACATGCAGCAACTGACGCCATTTTGTGTTAAGTTTAAGGGGGGCTCCCCATACATGTGAAAGGAGGGTGCAAATTTTTTTTTCATATAATGTAGCCATGTGGGGTATCAAATGAAAGGTCTCAATTAGTACTTTTTGAAACTGGTTCCATATTTGACATTGGGTGAAACATAGGGGAGTGAGGGCTCAAAATATGACCCCCAAAAAGTGTAACAAGTCTCGTTCTCAGAACCTATCCAACCGAAAAATCTGAAAAAAATCTCAGTAGTGCATCTCTACGAAATCTAGGCCTCAAAATACATCCGGTTCCGATATCTGGACTAATAAAGTTAGTAATAGTATATTTCCACATTTTAGAAATTTACCCGGCACCCCTCTTATGTTCATCCCAGAAGTACAAAATTTGGCATGCGTATAATGAAGAACATAATGCACAAGTTTGAAGAAAATCCAACTATTATTAACAAAGTTATAGGGGGTAAAACTTTACAATTTTTTGTGAATTTCATGCACTCTACAACCTGCATGACGTCATCAATACATAACAATTCGTCAATACCACAACGAAGTAAGTTCGTATGAATTGGGTGGAAAAGAATTATTTGGTTTTAGTTCTTTAATCATTTGTATATGAATATCAATTATTCCGAGACATGTGTGTGTATAGGTATATAGTATATGCGTGCTAATGAACTTTGCGGGTAGAGTCTAATTCAGATAGATATATTATTATTTTGTTAAGGGAAAGTCGCACCGCGTCCTTGAAGAACTATTGTGCCCCTTTTACTGGTTATAGTGTACCTGTTGATCATAGTATCTCAAGCAGGCCAGTAACCGTTAGGAACTTTAGTATGTTCCCCACTTCCAGAAGTTTCAGCTTTGCATCTGGTATTAAGTGTTCTCCCAGATGTATCAGATAGATATAAGAAGTAAATCGGAAATATGGGTACGATCAATTTATATACGTGCCTATATGTGTACAGTGTTCGAAAATAGGCAGTTTGTTTGTTTAGGGTGAGCGTAACATCTACGGCTGTAATATGTATGTATGTCTCGTAGTTTTGTAGCTGTATACGGGTAGAAAAATGTGCATTGAAATTTCTTAGATAAGATGAACACAAAACCTTTATACCCGAAGCACGAGCTTCCGGTATTCCGACTTGTTTATATGACTTCAGTGAATGGGTTTCTCCTTCTACATGCCGACCTTCCGATGGACTGAAGTAACATTCGACATGGGATCCCATTCTCTGGTTCTCAAGTTCAAAGGAGAATGCACTTAATTGTAGTGCAATGTTTTTGAATCAAGTAGGGGGTACTTGGGGGGCTTTCACCCTGATGGCGTGGGATAATAATCCTCAATTTTTCGGTAGCTATATTCTGCATGTTGTTGTTTGCAAGAACTACCCTTACCCGTCCATTAACAGATTCTAAATCCGTACTACTCCACTGTATCACACCGAAAGTATATGGAAGCACGGGAATGCCGAAGGTGTTGATTGCCATGATTTTGTTTTTCCCGTACAGCTCAGTTTTAAAGACAAGATTCAAACGCCGCTCAAATTCCCCCAGCACTTGCCGAGGTATTTATACACGTCGTCCGAATCCATACCCTCAATTCGGATGTTATTCTGGCTGTATCCTTCGTTGCCGGTGTGTTTTCCCCGAACGATTGTTTTTACACATTTTTCCAAACCCAACTGCATGCCGATATCCCTGCTGAACTGGATGGTGATGTCCAGCAAGGAGCGAAGTTGGTTCTCGTTTTAGGCATACAATTTGATGTCGTCAATGTACATTAAATGGCTTAATGTACATTTCGACAATATGCCATGCTTGACTTGGAACCCGTATTTGCTTTCATGCAAAAGATGGGATAGTGGATTCAAAGCCAAAGAAAACCACAGTGGGCTTAGAAAGTCGCCTCCGAAAATGCCACGCCTGATTGGTATCTCTCCTGATGTTTGTGAGGATACCGATAGCTTCGTGCTCCAATTCTTCATTACCGTTCTCAGAAGAAGAACGACATTCGGGTTGATTTTATACAAGCGTAACACTTGTAGTAACCACGAATGTGATATGGAGTCAAAGGCTGATTTATAATCGATGTAGGCTGTCGAGATATTTCGTTTCTGATGGACAGTCTGCTTTACAGCTACCGTATCCATTATAAGCTGTTCTTTACAGCCTCGGGAGCCTTTTGCGCATCCGTTTTGCTCCTCAGCTATCAATTTATGAAGATGTTTTGAGATGTTCGCGCACAGAACTGAAGTGAAGACCTTGTAGATGGTAGGAAGACAAGTAATTGGTCGACATTTTGAAGGGCAAGAGACACCCTGTTCCTTGGGGATGAGGAAAGTTATCCCCTTGGTGAAAAATGGTGGAACTAAATCAGGATCGGCAATCATCTGATTAAATTGATTTGCCAATATCCTGTGAGTGCTCTTGAACCGCTTCAGCCAGAAGTTGTGAATCTTGTCAACTCCTGGCGCCTTCCAGTTACCTGTCTTGTCAAGGGCTGCTTGAACGTCGACTTGAGTTACGTCAGGCATGGTCATTTCGGAGAGGGCCCCGCATGAACGCATAAGGTGTGGGAGCCACGGTGCTTCTAAATTGCAACGGCTGGATTCGCTCCAAATACTTCTCCAGAAGTCTTCTGCCTGATCCAGATCGAGGTTGCTTTCCCGACTTGAGTTGGTGAGATTTTTGTAGAATCCCCGTTGGTTCTGGAAGAACAAGGTGTTGTCTGTCCTTCGCTGAAAACTTTTTTGATACCTACGGATGCGATTGGAGCATACCGCAAGTTTCTGCTTCAGCACCTCGAGGATTTCTTCGATTGGCATATCACTGGACAGATGGTAGTTTCCAATGATGTTCGCAATGCATCTGTGCACTCTTGGTGATAGATTTCCAAGGAGTGCTTGCGTCGCACGACCAATCTCCTTTCTCAATTTTTCGACTCTTTTGTTGAGTCGAAATACCCAGAACGGTAAAGTCCCTCTGCGCATACCTCTGTTATGCGCTCTAAGATGTTGATTATGGAGACGAATAACCGTGGCAGCTGCAACGTAGATCAGGCTGTGAACCTCTGTAGCAGTAATCTCGCTAGCCAAACGATCAGCCAAAATTCTGTCAACGGCAGCAATGATGTTAGTAGTTGCCGAAGTAAACTTCAGTTTTGGGATCTGTGGCCTAGCGACTGGGAAAATCTCAGCATATTCTGTGAATGCGACCTGGAATGCGGTCATAGCCTCATTATAAATTGGGTCGACATTCCCAGTTACTAAGCTTCTCCTGACTACTGGATTCATGGAGTGCCTTACAGGTGGAGTACTTGAGTTACTCCTTTGACTAGTCCGGTAATTTGATGACTCCAGCCCGAGCTCAAGTGAAACCTCTTGGAAGATTTGTTGCCTAGTTGGTAAGCCAACTCGGTTGTTATTCACTATCACCCGGTACTGGTTGACGACGTTCTGTTCCGGAACATGACTTAGCTCCGGAAATCGGGTTATGAACGCGTCATGTAGTCGATGTCTGTACCCTGATGGATTCCGTTCCAAATCCGTGACACGGTAATAGGCGCGGACGATAAATTCGTTAAGTTGGTTCGTCCACACCATACGACGCCTAGGTCTCCCGTCCCTGGTGGTTGACGGCATAACCGCCAAAACATCCAAGGGCGAAGAGCCGCTCTGATGTTGGTGAACGACCCTTAACCGTGTTGGGTACTGTCTTCGTGTCCCTGGGGTACCATTTAAAGAATTTAAACAAAAGTCCCCAATTTTATTCCCACGAGTAATGGGGAACCAGTCAGCCCTGCAACAGAGCCCCAATGTTGCAATGCCCCATGGTTACCGCCAAAGGTAGGGAAGGTATTTGGAGGGGAGCCGCTGAAATACAGTGTAACGTCACTGCAATTCATCCGATAGGCGCGTCGATCCCTTCACCCCGGATTACGGATTTGTTAAGGAGGTTTACTCCACCTGAACGGGAAGAATCGGTAAAGGAGGACGAACACAAAGGGAAACGTTCTGCTTGTCCGCGGCTACTTATTTACAAGATTAACTTGCGATATTCGTAGCTGACCCGGTGGGTCATGTCATTATCCGCAACCCATGACACGCGCCTGGTCGCATGCAGCTCTGCGTTTGCAACTCAGGTGGGGATAAACCTGGTACGCCAGGTATATATATATATATATATACGTAATATTAAATACGGCTGGTTTAATGTACAAATATACCCGCAAACTTCATTACCACGCATATATTATACAGAGTGCGTACGGTATTTGAGGACATGCATATATGTCGCTATAATTTCCCGAAACCATTATTTTTCTTTTCGCTCTTTTTTAGACAAGACATGGAGGACCACAACTTAACTCAAGAAATGAAGAAACATGCGGTTATCGTCGCTATATGTGCAAATTACAAATCTCTAATTTTCTTAAATGCCCCCGTTCATTCGTTCATAAGGTTCACCGCGAGTTGGAAGCATCAGGCGGCAATACAGAATCTGTTGCAAAACGCAACAAACACGTGTGACGTTGTGACACTTTCCCATCTCCAGAATTTATTCAAAAAGTGCAAATGATCGTTGACGAGGACCCTTCAAAATCAATGAGGGCCCTTGCGAGGGAGCTTAATGTTTCTGACCGTCTTATCCGTCGACTTTTCCAAGAAGATCTCCGGTATAAATCCTACGTTTAGCGCAGACGAGAGTTTATGTCAAAGCAAACACGGGAACAGCGAGTTATCCGATGAAAACGCCTTCTAAACAAAATTGAACACCCTGAAGCGGCTGAGATATTACGGTTTTTTCCTGATAAAAGAAATGTTGATCAAGAGCAAAAGGCCAACCGCAGAAATGGCAGATCGCTCTGTTACGATCCTACAGAGGTTCCTGTTTTCATCCACACGAAGTTTCCAGCTACTGTTATAGTTTTGGGTGTTGTGAGCAATAAAGGACATGTCATGCCACCTCACTTTTTCACTTAAGAACTTCAAGTGAATTCTACTGCATACATCAAGGTTCTAGAGACAGTAGTGAAACCCTGGATTGATAGTGTTTGCGGTGACAGCCCATACATCTTTCCACAAGACTCTGCTCCAAACTTATGGCCGCCTAGCTACCCAGACCTTAGTCCTCTGGATTGCAATGTATGGGGCGTAGTTGAGTGTGAAACCAGCAAACATCCTCATAACTCTATTTCTTCTCTGAAGGCTGCAATTAATACCGTTATGGTCAATATGAACAAGGAGCATTTGATTCGGGCATGCAATCGTTTTCGGACCCGGATCGAGGAGGTTATTGCAGCTAACGGAAATTTTATTGAATGAGTTTATTGATATATAATAAGTTAATGTTGTGTAAAAAATCGACAAGTTTCATTCATTCATTCATTTTCAAACTAAAAGCTTATTAGTTTTACTCTCAAGTTGTCCTCAAATACCGTACGTACCCTGTATACCTACATACACACATGTCTGTTTGGAGTAATAGATATTCATATCCAAATGACTAAAAACTAAAAATAATTCTTTGCGACCCCATTCATAAGAACTCATTTCGTTGTGGTATTGACGAATTGATATGTAATGATGACATCATGCAGGTTTTAGAGTGCACGAAATTCACAAAAAATGGAAAAGTTTCACCCCCTATAACTTTGTTGATAATAGTTTGATTCTCTTCAAACTTGACCAAATTATGCATTATGTTATCCCTTATACCCATGCCAATTTTGTACTTCTGGAATGGACATCAGGGCGGTTGCCGGGTAAATTTCTAAAATGTGGAAATATACTATTATTAACTTTATTCGTGCAGATATCGGAACCGTATGTATTTTGAGGCCTAGATTTCGTAAAGATGCACTACTGTGATTTTTTTCAGATTTTTCGGTTGGATAGGTTCTGAGAACGAGATCTGTTACACTTTTTGATGGTCATATTTTGAGCGCTCACTCCTCTATATCGCACCCGATACCAAATATGTTTCGAAAAGTAGTAATTGAGCCCATTTTATGAAAAAAAAAATGTTGCACCCTCCATTCACATGTACGGGGATTGCCCCCTTAAACGTAACACAAAATGGCGCCACTTGCTGCATGTAAAGGGAATAACAGATCATACGCTCCTACCAATTTTTGGTGACAATTGGTCTAGCCGTTTCCGAACAGATCGGATGTGACAGACAGACAAATAGACCTGTGAGGAGTGGTCAGATCTCCCATCAGGCGCGACCCCAGCTGGCGAATTGGGGCATACCTATTGATGTGTAAATATGTGCTCATGCACTTTTCTTTTCTGACTGTGCATGGGCTAGTGTTGGCTCATCTCTGATGCGTGGACCAAAATGGCTATGGGAAGGATACCCAGAACATACAACCACCATGGAAGATGAGAAAAGGAGGGAACTTACGGTGCAGGGGCTCGGAACCCCAGTACCGGCGGCTTTTGGGAGTCAGCGAACGAACTCCTGGTCGTTGATATCACTCGACCGCAGTGCCTCGATGGTGGAAATCTTGGCCAACTTGGTATATAATGTTACAAGTGGTTTGGATGTGGGGAAGGAGGTGTTCAAGCGAAGTACGACCTAACCGAAAACACCAATAGCAAGACCAAACAAAGATGAACTGAAGGCAGATCGTTGGACGACAAAAACCGTGATAACATCCACCGTATATGTTCAAGATGTGCGACAGCAGGAGGTGCTCCAGGAACAAGAAAGGGATCCATGAAGGATAAAGTACAGGCAAGATCGATAAACGCCAGAAATGAAGCAGCATATAAAAGGAACAGAGTTCCGATCCGGAGGAATTACCCTTCACCCAGCTTGGGGCAAAAATAGTTGAGCTGTCCGAGTTCATCAAGGACAAGCACAATGTGCACCAAGCCATAAAGAATATGGTGAGGGCTATTAGAATCCTCTATAGTAGACCACAGATGGAGGAAAAGAATACTAAGGATACGCCGAACCACGCTGCACAAACAGTGTCACAAGCGACCCAAGTGACACCTAACCGTACTACCAACAAATAACGGCGAAATAAACGAGTACGTGACAAAACCGGCAGGCGCCTAAGAGAAAACAAGTCGGAATACCGGAAGCTCGCGCTTCGGGTATAAAGGTTTTGTGTTCATCTTATGTAAGAGACGCACATTTTTCTGTCCGTATATAGCTACAAATCCAACATAATCCTTCATATTTTTCCAAACTACGAGACATACGTATATATTAGAGCCATAGATATCACGACCACCCTAAACAAACAAACTGCCTATTACCTACTGTACACATATATGCACGTATCTAAATTTATCGTACCCATATTTCCGATTTACGTCTTATATCTATCTGAATTAGGCACTAGCCGCAAAGTTCATTAGCACGCATATATTATATACCTACATATACACATGTCTGGTTGACAAATAACTAAAAAACTAAAACAAAATAATTGTCTGCGACCCAATTCATAAGAATTCATTTCGTTGTGGTATTGACGAATTGATATGTGATGATGACGTCATGCGGGTTGTAGAGTGCACGAAATTCACAAAAAATTGTAAAGTTTCACCCCCAATAACTTTGTTAATAATAGTTGGATTTTCTTCAAACTTGACCAAACTGTGCATTATATTCTTCGTTACACTCATGCCAAATTTTGTATTTCTGGGATGAACATGAGGGGGGGTGCCGGGTAAATTTCTAAAATGTGGAAATATACTATTATTAACTTTATTTGTGCAGATATCGGAACCGGATATATTTTGAGGCCTAGATTTCGTAGAGATGCACCACTGTGATTTTTTCCAGATTTTTCGGTTGGATAGGTTCTGAGAACGAGACCTGTTACACTTTTTGTGAGTCATATTTTTAACCCTTACTCCCCTATGTTTCATCTAATATCAAATATTGAACCAGATTCGAAAAGTACTAATTGAGACCTTTCATTTGATACCCTACATGGCTACATTCTGTGAAAAAAAAATTTGCACCCTCCATTCACATGTACGGAGAGCCCCCCTTAAACTTAACGCAAGATGGCGCCACTTACTGCATGTAAAGGGATCACCAGATTACATACTCTCACCAATTTTCGTGACAATCGGTCTAGCCGTTTCCGAATAAATCGGGTGTGACAGACAGACAGACAGACAGACAGACAGACAGACAGACAGACAGACAGACAGACAGACAGACAGACGGACAGACGGACAGACAGACACCGTCACCATTCTAATAAGGTTTTGTTTCACACAAAACCTTAAAAAGGCGGGCAGGAAGCTCTGAAAACCAGCACCAATAGCTCTGAAGGAGGAAAGTGTACAGCGAATGTAGGAAAGTCGACCAGCATTGCGAAGCCCAAAACGAACGAAAACGATGGATGGACTAAAGTTACCAGCAAAAAAAACGAAAGGAAAGCAAAAGTGCGAACCCGTCCAGATGCGATTGTTATCTCCAGTAAGGGCAATCTGTTTTACGCGGAGATACTCAGAAAGGTCAAAACAGATCCCGACCTAAAAGATCTGAGCGGAAATGTGAACAGAATCCAAAGAACCCAGAAAGGGGATTTCATGTTAGAGCTGAAAAGATCCAGCATGGACAAAACTGATGACTTTCGCACTCAAGTGAAAAACTCACTTGGGGAGAAGGCTGCAGTACGTGCTCAAAAACATGAAACAATAAGTTGGAAGAACTTGCCGAGGAGTCTGTTCTAACTTTACGAAGAGCCTACGGTACTCAAACGGCCACAATACGAGTACCAGCGGAGGCAGCACAGAAGTTGTTGGCGGCCGCAAAAGTTCGGATTGGAAAGGTTGTTTGCCGTTTAAGAGAACAAACTTCACTAAAGAGGCGCTTTAAATGCCTCACGGTTGGCACTTCGCCAAGGCATGTATTAGCAGCATTGATGGATCCGATCGATGTAGAAGGTGTGGGAAGAAAGGCCATATTGCCAGAAAGTGCAATAAGGACCCCAAATGCCTATTGTGCGAAGTAAAAGGGGGTCAGGATAACCAGCATATTGCTGGAAGTAGTAAATGTCCGGAATTTAGGATTTCGACTTACTGTGTTGTTGCCGTGCGTGAAATGTATCAAGTCAATTTCGTCTCCCTGCGAATTGCTTTGTTGTTGCCGTGCGTGAAATGTATCAAGTCAACCCCATATTTCTTCGAATTCACTGATCGCGACTGAGTTCCTTTCTCGTAATCATAAATAACAATTTGTTATTTTCACTGCATGAAATCAAATGTTCACCATTTAACGAAAAGTCGAACGTAAAAAAAACTTTATGTTATTTCATATTTTAAAATATCATGCTAACAAAAACTTCACAAAGCAATTGTCACTAAATTCCTTTTTTTAATTCAACTATTATTTCACTAAATCACGGCGTGTTCCGCCACGGAGAACACCGTCACTGTCAATCGAATTAACAACATTCGAAATAAATCGACCCTGCTGCGCCACATCACTCCGCTAACAGATGAAGCCTAGGGGTTTCAGCGATTGAACTCGGAACTGCGTTCTCCATCATACGGCGAAGCGAACGCGACGTTAATTTGGGACGCAAACGGGCTTCAGTCTGGATAAGGAGATAGCCTCTTTCTGTCCCCCGATCTCGAGCTGGAAGAAATGCTCTCTCCGCTCGAGAACACGATACGGGCCTTCGTATAGAGGCTGCAGTGGCTTCCGGACAGCATCCGTTCTGACCAGACGACGAGATTGTCTTTCTGCAGGCGCAGCAATCCCGAATCTGTGAGACCCGATCTCTTGTCGAAGACCGGATCACTTGGGAGTCTTGAGTTCTCTCCATATACCAGCTGGCAGCAAACTCCTCTCGGCGGGTTGTTCGTAGGCCGAGTAGGACCAGAGGGAAGACCTGAGTCCAGGACGGATCATCGCGAGTCATAATGGCGGCTTTCATCGTCCGGTGCCAACGTTCTAGCATCCCATTGGATTGCGGGTGGTAAGCCGTAGTTTGCTGACGTTTGAATCCCAGGAGTTTGGCTAACTCCGAGAAAAGGGTGGATTCAAATTGCATTCCCTGTTCAGTGATGATCACTCTCGACAGAGGGCTTTGGCATAAGATTGCGCCGGAATGTCCTTCAAAGGAATTGCCTCAGGTCACAGCGTAAACCTGTCGATGATTGTAAGGCAATACCTGTAACCGTGCGAGTCCCGCAAAGGGTCTACAATGTCGAGGTGTATGGTATGGAACCGCTTGGTAGTGCGGGGAAATGAGCACTTTTGGCATGGGATGCACTCTATATAGTATTTCTCGTCCTGATGCCTGGACGCGCTAAGTCGTGAACCGCGTGGAACATTTCCTTGTGGAAGGTGGCCGGGGTCCCTTTTCCGAGTATTCGCAGCAGGCTGCCAGACTTGATTCACCTTTTGATGAAGAGCAGCACCTACTGCGATATCAGAGGCATCAATAAAAACGGCTAGGAGTGCATTTTGTCGAGGAAATGCCAAGGGTGTTTATCAGGCCACATAATCTCTCGTGTGTGTTTTGTTTTGGGGCCAGACAAGTACGCGTTCAAAACGGATTGGTGTTGGGCGGCCTTTGGCAGGAAACGACAATAGAAGTTTAGCATGCCCAAGAACCTCCGTAAATCCTTCACGGTTTTCGGACGCGGGAAGCCTGAGATCCCTTGCACCTTGTTTGGGTGAGGCTGTATTCCGTCCGGGGAAATGAAGTGGCCGAGGAATGTCACCTGTGACTGGAGGAACTTGCATTTTTCAACGTTTAGGACTAAACCGGCCTCAAGGAGACGTTGAAAAATGCACTCAAGATGAGCTAAGTGCTCAGACTCTGAGGAAGAAACGACCAAAACATCATCCAAATATACGAAACAGAAGTCGAGGTTTCGCAGGACCGAGTGGATGAACCTTTGAAAGGTTTGCGCCACATTGCACAATCCAAAAGTCATCCGTGTGAACTCGAAGAGTCCAAAGGGTGGGCATATTGCCGTCTTTGGAATGCCTTCTGGAGCTACAGGGATTTGGTGATAGGCCTTAGTTAAATCCAAGGTCGAAAAGATGCGGCAGTTTGGAGATGATGCGCAAAATCGTGGATGGCTGAACTTATGGAGGAGTGCCCGAACACGAGAGTTGGTAATGTCCTTTAAAAGTACAGAAAGATTGTTACTTAGCTGGGATGCCATTTGGCCCGACGGATTAAGGTTTTATCGTAGGATCTATAAGAGACTTGTTTTGTAAGTCTACCAGCAACCCATAGTGACACAAGAAGTCTGCGCCTAGTATGGGGAAGCTCACATCCGCCAGGATGAATCGCCACGAAAACGCCGTACGCCAGCCAAGACTCACGTCCACTTGCCTATACCCGTATGTGTAAATTCGGGAGGAATTTGCTGCAGCCAGTTTTAACGATTAAGGAAATAGTCGATGGTGTCGGGGTACGGGAAGAACCGAAATCTCCGCACCAGTATCTACAAGATAACTGCGCTTGCTGAGAGGGTTATAAATTATTAGGCGACGTGGCGCTGCGTCCTGGGTGGTCGTCACCAGGCCCCCCCGCGGACCTAGTTTTTTGAGGTAGGCGCGAATTTACACGGGATCGTACATTTGGTGGCTTTGTGGCCAAATCTGCGATGGTACCAACAAATACTTCGGTCCGTAGATTGTCCTGACGACCTGCTACCCGATCGCTGAGCGTCCAGCGTCGCCCTCATTTCAGCCAGACTGGCCACTAGCGCGACTATTTCACGCTACAGCTCGCCAACTTCGTCAGAAGGCTGCTGAACGGCCGCTATTGTTGGACGCACGTGCACTTCGTGCACCTTATCGGCCGCAGCCGCCAGCGCCTCCAAAGAACCGGAGACGCACGCGAGGACCGCCTGAGTGGGGAGGGAGTCGTTGCAGCCAGAGTGATTTTAACAAGTTATCGTCGATCCTGCTCCCACCCAATTGCCTCATTTCGCGAAGGAATTGGCTGGGAGTTCGATCGCCCAACGACAAACCTGCCAGCAAGTGATGCAGCTTAGCTGACTCACTTACCGACAGGCGTTTGATTAACTCGGTCTTCAGCAGTGTGTAGGAGGCCGATTTCACAATGTCGGCTACCAGGAGGATGGACTCCTCATCCAGACCTGGTTAAATTTGGTTGCGTCCGCGTTATTCCGGACATGTGGAACTGCGCCTCCAAATGGACGAACCACAGTTCTGGATTCCGTCGCCAAAATGGAGGGACCCGAACAGCGAGGGCGGTCACCTGAGGGTCCGATGGGCCTGCCGCGTCTTGATTGCCGAACGACATAACTAAAGCTAAGTTAACGACGCGAGTGTGGTCGAAGACGCGGCTGATTACGACAGGCCGTACCCACAAATGCCCGCACAAGCGAAACGCAGATATCAACAACGCACCCCGAAGCGGATATGTAGACCATAATAAAAAGAAACTCGCCACAAGAGCGAAACTAAACCGATGAATCTCTAAAAGCGGTGGTTGAAAATTATTTGTATATAAAAAAAAATAAAGAAGTAACACTAATAACTAGTATAATAATAATAACTCCGCCGAAGCCGGTCCCAAGCCTGGTTGCGAAAGGAGGAGGGATGAATAGCTTCAGTCTGAATGGCTGTACGCCACCGCAGCGTCTCAGGGGGTAGGTGAGGAAAGTGCAGGAGCTTTGCAGTCTTGCAGATTACTCACTGAGGAAGCTATAAAATGCAAATCCATATATGACAAGGAAAAGAAATTTAAGGGCCGGTACGGATAACCGGCGGAAGTCGTCAGACTTGGTGACTGTGTTGGGCTCCCGTAATGGACAGCACAGCGTCGAAACCGCTGGTTGTGGGGCGGTTCGACGTCTTGGCGCCACGACGACCAGGAGCACAGCTTCGCCTGCTGCAGCTGTTTCACCACAATCTGTGGCGACCACTTCAGCAGGTTCGCGTAGGCAGCAGATGAAGTCGACTGAAGAAATGAACCTCTCCATCATCCGCTCCTACTACGAAATAACGGCGGGGGGAGATTCGTCGAGCGTTTGCCGCAACTCGCGTGCGTGACTGTGCAGCGAGTCGGAGACCAGTACCGCTTTATTACTCGCAGCGATACAATCCCGGCCACCATCAGGGAGCGTGTTCCACTTGAGGTCATCGGGGAAACTGGTGACCGAGAGTCGATGGGGGTACAAGCGGCGGCATCAACAACAACACACCGCACTGCAGGCAACAGTTTCAGTACTCGCCGAAGCACTCTTCTCCACCCTCCTTTTTTCAGATCAGCACTGGCAATGCCAGTAGACGGGTGAGAAATGAAGTGCAGAGGGTTTACCGGAACTGTGTCATTCCCAGTAAGACACCCCTAATTGAAATTCTGGACACACTAAAGCAGAAACTTTCTGTCAAATGCAGTCGGTTACGATGGTATGGCGAAAGTCATTCCAGCAGAGCTTTGCAGATCTCTCAACGAATCCCAACAGAGTGTCCAGACAGTGCAGTTTTCGGTGACGGAAGCGAAAGAATATTGGGGTGGACTTTCTGGTTTCCCGCTCAGCATGCTGAGTGCATCACCCCGCCATGCCAATACACCTGGCATGAATTTTGCGGAAGTTACCGAAGAGGAAGTTCGACGAGCCATAAACAGCTGGAAGAACTAGAGGGGACCAGGTCTGGATCGGGTGCAGAATTTCTGGTATAAGAAACTTACCAGCGTACACAGGCGGTTGGCACGCAGTATAAATGAGGTCATGAGTCGGCCGGAGGAATTTCCACCTTTCCTCACTGCGGGGATTACCTACCTTATCCCTAAGAAGAACACGGTGCAGGACCCCGAAGACACAAGACGTGATTACTTGGTTACCAACCCTCTACAAATTCATCACGTCCATTATTGGTGGAAGGATCAGCAGAAGGGCTGCCGAGTTGGGTCAAGGGGTTGCAAAGAGCAACTCATTATCGACTCGGTAGTTGTAGGACAAGCAACTAGAGGCCAAAGAAACCCCTTTAGTTGCTATGTCGATTATGCCAAGGCTTTTGATAGCGTTCCGCATACCTGGCTAAGCGACATCCTACGTCTGTATCGCATTGATCCGAAACTAATAAAGTTTTTGGTGACAGTCATGGAAAGGTGGCATACCACCTTATCAGTCCGTACATCTGAGGGTGGTAATACCTCACAGCCCATCCGTATACGGAGAGGCATCTTCCAGGGGGACACATTGACCCCCTTTGGTTTTGTATGACACTGAACCCCCTTTCATGGTTACTGAATGATGCTAGAGGGCATGGTCTTGCAATAAAGCATGGCCTACGTGCTAAGTGCGAACTGACACACTTGATGTACTTAGATGACATCAAGCTGTATGCTGGGAGAGAACCATCTTAGAAGTCTGTTGCGAATAATAGAAATGTTCAGCCGTGATATTCGGATGGAGTTTGGATTAGACGAGTGTCGAATCCAAGCCATTCGCCAAGGTCATTACGAGCCACATGCCGGACATAGCATTGGTGACCTCCACATCGAAGCTATGGTCGAGACATTCTTCTACAAGTACCTAGGAATTCTGCAAGGAACCCATGCTCGAGTCGGTGATCTGAGGGATGCTCTGCTTTTCGAATTTCTGCGACGTGTGAAGCTGGTGCTAAAATCGCATCTCTCGGGGAAGAATAAAATAAGCGCGTTGAATGTGTTCGCATCCCTTCACTGGTTTATGCATTCGGAATATTGCCGTGGACGAAGACCGATCTGGAAAACGTCCAGCGGCGGATACGGACAACTATGTCCAAATTCCGAATGCATCACATAAAGTCTGCCGTGGAGCGGATTAACCTGTCTCGTGACATCGGGGGTAGGGGCGTGGTTGATGTGGCGGCACAACATCATCGCCAAGTCGATTCGCTGCCCGCTTATTTTTACAGCAAAGAGCAGGCGAGTCCCTTGCATGCGGTTGTCTGTAAGGCAGACTGTGGGCTGACTCCACTTAACTTGAAGGAACGATCTTTCAATCCTGTGAGTGGGGTGAAGTCGGACCAACAGATGGCTGTGTTGGGGAGCCCTTTGCTGAGACGGAGGGGTTCATGTGTGCCATTCAGGAGTTTATAAAAAGCTCATCATGAAAGAACGGGTGGAGAACGACCAGTGCAGAATGTGTGGTCCAGCGTTAGAGACGTTGGACCATCTCATTTCTGGCTGTACTGTTATGGCACCAGTGCAATACATTACCAGGCATGATGCTGTATGTAAGGTATATCAAAATCTTGCATACAAGCATGGACTGATCACGGGAACATGTTCGGTTTACCGATATGAGCCGCAAACAGTACTTGATAGTTCTGCTTACAGTATGTATTGGGACCGGTAAGTTCTGACTGATCGCCATACTGCACAAAACAAGCCTGACGTACTGTTAGTTGACAAGACGGGTCGCTCCGCGTATATTATCCCCCATAATAGCAACATTGAACGGAAATATATGGAGAAGAAGATGAACTATGAGCCATTGGCTCGGGAAATCAGAGAAATTTGGCGTTTCGAGCGGATGGTTGTAGTTCCCATAATATTGTCAGCTACAGGTCGGCTACATGTCCTAGGACTATCGCACAGGCTGGTTCAAACATACACCATTCTGCATAGGTGGTTGATGTTGCGGGGAGTTCTCGACGGATTATCCCATTAACCTGCTAGTAGCGTCCCTTTTGTTTTTAAGTAGGTAGGATCGTCCGAGCCTAAATGCTTGGCACTTAGTGCTAGTATTAGGTAAAATCCAACATCTGCCGAGATTGTGGTAACTCGGAAATAAGTAAGTAATACTATAAGTTAAAAACTTCAATTTTTCCTTCGATGAATCCTTGCGGCGACGCCGTCGAAGTCAGCTGGTTGTTGAGTTTGTCTCGTCGAACTGGCTGCAGTCGATTTGCTGTGAAATTATATGATGCCGACGACCGGACAGTCGCTCCTAGCTCGTGTTCTCATCGCCGCTGACGACACAAGATTTGAAGCACAAATTGGGTGAAAATATCCAAATATCACCTGGTGTGTCTACAAAAATTGCAGACAGACCAGCGTGCAAGGCCATTAGGTAGGGCCTTGAATTCGAGGAAGGGTAAGGAAAATGTCCGCCGGGGGCACTTTGACAGCTCGGGCCGTGGTTGCAGCTTTTCCTTGGTCCAATCGAGCGAGTTCTTCGGGGTCACTAATTTCGACTTACTGCGAATTACTGTGTTGTTGCCGTGCGTGAAATGTATCAAGTCAATTTCGTCTCCCTGCGAACTGCTATGTTGTTACCGTGCGTGAAATGTATCAAGTCAACCCCGTATTTCTTCGAATTTACTGATCGCGACTGAGTTCCTTTCTCGCAATCATAAATAACAATTTGTCATTTCCCTTTTCTTACTTAATTCACAAATCAATTGTCACTAAATTCATTTATTTAATTCTATTACTTTTTACTAAATCACGGCCTGCTCCGCCACGAAGAATACCGGTGCTGGCTACTGTCAATCGAATTAAATTCGAAATAAATTTCGAATGTTGTTAAGCCCGCTGCGCGACAAGGTCAAATAAACTTGAATCATTGCAAGGTCGCTCAAGATTCACTTGAGCAAACCACGTTCGAATCTGAAATGGAAATTGCTATCATAAGTGAACCGTACAGAAACCGTCACGGGGCATATAGGTCACAGGTTCGACTAGTGGAGCGGCGATATGGGCTTGTGGTCGACTGGCCATACAATGTACTGCAAGTTATGTAGCCAGTGGTTTTATGTGGGCGAAAATAAGTGGTGTATATATATACAGCTGCTAGACCCCACCAAGTTTGAGACTGTCTGAATTCGAGGAAATGCTTAATAATCTTGTTCTCAATGCAAGGGGACGAAGTCCAAAGGTGATTTCAATGCTTGGGACCTAGAGTGGGGTAGCAGAGAATCAAATGCTAGGGGGCGCAGTTTATTAGAAGCTTTCGCACAGATGGAAATAATTTTGGCTAACGAAGGTGCTGTGAACACCTTTCAGAAAGGGGGGTCAGGCTCGGTTGTAGACCTGACCTTTGTCAGCCCTACGCTGGCGCGTGGTATGTCCTGGTGCGTTACACCCACAGCGATCACCAGACAATCTTCTTTGAGACATGCGTCGAACCACAGGGTAAAGAGTTATTATGCCCGAAACCGAAAAAGATTCCAGGCTGGTCTGCAAAATCTTTGGATGAACAGATATTTATAGAGGTGTGATTAGATCAACCTGATAAAGCAGGCGCCTCTATGGAAAGAGCCGTCCATCTGGCCCAATGCATCGCCAGGGTATGTGACGCGTCCATGGCTAGGAGGTGCTCATTCCCCAGTAGAAGACCAAATTACTGGTGAAATGATGAACTGACCAGCCTTCGATCAGCCTGCCACCGAGCCAGAAGAGCGGCTCAGAGGGCGGTAGGTAGAGTCGATCAGGGTCAGAAAGAGTGCACCTATAAGGCAGCCCGCAAAACCCTCAAGCTCGCCATCCACCAAAGCAAGAGGAAATGTTTTAGGGAGCTCTGCTCAGAAGCGGACGTAAACCCGTGGGAGAGAATCGTGATGGGACGATTCAGAATTCCGTTCATCTCCGCAGATCACGTGTCGCATCCTCTTTCTGAAAATCATTCAGGGGTTATTCCCCCAGCAAGAGGACAGCACCGACACCGACACACCAGAGACGAGCTGCTGGAGGTGGTGATAGACAGGAAGCTCAGCTATAAGCAACAGGTACAATATGTTTGCAATAAATGATCCACTGCTAGTATGGCCCTGGCGAGGATGATGCCGAACGTGGGAGGGCCACGGTATACCTCTAGGTTGCTTATAGCCAGGCTGGTGACCTCAATCATGCTCTATCCGACCCCAGTTTGAAGGGAGGCGATGTGGATATCAGTTAACACTAACAAACTGAGTGCAGTCTACAGGAGGACAGCCCTGAGTGTATGCTCTGCCTTCAGGACTGTCTCAGATGATGCACCATTCTTCGTCTCTGGAATGATGCCGATTGACATCTTGGCAGATGAGATTGCGAATATATATAATGCGAAGTTAATCTCTCCCTTACCGCAGACGGCAAGAGCTGTGGGAACGCTCGGGAAAGGGTCGGTGGACTTACAGGCTCATTGCTGCCATCAAGGAGTGGTTGCAGAGACGACACGGTGAGATTAATTATAATCTGGAGAATATCGCCAATACCTGCACGGGTTTAGATTGGAGACCTCATCCGACTGTCCAAATTGTGATGGAGTCCCAGAGGACCCAGAGCATGTATTCTACCACTGTCCGAGATTTGTGGCAGAAAGGAGGAATCTAGAGGAGACTGGTATCAGAAAACCTGGGGCCGAAAATGGTAGCACACCAAGAGAATTGGGATACGGCCAACTCCATGACCGCATCCATCAGAAGCAAACTGCGAAAGGCAGAGGAGAAAAGCGCGGTCATGTGCGCGGATAGAAGAAAGGTGACTAAACCAGAGTGAGCTGACTCCGCCCCGTGATGTAATACCTTATGGTGGTTCCGCGGGGCAGGGAGGGAGTCGGGGGTGGTTTTTGGTGGGTACAAATCTCACATGCTGGTGTGTCCAGACCAATGACTTTTGAAAATTTCCACCTCTTAAAAAAAAAACAGACAGACAGGTTGATACAGGAGTTATTTTTATAGGTTCGATCTAGATGAATCGCCCGAGTCCTACGTGTGAAGGTACAGCCGAAAATGCAGAACACGTTTTCTTCGCCTGCCCCAGATTTCAAAGCTCAAGGAGAAAGCTTGAAACAGAGCTAAATATCCATTTAACGGTTGAAAATCTGGTAAGGTCAATGCTGCAATCAATTACAACATGGGACGCAGTGGTTGCAATGATAAAACGAATCCACCAGCAGCTAAAAGCAGCAGAAGTACAGCGGAGACATAGAAGGGAAGCTACTGCAATTAACGCCACACAAAGCGGTAGCAGCTCGTTTAGAGTGAACAGCTAAGAACTGAACAGCCCCACGAAGCAATACCAGAACGGTGGTTCCGCGGGGAGAGTGTGGAGAAAATATGGGAGGATTTAGTCGGTAAGAGCCCGGCATGCGTGTCCTAGATTCCAGATGCGTATCCATGATGGATTTCCTCCACCCAAAAAAAAAAAAAAAAAGACAAACAAGAGATTTTGTTTCACACAAAACCTTTAAAATATTATAAATATAAATGCAGTAACATATTGTTATTCATTATCATCATCAACGGCGTAAAACCGATATCCAGTCTAGGCCTCCCTTAATAAGGAACTCCAGACACCCCCGTTTTGCGCCGAGGTCCACCAATTCCATATCCCTAAAAGCTGTCTGGCGTCCTGACCTACGCCATCGCTCCATCTCAGGCAGAGTTTGCCTCGTCTTCTTTTTCTACCATATATTTTGCCTTATAGACTTTCCGGGTTGGATCATCCTCATCCATATGAATGAGGTGACCTGGCCACCGCAACCTGCTGAGCCGGATCTTATCCACAACCAAACGGTCTTGGTATCGCTCATAGGTTTCATTGTTATGTAGGCTACGGAATCGTCCATCCTCATGTAGGGGACCAAAAATTCTTCGGAGGATTTTTCTTCAACAACCGTGCGCGTATTATCGGTTGGATGAAGGTATGAAAGTAGACTGTACTAGTTGGTTGAACTTGAGGAGGATGGTGCCTCTCGCATTTACGTTTGCATCGCGAATCACTTTCTCCAGGGCCTGATTGAAGAGGACGCATAGTAGAGCACCCCCTTGTCTTACACCGTTGTTGAGGTTGAATGGTCTTGAGAGTGATGCGGCTGCTTTTATCTGGCCTCGTACATTGGTCAGCCTAGTCAGTCTTATTAATTCGTCGGGATACCGAATTCCCTCACAGCCGTGTACGACTTTAGCCTGGCTATCCTGTCATTGGCGACCTTGAAGTCGATGAAAAGATGGTGCAACTGATGACCATATTCCAACAGTTTTTCCATCGCTTGCTGCACAGAGAAAATCTGATCTGTCGCTGATTTCCTTGAGTGAAGCCTCTTTGGTATGGGCCAATGATGTTCTGGGCGTATGGGGCTATCCGTCCTAGCAAAATTGCGGAGAATATCTTATAGATGGTGCTCAGCAACGAGATACCTCTACAATTGCTGCACTGTGTAATATCCCCCCTTTTTATGTATGCGACAGATAATGCCTCATTACCACAAGGCAGGCCGAAACAACGGTGTCCTGATACGCTGGATGGGGATTTAAAAGCCTCGAGATTGCACCCAGATCAGGTATTCGATAGAGCCAAATGGCGAAACTGATCACGTCGAGCCGACTGAAGAAACAGAAGAATTCGTCAGGCATTGATTCGCTGCCCCACATCTTGAGCATCAGTTGATGAACGGCTTGGTGTAGTTGGTTGCCTCCATTTTTAACCAGTTCGACTGTTATTCCACCAGCTCCTGGCGATTTATGAATTTTAAACGGACTGTTTCTTCCATGCTTGGTGGTGGCAACATTTGTCTGTCGTCTTCAGTTGGCGGACCTCCAACTCGCCGATATTTTGGTAGTTGAGCAGTCCATCAAAATACTCAACCTATCGCTCCAATATGCCCATTCTGTCGGAAATCAGATTTTTCTGTTTGTTTCGGCAGGATGAACATCGATCTGTGTAAGGCTTCATCCTGCTGACTTGTTGGTGAAACTTTCCCGCTTGTTGCGGTTGTTCACTGTACTTTTCGAGTTCACAGATCTGTTGATTCTCCCAAGCTTCCTTTTTCCGTCTGTGAAGTTGCTTCTCCGCTTGACGGAATTCGTGATAAATTTCCGCGCGTGCCCGCATTCTTTGAGGTATGGTATGGTATGCAGCATTCTTCTGTTTCGTTGCTAGCGTACATTCATCGCCGAACCAGCCGTTCCGACTTTTCTTGCGGCTGGGGCCATTTATTTTGGTGGCCCTATCAATGATAACGCCCTTCAGGTGGTTGTGAAGATCATTTGTTGATGCTTTATCTCTAGGACATCTGTTAGCGGCGGTTATTACGGAATCCATTTCCCCCTTATAGGTGTTTCGGAGGGCTTTGTTGTGGATGACTTCAGTATTAACTCTTACCTGATTGTCAGAGGAGATTGTAGGCGGTATTGTAATTAACTTTATTTAAACTGATATCAATATGGAGAGTATTTTGATGCTTAAATAGTATGTGCATGGTTATAATAACGGGTCCTCGATATAATGGACTCCTTTCTTACCCCCGTATTCGCTCCTTTTGCATCGAATATCAAAACTGATGCCAATATTCAGAAATACTCATCGAGGCATTTCGTTTGAAACCCTAGTTGATTGCATTCGATGAAAAAAATTGTCATGCCCTGTGAGTTGGGATTTAAGGGGAAATCCCTGTAAAAACTATTTTTTTTTTAATTTTTCGTCTTTTCCTTTAAAAATTCATTTGCCATGTATTTTCAGTATTAGGAGCTTTATAGGAAGCCTAAAAAAATCCTGTATAGTTATCCAAATCTACCGAAGTAGACAAGCGCGTGCTTAGCCCAACAACTATTACTACAATTTGCTATTTAATTTTTTAATAATAGGGGCCACATGTGACGATTATATGACATGTGTGTAGAGGAAATTTAAGCATAAATCACTATAAACTCTACTTTTCACGAATGAAAACTTTAAACGCGTTTTCCCGCGCCATGCAATGTAATTAAAAAAATAATGAAGCAATCGACTTCAAATTTGGCATAACTATTCCTTGACTCATTGGCCTCTGCATGAACCTAAAGATTGGCGATCAAGCTGTTATAATAAATAATGTTTTCAACATGTTGCTTATGCGAACAACAGCGTTTTCTTCTTTTTTTTTGGACTCTAAATTTTATTTTTCATTTTTTTTTTTGCTAAATTTAGATTCATGCAAAGCAGAATAACATATTTTAAAGAAAAAAAGTTTACACATTGATTACAGATCCTAACAAGGAACTGGGTCCGCAACCCAAGGAGTCAACTTTAATGGGCTGTAGCCACTTTTTTTTACCCACAATTTGTCTGAATACCTTTCAATGTCAATAATATCATGCAATTTTCCGAATCACAATAAATGCTTCTAATTGTTCATAAAAAAAAACATATTGAAAAGCCATCATTTATAGGGATTTCCCTCCTTAAGAATGCACTCAAAGTCTTCTCACTTGTCGTAAGAGGCGACTAAAATGGATAGAAATTTGTTGGCTAGCAGCCTGCAAATTTTGAAATTTTACTGCTACCGAAAGCAGGGACTGACCTCACGGCAACGACCTTTGGCTGTCGAAAACGAACAATGATTGATTTCTGGAAAATGCACACGCTCCTCGATAACGGTGGCGAGAGTCCTCAGAATGTTCGCTTTGTCCAACTTGAACGGAAATTCCAGCGATATAAGCTGGACATTGTGGGCTTAAGCGAAGTAAGATGATGGAACTGTCAGGAGTATTCCTCTCCTTCCTGCGGCAATGAGCTTTTGTACTCTGGAAAGCCAAGTGGTAGTAGACACGAATCCGATGTCGGGATGCTTCTGACTTCTACCGCAAGGCGCGCTCTTTTGACCTGGGAGCCGGTGACGTTCTTCATGCTGCCTTTTCCGGAGGACGTGGAGGAGTTCAATGAACAATGACATCTCTTCTCAAGCACGTCGACTACGCTGATGACATCATGGACCTTGGCCAAATGGCTCTGGAATTGAAAGGAGAGACAAGTAAAGTTGGATTGAAGATAAACACCAACAAAACCAAGGTTCTCAGTATGACGAGTCATCTCACTCCCTATCTGCATTGAAGGCGCCGACGTATTAACAGTGACAGATCTGCTTTCGCTGCCCTATCTAAAATCTGAAAATGAAGTTATTTAAACACCAACATCAAGTTGAGACTGTTCTGTGCGAGTATTCTTTCCGTGTTGCTATATCGGAGTAGCACATGGAAAGTGAACTCCACTGTTATCCAAAAGCTCCAAGCTTTCGCCAATACGTGTTCGCGTCGTGCCATCAGAGTGTGTTGGCCTGACATCTCATCATTTTTCAAGATTTCCTGCGGAGTCTACGTGTAGTAAGGATGGTAGGTTGCCACTACGTTATACTTTAACGCAAGGGATTGATGGAGAATCTTGTAGACGGAGTTATGACGATTGGTGTACTAGGTACTGCTCAACATCTCAACATGGTCTCCTCTTCGCAGTTGTGTAACCTACAACTTGAGTTGGTGATTGAGGAGTCTTGAAGGATCTACCGTTTGTATTTTTTTGCGATCGGTACTTGGTCCCCTGTTGTGGAATGTCATGTATAATAAGGTGCTTGTTCTTCCTGTCGCAAAGGGAAATACAATTGTCAGCTTTGCTGATGACCAAGCTGTATTTCTTACAAAAAACCCCAGAAGATATGGAGGTCTACGCGACGGAAGCAGTAACAGCTTAAATTCCTGGCTAGAAAGAGCCGGGCTGATTTTGGAGGAAAAATAGCACTGTGGAAGTGGAAATCGGTGGTTATACGGTCGTATCAAAGCCGCCAATCAAATACCTGGAGGTGATAATTGGCACCAAATTGAGCTTCAGGCAACACTAGAGTATACATGCCAAAAGGTAGCCACTGCTACCGCGGCACTTGCAAACATGTTGCCGAATACTAGTGGGCCGAAACACTATCGCTGGTTACTTCTAGCCGAAGTGGTGCGTTCCATTCTGCTTTATTCGTCACCTGTGTGGGCAGAGGTGCTTGCAAACTATCAGATACGGAAGCAGGTAAACTCCGGTTTACCGATGAATTTGAGGGTTTACAGTGCCTTTAGAACATCAGATTAAGCAGTATTGGTGGTGGCAGACATGATCCCTGTCGATATTCTGGCGAAAGAAATGAGTGTGCTCTGCCATGCAACACGTATGGAGGGCCATAAATGCCAGAAATGCGGCAAGGTCAGAGTCGCATGATCTCTAGCAATGCAGATGGGGCGAGTCTACGAAGAATCGGTGGACGCACGGACTCATTCCCAACATTAGGGTATGGTTTGAGCGGAAACATGGGGAGTGCAACTACCACATTACTACCACTATTATTTGTGTTAGATGATTATCCGAATTGTCCTAGATGCGTTGGCATACCGGAGGATCCGGAGCATGTGATTTTTCACTGCCCAAGATTTGCAATAGAGAGGAGGAACCTGAGCCAAATGTTGGGCAGCAGCGTGAGCCCGGAGAACTTAGTTGCAGAGATGCCGAGGTCCGAGGAGACAATCGTGAAAATATAGGAATTTGCAGTTGTAAGCAAAGGGACTTCGCGGGCAATCCTACAAGGTAGCATTCGCGCTTACTAATCGTCGTCGAGAACTGTTCGATGAAACAACATTCTCAATTTCGCCTGCAATGGTCCTGGATGATTTGAACAGGTCGCATTTCGCTAATGTAGCGATACGATTGTGGGTCGTTGGCGAAAATTTTCTAGGTGACCCACGCGTTTCAATGGATTTGACCGCCCCATTAATGTGGCAATGAATTTGTAACTTTTCCCTTCAACCCGGAGCTGACGAAAAGTTGTCTCACCTCTACACTGCAGTGAGGTCTACGACCCATCTAATATTACGATAATATTATAATTTTTTATTTAGTTTAATTCGCTCATAATCTTACCGTCTGAAACTAAATAACTTTTTAAATAAATTCACTTCAATTTTTTAACACACACCTATTTGACTGTCCAACACCTTTTCAAGATTGAACGAATAGACAAGCCGCAATATTAACCAAGAAGTAGTTTTATTGCGGGAATTCCCATATTTCATTTCAAAACACTGGTTTTGTTTTGTAGAACATACATACATACATAATTTTTCTCTACATTTTACAAATTGTGAGGTTCACACCTATTATTTTGTCCAGATGTATATATAGTTGAAAAAGCTGACGGACAATCTTCCCGCCCAATCGGACCGAGGGGCGACCAACTTATGGATGGACTGAAGGCAACACCCAAAGGCCCGCATCACAGTTATGATGCGTTTTAACGCAAAGGGTGTGCGACTACAGGACAATGTTACATCCCAATTGTCGCAAACACTTCAAGCAATGACGCGGTGGTTCTAAACTACAGAGACATGGATCTTAAATCGAAGACAGTACGAATCAAGACTGAAGCCCAATAGATCACATTGTTACTGGACAGGACACTTCGGACTATAGCACAGGTTGCAAGGATAACCGCTTTTTGCATCTCCATGTATAGTTCAGCCCTAAGATCGAGCATTTTCAGCGCTTTATGTAAGTTCTGCGGGACTAATCCCGTCGCTGAAATTACCACTGGGATCACTTCGATCTTTATCTCCAAGTCTGCCTCATATCGTCCGCCAAAGGACCGTAGTTTCGGATTTTTTCGTACTGTTTTTCAACAGTGTTCCAATTCAACGGTACGGCTACATCGATTATGAAACACGCTCGTTCTTCCTTGAGAAGCAGAACTAGATCGGGTCTATTGAGATTAACGCTGTGGTCGGTGACAATAATGTGATCCCACAGTAGTTTGGCCCAATTATTTTCCACGATTCTCTACGGAGTATACTTATAATAAGGATGGTAGGTTATACTTCAACGCAAGGTTTTGATGGACAATCTTGCAGTCGGACTTATGACGATTGGTATACTCATTATTGCTTAATATCCTGCACGCAGATGGATGGTCTCCTCTTCACAGTTGCATAACCTACAACTGGAGTTGTTGACTGAGAAGTCGTGAAGAATGTCCCGTTTATAATTTTTTGTTGGGAGCGAAGCATCCTGAATTGAAATAAGGAATTCTACGGTCTCATAGAAAAGAACACCCTTAGTCAACCGTTTGTTGGAGGCTTCGATGTCAATGCCAGGCAGCAACACATTTTTTATATGACTTCAGTGAATGGGTTTCTCCTTCTACATGCCGACCTTCCGATGGACTGAAGTAACATTCGACATGGGATCCCATTCTCTGGTTCTCAAGTTCAAAGGAGAATGCACTTAATTGTAGTGCAACGTTTTTGAATCAAGTACCCCCCCCTTTCACCCTGATGGCGTGGGATAATGATCCTCAATTTTTCGGTAGCTATATTCTGCATGTTGTTGTTTGCAAGAACTACCCTTACCCGTCCATTAACAGATTCTAAATCCGTATTACTCCACTGTATCACACCGAAAGTATATGGAAGCACGGGAATGCCGAAGGTGTTGATTGCCATGATTTTGTTTTTCCCGTACAGCTCAGTTTTAAAGACAAGATCCAGACTTGGAATGCAGTCTAAACCTCATTATAAATTGGGTCGAAATCCCCAGTTACTAAGCTTCTCCTGATTACTGAGTTCATGGAGTGCCTTATAAGTGGAGGATTCGTGTTGCTCCTTTGTTCAGTCCGGAAAGTTGATGACTCCAGACCGAGCTCAAGTGAAACTTCTTGGAAAATTTCACCCAGTATTGATTGACAACGTTCTGCTCCGGAACATGACTTAGAACCGGGAAGCGGGTTATGAACGCGTCATGGAGTCGGTGTCTGTACCCTGATGGATTTCGTTCCAAATTCGTGACACGGTAATAGGCGCCGACGATAAATTCGTTGAGTTGGTTCGTCCAAACCATACGACGCCTAGGTCTCCCGTCCCTGGTGGTTGACGGCATCACCGCCAAAACATCCAAGGGCGAAGAGCCGCTCTGGTGTTGTTGAACGACCCTTAACCGTGTTGGGTACTGTCTTCGTGTCCCTGGGATCCTATCAAAAGAATTTGAAATATTATCCCCAATTTTGTTCCCATGTTCGGGGAGGCAGTCAACCCTGCAACAGAGCCCCAATGTTGCAATGTCCCATGGTTACCGCCAAAGGTAGGGAAGGTATTTGGAGGGGAGCCGCTGAAATACAGTGTAACGTCAATGCAATTCATCCGATAGGTGCGTCGATCCCTTCACCCCGGATTACGGATTTGTTAAGGAGGTTTACTCCCCCTGAACGGGAAGAATCGGTAAGGGAGGACGAACACAAAGGGAAACGTACTGCTTGTCCGCGGCTACTTATTTACAAGATTAACTTGCGATATTCGCAGCTGACCCGGTGGGTCATGTCATTATCCGCAACCCATGACACGCGCCTGGTCGCATGCAGCTCTGCGTTTGCAACTCAGGTGAGGATAAACCTGGTACGCCAGGAATATATATATAATATGTGGCTTCGGTCATATTGCGAAGGCATGCACTAGTCCAAATGACAGGTCAAAGCAATGAAGGAGATGCGGAATGGAAGGCTCACCATGAAAATAGGGGAAGGCAAATGGTCGTCGAAGCCAGCAATGGTTTGTCGGAACGCCAGTTTGGTTTCCGACGCACCCACTCTACGGTGGACGCAATTAACATGGTGGTAAACCTGGCAAAAGTGCACTCATTTCTGGCGGCTGCTGTGCCGTGGTGGCGCTGGATGTCAAAAACGCATTCAACTCGGCCAACTGGAATAGAATTAAAGGGGTGTTGGCTGACATAGGTGGCCCCGGATATTTAGCGAATTTGGTGGAAAACTACCTCCTAGAGAGGACTCTCTGGTACGGGACAGATGAGGACCCCAAAGAGTACATTGTCACAGCCGGGGTACCACAGGGATCGGTACTTGGTCCCATGTTGTGGAATATCATGTACAATGGGATGGTTGCTCTTCCCGTTCCAGAGGGGACTACGGTTGTCGGCTTTGCTGATGACCTAGCTGTAGTTGTTGCAGCAAAACACCCAGAAGATGTGGAGATTTACGCAACGGAAACAGTGAGAGCGGTAAAGTCCTGGCTAGAAAAGGCCGGGCTGACCTTGGCGGACGCGAAAACGGAAGCGGTCTTAATAACGAAACGCAGGAAAAATAACACTGAGAGAGTGAAGGTCGGTGGACATACGGTCGTATCAAAGCCGGCTATTAAATACCTGGGGGTAATAATTGACACCAAATTGAGTTTTAGGGAACACCTGGAGTATGCATGCCTAAAGGCAGCCAGTGTCACCACGGCACTTGCAAAAATGTTGCCAAATAATGGTGTTCCAAAACATTGCCGGAGGCTGGTGCTAGCCGGAGTGGTGCGCTCCATCCTGCTCTACTCGTCACCTGTGTAGGCAGAGGCGCTTAAAAACTCTCGTAGACGGAAGCAGGTAAACTCGGTTTACCGGCCCATGGCTTTGAGACTTTGCAGTGCTTTTAGAACCACATCAGATGAGGCAGTATTGGTGGTGGCAGGCATGATCCCTATTGACGTTCTGGCTAAAGAAATGAGTGTCCTGTATCATTCAAGACGTATGGAGGGGCATGCACAGAGTAGAAATGCGGCAAGCCTTAAAATCATTGCGAGCTACTTCAACGCATGGGCCCTGGAGTGGGGAAGCCGATCGACGAACACCAGAGGTCAAATTCTGCTGAAATCTTTTGCGGAGTTGGACATCGTGTTGGTGAACGTTGGATGCGTGCCCACCTTTCGAGGTAGAGGGTCGGGTTCGATCTTTGACCTGACATTTGTTAGCACCTTATTGGTGAGGGAGATGGTTTGGCAAGTGAGTGAGCACTACACCCACAGTGACCACCAGGCCATCTTCCTCCGCATTGGAAACTGGAGATAAAAAGGCTAAAGCGGTTGGCTGGTCTACCGGAGCTTTCGAGGAGGAGACATTCCTGGCGGCATTGGAAAGAGACCATGATCCGGATGGAACAACGGTGGAAAGGATCACACAGCTGTCTCAGCGTGTAACCAAAGCATGCGACAATACGATGCCACGACGACATTCGCACCACGGTAAGAGGCCAAACAACTGGTGGAACAAGGAGATCGCTGCCTAGAGATCCTCTTGTCTCCGAGCGAGGAGACTTTCCCATAGGACAAGGGGAAGGCCGGAACACCAGGAGCGTGAGGAGGAATACATTAATCTGCGAAGCAACGTTAAGAAAGCCATACGGAGAAGCAAGCAGGAATGCTACCAGAAGCTCTGCATGGAGGCTAATACGAATCCGTGGGGTAGAGCCTACCAAGTTGTAATGAACAAGATCGCGGCTCTTGTTGCAAATAATCACAACTCTTTCCGCGCAGCAGGGGCAGGATGAAAGTGAACCTGGTGTTACCGAAGAGGAACTTCGGGAAATCTGCGGACGTACTGGGGATAGCAAGGCTCCGGGATTGGACGGAATTCCGAACAAGGCTCTGAGTGGGGCTCAAGGCCAGACCAAGGTGGTTCGTAAGCACATTCGTATCGTGCATGGCGACTCTTTAAAGAGGATTAGTCTTAGAGACCGCTTCAAGACGGCTGAGGACATTAAGAGGCATTTTGTTGGACTTGGAGGAACACCAGTTTCTACAAGAACTGTATAACGAAGGCTCCAACAGGCTGGGATAAGTGCCCACCTGCCCGCTAAGAAACGGCGCTTGATCGCTCAAATGAAACGGAAACGCCTTGAGTGTGCTAAGGACCACAAAAATTGGACTGTTGATGATTGGAAGAATGTGATCTTCTCAGATGAAACGAAGTTCAACATTTCTCGCAATGATGGAATGCAGTATGTGCACAGAAGGATCGGAGAGCATTATAGCAAACAGTGTATTCTACGAACATCAAGGCATCCAGTAAGTAGAATGATTTGGGGGTGCTTTTCGTATCACCAAATTGGACGATTGGCTACGCTTGAAGGGACAATCAAGGCTGTTGATTATAAAAACACCCTGGAAGAAAATTTGGTATCTGTCCTCGCAGAGCATTTTTCGCATGTGGACCAAATGAATTTCCAATATGGTTCTGCTCCTCGTCATCGAGCTCAATTTGTAAGCATCATTTTTTCCTTAATTATTATGCCATCCTCAACAATTGTCCGCAATTTCGACTGTCTTACCTTTCCTAATTTTTCACAGGAAAAGAATTATTTACGCGAACTCGATGTTTCCTGTGTGTTATGGCCTGGCAACAGTTCGGCTCTTAGCCCAATAGAGAACCTTTGGCGCATAATGAAAGTGCAGATAGCGAAAGGCCGACTAATTTGGAAGAGTTAGACAGAATGATCCAAAAGATTTGGTACGAAGGCATTCCAGCAGAAGTCTCGAGAAATTTAATCAGTTCAATGCCACGGGGAGTTATGGCGGTTATAAAAGCGAAAGGCGATTTAACAAAATATTGAAAATTGCGTTTAATATGTACCAACATTACCACTTGAAAGATCAAACGTCAAAACGTTTAAAGGAATTTAATACAAGTAAAATTTGTATGAAATGTATTGCAAAGTATCTTTTAATAAATACGTGGAATTCTTTAATATTTTTTTTTTTAATTTTACCTAATTTTGTTGTTTGTAGATGTCGTATTTGTGATCGAAATTTGATGCTTTATTTAACATAGGGGGAATTTGAACGGCGTGTTGATTTTGTCCTTAAAACTGAGCTGTACGGGAAAAATAAAATCATGGCAATCAACACCTTCGCCATTCCCGTCCTTCTACATACTTTCGGTCTGATCCAGAATCTGTCAATGGACGGGTAAGGGTAGTTCTTGCAAACAACTATATGCACAATAGAGCTGCCGAAAAATTGAGGATCACTATCCTATGCCATAAGGGGGGAAGGGGGGGTACTTGATTTAAACATAAAACATTGCACTACAATCTAGTGCATTCTCTTCGTGAGTTTTTCTATGAGAAACAATCCTCTAGCCAAATACATCAGGCTACCTTAATGGCACATATTAAATTATCTCCTTCGAACTTGAGAAGCAGAGAATGGGATCCCATGTCGAATGTTACTTCAGTGCAACAGAAGATCGACATGTGGAAAGAGAATCCCATTTACGGTGATCATATGTTATAAAGAAAATATTGTTGTCAGGTATTGACCAACAAATGGTTGACTAATGGTGTACTTTTCTATGAGACCGAAGCATTCCTAACTTCAATTCAGAATGCTTCGCTCCCAACAAAAAATTATAAACGGTACAGTCTTCACGGCTCCTCAATTACCAACTCCAGTTGTAGGGTATGCAACTGTGAAAAGGAGACCATGCAGCACATAACATCTGCGTGCAGGATGTTGAGCAGTACCGAGTACACCAATCGTTATAACTCCGTCTGCAAGATTCTCCATCAAAACCTTGCGTTGAAGTATAACTTAGTGGCAACCTATCATCCTTACTATAAGTATACTCCGCAGAGACTCTTGGAAAATGATGGGATCAAACTACTGTGGGATCACACTATTACCACCGATCATAGTGTTAATCATAACAGACCCGATCTAGTTCTGCTTCTCAAGGAGGAACGAGCGTGCTTCATGACCGTTGGACCGGAACACTGTTGAAAAACAGTATAGTACAGTAAATCCGGAACTATGGCCCTTTGGCAGACGATATGAAGCAGACTTGGAGACTACAAAAGATCGAAGTAGTCTCAGTGGTAATTTCAGCGACGGGATTAGTCCCGCAGAACTTACATAAAGCGCTGAAAATGCTCGATCTTAGGGCTGAACTATACATGGAGATGCAAAAAGCGGTCATCCTTGCAACCTGTGCTATAGTCCGAAGAGTCTTGTGTGGTAACAATCTGACCTAGTGGGTTTCAGTCTTGATCCGCACTGTCTTCGATTTAAGATCCATGTCTTTGTAGTATCGAACCACCGCGTTATTGGCTTAAATGTTTGCGACAATCGGGATGTAGCAATACATTTTCGCATGGTCGCACACTTTATGTTAAAACGCATCATCGCTGTGGTGCGGGCCTTTGGAAGTTGCTTTTAGCCCATCCTTAGGTTGGTCGTCCCTCGGTCCGATTGGGCGGGAAGAGGGTCCGTGGCATTTTTAGCTATATATAACACAAAGTGAACATTTTTAACAATTTACAGTTTGGCTGAAAAATAGAAAAATGTAAAAGGCATGTGCCCAGAAATACATAACTTTTTAAAAAATGCGCTGTGCTAGCTTTACTATAATCTTACCGACTGCTGCAGTGGTCATTCTGTCGTAACCATGTCCAACATGATCAGCGTGCGCCTTAGTCCTATCTTCAATCATCGTTTCTCTAGCTTCTGATAGTCTCGGAAGATATTGCAAATTTTTTAATTCATTAATCCTAGTCCTGTAATGCATAGGATTATTATATTAACTTGCGCATTAAAAAAGATATTCAATTTTCACCTTTGTCTTTTCATGGGAGTTTTGCTTAGTTCTGCAGTAGGAACTAGTTGCTCCCCAGCGCGAATCCAGAGAATAGGCCCATCATTTGACATTCGAGGATCAGTTTGTAGAATTGACTTAGCGCCCCAAGGCATGGTCTAAAAAGACAAACATAAGTAGATTGCATGAAACGCCGCACCTATTATAAAATGTAATGCAGAAAGCACATACATATTCAAATTTTCTACAATAACAGCAAATATGAAAAATTGTACACTTAATAAATTAGAGGTCCATTCTCAGAAATAACCAAATCAATCCATCTGATGCTGCCCCTGTATGATATCCGGACTTTAAAATACTCTCATCCAGATATCTCCTAAAATAAAATTAATAATATATTTTGGAAATTTATTAGAAATGCCCCCTTGGAGGTCATAATCTTGAGTAAAATTTAGTAGAATTTCATATGCTTATTGACAAAGTGAAAATATGTCAAAGTTATTCCTTTTGCAAATATTCTGTATCTTAAGATATCGTATCGAAGTGTTCTAGAAATGAATACATGTATGAAATTGTACAATGTTCGATAGGAATCAAGCAAGAAGTAATGTATTCCTTCCCCATCCATTCATCATAAGCATGCCCAACATCTTATTAAGATGACATCGGTTAACGCAAGAATGTTCGACGATGATTGAATCAAATTACCCTTAGAGCTAAACAAGTCGCAAACCAAGTATGAAAGGTTTTGTATATTTTATATGTGAGAATAATTTGTTATAGTTCGATTCCATTTGTACGTAGCGGGCAGGTCATAGGGTATATGAATTTAATAGGTCAGACTATTTACTCTAATGTGGTATTGGGAATCTATGCTGTCTGGAGTACAGCACGTTAAATTCACATAAAATAGACAAATTTGACCTAGTATAACTTTGTCAAAGGTAGTATGACTCCCTTCAAAATTTCCAATCGTATTCCCTATGTTATGCTCTAGGTTTTTGCAACATTTTATAATCCTAGGATGATTTTAAGATCAAATCCGAAAATATGGGAATATTATTAAATTTATTTCAACAGAGATCGGCTTATTTTGCTTAGTTTCTAACAATTAGTATTGTCTTCTTCAAATTTGTACTTTTTAATTCCTTACCCTCCTACTTTGCAATCTAAGACCTCTTTCGTAAAGTACGAACTGGGACCTATCATTCAGGAAAGAAATTGACACCCACTTTTCGCTTGTGCGATGATTCTCGCAGAATAAGCCAACACAGAAATTCATTTGGAGCAAGTATTTTAAGTATTCTTCAAGGACCGTTTATCATTCTAATTATAACTATCCTCAGTCAATTGGTCGTAGTATGTGAACGTGCTTATAGTGTTATGTATATGTGCGCATATTCATGTTATATATACAGACATATTAATGGGCAAGTGTTATTTTCATCTCTTTCTCTTGCTATACAATAATTTTTAGTAATTGGCTGGGAAATTCCCTTAAGCCCATCCTAGTACCACAAGTAAGCTACAATATAGAGTATGATCCATCCAAGGCTGGTGGAAATCGCATTCTTCTTTTTCTACAGCCTTTCCCAAACGGGGTCAGCTCGACGTGATCGGTTTCGCCCTTTGGCTCAATCAAATGCCTGATCTGGATGCAATCTCGAGGTTTTTAAATCCCCATCCAGCGTATCATGCCACCGTTGTTTTGGCCTGCCTTTTGGTCGTTTACCATCGACTTCGATGTTCAGACCAATCTTGGCAAGTGAATTCTTGTTAGCGGTGGAAATCGCACTATTGTTAACAAAGTTATAATTGATCAAAGTTGTCGCTTCTTCGCAAATTCAAGGCTTTGAATGTCAATATCCCTTGAAAGTGGATATTTTAACATAATATATGGATATGTTACGTGCTACGACAAATGCACACTCAAATGTCTTATAAAAGAAAAACACCAAACCCGAAACTCACAAAGCTCAAAGTATTCTAAACCCCTTGTTTAGACCTCGGGTCCAAAATAGTTGTTTCAGCCAGTAGCATATTCTTTTCAATATGGCCGAAACCCATATTAAAATGTTTTTTAAGCTGAGAGATATATGTAAATTGCCATTATCAAGTTAATTTTCAGAATATATTTTCTTACAGAAATGTTGCGTTTTGAATATTTTCAATAATGTAGTCTTAATTAGTTATCTTTAAATGAAGTATTTCATTTGTTTCATTCTTTAAAAAACAAAATGGTAGATTATATTTGCACTTGTTTCAAGGCCATCGCAATCCGTGTACTGAGAGAACGGGGGCAATAGTTGTATTGACAGCGTCTTTCATTGTTAGCATTATCTCTAGGATATCGTGTTGCTATGTCCTGTTTAACCTTTATTTTATTTATTTATCTTGTTTTGTAACTTCTTCATTTTTTTTGAAGAAGTGTTCTGCAATACTTTTAACTTTACCAATTGTGGAAGCGCTTCGAATAATATTGGCCTGCTCTACTAACTAGTCTGTGCAAAGCAACTCTTAGAGCACCACCCCTCAAACGGACAGCTATAGTATGTGCAATATTCGATTGCAAAAATTTTTCTTTTATGAGTTAGTTCAAGCTGGTCTGCTTTTCATAGAATTCATCACGAAGCATAATTTGCCTGTTTTTTCATCTACATAATGAGCCGTGATTGCTATATATCGTTCGTTATATGCACACAGCTAACGCTTTGGAAATTTGTTTTCTTACAACCTATAGCATGTTATTATTTGTAGACCCTAGGTAAAAGGCTTTCTAAAGCATTTAATCGAATTTTCTAAATTATTTTTCCTTGTTGGATTATGATCAAAATAAAGATATGCTTTTAATTTTCCAGACAAAAAAAAAACAATATAAACCCCTAGTTCTATCGTAAAAATTCAAATTAAGCTTGATAATTTACTCGTACTTATATCCTGACAATAATTTCGGAAAGTTCGCTGGATTTAAATTGCATAATTATTTTATTTGAGAATTGAGGGAGTACATTAAGTCCGCGTGAACCACAAAAATGGAAAAAAATTTCTTCCCATTTGGTCCAGTGTAGCATCAACTGGATATGGACTTACAACTTCCTCAAATTTCAAACAAAATAATTTCGTTTCGGCTTCGGCCTAGTTTGGGTCTGAATACAAGGTGGTTTTCACTTGGATCTAATAATCTCATGTCATGTTTGCGATTATATATATAAAGGAGCGATTACCACCTGTAACCACTTTGGTGTAGTAGCATCAGCATCTGATGAATTAGCTCTGCCCTGGACCAAATCGACAATCATCCTTTTTAAAGTGCGTAGTTTAAAAAAAACTTTTCTTATATATAAAAAAATGTTCGCTTTTAAATATGTCAAAATATAGAAACAGGTAAAAATGCTAGAGTGCAAAACATTTAGTGATTGATACTAATAAACAAATTTAGTTAGCTTTTGTTTTGTGTGAAAAAAATATTATTAAAATTGATTCAATTTCTATCAGTCCGTCATATCCCATTTACTCGGAAGCGGCTGAAACTATTATCACAAAATCTGGTGAAAACATATGGCCTGTGAATCCTTCTACATGGGAGGCTCGACATATATGCACAATAAGGTCAGGTGCGATATCAAATGAAAGGGTTCGATTAGCACTTTTCGAAACTGGTCTGTGTGAAACACAGCACGGGTGGGGACTCAAAATGTGCCTCAAAAAGTGGAATAGGCTTCCTCCTTCTCAGAATCTATCAAACCGAAAAATCTGAAAAAAATCAGAATAGTGCCCCTTATAAAATCTAGGCTGCTACGCTTATATCTGCGCAAATAAAGCTAATAATAACACACCACATTTTGGAAATTTACACGAAAACCCTCCTTAAGTTCATCCTAGAATTTCAAGATTTAACATTCTTGTAAATGATAATATACTATTACTAACAGAGTTATAGAAGGTATCACTTACGGAGTTATAGAAGGTCAAACCTTTGTATTCCAAGTGAATTTAGTGTACTCGAAGACGTGTATGGTGTCATCATCATATAAAGTGAACTCATATGAAATCGGGGCTCACTTTAGTGTTCCCTTCATTTGTTTATCAGTATCAACTACTCGGGACAGAAATATACATACATATGTAAGTGAAGTTTGTGGGTAGTAGTCCTAACAATGATGGACGTAAAGTACCTTTTAACATTATGCTCATTTGGCGTAAGGATGTGAAATTATTAGACTTAAGGCATGGCTCTAGTTTTCACAAGTGTTCATAAATGGCGTATTTTCATCTTCAAATTTGTTGTCTGATATTGCCGTGATTTCTCTTAAACAAGCGTGGCAAAATCGTTTATTATCAAAGCGTCAAATCTTGTATTGAAGTATAACAAGTCGGAATACCGGAAGCTGGTGCTTCGGGTATAAACATTTTGTGATCAGCTTTATGAGAAACTTCCTATGCACATTTTTGCATTCGTATATTGCTAAAAAACCCAAAATATTCCTTCATTTTTTTTTTCAAATTACGACATATACGTACATATTACAGATGTAAATGTTATGCTTACCCTAAACAAACAAACTTGGCCTGTTCCCGAATACTACACTTATACATGCATGATAACATATTTCCGAGTTACTTACTTATACAGTATGTATGTTGATACCGCTGGTTTAATATTTTAATATATCTATCTGAATTATGCACTACCTCATTAGCATATATGGATATAAATGCATACACCTGTGTGGAGTTGCCAAATCTCCCATCAGGCGCGTCCCTTCGTGCGGATAAGGGAATACTCGGCGAATGTGTCATGCCATTGCACAAGCACGCATACGGATATGTGCGTGCATGGGCATGTTTATGCGCAGGAAGTAAACGCCCACCCGTGGATAAAAATTGGCTATGGGAAGGATACCCAGAAATGAAACCAAACATGGAGGAGCAGAAGAAGAATGAAGTTACGGTGCAGGGCTTCGGAAACCCAGTGCCGGCGGCTTTTGGGAGTGAGCAAGCGGGCTCCCGGCCGTCGATATCCAACGACCGCAGTGCCTCAGTAGTGGGAACCTTGGCTACTGTCGCATCTAATGTTACAAGCGTACGGGAGGAACTTGAACTGGCTCCAGTGATGGATCCGTTCAGAAGGAGCTCGATTTTTCGCAGATTTCCTCCCACACGGGCACAAGCCCCCACGATCGCTACCCCCAGTGGGAAGCGTATAGCGGGAGTCTTCGATGAGGAAGAATCACTGACGCCGATTCACCCGAGCGATGTTTTGGGCAATGATCAGTCTGGAGCTTCTTTTACTGACCTCGGTAAAAAGATCATGGAGCTGTGTGAGTTTATAAAGGAGCGCAGGAACATTCACCAAAATATAAGGGCCATGATAAGAGGCATCCGTTTGACGTACGGCAAGGCCCAGGATGAACGAGTAGGGAAGTCGCCGATTGGAAAAGTGAACCAGGCAACTCAAGTAACGCCGGTTCAAAACACAAAAGGAGAGAAACCGGGGAAGAGGCTGCGCGAGAAGCTGAATGACTCAACAGGCCAGCAAACCCTGAAAAGAAAAAAGGACTCAACTCCCAAAAAGGCGGAGTTCATGAAAAGTACGTCTGAAGCTACCAGTGAAAATACTGCAGTGGCTACCTCGAGAAAAGGGATCGAACCTTCAAAGGCCGATACGGAAGCTTGGAGGAAGGTAGAACCGCGGAAAAGAAATTATCGGAGGAAGATTAGACCGGAGGTGATTTTCATTTCCAAACGAGGCGAAGGGTCACACGCCGACATTCTCCGGAAAGTGAAGGCAGACCCCGAACTCACCAATTTGGGAGACAACGTCAGCCGTATTAGACGGTCGCAGAAGGGAGATCTTATGTTGGGACTTAAGAAATCCAAGGATGTAACCGCGGACAAATTTTTAAGCCAAATCGGGAAGACTTTAGGGCAGGAAGTCGACATAAGAGCTAGCAGGCCGGAGATCACTATAATCTGCAAAGATATAGATGAAATCACGACGAAGGAGGTTCGCGAAGCGTTGGAGAAACAGTTCGATCTTGCCGGACTACAAGAGTCAGTGGTGAAAACGCTAAGGAAAGCCTATGGGGAAACACAAACCGTCATCGTCAGCCTACCAGTGAAGAACGCACTCAAACTGTTAGCAGCAGGGAGAGTGAGAATAGGCTGGGTTATGTGTCGCCTTAGGGAACAGGTGGCGTTAAAACGGTGCTTTAGATGCCTTGGCTTTGGTCACATTGCGAAGTCATGCACTAACCCAAATGACAGGTCAAAGCAATGCAGGAGATGCGGAGTGGAAGGCCATATCAGCAAGGACTGCGGAGCTGACCCAAATTGTCTACTGTGCAAAGGAAAGGAGGGTGTGGACCATCGGCACATTGCGGGCAGCAGCAGGTGCCCGGAATACAGGAGAGCCCTTAGCACAAATCGCAGATGAGGTTGCTACAAATCAACCTCAACCACTGCGAGGCGGCGCAGGATCTACTCGCGCAAACCATCCGCGAGAAAAACATCGATGGGGCCATACTAAGTGAACCATACCGAAACCGCGGTGGTAGCGTTTGGGTCGAAGACCAAACGGGCCAAGCAGCGCTGTGGACTTGTGGAGAACAAGCCTTCCAGGAAATAATGGAGCACCCGGAGGAGGGCTTCATCAGAGCGAAGATGAAGTGCATCCACATCTACAGCTGCTATGCTCCACCCGGCGCTACACTCGTCGAGTATGAGCGGATGCTTGCTGCTCTTGTTTTGGATGCAAGAGGACGTTGGCCGATCATAATAGGAGGCGATTTCAATGCGTGGGTTCTTGAATGGGGCAGCCGGATAACTAATGTCAGGGGACGTGTTCTCCTCGCAGCATTCGCGGAGCTCGACGTGGTACTGGCGAATGTTGGGTCTTCGTACACTTTCCGGGGAAGGGGCCTGGGACCTATAGTGGACCTGACATACGTGAGTGCCACTTTAGCCAGTAGAGTCGCTTGGCATGTCAGTGAGGACTATACTCACAGCGACCACCAGGCAATCTGCATAGAGATCAAGGGCGGATTGAACTCGAAAAAGAGTTTTCGCAAAATGCCGGGTGGTATGCTTGGCTGCAGAGTGAAAGCGTTCTTGGGAGACACGTTTTCCGCGGTGCTCAAATCCGACATATCCCTGAATGGTACGGCTGGAGAGAAAGCCACCCAGATCACTCGATGTGTAACGGAAGCATGCGATGCTACTATGCCCAGAAGGCGATTGCTCCCCAGTAGGCCATCCAACTACTGGTGGAACAACGAAATCGCAAGTTTGCGAGCCGCATGTTTTCGGGCAAGGAGGCTTTGCCAGAGGCTCAGGGGAAAACCCGGTGGCGACGGTCGAGAGGATGCACACAAGCAATTGCGTGGCCGCCTAAAGGAAGCCATTCGGAGGAGCAAAAAGAACTGCTTCAAACAGCTGTGCGACCATGCCGACATAAACCCTTGGGGCGAGGCTTACAGAGTGGTGATGAAAAGGCTGCGGAAATCACCCCAGGTGACCTGTCCGCGCCTCCTGAAACAGATTGTTACCACTCTGTTCCCTCACCACGAAAATAGGGGAAGGCAAGTTTTTGTCCAGCCAAATGACGGCATAATACCGCCTGTAACTGTGGAGGAGCTGCGGGAAATATGTGGTAGGTTCGGTGACAACAAGGCCCCAGGTTTGGATGGCATCCCCAACCGAGCTTTGAAACTGGCAGTGAAGACTAGGTCCGACCTTTTCGCCAACACCTTCGAGGCGCGCCTAAAAGAAGGAATATTCCCTGCCCAGTGGAAAAAGCAAAAGTTGGCGTTGCTTCCGAAGCCTGGCAAGCCACCTGGAAACCCAGCGTCGTATCGTCCTATTTGCCTGTTGGATACAACGGGTGGACGCAATTGGCATGATGGTAAACCTGGCAAAAGGTGCACTGATTTCTGGCGGCTGCTGTGCCGTGGTGGCGCTGCATGTCAAAAACGCATTCAACTCGGCCAACTGGAATAGAATTAAACGGGCGTTGGCTGACATGGGTGTCCCCGGATACTTAGCGAATTTGGTGGAAAACTACCTCTCAGAGAGGACTCTCTGGTACGGGACAGATGAGGACCCCAAAGAGTACATTGTCACAGCCGGGTACCACAGGGATCGGTACTTGGTCCCATGTTGTGGAATATCATGTATAATGGGGTGCTTGCTCTTCCCGTCCCAGAGGCGACTACGATTGTCGGCTTTGCTGATGACCTAGCTGTGGTTGTTGCAGCAAAACACCCAGAAGATGTGGAGATTTACGCAAAAGAAACAGTGAGAGCGGTAAAGTCCTGGCTAGAAAAGGCCGGGCTGACCTTGGCGGACGCGAAAACGGAAGCGGTCTTAATAACGAAACGCAGGAAAAATAACACTGTAAAAGTGGAGGTCGGTGGACATACGGTCGTATCAAAGCCGGCTATCAAATACCTGGGGGTAATAATTGACACCAAATTAGAGTTTTAGGGAGCACCTAGAGTATGCATGCCAAAAGGCAGCCAGTGCCACCACGGCACTTGCAAAAATGTTGGCAAATATTGGTGGGCCGAAACATTGCCGGAGGTTGGTGCTAGCCGGAGTGGTGCGCTCCATCCTGCTCATCAGATGAGGAAGTATTGGTGGTGGCAGGCATAATCCCGGTTGACATTCTGGCCAAAGAAATGAGTGTCCTGAACAATGCAAGACACATGGAGGGGCATGCACAGCGTAGAAATGCGGCAAGGTCAAAGTCGCTTGATCTCTGGCAAAGCAGATGTGACGAGTCTGCGAAAGGTCGGTGGACGCACAGGCTCATTCCCAACATTAGGGTGTGGCTTGAGCGAAAATATGGGGAGACCAACTACCACATTACCCAGTTCCTCACGGGACACGGTGGTTGCTACAGGCAGTATCTGCACCGCTTTGGGTTGGATGATTTTCCGAACTGTCCCAGATGCGATGGCATACCGGAGGATCCAGAGCATGTGATGTTTCACTGCCCAAGATTTGCGATGGAGAGAAGGAGCTTAAACCAGGTGCTGGGCAGGAGCGGGACCCCGGAGAGCTTGGTTACTGAGATGCTGGAGTCCCAGGAGAAGTGGCTTGCGGTTGGCTCCGCAATCATCCAAATGCAGGAGGAGTTGCTGAAGGAACAAAGGAGGAAAGCTGCGAGTAGGAGAAGGATGAGTGCCTAAGAGCAAACCTACCCCGCGAAGTAATACCTCAATGGTGGTCCTGCGGGGCTGGGGCTGGAGAGACCGGGGGTGGTTTTTAGTGGGTGTGAATCCCACACGCGCCCGCTGTTGTTCCGCCGTTCGGGCGGCGGAGCTGCGGCGGACGTGTCTTTCTAAGATTTTCCACCTCCGTGTACGTACAAAAAAAAAATATAAATGCATACATATGTCTGTCTCGAGTAATTGATAGTAATATACAAATGATGATGACGTCATACATATTGTAGAACCCACAAAATTGACAAAAAATGGCAAGTTTTCGCCTTCTATAACTTCGTTAATATTGGATTTCCTTTAAACTTCCCAAAGTTATGCGCTATGTTGTCCCTTATACCACTGCCTGTACTACTAGTATGAATTTAAGGGAGGTTTCCGGCTAAATTGTTTGTGCAAACATCGGAATGGGATGTATTTTGAGGCCTAGATTTCATTAAGATACACTATTGTGATTTTTTTTCAGATTTTTCGGTTGGATGGATTCTGAGAAGGAGATTTGTTACACTTTTCGGGGGTCATATTTTGAGTCCTCACTCCCCCGTTTCACCCAATATCAAATATGGGACCAATTTCGAAAAGTACTAATTAAGCCCTTTCATTTGATACCACACATGGCTGGGAATACAAAAATTTGCACCCCATTTTTGCATGTATGGGCAGCCCCTCCTTAAACTCAACACAAAAGGTCCCACTTACTGTATATAAGGGGATCAACAGACCGCGTGTTCTCACCAACTTTCATGACAATCGGTCCAGCCGTTTCCGAATAAATCGGGTATGAAAGACAGACATCGACTCGTTTCTAATAAGGTTTTGTTTCACATTAAAAAAAAACATCAATTCCAAAAAGTACCATACCATTCATACGAATAATTGTTTTTATGCGACTTTTCATCAAACTCAATAACGAAAATGGACAAATGCTTTGCACATTTTCTCATGGAACGTGCGTTCTCTGTACAGAAAGGGAGCTGCCAACCAGCCAATACCCTATCCCAATATAAAGCTGATGTAAACCATGTGCTCGGAGTAGGTTTTTTACTCAGCACAAAAATGAAAACCCGCTGCTATCGGCTTTAAAAAAATAAACGAAGAGTTACGCACTCTGTGTTTTGCGAACCACGGTACAAAATATAAGCCCTATCAACGTTGAGGCCTCTACTTAAGAGGTTGGAAGTAACTGGTTCGCGGAACCACTTTCAAATTAACCACTTGCTAATGTAACGCCGACATCCCTCAATTAATGTCATTGGCAACGCGCATCGAGCTCGAATAGTAAAACCACCTTGAATCCCCTCTGACAAATTAGTTGGGAATGAAAGCTAAAGCCATCCGTGGCTTTGTTCGTAACACTTATAAAGGGAAAATAGATAATGTGATAACTACAACTAAGAGAGGTCCTAGAGATGAAGCATCAACCAAAAATTTTCACAACCCCCAGGTGAAACTTATCATCAGCGCGGCCATAAACACATTTGGCTTCAGGCGAAAAAAACAATCTGAATGTCGGGCTCGACAATGAAGGGTGGTAATTTGCGACTAAGTTATATTTCAACACAAGATTTGACGGAGAATCTCGCACAAATCTAAATTTTTGGGGGAATTTGAACGGTATATTCAGTATTTATATTCGTTAGATAATCAAACGATTTTGCCACGCTTGTTTAAGAGAAATCACGGCAATATCAGACAACAAATTTGAAGATGAAAATACGCCATTTATGAACACTTGTGAAAACTAGAGCCATGCCTTAAGTCTAATAATTTCACATCCTTACGCCAAATGAGCATAATGTTAAAAGGTACTTTACGTCCATCATTGTTAGGACTACTACCCACAAACTTCACTTACATATGTATGTATATTTCTGTCCCGAGTAGTTGATACTGATAAACAAATGAAGGGAACACTAAAGTGAGCCCCGATTTCATATGAGTTCACTTTATATGATGATGACACCATACACGTCTTCGAGTACACTAAATTCACTTGGAATACAAAGGTTTGACCTTCTATAACTCCGTAAGTGATACCTTCTATAACTCTGTTAGTAATAGTATATTATCATTTACAAGAATGTTAAATCTTGAAATTCTAGGATGAACTTAAGGAGGGTTTTCGTGTAAATTTCCAAAATGTGGTGTGTTATTATTAGCTTTATTTGCGCAGATATAAGCGTAGCAGCCTAGATTTTATAAGGGGCACTATTCTGATTTTTTTCAGATTTTTCGGTTTGATAGATTCTGAGAAGGAGGAAGCCTATTCCACTTTTTGAGGCACATTTTGAGTCCCCACCCGTGCTGTGTTTCACACAGACCAGTTTCGAAAAGTGCTAATCGAACCCTTTCATTTGATATCGCACCTGACCTTATTGTGCATATATGTCGAGCCTCCCATGTAGAAGGATTCACAGGCCATATGTTTTCACCAGATTTTGTGATAATAGTTTCAGCCGCTTCCGAGTAAATGGGATATGACGGACTGATAGAAATTGAATCAATTTTAATAATATTTTTTTCACACAAAACAAAAGCTAACTAAATTTGTTTATTAGTATCAATCACTAAATGTTTTGCACTCTAGCATTTTTACCTGTTTCTATATTTTGACATATTTAAAAGCGAACATTTTTTTATATATAAGAAAAGTTTTTTTTAAACTACGCACTTTAAAAAGGATGATTGTCGATTTGGTCCAGGGCAGAGCTAATTCATCAGATGCTGATGCTACTACACCAAAGTGGTTACAGGTGGTAATCGCTCCTTTATATATAATCGCAAACATGACATGAGATTATTAGATCCAAGTGAAAACCACCTTGTATTCAGACCCAAACTAGGCCGAAGCCGAAACGAAATTATTTTGTTTGAAATTTGAGGAAGTTGTAAGTCCATATCCAGTTGATGCTACACTGGACCAAATGGGAAGAAATTTTTTTCCATTTTTGTGGTTCACGCGGACTTAATGTACTCCCTCAATTCTCAAATAAAATAATTATGCAATTTAAATCCAGCGAACTTTCCGAAATTATTGTCAGGATATAAGTACGAGTAAATTATCAAGCTTAATTTGAATTTTTACGATAGACCTGGGGGTTATATTGTTTTTTTTTTGTCTGGAAAATTAAAAGCATATCTTTATTTTGATCATAATCCAACAAGGAAAAATAATTTAGAAAATTCGATTAAATGCTTTAGAAAGCCTTTTACCTAGGGTCTACAAATAATAACATGCTATAGGTTGTAAGAAAACAAATTTCCAAAGCGTTAGCTGTGTGCATATAACGAACGATATATAGCAATCACGGCTCATTATGTAGATGAAAAAACAGGCAAATTATGCTTCGTGATGAATTCTATGAAAAGCAGACCAGCTTGAACTAACTCATAAAAGAAAAATTTTTGCAATCGAATATTGCACATACTATAGCTGTCCGTTTGAGGGGTGGTGCTCTAAGAGTTGCTTTGCACAGACTAGTTAGTAGAGCAGGCCAATATTATTCGAAGCGCTTCCACAATTGGTAAAGTTAAAAGTATTGCAGAACACTTCTTCAAAAAAAATGAAGAAGTTACAAAACAAGATAAATAAATAAAATAAAGGTTAAACAGGACATAGCAACACGATATCCTAGAGATAATGCTAACAATGAAAGACGCTGTCAATACAACTATTGCCCCCGTTCTCTCAGTACACGGATTGCGATGGCCTTGAAACAAGTGCAAATATAATCTACCATTTTGTTTTTTAAAGAATGAAACAAATGAAATACTTCATTTAAAGATAACTAATTAAGACTACATTATTGAAAATATTCAAAACGCAACATTTCTGTAAGAAAAAATATTCTGAAAATTAACTTGATAATGGCAATTTACATATATCTCTCAGCTTAAAAAACATTTTAATATGGGTTTCGGCCATATTGAAAAGAATATGCTACTGGCTGAAACAACTATTTTGGACCCGAGATCTAAACAAGGGGTTTAGAATACTTTGAGCTTTGTGAGTTTCGAGTTTGGTATTTTTCTTTTATAAGACATTTAAGTGTGCATTTGTCGTAGCACGTAACATATCCATATATTATGTTAAAATATCCACTTTCAAGGGATATTGACATTCAAAGCCTTGAATTTGCGAAGAAGCGACAACTTTGATCAATTATAACTTTGTTAACAATAGTGCAATTTCCACCGCTAACGAGAATTCACTTGCCAAGATTGGTCTGAACATCGAAGTCGATGGTAAACGACCAAAAGGCAGGCCAAAACAACGGTGGCATGATACGCTGGATGGGGATTTAAAAACATCGATATTGCATCCAGATCAGGCATTTGAGTGAGCCAAAGGGCGAAACCGATCACGTCGAGCTGACTCCGTTTGGGAAAGGCTGTAGAAAAAGAAGTGTGCGATTTCCACCAACCTTGGATGGATCATACTCTATATTGTAGCCTACTTGTGGTACTAGGATGGGCTTAAGGAGATTTCCCAGCCAATTACTAAAAATTATATTAATATACTATTATTAACTATATTTGAACAGATATCGGTATGTAGAATATCTCGGAACCTAGGCCCTATATTGTGGCAGCCTGTTGGTTTTTTCATATTTTTCGGCTGTGTATTTTCTGAGGATGAGTCCGTTAAAGAAATGATCACTGTCAACCCCCGCACCCCCTCCCCCTTTCCAACAAATAGCAAAAGTAACACCGGCTTTGGAAAATACTAACTACTACTGAATATTTGATGAAAAATTAAATTCGACGTAGAATTATGTAACTCACTGCATGCGTGAGCGTTTACAGTTCCCATCTTTCCACCAAATTTCGTGTCAATCGCTATAACCGCCTCCGAGGAAAATGCGTTTGACAGACAGATCGTAATAAAATAATAATAATCGTTGGCGCAACAATCCATACCTTGAGGTTTTTTAGAGCACTTCATTCAAAACTGTAACGGTACACTACAGTAGTATACTTTAGAAGGCAATGTGGTCAGCGCTCGCCCGAGAATATTACCCTGATTCGACTCAGGTACTCTTTCACAGCTGAGTCGACTGGTATCCGAGGTCAAATCACGATACGAAAGTATTTCCAAGCTTTGTCCGGCGTCCGCTTAGGAAAAGGATGGCTTCATAAACATTGAATTTCTTACCAATTAGGCTGAAAAGTTCATAGGATAACACACAGATGGCGCTACCAGTATTAAATCCATGTTTTTTAGTTAACCCTAACATTTAATGTGTATAATAAGTTGTCGGACTATTAGTTTGTGGGATAAGATATTTTGAGTAAAGCAACTTTTGTTAGTTTGAAAACAAGTCGGGATACCGGAAGCCGGGCGCTTGTTCTTGTTATGGACACCGTCACACGGGACATCCAATGTCCAGCGCACTATACATTGCTTTATGCAGATGATGTTTTCCTAGCGTCTAATAGTAAAACTTATCTCGAACAACTTGTCTAAAAATGGAATGTTCGCCTCATGCAACACAGTCTCAGATTAAATCTGAATAAAACCCCGAGTTTTTGACGACCGATGCCCATGAAACAGGCACAATCACTGTCAGCGGGACTGGCTTGCCCAGTATTGGGCGATTTAAATACCTCGGGTCAATGCTATCAGCTAATGGAGAAATGCGTTAGGAAATTGCTTCACGCATTAACGCAACCTGGATGAAGTGGCATTCCACCATTGGTGTTCTTTGTGATCGACGTCGCCCTCTATGATCTTGAATTAATTTTGGGATACTTTCTCCTTTTTCGACTATATGTTATCTTCTTTTTTAAGAGTTTCAAATTTGGGTGGATTTTTGTTTTTCACTAGATGGATGTTTTCCAATTTAGGTTTCCTGAATTTAGGTAGGTATTTTTGTCTAACTGCCTTGTAATTCTTGACAAAGCCGGTAGTTCTAGCTTCAATGTAGTTTTTCTCGTTCCTTATTGAGTTGAAATGTCCATTTTTCCTTGGATTCTTGTAGGTTTCTTCATATCCTATCAAAATCGGCTTTATAACATTAGACTTCAATTGGTTGAATGAAACCTTTCATTGTGATTTCTCACTGCTTCTTGGATGGCTCTCCCTGTGAAAATTTTATTTTGTTGATATGTTAAAATTCTAAACTTCTCGACTTATGTTTCGTGGGACATTTCGAAAGCTGCAAATGCTACCTGGCTGTGTGCTTCCGTAAAATGACCTTCATTCACATTTTCTTTTTGTAGGAAGTCTAACGAAAGCTCCGTTGAATTCATTACCTGTTAATATTTTGTTGGGTTTTCCTGTTTTTGTAAAATGTTCTTTTAATACCTCGAACCGATTTTTATCAGTTAAATAATAAATTGTGCCAAACTTAGAAAATTTGTCTATTATCGTAAAGAAGTTATTTCATTAAAGAGTAGTAAATAATTTGATTTAATTTGATTGGTCTCTCGATGTATTGAAATTTTATTTTGATAGGTTTTCGATTATACTTTACTTCTCGGCAAACCTCGCATTGATTGAGGACAATCTGAATTTATTCCAGTAATTTGGCGGTCAAAGGGTAGTATAGGTCCCAGGACGAAACGTGGATTGGTACTCATGGTGGGAAACGCCTGCTGAACCAACACCAACAGCTCTACTACCAAACCCTATCTCCACTTCCACGTGGTGATCGCTGGGAGCTCTTTCTTAACGAAAAGCTGCAGACGGATAAGGATAAAGGCGAGTCTTCCGCGCCTAAAAACGAGACAAATTGTGCTAACTGATCCTCCAGGTTGGGGTTGACTAGGGCTGACAACCCTACACGGAAAACCAACGTTACGAAGCCACAAAAGGAGCCTTGGACTGGATGAACTTTACAACGACGAACCCGGAAACGACAATGGAATAACGATCTGCGCATTTTCTCATGGCACAGCGTTGCAGGAGCAATATAGACTCGGATCACCGAGCTCGAATGATAACACCACCTACAATCCCCTCAGGTGAATGAATACTGAACCCATTCGCAACATAGCCCTCCGTAACACCTATAAGGGGGAAATTGATGTTGCAATAACCGCAGGTAACAGATTTCCTGGAGATGAAGCATCGGCAAATGACCTTCATAACCACCTGAAGAACGTTATCATTGATTCAACGATACTTGGCCCCATCCGCAAGAAAAGTCGGAACGGCTAGTTTGACGAGGAATGTAAGCTAGCAATGGAACAGAAGATTGCTGCATACCGAGTAATGTTGCGCTCTCAAAGAACGCGGGCACGTGCGGAGACTTATCAGAGCTCCGTCGAGCGGAAAAAACGACTTCTCAGACGGAACAAGGAAGCCTGAGAGAAGTAACCGGTCTGTAAACTCGAAAAGTACAGGGAGCAGCCGCATCAAGCGCGCAAGTTTTACCAACAAGTCAGCAGGATGAACCCTTATACACCTCGATGCTCATCCTGCCGAGACAAACAGGGAAATTTAATTTCCGACAGAATGGGCATATTGCAGCGGTGAGTTGAGTATTTTGATGAACTTCTCAACAACTAAAATATCCGCGAGTTGGGGGTCCCGCCAACTGAAGACGACGGAAAAAATGCTGCCGCCACCAAGCATAGAAGAAACAGTACGTGCAATTCATTGGCTTAAAGACCATAAGTCGCCAAGAGCCGATGGAATTACAGCCGAATTGGTTAAATATAGACGCGACCAATTACACCAAGCGGTTCACCAACTGATGCTCACAGTATGGGACAACGAATCATTGCCTAGCGAGTGGCAACGGGACATTATCTGTCCCATACATAAAACAGGGAATATCACACAGTGCAGCAATTATAGAAGTATCACGTTGCTGAGTACCATCTATAAGATATTCTCCGCTATCTTGCTAGGCCGGATAGCTTCATGCGCTCATCTTACTGCTGGCAGTGGGATTTGCATCATGATTTGACGTCGGATCATGTAAAATTTTTTTTCACCGAATATAGTCATGTGGGGTATCAAATGAAAGGTCTCGATTAGTATTTTTCGAAGCCTTTTGAGATTTATTAGAAAGGCGGGGAGTGGGAGGGGTCGAAAGTGATGATTTTTTAACGGACTCATTCTCAGAAACTGCACAACCGAAAAATCTGAAAAAAATAATCAAGCTGCCTCTATATGGTGCCCCGGTCTCAAAATGCTCTCCATATCCGTTCAAATGAGGTTAATAACAGTATATTACCATTTTTTGGGGAAATTGAGTAAAACTCCCCTTAAGTGTATCCCAGAGTTATAAAAGTTGGTAGTAGTGTAAAATATGAAGCATATTATCCTCAAGTTTGATCAAAATCATACTATTAATAACAAAGTTTCAGTAGCTCAAAATTGACTTTACCGTGTAAATTTACTGCAACTAAATATCAATATCACACTAAAGTGGGTAGTCAGACATGCTAAGTGCATATACATAACGGACTACGTACAATTGGGATAGTTTACACTTAAATATACTCACAGAAGAAGTGAACAAAACCTTTCATACCTGAAGCGCCCAGCTTCCGGTTTCCCGACTTGTTATTATTAGAATTGTTTAATTGATACTTTTCCGAAATTTGACCATTATTCTCTGAATTCTACCGGTAATTACCTGAATCTCGTCGGTATCTTTGTGAAGTTTGTCGATAGTTTTGTGAATGTTGACGTTAATTGTGTGAGTTTTGGCGGTAGTTTCGCGAATTTTGTCAATAGCTTTGATTTTATACTTTAAGTTTTTTATGCTGATCACTCTTTAACTTATTTGTGAATTCCAGCCGGCTGCAACTGTCTCCAAACCTTCGTTCACGCATGATAGCTAATCTTTCATTCAGAGTTCTTTTGATATAAATTTTATCTAAGAGCAAATTGTATCATATTTTTAATAATATTCACTAGTAGATGTATGTAGGACATTATTTAAGCCTATAAAGAATCGTCGTGATAATAGATTTCGTTACATTTATATTTGATTTCCTGCACTTCTAGAGATAATTTTTCTACTGTACTTACACCTATTTCGCTTATTAATTTGTAGATTTCAATTGTTTTCGCATCCGATTTTCTTCGTAAATTCAGATTCGCCTTGATCTGGTCCCAATTATCTGATTTTGGTAATCCCATAATAGTTACTTCGCCTCGCCCTGGATATTTTCATGATATATGATTCTTATTGCAGATCTTCTTCGATATTATTCAAATAATATTCTATGCTGTTGATGAACACACTTAGGGTCACTTCGCCAATGCCCGCGAAATTGCTCATATAATGGATTTCTTTCTTCTTTCTTCTCTGTTCTGTTTTTTAAGGTTTTGTGTAAACACAAACCCTTATTAAAATCGGTTTACTGTCTGTCTGTCTGTCCGTCACACGCATTTTTCTCGGTGACGGTTATAGCGATTAACACCAAATTTGGTAGAAAGGTGGGAACTGTGAACGCTCACGCATACAGTGAATTACATCCTTTTACGTAGAATTTAAGGGGGGTCCCCATACATGCAAAAGGGGGGTATAAAATTTTTTTTCATCAAATATAGTCATGTTGGGTATCAAATTAAAGGTCTCGATTAGTACTTTTCAAAGCCGATCTTAGTTTTGACATTCGTTGGAAAGGTGGGGAGCGCGGGGGGTTGAAAGTGATCACTTCTTTAAGGGGGCCATTCTCAGAAACTACCAAACCGAAAAATCTGAAAAAAATCAGGAGGCTGCCACTATATGGTGCCTGTGGTGGCTTAAATAAAGTTAATAATAGTATATTACTACAATTTTTTGTAATTGATTAGAAACCCCCCTTAAATTCATCCTAGTACCATGACATTTTGCGGTGATATAGGCTATAATATAGATCTTACCAAGTTTGGTGGAAATCGCACTATTACTAACAAAGTTGTAATACCTCAAATTTGCTGCTTCTTCGAAAATTGAAGACTATGAATGTCAATATCACCCGAAAGTGGATACTCTCACATAATATATGGATATATTACGTGCTACATACTAAGAAATACACAAAACCTTTCGTACCTGAAGCGTCCAGCTTCCGGTTTCCCGACTTGTTCTCTGTTCTGCACTGTTGTATTTTGGGTAGCTAAATGCTGTGATACAGCGCCCAGGCATTCGACTTCCTGATCTCTCTAAGCAATCTGCTGTTGCAGTAGTGAAATTGTGGATAATTACAAAATGGGCGTCTTGTTTCATCAGTCACCTATCTCTAGACAATAGGAGGGCAGGTAGCTTTCGATGTCAGATCCTCCCCTTCCCGGGGGTGGAAAATTTTAATTCTAAATAACCGCAGTTACTGTAGGCGGAGAGTTTGGTTACGAGGGTAGTCGTAGAATAAAGTGTAAAAACAATTTTTTTGAGTAAATTTTTTTTAATTTTTCAACATAATCTCCTTGGAGCTCTATACACTTGGTCAATCGTTTTTCAAATTTGTTTAATCCTTCAGAAAAGTGTGTTTTCGGAAGTTCCTCAAAATAAGCACTTACAGAGGCAATGACGTCTTCGTTGTCCGTAAATCTCTGTCCATCGAGCCATTTTTTCAAGTTTGGAAATAAGAAAAAGTCACTAGGGGCTAAATCTAGTGAATATGGTGGGTGTTCGACCAATTCAAATTTTAATTCTTCAATTTTAGCCATTGAAACGAAGCACGCGTTAACTCGGGCGTTGTGATGAAAAAGATTGCCTTTTTCGCCAAATGTGGTCGTTTTTTTTTTTAATTTCTTTTTTCAGCTGCCCTAATAATGATGCATAATACTCACCAGTAATTGTTTTACCCTTTTTCAAGTAGTCAATAAGGATAATTCCACGGACATCCCAAAAAACTGTAGCCGTAACCTTACCAGCTGGCTTTATGGTCTTCGCTTTCTTTGGAGCTGGTTCACCCGTGCCGATCCACTGTTTTGACTGTTCCTTCGTCTCAGGAGTGTAGTGATGTATCCATGTTTCATCCACAGTCACAAACCGACGAAAAAATTCCTCAGGATTCCGACTTATGCGCGCTAAAAGAGCCTCAGAGGTGACCACCCTCTTTCGTTTATTCTCAGCTGAGAGCAATCCCTGTGGCCATAGCTAACTCGCGCACTTTTAATCTTCTATCCTTCAACACCATATCGTGGATTCTATTGATGATTTCGGGAGTAGTCACTTCTACGGGCCTTCCTGAACGTGGTTCGTCACTTGTTGATTTACGACCACGCTTAAATTCATCTACCCAATTATAAACCGTTGCTAAGGCGGGGGCAGATGTGCCATGAACCGAGTCTAATTCATTTTTTATCTCATATGGAGTTAAGCCCGTTAAATGAAAATGTTTTATTACCGCTCTGAACTCGTTTTTTTCCATTTTTTTTTTTGACAAGCAATTTATTTTTCCAATTGACTATAAAAAACACGTAAACTCAGAAGATGTGGACTCTGACTGCACTATATATCTTGTCGGGAGGGGCGCTGACTAAAAACAGATGATTTAGGGCGATTCGAGCGCCATCCGTTGGTCATTCTAAAGACTTATTGAACTACCCTCGTATATGAAAATTAACATTACTCGTTCCACGAAAAATTTTACTTGGAAATGGTTGGATTGTTGTCGGTGAAGCAACAGGCGGGCAATCAGAACACCACGGCTTGGTCAAACTGTCAAACCTGTCACATTTTCGTCAAAACCCAATTCTTACATGGCTGATTTTTGCATGCAAATACAAGACAAATATTGTCAGAAGGCTAGGTGGATAAAGGGCCGTTAGTAGGCTTAAAGTTCCAAGCCAAACGTAAAATTTGTATATTAAAAAGTACTTTGACAATTCGCATTTATAGCTTTCACCTATACATTGTTGCAAAATTACCGAACAAACTGTGTCTAATGTAATTTTAAGCAAAAATATTAATATTTTTTTTTCAAATTTCTTGACCCCTTTAGCTGTCACAGGCATTCTAATTTCTAAAAAAAATCGCCGGCCTTACACCACTAAAATCATTTCCTCATGCAATTCTAAGACAAAATAGTAGTATTTTTCTTCGATTTCTTGACCCTTTAGCTGACAAAGGGATTCTAATTTCTAAAAAATCGGCACCTTTACACTACTAAAATCATGATTACTTAAAACCTACGACATCAATTTAAAACATGGAAGTTTGACAATTTCTTTTTAGGGATTAAGGAGTCCGAAGTCTGCATGCATTTAATATCGGACCGGATCAAATGAAGAGCAACTTGCTCCCACTCTTTATGGTCCACGGACTCGTCTTTTTGGGTTAACATCCAAAGTTCCAGAAGGAGGAGGGGCGAAGACGGCTACGTGGAACATAAGAGTGGGAGCAAGTTGCTCTCCATTTGATCCAGTCCGATATTAATGCATGCGGACTTAGGACTCCTCAATCCCTAAAAAGAAATTGTCTAGCTAATTTCAAGCTTTGATTCCGCTGAATATAATTCGTACCCTTGTTGTGTTTTATGAATTATAAAGGGAGCGTACAATACCTGCGAGCGGCCTCGGTCACGCTGCTCCCAGGACAGAGGTGAGGCAGCGTCTGATGGGGTGCCTCTGCCCTGGTACGAAACCGTAGGCATCTTCGTCCCTCTTTTCATGAAAGTTTGCTTGTGAAAATAGCATAAGCTGTGTAAAAATTAAAACTTTCCAAATGCAAAAATTGTTTTTTTCCCCCAAACTACGCCGCTTAACCCTATTTTTTTCGAATTTTAACATACAAAATATACCAATTTTCTTACCAAAAATTAATCTCCGTTTCACCGTGATAGAATTTTATTAACATCATTTTATTCTAAGTGCTCAATTTGTGGTAAATTTAATAGGTTAAATGGAAACCCACTCATTGAAAAGAAACACTAAACATTTAAACCCAAAGGCAGAAAATAGGTAACCTTTCATAACTACTACTTTGTTAACGTTGATTTATTAGGATATACCATTAGCAACTGGCCTTCAATAACAATGGTTCGTAGGAGCATTGGAAAAATTAGATCAATAGAAAAAAAATACCAATAAATTTGGCTGCTATTCTATTTAAGTGTTACTGTAACTTGCTAAAATGATCGTAACCTTAACTCTATCGAATTAAGGAAAATCGTTACTTCACTAAAAATATTTTATATCTCGGGGAATGTCTTTTTACCCAAAAAGGAACTTCTAATTACCACAATACATAATCACCGGTGATTGAATCGTAAAACATTTTACTGAAAATTATAGAATTTAAACGCATTGTCAGAATTATTGTAGACAGAGTTTTATATTCACCCAAACCAGTTGACGGGTCAGGGGTTTCAGTAAGACGGGGCGTTTCCACTTAATTTCAGAGATGTTACATCCTTTCTTAACCAAAAATATCGTTAATGATGAAAAGACCATTACCGGGTGGTACAATGTTCTGCAAAATCGTCCAATTTAAATCCACTGGACCACTTTTGTGAGAGTATTTGAAAGGAACGACTTATAAGGACACCCTAAAGCACTTTTTCTAAAATATGTAATGCTGCTGCAAAGCTCTCCTACTGTTTAACAGTGGAGGGCAGTTACTTTGAAGATTTTCATAAAAAATCAAATGAAAACACTGAAATACCACGTCTTTTAATTTTCATTCATGAAATGTGCGTTATACCATTTAGCATGTTGAAAATGAAATCGATTCACTGTCTCTCTGTCTGTCACATACACTTTTCTCAAAACGGCTGAACCGATCTGAACGATATTTGGTGGACTGGGAACTATGAAATCCCACGCATACAGTGAATGACATAAATGTACGTGTAATTTAAGGGGGCTCCTCATACATGTAAAGGGGGGATGTAACATTTTTTTTTCACCGAATGTAGTCATATACTCATAGTCATACTCAACCGAAAACTCCAAGAAAATCAGGAAAGTGCGCTTTGGTGAAATCTAAGCTCCAAAATATATCCCATTCCAATATCTACTCAAATAAGCTTACTAATAGTATATTACCAACTTTTGGAAATTGACGCAAAACCGTCCCAAACTTCATCCCAAGACTATCAAATTTCGTACCAGTATAGACCATTTCAACAAATGTTGTCATGGGGGGGGTATCCATTCTCATAAACTACCCAGCCAGCAAAACTGAAAATATCAAGAGTTTGCCTCTATATAGTGCCTAGGCTCCGAAGTACAATACATACCGATATCTGTTCAAACAAAGTTAATAATAATATATTACTATAACTTTTATTAATTGGATATGGGATCATAACGTCATACACTTTGTAGAATGCACGAAATTCACAAAAAGTGGCAAAGTTTCACCCCGTATAACTTTGTTAATAATAGTTGGATTTTCTTCAAACTTGAACAAATTCATTATGTTATCCATTATACCCATGCCAAATTTTGTAGTTTTTGGGATAAGCGAGGGATCCTAAGTCCACTGCCACTTAATGTTGGACCGGACAAATGGAGAGCAACTTACTCTCACGTCTTTTTGGTCCACGGATCCGTCATTTGGGGCATGGCACCCAAGCATTTAAAAAATATAGGGACAAAGGGTTTCGTCCAGGGCAGAGGCAACTCGTTCTGTGGTCCGGTCCAACATGAAGTGGATGTGGACTTTAGGATCCCTCACTTATCCTAAACAATTGTTTGTATCTGTTGTAGGTTTAGTTCTTCACATTTGCTAATATTAAACTCCGTGTGCGGAGCATATGAGGTTGACTATTATCAAGACAGTGCTTTCCATCAAATTATTTATTTAAATGGCTTTCTAAAAATAGAGGGCATGTACTCATCGCTCCTCATATAGGGAAACACAAAACCTTTTATACCTGAGCGTCAAGCTCCCGGTTTTCCGATTTGTTTTTTTAATTTTTATGGTTCAATTTTCCAGCCTGGTAACTGCCATTTATGTAATTAGGATGAAATGATGTTAAGAAAATAAAACGAGATTTCTTTTTTTTAGAATATTAGTACATTGTATAATTTAAAAATTCAAGAAAAATTGAGTTAAACAGCAAAATTTTTGGGAGAAAAACATAATTTTTGAATTTGGAAAAGCAATTGCTTCGACACAACTTACCCTATTTTCTCAAAGAAACTTTTGTATTCTAGAGTAAAGTCCCAGTGGCGATCCATTCCAATGTTGTAGCTATCACAGGTTTGGAGTTATTATGATTGTTGTGGTATAAAGGCTGCGATTTTTTTACAAATTAAAATGCCTGTGGCAAGAAAGTCGAAAAAAAAATTTATTTAATACTTTTTACTGGCATACAATTTGTCCCTAGTTGTCGAAGGGTAGTATAGGTTCCAGGGCGAAAGGTGGATTCGTACCCACGATGGAGCATAATACCTGGGGAAACGCCTGCTGAACCCACACCAACAGCTCTACTACCAAACTATATCTGCACGTAGTGATCGCTGGGAGCCTCTTTCTTACCGAAAAGCTGCAGACGGAGGATGAAAGCAAGCCTCACGCCTAAAAACGGGACAAATTTTACCAACTGGTCCTCCAGGCTGGGTAGGCTGACAATCTTACATGGAAAACAACTTGTTAAGAAGAAACAACCAGGAACCTCGGACTGGACCGATAACATAACCAAGAATCCGGCATAAAGATTTTACGCATTTTCTCATGGAACATGTGTCCCTGTGCAGAAAAAGCGCTTGCCAAGCAGCTAGCCTAGATATCTTGTCCCAATATAGGGCTGATGTAACAGCGTTGGTTTCCCAGTAAACCATGTAATGGGAGTCAGTTTCTTAGTCAGCCAAAAAATAGAACCTGCTGTTATCGGTTTGAAAACATACGGCTGTGCACTCTGTGCTTGCGAAGCAAATTTAAAAATACAAGTAACCGTGCCCGCCCTTATAGAGGAGACTCCAGAGTCGGAGATGGATACTTTATACTGGGCAGAAGAGCGAAGCCTATCCCAAGTATGAATCAATATAGTAGGATGATAGGCAATATAGACTCGGATCACTATCTCGTTGGCACGGTGCTCCAGCTTCGGATAACAACATCAGCTAGAATTCCCTCTGACAGCCAAATGAGAGTTAATGCTGAAGCCATCCAAAACGCAGCCCTCCATAAATCCTATAAGAGGCAAAAGCGTGCCGCAATAACCGCAGTCAAAAGAATTCCTGGAAATGAAGTATTACCAGATAATCCTCACAATCACCTGAAGAGCGTTACCATTGATACGGCACAAAAACACATGGCCCCAGTCGCAAAAAAACGAACGAAACGCTGCCTACCGAGTAATGTTGCATTCACAAAGAACGCGGGCACGTGCGGAGACTTATCAGAGCTCCGTCGAGCGAAAAAAGCGACTTCACAGACAGAAAAAGGAAGCCTGGAGAACCAACAGGTCTGTGAATTCGAAAAGTCCAGGGAACAACCGCACCAGGCGCGAAGTTTTACGAAACAGATCAGCAGGATAAAAGTCTTATATACCTCGATATTCATCCTGCTGAGATAAAGAGGGAAACCTGATTTCCGACAGAATGGGCATATTGGGAGCGATGGGTTTGAGTATTTTGATGAACTGCTCAACAACCAGAGCATCGGCGAGTTGGACGTCCAGCCATGCCTGATGACTGGCTACGAGGACATCTGTCCCATACTTAGAAGAGAGATATCACGCAGTGCCAGCAATTATAGAGGTGTTACGTTGCTTAGTATCATCTATAAGTTATTATCCGCTATCTTGCCAGGTAAGATAGCCCCATACGCCCAGAACATCATTGGCCCACACCAAAGAGACTTCACTCCAGCCAATCAGCAACAGATTAGATTTTCTCTGTGCCGCAAGCGATGAAAAACTGTTGGAATATGGGCATCAGTTATACCATCTTTCCATCGATTTTCAAGGCCGCTTATAATAGCATAGCCATGGTATAAAACTACACGGCATGAGAGTATCTCAACGAAATTAATAAAACTGACTACGCTGACCCTGACCAATGCGCGGAGGGCAGATAAAGCAGCAGAATCATTCTCGAGACCCATTCAACATCAACAACGCTCTAAGACAGGGGGAAGCCCTGACAAAAATGGTCCGTGTGTGGAAGGCAAGGGTACCATCCCTCTTTTAAGTCCATCCAATTATTGACCTATTCTGACTAAATCGACATCATGGGAGAACGACCCGAGCCGTATAAACTTCCTTTCTCCAGATCGAGCAGGCGATAATTTCTCCTATCAATTGGTCGAGAATCACAGGCGATGAAATCAGCGTACTGATTGTTGGCAGCCAACAGAACATATTTCAGCTTATAAAAACTGTTTCCGCTGGAAAAGTCTCGCCATAGGATCAAAGCTCTTACTGTACAAGAAATGTTCTTGCCAGTCCTTACGTATTCTCGGAAACTTGGGTTCTTAACAACAAAATTGCGAAATTGCGAATCCTCCAAAAATGTTTAGCCCCCTACATGAGGAAACATGATTCCGTAGCCTACAAACGACGTAATATATGAGCGATATCATGATCGCCTGGTGCAATGGGCGGGTCACTTAATCCGTATGAATGAGGATGATCCAGCCCAAAAGTTTTATAAGGTAGAAAAAGAAGACGTCTATTTCAATGCTCTAGCTATCGTAGTTTTTAAGTAATTATGATTTTAGCCGGTGTAAAAGGCGGCGATTTTTTTTAGAAATTAAAATGCCTGCTGCAGCTAAAGAAATCAGAAAAATTCAAGGCTGGCCTACAGTTTATCTGATAATTTGGAACACTTTGTATACGTGGAAGATATAATTGTCAAAGTACTATTTAACACGCAATTTTACGTGCGTTTTGCAACTTTAAGATTTCTGACAGCCCTTTATCTTCCACCTACCCTTATGGACAAATTTGCCCTGTGTTTGGTGGGTCTTTGTTGGTTATCTGTGCAAAAAATCCGCCGTGAAATAGTCAGTTTGTTTTGATGAAAATTGACAGGTTTGACAGCCCGCCACCTACTCGGACTGGAGGTGATAATCCAGTAGTGGATCGCCTTCGAGATGAAAAAAATATATCAGAGCCCCGCAAACGCCATAGGGATACTACAGGAAATCCCCAGAGCGGACTCCAAAGCGATCCCCATAAATCCCTATTCAATAGCTTCCCGCCTACGGCGTTCGCAGGCTTTAGCGAATCTGAGCACATTCTCCAGAGGTAGAGAGTGTACAGATTCTTCATTGAAGAAAACCTTTCAAGGTTGTCCTCATCTGAGATCTGAGTAGGCCGGGCTAGCTGCATAAAATTGCAGGGCCGTCTCCTCCCCCTCCTCACATTGGCTGCAACATAGCCTAAACCACCACCCCCAATCTTGCCCATATGGTAGTTTATAGGAGTAGTGTCCCCCTTAAACGCCCTAGTAGGGTTTTCATGTCCCACCATTCTTAAAGGACCACAAAAATGCCGCTGTAGTGGCCCTAGGCCTGCCTGCCGACAAGAGTCCAAATTTCTCCACTCGGCTGCGTGAATTCTTACAATTTCACCCTTCAGAGTAGACTTGACTGTAGAAAATTGTGGTAGTCGCGAAACGAATTGCAAGAGGTCGCATATTGCTCGCGAAGTCTTCTCACGCCTGAATGTCGTTCTACTGGAAGGAAAGGAAGGAGATTTTACTTTTTTCCGTCAAAGGAGAATAGATGAGGGAATTATATGAGTATAACTTCTTGAGGGGGGGAATATTTTTCAATGGAATCAAAGGCTGGAAAAGTCAGCATAAATTGTGTATACCATCTTTTTTTTTCATTGTTCTTAAGGCAGAGTTGGGTAAAATCATAATCATGATTATGTTAATTTTGATTACGAATGTCATGATTACATGATTGTAATCATAATTGGGCTTTCGTGTTCATGATTGTAATCTCGTAATCATCATCGTGTATTTTCTGACGCGATTCCTTAGTTTCACTGTTTGATGGCATGTATACTTTTATAACTTCAGCCTGCGATGTATTTGGACAAATAATATTAAGGATAATGATTTTCGATACTTGGCCAGAGTGATGGTTATTTAATAGTGTGAAGCAAACGATATTTCCATTAGGCAGAGGAACAAGAATATTTAATCAAATACGGACGTCTATAAATTCCTGATTCCTTATCACGTTGTTCCTTAGATTACAACTTCATTATTCACAACGTCGTGCGAGTAATAATACCAAATGCATTCAGTGGGTCAATTGAATTCAGGTGAAGGGGACAAATGCTTGTACCTATGTTAGATATCAGACAGGTAAAAGTTCTGTGGCTGCACCAGACAAATGTTTGTGTTTGTCTCCGACATCAAACAGAGACATTTTCACATCAAAATCCCATTTGATTTGCTGTTGCCAACTCGCGTGAAATGATCATTTCAATTGATAACAAGTCGGGAAAACGGAAGCTTGACGCTTCAGGTATAAAAGGTTTTGTGTTTCCCTATGTGAGTAGCATAACGTAGTTCTCCATTGGCTTATAGCATTGACCCGAGGTATTTAAATCGCTCAGTTCTGGGCAGGTTACCACCATTGCCAGAACTCAGCGATTTAAATATCTGGAGGGGCAGATTACTGCCATTGAAAGAACTGAGCGATTTAAATATCTCGAGTCAATGCTACCAGCCAATAAAGAACTGCGTAATGAAATGTTTCAAGCATTAACGCCACCTGGATGAAGTGACATTCCGCAACTAATGTTCTTTGTGATCGACGTATCAGCGCACGTCCCAAATCTAAATTTACTGCAATGTCGTCCGTCTGTCACTCTCTATAGTTTGATTTTTGACTATAAAGGACAATGAGCGGCGCTCTTGCGGTAATGGGACGAAGATGTTGCATTGCACTCGTGGCGTGGACACGTTTTGATCACGTCTGAAATGAGAATATCCGCCTTCGATATGGGTTTGCACCGATCGTGGGAAAACTGCAAGAGAGGCGTTTTCGATGGTGTGGTCACGTAATTCACGCTAACGAGAATTCAACAACCAGTATTGGTCAGAACATCGAAGTCAATGGTAAGCAACCAAAAACCGGCCAAAACAATGGTCGCCATGATACACTGGATGGGGGTTTGAAGGTCTCGCGATTACATCCTGATCAGGCATTTGGTAAAATAAAATGACGAAACCGATTCACGACGAGCCGACCGCGCTTGTGAACTGAAGGCTGAAGAAAAGAAGAAGATGTGAGGAGCGATGAGCCTGACAGTTCCATGTCACACAGTTAAAAATTCTATTGGCATCTATTTTTTAGAAAGTAATTTAAATAAATCATTTGATGGAAGCCCTGGTATTGAAATAGTACACCTCCTAACGCTTCACACTCTGAGTTTAATATTATTAGCAAATGCCAACAATTTAACCAACATCAACTATAAAACAGAGGCGAAATACCGGAGCTCGCGCTATCGGTATAACGGTTTTGTGTTTTCATCTTATGCAAGAAACTTCAACGCACATTTTTCTATTCCTATATAGCTACAAATCCAACATATTCCTTCATTCTCTTCCAAACTACAAGATGCACAGACTACAGAGATTACAGCCATAGATACTATCCTCACCCTAAACAACCAAACTGCTGATTCCGAGTACTGTGCATATATATGCACGTGATCGTATCCATATTTCCGATTTACTTCATGTACAAAAGCATACATTTGTACACATATAGTACGTATTATTAGATACGGCTGGTTTAATGTAGAAATATATCTATCTGAATTAGACACTACCCGTAAACTTCATTTCATAAGAACTCATTTTCGATGTGGTATTGATGATTTGAAATGTGAAGATGACGTTATCCAGGTTGTAGAGTGCACGAAATCCCACCAACAATGGCAAAGTTTTACCCCCTATAACTTTTGTAATAATAGTTGGATTTTCTTCAAATTTGACCAAATTATGACCACTATATTCTTATTACACCTATGCGAAATTTTAAACTCCTGGATGAACGTAAGGGGGTTGCCGGGTAAATTTCTAAAATGTGAAAATATACTACTATTAACTTTATTTGTGCAGATATCGGGAACCGGATATTTTGAGGCCTAGATCTTAGCAGCGATGCACCCACTGTGATTTTTTTCAGATTTTTAGGTTGACGAGACATGTTGCAACTTTTGGGTTCACTTCCCCTCATTCCCCTATGTTTCACCCAATATCAAATATGGAACCAGTTTCCAAAAAGTACTAATTGAGTTCCTTTCGTTTGCTACCCTACATGGCCACATTTTATGAAAAGAAAATTTGCACCCTCCATTTACATGTATGTGGGAGGCCCCTTAGACTTAACACAAAATGGGCGCCACTTGCTGTATGTAAAGGGAACACCAGATTACATACTCTTACCAATTTTTCGTGACAATCGGTCCAGCCGTTCCGAATAAATCGGCTGTGACAGACAGACAGACAAATAGACAGACATCGACTTGATTCTAATAAGGTTTTGTTTCACACAAAACCTTAAAAATGGTAGGTTCCTTTTGCGTAGATGATTTGTGTACATCACTCTTCCATTTGTACGACTATTTTATAACAATGGTCCTCAGTTACATCTAAAAAATGCATACGTGCGAAATATATCTTTGTTGATCGAATTCGGATCAAATTTACAAATATTATACATCCTCATTAACGGCTCAACAACCGGTATCCGGTCAAGACCTGCCCTAATAAGAAACTCCGAACATCCCGGTTTAGCGTCTAGGTCCACCAATTCGATATTCCTAAAAACTTTCTCGCATTTTTGACTACGTCCTGACTCCATCTCAGACAGGGCCCGCCTCGTCTTCTATTTCTACCATAGATATTTCCCTTATAGATTTTCCGGTCTGAATAATCCACATCCATACGGATTAAGTGAGTTGCCAATCGCGACCGATTGTGCCGGATTATATCCACAACCAGACGGTCATGGTATCGCTCAATGATGGGAGGCTACTGAATCATCCATCCTCTTGTAAGGGGTCAGAAATTCTGCGGTGGATTTTTCTCTCGAACCCGGTCACCGGGATTCCGAGGAATATTTGAGGGCTGGAAAGATCACTGTTTTGTACAGTAAGAGGTTTGACCTTATAGAGAGACGTTTTGAGCAGAAGAGCTTTTGTAACCTGAAATAGGTTCTATGGGTATACTATTATCAATTCGATTTCGTATCATAGCTTCATAATTTTTGACCCCATTTTGCTCTATATCGCTGCCAACAAAAACTAGATGTAAAATACAAATCACGACTTTTCATTTGACACCCCACATGTCATATCCGGGAAGAAAACTTATACTCTTTTCGTTTGTATTAGGACTCCCCCCTAAACTACATAAAATCATGCAGCATTCACTAACAATAATTTAATTTTTTTGAAAATAACATTTTTATTTATAAATAGTGGACGTCACAAATTTAAACAAGTCGGAATACCGAAGCTCGTGCTTCGGGTATAAAGATTTTGTGTTCATCTTATCTAAGAAATTTCAACGCACATTTTTCTACCCGTATACAGCTACAAAACTAGGAGACGTACGTACATATTACAGCCGTAGATGTTACGCTCACCCTAAACAAACAAACTGCCTATTTTCGAATACTGTACACATATATGCACGTATATAAATTGATCGTACCCATATTTCCGATTTACCTCTGATATCTATCTGAATTAGGCTCTACCCGCAAAGTTCATTAGCACGCATATACTATATACCTACATACACACATGTCTCGTTGGAATAATTGATATACATATACAAATGATTAAAGAACTAAAACAAAATAATTCCTTTTCACCCAATTCATACGAACTTACTTCGTTGTGACGAATTGATATGTGATGATGACGTCATGCAGGTTGTAGAGTGCACGAAATTCACAAAAAATTGTAAAGTTTTACCCTCTATAACTTTGCTAATAATTAGTAGATTTTCTTCAAACTTGACCAAATTATGCATTATGTTCTTCACTATACGCATGCCAAATTTTGTACTTCTGGGATGAACATAAGGGTGGTGCCGGGTAAATTTTCTAAAATGTGGAAATATACTATTATTAACTTTATTTGTACAGATATCGGAACCGGATATATTTTGAGGCCTAGATTTCGTAGAGATGCACTACTGAGATTTTTTTCAGATTTTTCGGTTGGATAGGTTCTGAGAACGAGATCTGTTACACTTTTTGGGGTCATATTTTGAGCCCCCACTCCCCTGTGTTTCACGCAATGTCAAATATTGGACCAGTTTCGAAAAGTACTAATGGAGACCTTTCATTTGATACCCCACATGGCCACATTTTATAAAAAAAAATGTTGCACCCTCCTTTTACATGTATGGGGAGCCCCCCCTTAAACTTAACACAAAATGGCGTTAGTTGCTGCGTGTAAAGGGAACGGCAGATTACATAATCCTACCAATTTTCGTGACAATCGGTTCAGCCGTTTCCGAATAAATCGGGTGTGACAGACAGACAGACAGACGGACAGACAGACATCGAATCGATTCTAATAAGGTTTTGTTTCACACAAAACCTTAAAAAGGGCTAGGGAGAATTAGATTCTTCTTGAATGGAATTTTAATATTTTACTCGAATTTCAATTATTCTCGTTAATTATGACGTCAGCATCTTATTTGTATGGCTTAGGATGCTGTTAATTAGCACGAAATTGATAAGTTTGAACTGCTATAACTTTCCCAATAATAGTTGGATTTTCATGAAACATGTGGCATGTGTATGCACGAGGCTGTCCTCTATGTCGGTGCAAAATTTAGTACACTTTGGAGTAACTTAAGGGGAGTTTTTTAGTCAATTTCTAAAAGTTGATAATATACTATTAGTAAATTTTTTGAGCAGATACCAGAATAGGACATCTCTCGAAATTAGATTTCACATAACTGTTTTACACAAAATCTTAAAAAGTGCTGCAGATAAGTAGATTCTTCATAAATGCGACTTTAATATTTCACGCGAATGTCAATTATTCCGGGTAATTATGACGTCAGCATCTGATTTGCATGGCTTTGGAAGCGGTAAATTCGCGGGAATTTGCCAAGTTTGAACTGTTATAACTTTGGCGTTAATTGCCAGATTTCTATGAAATTTTGCATGTATACACGAAATATTGTCCTCTATGCTATTCGGAAGTCCTAGGATGAATTTAAGGTGGGCTTTTCAGTAAATTTCTAAAAAGTAGTAATATACTATTAGTAAGTTTATTTGAGTGGATATCGGAATGGGACATATTTGAGGCCTAGATTTCATCTAGGCGCACCGCTCCGATTTTTTCCGGATTTTTAGGATGGGTAGATTCCGAAAATGAGTCCTGTCTCACTTCAAGCGCGTACATTTTGACTCATTACTCACGCACTTTGCCAAAACTAATATCAGTTTCGGAAAGTACAACTCGAGACCTTTCATTTGATACCCTACACAACTATATCCGGTGAAAAAAAAATTTGAATCCCCCCTTTGCATGTATGGGGAGCCCCTCTTCAAATTCCACCTAAATTTATGCCACTCGCTGTATGCGTGGGATTTCATAGTTCCCATCTGTCCACCAAATTTCGTTCGGATCGGTTTAGCCGTGTGACAGACAGACAGACATTGAATTGATTTTAATAAGGTTTTGTTTTACACAAACCTTAAAAAATCAATCCAGTTGTTAGTTCCTCTGCTCATTGCAGCCAATCCCTGATTCGTAAAACATAAACAGCACATGATTTCATGATGTTTTCATTCCCGTAATCGTAATCATAACTATGATTATGATTTTACCAACTTTGAATTAAGGGCAAAATTGGTAAACTCCAATAAGTTTGTAACCGGCCGGCGCCTCTAGCAATCGAAGAGCGGGAAGTTCGAACGTGAGACGAGAGGGGCTTAAATTTTCTTCGCTCGAGAGAGTCCATTATTGATATTCTAAATAAGCACTCCTGATTATGGTTTTTATGGGCAAACACGGTACTTTAAAATCTAATTAATTAACCATAACGAAAAGACTGGTTTCGTCGCGTGGGGAGAACAAGTGAAAAAGACATGACCATGGAAAATAAAAAGGCCCAGATATTTAGGCACTTAAAAACTTCCAATGGATTAACGATTTTTAAACTCACAGATGGTCTTTCTGGAAGAAGGGAAAATGGAGATACCACCAAAGCACATGTCAAGGCTATCATCCAAAAAAAATTACAGGAAAGGACCAGTTGGTGTCATCAAATACAATCAGGCGGAGACTTCCAGTTTTCTTCTTTTTCTTTAGCCTTCGTCCCATTCACCCGCGAGATCCGCTCGTCGTCAAATATATCGAGAAAGTATTAATTGTGCCAATCAAAAACATCGAACATTTGGCCAAGGTCCATGATTCAGTGAGAAAACAAACAAGCAAAGTGAATCTTCCTTGTGGTAACCAATCCAGATTCACGCTCACTGCTGTCAGGTTTTCGAGAGTAATAGCAGGACAAATCCGCAAGAGAGAGAGAGAGGAATTCTCTTTAGAGTTCCATTATCTAACATGACTTAACCTGATATTGTACTACAGCCTGTGGCACTTGCGCAAGTGAGAGAATGCAAGCATTCTGTCCTCAGAATATACCGTCGTCGGGGAGCGTTCGCATATTCCAGAATCCAGACACCAACTCTTGTCAACAGCAAAAGTTCATAGCCGAAAGATTAGTACTTTTCTGAGGCATGGTAGCCGTTTTGGAGATTAGAAAATCACCTCTAATGCCCAGCTACAAGCGATCATACTTTGATATGTAATAATTTATGATAAATTAAGATTAACTACGGATTATTTCTTTACACTAATAAAATACAAAATAAATAGTTACTAAACTGTATATAATGTGCGTACAATTTCTATCTCTCACCTTCTTCAAAAATGGATTTTTTTCTATACGGCCCAGAAGGTCAGGAAAATACCCTCCAACTTCCTCGTGCACTTTTCCGACTAAGCTTATTTGATGCAGGGGTCCATAGCGGAAAGTGCCATGTGAATAATTTTTTACAACCTACAAAAATTAAGCAACGAATCTCACTATAGATTTATATATTACTAAGTTTAAATGTTTTACCTGTTCATTATACTGGCTCATTGTGCAGGTTTCGATGTCTGAATTACGACCTAGGACGCCAGCTTTTACAGTCAGCGTTGGGTAGTTTTCTGCCATATGCTCAAGTAAATCTGGCAAATATGCTGCGGCATCATGAACGATAGCCATTACATGATGTGCATGCCCATTCTCATCTTCTGCAAACGCAATTTGAAAGAATTCTTCAACTAATTCTTCCATTTCATCTGGAGTTAATTTATCAATTTCGTCCTGGTACATATGAATAATAGTTGCGCCGCCATTTGCGTGAACTTCTATTCGAAAAAATTGACCATACTTCAAATGTTCCAGGCCATTTCTATTGCAATTTAAGTCACGATTAGGGATGGCAAGCTTTAGAGGCTCAACTTGCAGCTCAGGCTTAACAGTTTGACATGCGACATTGGCTTTTCGAATTTTCGACCTTCGATAACATTTCGAGCAATCACTACTTCGACTCGACCGCCGTGACGATGAGGACTTTTGGTGATGACTGTTATTACTACGGCTAGCAGTATTGTTAGTCGGGTGATTTGTAGCAGATGTACTTGATGCAGCCAGTGAAGTTTTGAGATTTCTAGTTATAGCAATGTTGTTCCCCATTCGCGATTTCTGATCAGCTTCAGTCACAGATGGAACTGCATTGTTATTAAGGGTGGTTCCACTACTAGATTCGCTATTTTCTTTGTTTTCGGTTACCCTTTTATTCTCATCCTTATTGTTCCACTTTTCTGCGTTTTTAGTGAGATCAAATTTAGGCACAAGCTCTTTTTCGAAATTATCATTACCGAAATCTAAAACTCGCGAAATTTCTTCCCGTGATTTATCGACCTTCAATAAATTTGGGAAAGTAACCTCATAATTGTGATCAAACGATATTGAAGGCACCAATTTGCATATTGATGTATTTTCAATCGTTCGTTTTTCTGATTCAATTTCATTTACAACTGCTTTTGTTTTATCAGCTGGGTCATCATCCTTTTTTCTACCATCCATAGACCTGATTGTTGAATTGAATTGTTGTTGTTGAAGGTATGTGGTGATGAATAAGCAGGAGGGAGTCCAAGAATCGACTTGTCTAGAAGAGAACTCTCAACTTTGGATGTATTGACTTGAATTCTATTCGTTTCATGTTCCGAGGCACTTTCTCGCGTAAACCGTGTTATCTGGGTAATATTTGAATCCAATCCTAATGCATTCATGTTTACTTTTTCCTCAAAGAAGCCCCCATGCGATTCAATGCTAGTTTTTGAAGTGTAGCTTTTAATGCTCTCTGAACTATGACGGCGGCCTGCTCCACACTGTAAGTATCAAAAAGGAATAACAGCAAAAAAATAATTTAGAAAGGAAATTTAAACAAATTAGACTAAAAATGAACAAGTCAGGAAACCGGAATTTAGACGCTTTCGGTATAACAAGTTTTGTGTTTCCCTATTCGAGGAAAGATGTGTATGACAGTTCCGGGTGTACACAGTTAAAAATTCAACTATCCTGCATTTTTTTAAAGATACACTTCCTCAAATAATTTGATCTTGTAAGCACTGTATTGATAATATTCAAATTCAAATGCTTCACACTACTAGTTGAAAATTATTAGCGCATGTGAAGAAGGTAACCTATAACAGATACAAACAAGTCGAAATATCGGAATCTCGGCACTTCAAGTATAAAGGTTTTACGCCGATCTTATATGACCTACTCTCTATGCACGTTTTCTATTCAAACATAGTTACGAATGCAAAATATTCCTTCAGATGCCACACATATTATATGATATATATGCACATACGTATCAAGAGCACAATATTGCTCATGCTAAAACAAAACATTGCATATTACCCTATACTGTATATATGTTCGCATCATTTACCCAGTGCATCTTGACGCCTTTCTTTACTCTTTGCATGAAAGCATACATATATACACAAATGTCAATCCTATTGAGCAGCAGCAAGGCAATCGAAAATGTCCCCGTGAACCCTGCCATTCATATCATGTACTTTATATGATACGTATTAGAGTGGGATAAATTCACATGAAATACACAATTTTGACATTCTTGTTTTTCAGCTTTGTTATTATAATAGCATTTCGATTTTTTTTTTTCAAATTATTATTACTTTAATAGATCCAAATTTTGTACTTCTAGGATGAACTTAAGGCGGCTTCCAGGTAAATTTCCAAAATATGGTAATACACTATTATTAACTTTATTTGTGCAGATATCGGAACGGGAAATGTTTTGAAGCCTAGATTTTATATAGATGCATCACACTGATTTTTTTCATATCCTTCAGTTTTTCATTGCGTCAACAATCCACCACATTCTCATCAAATTTCGAGTCAATTGGTATAGCCGTTTCTGAGAAAAGTGCGTGTGACAGACAGACTGACATTGAACCCTAAAAAGCCTGGGGGAGCGATAGATTAATGATAAATGGAATTTTAATATTTCCCTCAAATGTCAATAATTCCCGCTAATTATGATGTGAGTATTTTATTTACATGGTTTAAGATGCAATAATTTACCGGATTTTCCTTCAATTGGCAGCAGTACGCGCGATATCGTCCTCTATGCTGGTGAAAAAATTTAGTACTCCTAAAAGGAACTTAAGGCGAGCTTTTCAGTCAGTTTCAGAAAATTGATAATATGCTATTAGTAAGTTCATTTGAGCAGATATTAGATTGGGACACACTTGGGGCCTAGAAATTTCATAAGCGCATTACAAATTTTTTGTTTGGTTATTTTCCGAGAATGAATACTGTTTCATTTTAAGTGTGTACTTTTTAACTCGTTACTCGCGTGATTCACAATTTACGTCAACTAACATCTGTTTCGGAAACTACTAATAATGATCTTTCATTTGATACCCCACATGACTGCCTATATTCGGTGAAAAAAAAATTATACCCTGCCTTTGCATGCCCCTTCTAAACTCCATCCAAATTTATGTCACTCATTGTATACGTGGGATTTCATAGTTTCCCACATGTTCACCAAATTTCTTTTAGATCGGTGTATCCGTTTTGGAGAAAGTGCATGTGACAGACAGACAGACAGTGAATCGATTTTGGAGAACCAAACCAAAGTACAACTTGCAATCAAGGCTATTAGGGCCAATTAACGGGTTTTGTATGATGACACAATTTTGAATACGATAGCGGGCAGAATGAGAATTACTCCAAGGAACTAAACTTTTAAATCAGTAAGTGTATACTGTAAAACTTTATGGCTGAACTTTATCAACGGTAGTACGAATAAGTGTCGCAAGCTATGCAAGTCAACGTTGTGTGAGAAGGCACGCAAGAAACTTTGAAAAGGGAACGGTGCGAAGATTTTGAAACAGCTTGAAGTCGGGGAGTTATTATGACTAATAAGCTTTTCTAAGGGCTTGGAACCGTAACGTTACAAATGTCCGTCCTCAAGCTTAGTACAGGGAATATGCAGTCTACGTCATTTTCTTCGAAGGGATAGATGATATATAGTGTCTTTCAAATTAATTGCAGCTTTGTGAAGTAGCCACTATCTCAACCAGAATAATCGCTAAAAGGTATTTACATATCACATTCAAAATCCATGTGCTACTATATGACACTTGATAATTTAACATTTTTTTTTAGAATTTTTGTTTGGCAATAAAAATATATCGGAATACCGCATTGTGTTCATTTTATGTGAGAAACTTCTACGCACACTTTTCCATCCGCATATAGCTACAAATCCGACACATTCCTTCATATTTTTCAAAACTGCGATATATACGTACATATTACAGACATAGATATTATCCTCACTTTAAACAAACAAACTGCCTAATACCGAGTACTGTACATAAACATCATCATCATCAACGGTGCAACAACCGGTATCCGGTCTAAGCCTGCCTTAATAAGGAACTTTTGACATCCTGATTTTGCGCCGAGGTCCACCAATTCGATATCCCTAAAAGCTGTCTGGCATCTTGACGTACGCCATCGTTCCATCTCAGGCAGGGTCTGCCTCGTCTTCTTTTTCTACCATACATATTGCCCTTATAGACTTTCCGGGCTCGATCATCCTCATCGATACGGATTAAGTGACCCACCCACCGTAAGCTATTCATCCGGATTTTATACACAACCTGATGGTCATGGTATCGCCCATAGATTTCGTTGTTATGTAGGCTACGGAATCGTCCATCCTCATGTAGGAGGCCAAAAATTCTTCGGAGTATTCTTCTCTCGAACGCGGCTAAGAGTTCGTAATTTTTCTTGCTAAGAACCCAAGTCTCTGAGGAATACATGAGGACTGGCATGATCATTGTCTTGTACAGTAAGAGCTTTGATCCTATGGTGAGACGTTTCGAGCGGAACATTTTTTGTAAGCTGAAATAGGTTCTGTTGGCTGCCAACAACTGTGCGCGGATTTCATCGTCGTAGCTGTTATGTGATTTTCGGCCCTAGACAGGAGAAATTATCAACGGTCTCAAAATTGTAGTCTCCTAGTTTTATTCTTCCCGTTTGACCAGTGCGGTTCGATGTTGCTTGTTGTTTGGTTTTCGGTGCTGACGTTGCCACCATATATTTTGCCTTGTCTTCATTGATGTGCAGCTCAAGATCTCACGCCGCCTGCTCGATCTGGATGAAAGCAGTTTGTACGTCTCGGATCGTTCTTCCCATGATGTCAATATCGTCAGCATAGGCCAGTAGTTAAGTGGACTTAAAGATGATCGTAACCCCACGCATTTACCTCAGCAACACGGATTACTTTCTCCAGGACCAGGTTAAAGAGATCGCATGATAGGGCATCCCCTTGTCGTGGAACGTTGTTGATGTCGAATGGTCTTGAGAGTGATCCTGCTGCTTTTATTTGACCTCGCACATTGGTCAGGGTCAGTCTAGTCAATCTTTCGAGATACCGAATTCTCTCACGGCCATGTACAGTTTTACCCTGGCTATCCTATCATAGGTGGCTTTAAAGTCGATAAAAAGATGGTGAAACGGATTTCCATATTTCAACAGTTTTTCCATCGCCTGCCGCAGAGAGAAAATCTGCTCTGTTGCTGATTTGCCTGGAGTGAAGCCTTTTTGTTATGGGCCAATGATGTTCTGGGCATATGGGGCTGTCCCATATACCTCTATACGCCCATTCTGTCGCAAATTTTCCTCTTTATCTCGGCAGGATGAACATCGAGGTGTGTAAGGCTTCATCCTGCTGACTTGTTGGTAAAACTTGCGCGCCTGATACGGTTGCTCCCTGTACTTTTCGAATTCACAGACCTGAAGAAAAAGGTATCCTTCTCCGACTCTGCAGTCTCCTCTGTAGGGCGTGAACGTTATTGGGGCTTATGTTTCTAAGTTTGCCTCGCAAGCGCAGAGTACATAACCGTCCTGCATTAAGTTGATGCGGACTTAGGACCCCCTTCATTCTCAAAACGAACGTTCGCTTATGTTTTCAAAGTTGATAACAGCAAGTTTCATTTTGTGGCTGACTAAAAAACCTACTCCGAGCACATTTTTTACTGGATGGCCGCTATAATATATGGTGTAGCGACTCTTCTCCAGGAAACCGCTCCCTGTCCAACGCATCTCCTGCAATGCTGTCACATCAGCCCTATATTGGGACAGGATATCTAGGCCAGCTTAACTCCATCTATGTACAGGGGAGCGCACGTTCCATGAGAAAATGCGCAAATCGTTACTCCTTTTTCGTTGCCAGGTTCGTCGATGTAAAATCCATCCAGTCCGAGGCTCCTGCTCTGGCTTCGTAACTTCGGTTTTCCCTGTAGGGTTGTCAGTCCTACCCAACCCCGAAGCTGGAGGACCAGTTGGTACAATTTGTCCCGTTTTTGTGGTGCGGGAGATTCGCCTTCATCCTTCTCCGTCTGCAGCTTTTCGTTAAGAAAGAGTTCCCAGTGGTCGCCATGTGAAGGTGGAGATAGGGTTTGGTAGTAGAGCTGGTGGTGTTGGTTCACCAAGCGTTTCCCATACATAAACCTGCAGTATATAAATTGATCCTATCCATATTTGCGATTTACTTTGTCCACAAAAGCATATATAGTAGGTATATTGAATACCTGCTGGTTTAATGCATAATAATATATATCTGAATTAGACACCACCAGCAAACTTCAATAGCACGTATATATACATACTATGTCTGCTTGTTATTGATATACAAATGATTAAAAAAATCTAAAACAAAATATTTCCTTGGACCCTTCCAGTCATATGAGCTCACTCTGTTGTGGTATTTACGAATTGATATGTGATGATGACGTCATATACCTTGTAGAATGCACGAAATTCACAAAAAAAAAAGAAAAAAATTAACCCTCTATAACTTTGTTAATAATAGTTGGATTTTCTTCAAACTTGACCAAACTGTGCCTTATGTTAATCCTTACACCAATAGAAGTAGAATGAATTTAAGCGGGGATGTCGGGTAAATTTTTAAAATATGGAAATATGTTATTATTAATTTTATTTGTGCAGATATTGAAAACGGATATATTTTAAGGCCTAGATTTCGTAGATTTTACACAAAACCTTAATAATGGCTGAGGAGAAGTATATTTCCTATGAATGGAATTTTAATCTTTCCCTTGAATATTAATTATTTCAAGCTATTTCAGCTAATTTACATGATTTAAAATGCAGTAAATTCAAGCGAAATTGATAAATTTGAACTGCCATAAGTTTGGTACCCGGATATCAATGAAACTTGCTAATACGCGATACTGTGTCTATATTGGTGCAAAATTTAATAATCCTAGGATGATCTTAACGGGGATTTTTAGTCAATTTCTAAAAGTTGGCAATATACTATTAGTAAGTTTATTTGAACAGATATCGGGATGGGACATATTTGGAGGCCTAAATTTCATATAAGCGCATCATCTTGATTTTTTTTCAGAATTTTGGGTTGGCAGATTTCTGAAAATGAGTCCTGTCTCCCTTTAAATGTGCACATTTTGAATCCTTAGTCGCACACTTCACAATTGAAGTCAAAACTCTTTAGATTTGGCTATATTCTGTGAGAAAAATATTGACACCCTCCTTTGTATATATTGGGAGCTTCTCTTTAAATTCCATGTGGACATAATTTAATCGCTGAAAATAACCAAACCACACAAACTCTATACAAAAGGGCGCCACTTGCTATGTTATTTGTAAAAGGATTCACAGACCACACTTTCTCACTAAATTTCGTCACAACTAGTTCAGCCACTTTTGAGTAAATCGAGTGTGATAGACATTGAATCGATTTTAATAAGGTAATGAATAACCGTAAAAAGACTATTTTCGTTTATATTTTCAATAGTCAAATTATAGGACAATATTGAAGCAAGTCCTTTAAGTCAATCATACAACGCTTCTTGATTGCTGCACTTTCTCTAGATTTGATTCTTCCACAGATTCAGGTCTATTTTTGAATTGCTGTCGCAAGAAGACTATACACAAGAGGAGCAACTTCAGCGGCAAAGGGGCACGGAATGTCATCCTGCACCTTTCGGATAGGGACGAGATAGGTAAGTGGTATTGGAGTGTCGATGTCGCCTAGATGTTTTTCTTCTTCTTTTTCTTCAGCCTTTGTCCCGTTCACAAGCGGGGTCGGCTCGTCGTGATCGGCTTCGCCATTTGGTTCTATCGAATGCCTGATCTGGGTGCAATCTCGAGGCTTTCAAATCCCTATCAAGCCACCGTTGTTTAGTTCTGCCGTTTGGTCGTTTACCATCGACTTCGATGTTCAGACCAATCTTGGCAAGTGAACTCTCGTTTGCACGAATTGCGTGACCATACCATCGAAGACGCCTCTCTCGCAACTTTTCCACGATCGGTGCAACCCCATAACGATCGCGGATATCCTCATTTCGGATGTGATCTAAACGTGTGACGCCACTAGTCCAACGTAGAATCTTCGCCCCCATTACCACAAGACGCCGTTCATTGTCTTTTATGGTCGGCCAACACTCAGAACCATAGAGAGCGACTGGACGGAGGACATTGCGGTAGATTTTAGATTTGAAACGTTCGTTAATACGTCGACCACAAAGAACACCAGTTGTGGAACGCCACTTCATCCAGGTTGCGTTAATGCGTTAAGGAATTTCATAACGCAGTTCTCCTTGGCTGATAGCGTTGACCCGAGGTATTTAAATCGCTCAGTTTTGGGCAGATCACTGCCGCTGACAGTGATTGTGCCTGTTTCATGGGGATCGGTCGTCAAAAATTCAGTTTTGTTTAAATTCAATCTGAGACCGTGTTGCATGAGGCGATCATTCCATTTTTGAACAAGTTGCTCGAGATCATTTTTGCTATCAGATGCTAGGAAAACATCATCTGCATAAAGCAGTGTGTAGGAGGCTGGACGTTGCATATCCCGTGTGACGGTGTCCATAACAAGAACAAAGAGGAGTGGTGAGAGGGCACTTCCTTGATGAACACCAACAGAGACACGAAGCGGTTTTGATACACCCGCCATACTTCGAACTTTACTTTTCGGATCGTGGTAGAGCAATTGAACCCAGCGCAGCGAAATGTTGTCGTAAAGCATACTAGATGAGTTCGTATGGTACACGGTCAAATGCTTTCTCTAGATCCAGAAAGGCAATGTAAAGAGGGCGATGCTTCTCACGATGTTTCTCCATGAGTAACCACGCAGCGTGTATTGCGTCAGTAGTTCCGCAGTTCTTGACAAATCCGTTCGAAGACGGTCTCAGTTTTGTCATTTGTTAGAAAGGTGGGAAGTGCGAGGGGTCGAAAGTGATCATTTCTTTAACGCGCCCATTCTCAGAAATTTACCAAAAGAAAAATCTGAAGAAAATCAAGAAGCTGCCACTATATGGTACCAGTCAAGTTCCGTCATGGTGGATGAGAAGTCGACCGTTGATGTCGTTCACAAGACCATCGAAAGATTTGCGATCCCATGCAAGCTCTTTTTTGATACGGCATACGCTTCTGAAGTCATTGCGTTCTGCGGTATCCCTTAACAGTGCATTAACAAATCCTCTTTTGTTACGGCGCACACTACGCTGATCTTCCAGGGATTTCGTACGGTATCAGCCCGGGTCACGCCCACCGGCAGCCGCAACTTCCACGACTCCGCAGTCAGCCAGATCTTATGAGGGGGGGGGGGGGGCCTTTCCAGAGGACAAAAGCACATGCCGTTAGTCTGGTCAAGAGAGGAATACTATCCAGAGTCCCAAAATCTTACATATTTGTTGGGGCAATAGCAAATGCAATCCAAGAGGAGAGAAGCTATTTGATTTCATCACTTCAGCTGGTCTTATGACTGCAAACGTAGGGTGCGCCCCTACGTTCGTGGGACCAAGAAAAAGCGAAGTAATTGACCTAACAATCTGTACCCCAAAATTGTTAAAGTTGATTACACACTGACGAGTGCTAGACGAAGTCTCACTGTCAGATCACCGATATCTAGAATTCAATCTGACTATTGCGGGCGAACAGTCTGCAGTACAAAGACGGAACCCTAGGAACACGGATTGGGCAAAGTTCAATGAACTTCTTGGCAATAAAGTACAGTTCCCTAGGCGACTAAGGACTCCTTTGGTGCTGGAAGTTGAATTGAAAACTCTGAACTGCACATTTTTAGAGTGCTATGGAGAGGCTTGTCCTAGGCCAAAGCGGTAAAACGGTTCCTTGGTGGAACCGAGAACTGCAAAAACTCAGGAAATCAAACAGGCGACTTCTAAATCGTGCTTGCAAAAGTAACAAGAACGAAGATTGGTTAAATTTCGGGAACTCACAACGTGAATATAAGAGGCTCGTGAGGTGTTCGAAACGAGAATCCTTTAGAGCGTACTGTGGGGAACTGGAAGGCGAAAGGGAGACTTCAAGGCTGTGCAGCCCTCAAAAGGGATGAGTCGGCCAAGTTGGATTCTCTTAGAAAACCCGACGGTACTTTCACGAGCTCCAGACTGGACTCAGTACAGACCCTCCTGGAAGTACACCACCCGGGAGAACGGGTGAGAGAAGTGGTAGGGGGAGAGTTGACGGTTCTTGCAACCCCTTCAACACGCAAGCGTTGCAAGGGGAACTGGAACACTGCGAAAGCGGTTGTTACCCATGAAAAGGTGAGAGCTGTCATACTGTCCTTTGAACATTTCAAAGCACCTGGCGTGGATGGCATCTATCCGGCAATGCTAAAGGAGGGTATGGAGCATTTGGAGCGACCTCTAAGAAATATTTTTCGAGGATGTCTTGCTCTGGGCTACGTGCCTTCTTCTTGGCAGCAGGTTAAGGTAGTTTTCATACCGAAACCTGGGAAAGATGACAATTCAAATCCAAAGAACTTCAGATAGATCAGCTTGACTTCATTCTTGCTGAAAGGTTTGGAGAGACTGGTGGAGCGTCACATTCGTGGAAACGCACTTAGGTCACACCCACTTAGTGAAAACCAACATGCTTACCAACGTGGAAAGTCCTGTGAGTCTGCTCTTCATTCTTTGGTCACAAAGATAGAGGATGCAACTTTGAATGGTGAGTACGCGATGGGGGTGTTCGTGGACATTGAAGGGGCTTTTGACTGTCCGCCTATTCAAAAACTTTGTGATGCCGCCAGAGCGCATGGTGTTGATGATGCTTTAATTAAGTGGATCCATGCTATGCTAACGCAAAGATTGCTGTGCGCTGAGGTAGGGGTCGATCGCTACCTGACTACGGAAGCAACGAAGGGCTGCCCCCAAGGAAGGGTGTTTTCGCCGCTTCTGTGGAGTATGCTGATCGACTCACTGCTATGCGAACTGCAAAATTTGCCAATACACGCTCAAGCTTATGCTGATGACGTGGCTATACTTGCTGTTGATCGGGATCTTGGAACGGTGTGTAGGAATATACAACGTGCCGTTGATTTGATAGACAGCTGGTGCCTTAGACATGGTTTGTCAGTTAATCCAAATAAAACCGCAATGGTTTTATTCACAAAAAGGAGAAAACTGGATGGAATTTGTCTCCCTGAGATGAGGAGTACTACCCTTCAACTCTCCGAAGAAGTGAAATATCTGGGGGTCACTCTAGATAAAAAAACTTCTTTGGAACAAACATGTAGAGGTAAAGATGAAACGAGCTCTCACAGCTTATAGGCTGTGCAGACGGACCTTTGCCTCCACATGGGGACTCTGGCCTCATGTGGTAATGTGGATATACGTTGCCATCATTAGGCCGATGTTCGTATATGCATCCGTAGTGTGGTCGGTTAACGTGAGACAAAAAGGTTTTCACCGTAAACTAGCCGCACTGCAAAGAACTGTTTGCCTGGGTATCACTGGTGCCATGAGCACGACATCCGGCGCAACTCTGAATGCACTACTCAATTTGCAGCCCTTGGATATATTTATTCAAAGCACTGCAATGAGAGCAGCTCATAGAGTAATTCGATTAGATCTATGGGAAAACAACGGATGTGGAGGGGGAAGACCCAGAGGAATGCGTGGCGGAATATACGGAAGTCTTCTACACCGATGGCTCAAAAACAGAAGACGGTTCTGGAGCCGGAGTCAACCTCTCGAATAAAAATGAGAAGTGGGCTTTTCCTTTGGGACAATATGCAACGGTTTTTCAAGCCGAAGTTTATGCGATCCTAAGGGTGGCAAACTGGGTGATTGACGAGCGGTTGAAAGGCAGGCGCATCGCAATCTGCAGTGACAGTCAAGCTGCACTGAGGGCATTGAGCAGTCCTTTGATCACCTCGAAAATCGTTCAGGAATGCAGAAACCGTTTGAACTCTATGTCTAGATTCAATACGGTGGAACTACTCTGGGTACCTTGTCACTGTGGCATAGAGGGAAATGAAATCTCGGACGCTTTAGCGAAAGAGGGGTCAATCTCCCCTATGCCGGGACCGGAGCCAGCAATTGGCTAAATCTGTTTTCAAAAACTAGGAACAAGTTTCCCATAATGACAAGTGGCAGAGTCTAAATGCTGCTCGACACACCAAACTTTTCCTGCCACAACCCAACATACGTACCGCAAAGTTTATCCTGTCGAAAAGCAGGAGGAGTTGCAGGTGTATTGTGGGCATTCTGACAGGCTGCTGGGCATATGTTCAGAATAGGAATTACCGAAGATGATACGTGTCCCTCCTGTAATGAGGAAGCAGAATCCACGGAGCATTTCCTATGTGAATGCCCCGCCTATGGACGCATCAGGCATCAGATCTTTGGTGCCGATGTTCTCCAATTGCGACGGGTAGCATCACATCCACTAACGGAAATCCTGCGATACGTTAACGAATCCGGAATATTCCGTTAGACGGGGGAGGTGAGTACAATGGGCCAACACGGCCTGAGTGCTCAGAGGCTGTAGCTTCTCCCCCACCATACACACAGACACACACACTCGCAATCTTACTTCACTTACGCCCAGAATGTCCAGCTGATATCGTAGGAACTCTCGTTCGAATTGGAGAAACCGAGCATTTTGAGGACTCTTGTTACGGTTGTTAAGGAGCGCGCGCACATTACAGGAACCAATCATAGTCTCGTTTTCGATAGCCAACCATTGTTGACGTTTCGAAACCAATAAAATTTTAAAATTTGTAGGTTGTTGGCTCACAAGTTTCTATTCCATTTGGTTCCCTCTTACGACAATCAGGAAACTCTGAGTGTATTCTTAATTCCTAATTCACAGATGGGATTATAATTTTACCTTGCTAAACATTAAATAGGCGGAATTGTAAAGTATAATCTTCAAAAATTGAATTTATTTGTCATTCAAAATAAATAATAAAAATAATCAATGGGGCGAACATCTACATAATCGTGGTTCGGACAAGAACTACAAATGGGTAGAATAATGTGTGAAAATTTCAGAGCGATCAAATCAACAACTTTACTTCATCATCATCAACGGTCTAGGCCTACTTAATAAGGAACTTCTGACATCCCGGTTTTGCGCCATTTCGATATCCCTAAAAGTTGCCTGGCGTCCTGGCCTACGCCATCGTTTCATCTCAAGCAGGGTCTGCCTCGTCTTCTTTTTACACCATAGATATTGCCCTTATAGATGGTGGGATCATCCTCATCCATACCTATTGAGCTACAACCTGACTGGTATCGCTCATAGATTTCGTTGTTACGTAGGCTACGGAATCGTCCATCCTCATGTAGGGGGCCAAAAACTCGTCGGAGGATTCTTCTCTCGAACGCGGCCAAGAATTCGCAATTTTTCTTGCTAGAACCCAAGTCTCCGAGGAATACATGAGGACTGGCAAGATTATTGTCTTGTACAGTGAGAGCTTTGATTCTATGATGAGACGTTCCGAGCGGAACAGATTTTGTAAGCTGACCGGCGCTCTTCTATTTACTATTCTATTTATTCGATGAATATTCTGAATTCCGCTCTAGAATTTTTGTAGTTTACACTTATATTATTATAGTTTCAAAATATATATAAAAAAAAACGAATTCTGGAAACCGTAACATAGGAAAACCCCCTTAAACTTCCGGTACGTGGATATAGTGCATCTCATGGAAAGGCTTAATCGTGTTTTTACATGGCAGTATCGAACTTTTTAAAAAACAATCGATATGATGGCCAAGCTAACCTTACCGAATCGTAAACCGAAAATGCGAGTGTCAGGTGTGAATAGGTTCTCTGATTTTTTTTATGTAAAAATAATAATAATAACCGTTGGCGCATTAATCCAATTGGGTCAGGGCTTTGAGATGTGTTAGAGCACTTCATTCGGGACCGTGACGGTACACAACAGGAAGTACCCTATAAGAGGCAACGTGGTTAGCATTGCGCTCGCCCGAGATTATTACCCTGATGTGTTTCAGGTACTTATTCACAGCTGAGTCGACTGGTATCCGACGTCAAATACAAATACAAATCCCACTGTCACCAATGAGAGTAAGTTGCTCCCCATTTGGTCCGGTCCAGCATTAAGTTGATGCGGACTTAGGACCCCATCATTCTCAAAAAAGATATTTTCAGCTCTGGCCAAGCTCTGGTCAATAAGGCGGATTTGCGTTCAATATAATTCGTAATCATTTCGTGTTCTACGAATTATATAAAGGACCACTCAACATCTGCGAGCCGCTACGGTCATGCTGCTCCCAGGGCAGAGGTGACGCAGCGTCTGACGATTTGCCTCTGCCCTGGTAAGAAACCCTAAAGCCGTCATCGCTTGACATTTTCGAGAAAGTATGTTGCTTTCCAACTGGTCCGGACCACCATTAAGTGGATGGTGGGCTTAGAAATCCATCGATTCTTAAAGAAAATTTTAGTTTAGTCTCGACCAGCTAGGCTTAAAATTTGACAAGGTGGTTTTGTATTCATTATAATTCATACGTATGTCGTGTTTTTGAATTAATATAAGGGAACAAATACCGCTGCTCCCAGGGCAGAGGTGAGGCAGCATTTGACGAGTTGGCTCTGCCCTGGACGAAACCGCAAGTCAGTCTTAGCAAGTGGGTTCTCGTCAGCGCGAATTACACAAGTTTTCCGTCTCGTGTGGCAGTGTCCATAACAAGAAGAAAGGAAAGTGGAGAGAAGGCACTTCCTTGATGAACCACAATAGAGGTATGAGCAATTTTTATATACCCGCCACATTTTGAACTTTACTCTTCGGACCGCGGCGGAGCAATTTAATTCATCGTACGAGTTCCTCTGGCACTAGATATTGCGCTATGTATACCAGATGTTTTTTTTTATTGGCACACGGTCAAATGCTTTCTCTAGATGCATGAATGCAATGTTTCTCAGTGTTCCCGCATAAGTAATCGCAGTAGTTCCACAGTTCTCGATAAACCCGGCTCAATAGACTCCCCGCATTAGAAAATAGCTATATGTTTTCTTTACACCGAAATAGTAGTTTCACTTGCCCAATTTCCATATTCGTTAAAAAAAATCATTTCGGACCGCTCATTTATTAATTATAATGATTTAAAAATTGATGTCTCATAGGCCGGAAAAGAAAACGTGGTGATTAGCTCGCACTTCATGCGACGTCACGGAGCGAGGAATTTGAATCTTATCTACGTGAAAACTTGCTGTTTAATGTTTGCTACTTTTTACTTTTCAAGTAATCTATCAACTATTAACAGAAGAAGTGGGAAATTGTTATGCGAAAGAACAATCCTTCAATTTACCTTACGTTTCAGCAGTAATGGTAAAAATCTGTATAGCCAATTGTGGCAACTTCCACGTCCCCGGAAAGAAAGGTGTCAAAACGGAAAATTCAATATGTTGTTTACCGCATATTAATTATACTAAGTAGTTGTTAGTCAAGTATTGAAATATTCATTAATATCTATCTCCATCGATTGCTTCAAATACATTTTGCATTTTACAAGTATGAGAAATTAAATTAATGCAAATCTTCGCCACATTTTTACATAATTGATTTACATGTGCCAGAGTAAAAGTTATAGAAACAATGCAGTGGTGGAGTGCCGTTAATGCGCAAGGACAATGTTTATACGGCTTTGGGGAATATAATGCCCGAACACAGGTGTACGAGAAACTTCACTCGCATCTACACCTGGGCGGCGATAGAACATACGTTTCTGAAAGGTTCACAGGCCGCAAAAAATATGGATTTGCACTGAGCGGTATTCGAACCTTGGGCCGGTTGAATATTCTGGAGGATCTCTTGTCTTATGACTTGATTTGAACTTGAATAACAGTGACACAAACTTCTAACGCAGTTATATATTATCAATTAAGACTGAAGATAAAGTTTAAAAAATGTAAATTCAAATTCAAGTGATCCTCACAATTTAAACCTGACTCCAAAGAAACTAGATTCCGTCGGATGATGGCGATCCACTTCTTTCGAATATCTCCTTTCGAGACAGCTAAAAATGCTTTCTGCGTGTTTTGTGGTTTATTTGTGCAGCAAGGCATGAAACAATATTTCAACGTCCTTGGCATTTCACGCGGGAATTTAATTTTGACGGTTTTATATTTTTATGAGTAACTGCGAGTTGCCAGTCTACTGAAGTTTCTTGGCTTGAATTATGACACACCATGGCTCGGGCTATGTATATCGTTTTAAATTGGGCAGTACCCGTCTAGAATTTGTCAAGAAGTGTGAATCGTGAACAGCTAATGATAAAATAGAGCAAAAAACAGCTACTATGCAGATGAAGGAAAATGGAATTGGAAGAGAAGTGGAGATAAATGTAAGAGATTTCGTATAAACTATGAAGCATAGAGAAAAACTTAATAAACTGAACTTGAAAAAGGGACATATTCCGATATATTCATAACAATTTAATATCAATATTTAATATTTAAAAAATTATTGCAAATATCCCAGCACCTAAAAGCGAAATAGTTTTCCGTTCCGATAACGACCCAAGATATACCGCGAAAATCATTAAAGATTGGTTGGTTAAGTAATCATTTCAAGTCCTAACATACAACGTTTTTACGAAAAAAATCAGATTTTCAAAAAAATGTTGGTTAGTGCATTGTATTGTTTAATTGCCGAAAGAAAGATTTTTCAAAATGCATTTTTTTTAAAGAATGGCATCGATTTTAAAAAAATGTTCAATTGCTTTTGTTTTTAAGATTTTGTGTAAAACAAAATCTTATATAAATCAATTCAATGACTGTCTGTCTGTCACACCCAATTTATTTGGAACCGGCTGAATCTATTGTCACGAAATTCAGTGAGAACGTATAGTCTGTGAAACTCTTCAAATAAAACAACTTCCCAAATATGCGAAAGGGTTTCAAATGGAAGGGCTCATTTGATACTTTTCGAAACTAGCCGAAACACCCCCCTCCTCTAACTTTGGCTTACCATAACTTTGTTAATAATAGTACGATTTCAAACTATTCAATTCTATATTTCTGTGAAATTTCACGGATTTAAGATGAGCTTAAGGGGGATTCGCAGTAAATATAACAAAATATAGTAATATACTATTATTTACTCTATTTGAGTAGATAGTAGCCCAGGTCAAGGAGGAGGGTTTGAGGCAACGTACTTTGCACTATACTCAGGAAAACAAAGACTGAAGAAAAGTGAGATAAAATGCGCGCGGACCACCATTACTTCTCAGATTTTTAGGTCGGGCAGTTTCTGAGAACGAGTCTTTGAAATAATTTCCCCTTTTTGGAACCAGTCTACAAACATATGTGGGCCTCTCCAGACGGGACCACTTTCAACCAAATTGCCCACGTGTTGATTGAACGTCGCCACCTCTCAGCCCTGATAAATGTCAGAACATGCAGGGGGGCCAATATAAACTCAGACCACTATCTCGTTGGAATAGTGCTCCGAGCTCGAATTACGACACCACCTACAATCCCCTCTGACAATCAGGTGAGAGTGAATACCGAAGCCATTCACAACACAGCCCTCCGCAACACCTATAAGGGCGAAATGGATGCCGCAATAACTGCAGTCAACAGAGATCCTGGAGATGAAGCATCAACAAATAATCTTCACAATCACCTGAAAAACGTTATCATAAATATGGCCACAAACATACTCGGCCCCAGCCGCAAAAAGAGTCGGAACGGCTGGTTTGACGATGAATGTACGCCAGCAACGAAACAGAAGAATGCTGCATACCGAGTAATGTTGCAATTCATCGGTTTAAAAACCATAAGTCGCCAGAAGCCGATGGAATTACAGCCGAATTGGTTAAATATGGGGGCGACCAATTACACCAAGTGGCTCATCAACTGATGCTCAAAGTATGGGATAACGAATCAATGCCTGACGATTGGCAATGAGGCATTATCTATCCCATAAATAACAAGTCGGGAAACTGGAAGCTAGACGCTTCAGGTATGAAAGGTTTTGTGTATTTCTTTTATAAAGAGATTTGAATGTGCATTTGTCCCATTAGCATGTAGCACGTAAAATATGCATATATTATGTGAAAATAGCCACTTTCAAGTGATATTGACATTCATAGTCTTGAATTTGCAGAGGGGCTACAGTTTTGACCTAGTATAACTTTGTTAGTAATAGTGCAATTTTCACCAAATTTGGCAGGATCATGCTCTATACCGTAGGCTACATTGCTGCAATTTTGTGATTCTAGGGTGAACTTAAGGGGGGTTTTCCTGTCCATTACTAAAAATTACAGCAATATACTATTATTAACTTTATTTGAATAGGCATCGGTATGGAGGGTATTTCGGAGCCTAGGCACTATATAGTGGCAGCCCTCTGATTTTTCGGTTGGGTAGTTCCTGAGAATGGATTCGTTAAAAAAATGACCACTTTCAACCCCCGGCACTCCTCACCTTTTCAACAAAAGTTAAAACTAAGACTGGCTTCGAAAAGTACTAACCGAGACCTTTAATTTGATACCCCACATGACTATATTTGATGAAAAAAAAATTTACACCCCCCTTTTGTAGGTGTGGGGACTCCCCCTTAAATTCGTCGTAAAAGGATGTAACTCACTATATGCGTGAGCGTTCACAGTTCTCACCTTTCTACCAAATTTGGTGTCAATCTCTGTAACCGTCTCCGAGAAAAATGCGTGTGACAGACAGACAGACGGGCAGACAGACAGACAGTAAACCGATTTTAATAAGGTTTTGTGTTTACACAAAACCTTAAAAAAGGGTATATCACGCAGTGCAGCAATTATAGAAGTATCACGTTGCTGAGTACCATCTATCATCTCTCCACTATCTTGCTAGGGCGGATAGCCCCATACGGCCGGAACATCATTGGCCAATACCAAAGAGGCTTCACTCCAGGCAGATCAGCAACAGATCAGATTTTCTCGCTGTGAAGCTGTTGGAATATGGACATCAGTTGCACCATTTATTCATCGTCTCAACGTCTATTCAACGTCTCACCATAGGGTCAAAGCTCTTACTTACAAGTCAATGATCTGGCGAGTCCTTATGTATTTCTCGGAGACTTGGGTTCTTAGCAAAAAAAACTGCGAGCTCTTAGCCGCGTTCGCGAGAAGAAACCTCCGAAGAATTTTTGGTCCCCTACATGAGAATGGGCGATTCCGCAGTCTACACATTGATGAATATCTATGGTGGAGGAAGAAGACGAGGCAGACCCTGCCTGAGATGGAGCGATGGCGTAGGTCAGGACGCCAGACAGCTTCTAGGGATATCGAATTGGTGGACCTCGGCGCAAAACCAGGGTGTCTGGAGTACCTTATTAAGGCAGGCCTAAACCGGATACCGGTTGTTGTGCCGTTGATAATAATGATGATTTCGGTTTCTGAGGAAATAGGTGTGACACACAGACAGACAGTAAAACAATTTCGAAAAACTTAAAAAGGGCTGGGAAAAAGTTGCTTTTTTATATATGGGACTTTAGAATTTCACTAGGTACGTTAATTATAACGTCAGCTTATTTGCACGAAATTGATAATTTTGAACTGCTAAAAGTAGTATTATGTTCGATATTATCCTCTACACTGCTACAAAATTTGGCACTCTTAGGATGAACTTTGGGAGGTTTATCCAGTCAATTTCAACAAGTTGGTTTAGGTATCTTTGACAAAACTTACAGACGCACTGCTCTGATTTTTTTTCAGATTTTTGGGTTGTGTAGTTCTCACTTTAAATCTGTACATTTAGTCCCCACACTCACTCATTTTGCAATTTAAGTCAAAACTAACGAGTACATTAGAAAGGGGGAAATCATGCGGGGTATCAAATGAAAGGGATCGATTAGTACATTTCGAAACTGGTCCCATTTTACATACTAGGCGGAACATAGGGGAATGAGGGCTAAAAATCTGTGCCCCGAAAAGTTTAACAGGCCTCGTTCTCAAACCATTTTTAACAGTGTTGCATCAGAACGGCGGAGTTAGCGTTTGGAAGTACTTATATCAAGGACATTAGAATATAAAAGAATTCGTATTGGTACGTGGAAACATGAACCCAGAAAATTCGTATTCACACTCGAAAATATAAATACATTTGTATTCACACTGGGAACCAAGAATATAGCCATATTCATATTCTCTTGTATAAATATGAGAATATTCACTTATTCAAATATTTATTGGTGTTCATAGAAAATCATGGTATGAATATATTCGTATTTACAAATACAAATATTCTTAACTCTAGAGTTGATTAGTACATTTCGAAGCGATATTAGTTTTGACATTGGTTGAAAGGGGTCAATTATTTCAAGGTACTCAACTGAAAAATTCGAAGAAATTAAAGCAATCCATGCACATGGTATATAGGCCTACGTCATAATATCACGGAAAGTCAATAATAGTATACTATTGTATTTATTATTACTATATTTTTCAGAACTTGAGTGGAAAGTAACCTTAAGTTTGCCCTAGAATCATCAAGTTTACCAGTAATATAGATTATAATATTGAGCATAATACTACCAAGTTTGGTAGAAATCGCACTATTACTAAAAAAGTTCTAATGGATCAAAATTGCCGTTTAGTGCAAATTTACTGCAATGTAAGACTTTAGATGTCAGTATCACGCTGAAGTGAGTGGTCTGGTATACTAAATTCATAAACATTACGAGTTAGGTACAAATGTCCACTCAAAACACACAAAACCTTTCACACTTGAAGTGCTAGCTTCCGATTTCCCGACTTGTTAAGTAACCGTGTCCATCGCGACAGTACTACCAAAAAATACGATTATGAGATAATCGCGTTTAAAGTTTCAAGTTTGTTCTTTCAAAACTAACTTTGAACTTACATGGAGTTGTCGATTCCAGTGCTGACTATAGGCCATTCTAATTTATTCCGTGGCTCCAACTACAAGCAGTATATATGACATCAAAGGTTCAGAAGCCTATACACAACTACACTACTGCAGCCACCTAACACGTTATAAATTGGTATAACTTCAGACATAATGCTCCGATCCTTATAAAATCTGGTAAAAATATTCTCGGCATAATGTACTTTAATAATATTCAATAAAAAAATTCCTATATCTCTGGGTACACAACCGTATATAATCTCTTAAGGGGGTCATTTCGTGTGTTGGATCCGAGAAATCGATTTTTTTTGCCATCAATTGTATTCAGATATAACGTAGAATATTTGGGGAAAGCGATTTATTTTTCCATATTCCGAGTCATTTGGAAATATAGTGTCGAACAGATAAAATGTCATAGGTCAGTTTTATCAAAATAGTTTCTTTGTTTTCTATAGTTCTTTTTAAGTAAAACCCTTAAAAGGAAAAGTTTCCAGTTTAACTATAGATTTTATTTTACAATAGCAGACACGTGTTTATAAAACCAGCACTGAAGGACACATGTTGTGCCAGAAACACGTGTCTGCTATTCTTAAAATAAAATCTATAGTTAAACCGGAAACTTTGCCTCATATGTCAGGTTTATGTCAATTGCCGTAAAGGAAGCGTGAATTTATCAGTCCGAAGTATGTTCGAACGACTTCGCCTCTTTTAGCGCTCTTTACCAAGTATTGAATCCAAGGCTTTACATGTCGTTTTTGAAGAAACTGAAGGTTTATGGACCAAATATACCAGATTAATGGCGAGTTAAGATTTTATTGTTCTAATCCAATTTGAATTTTCCAATGCGTTTTTCTTGAAACAACATTTTAACAAGTCGATAAACCGGAACCTGGACACTTGTATCAACTGTTTTTTGTATTTCTTATATAAAGACATTTGAGTGTAAATTTGCCCCATTAGTACGTAGCACGAAATATATGCATATTTCATGTAAGAATATCCACTTTCAGGTGATATTGACATTCATAGTCTTGAATTCGCAAAGAAGCTACAAATGTGACCTATTATAACTTTGTTAGTAACAATGCGATTTCTACCAAACTTGGTAGGATCACGCTATATGTTATAGTCTATTACTGCAAAATTCGTGGTACTAGGATGAACTTAAGGGGGGTTTTATAGCCAATTACTAAAAATTATAATAATATACCATTATTAAGTTAATTTGGAAGTATTTGATGTGGGGCATCTTTCGGAGCATAGGCACCATATAAAGGCAGCAGTATACTATTATTAACTTCATTTGTGCAGATATCGGAACGGGATGTATTTGGAATCCTAGATTCCATATAGATAAATCATTCCAATTTTTCGATTGGAAAAGTTCTGAGAAATTTCACTTTTGGGGGACACATTTTGCGCCCTTAATCCCCTATGGTTTACTCAATATAAGAAATAAGATCATTTTCAAAAAGTGTTAATCGAGCCCTTTTATTTGATACCCCACATGGGGGTTGTTTGTTCTTTGAAAACAAAATTTTTCATCCCCCTGGTATTTTTTACGTTTTTTTAATGCCTGAAAAACCCCGGCCGATTAATCACCATTATCCTATTTTGCGAACCGTAGTGTTTTGAATAACTTGTGAAAATTTCAAAGAATTTTATTGGGTAGATTTTGAGGTATAGTGGCAGCCGATTTTCAAGGTTTTGTGTAAATCAAAACCTTATTAACATCGGTTTACTGTCTGTCCGTCACACGTATTTTTTCGGAGACGGCTATAGTGATTGACACCAAATTTGGTGGAAAGGTGGGAACTGTGAACGCTCACGCATACAGTGAATTACATCTTTTTACGTCGAGTTTAAGGGGAGGGAGATCCCCATACATGAAAAAGGGGGTTTACATTTTTTCATCAAATATAGTCATGCGGAGTATCAAATGAAAGGTCTCGGCTAGTACTTTTCGAAGCCGATGTTAGTTTTGAAATTTATCGAAAAAGTAGGGAGTGCGGGGGATCGAAATTGATCATTTATTTAAAGGGCCCATTTTCAGAAACTAATTAACCGAAAAATCTGAAAAAAATCGAATTAAAAATTTACCGGAACGACCATCTACAATTCATCCTAGAAGTGCAAAATCTGGCATCAATACAGGCGATAATATAGGACATAATTCTGAATTTGAATGCAATCTATTACTAACAAAGTTATAGAAGATTAAACTTTTGCATTTCAGGTAAGAAGAAAAATTGCGAACTCTTGGCCGCGTTCGAGAGAAGAATCCTCCGAAGAATTTTTGGCCCCCTACATGAGAATGGACGATTCCTACACAATGACGAAATCTATGAGCGATACCATGACCGTCCGGTTGTGGATAAAATCCGGCTCAATAGGTTACGGTGGGCGGGTCACTTAATCCGTATGGATGAAGATGATCCCACCCGGAAAGTCTATAAGGGCAATATCTATGATAGGAAAAGAAGACGAGGCAGACCCTGCCTAAGATGGAGCGATGGCGTGGGCCAGGACGCCAGGCAGCTTTTAGGGATATCGAATTGGTGGACCTCGGCGCAAAACCGGGATGTCTGGAGTTCCTTATTAAGGCAGGCCTAGACCGGATACCGGTTGTTGCGCCATTGATGATGATGATGATTTCAGGTAAACTTATTGCACTGTAAGACGTGTATGACGTCATCATCGTATAAAATAAACTTATATTAACGGCGGGGTCCATGGGGACATTTTAGTTTTTTTGGCTTGTTTTAATTGTTTGTACATCAGTGAAGACAGGCATTCGTAAGTAAACGAATATGGATGTGCAAATGAAGTTTGCGAGTAGTATTTACAACCGATAACAGCTACGATGATGAAATCCGCGCACGGTTGTTGTCAGCCAACAGAGCCTATTTCAACTTACAAAGACTGTTCCGCTCGAAACGTCTCACCATAGGGTCAAAGCTATTACTGTACAAGACTATGATCTTGCCAGTCCTCATGTATTCCTCGGAAACTTGGATTCTTAGCAAGAAAAATTGCGAACTCTTGGCCGCGTTCGAGAGAAAAATCCTCTGAAGAATTTTTGGACCTCTACATTAGGATGGACGATTCCGTAGCCTACACAATGACGAAATCTATGAGCGATACCATGACCGTCCGGTTGTGGATAAAATCCGGCTCAATAGGTTACGGTGGGCGGGTCACTTAATCCGTATGGATGAGGATGATCCCACCCGGAAAGTCTATAAGGCTGGACACAAGTTTTGTATGTTTTTATATAAAACTATTTGAATATTTGTTCCATTTATAATTGGCACGTGATGTATATACCTCTATTATGTCAGAATATTCACTTTTGTGTGCTGTAGACATTCAAATTCTTCGAATTTGCTAGAAACGCCTTAAAAATAGCTAAAACTTGAAAATATTTGTGACATAGTGTATTTGAATAATAGATAGTTATAGCGATTGATACCAAACTTGGCTGAGAGGTGGGAACCGTGAACTCTCATGCATACAGTGAGTTACATAATTCTACGTCGAATTTACATCCTAAAGGGGGTGTACATTTTTTTCATCAAATATAGTCATGTGGGGCATCAAATGAAAGTTCTCGGTTAGTACTTTTCGAACCCGATCTTAGTTTTAACATTTGTTGAAAAGTTGGGAAGAGTGGGGGTTGAAAATAATCATTTCTTTAATGAACCCATTCTCAGAAAGTACCCAACCCAAAAATCTGAAAAAAAACAAGAGGCTGCCACTATATGGTCCCTAGGATGCGAAGTACTCTACATACCTATATCTGCTCAAATAAAGTTAATACTATTATATTACTATAATTTTTAGTAATTAGCTGGAAATCCCCCCTTAAGATCATGTTAGTACCACAATGATCCTACCAAGTTTGGTGGAAATCGCCCTTTTACTAAGTTATAATAGATCAAATTTGTCGCTTCTTCGCAAATTCCAAAATTTGAATGTCAATATTATTTGAATGTTGATATTTTTACATAATACAGGGTGCGGCAGCATAACTTCCTTTTTTCAAATGCGCGCCACTCAGTTGATGTCATAGCGGAGCGCTAGTGGTCTCGTTCAAGAGGGGATACTGTAAAATTTTGTCCCGACACGGTTCACTCACCATCATGCGTTGGAATAGTGAGGAGCGTGCCTTTGCCGTTGAGGTTTACTTTTCAAGCGGATGTTCGGTTATTGCAACACAGCGTGCATTTCGGAATCGCTTTAATTTAGCCCCGTTGGCTCCCGTCCCAGACCGCAAATCAATTGTTACATGGGTCACTACATTCAGACAAACTGAAAGTGCGACAAAAGCAAGAACTGGAGTCCCTCGTCCCGTTAGATCACCTGAGAACATTGAAGTAGTGAGAGCGTCAATGTTGCGATCGCCACGGCGTTCTGCGCGCAAACACGCATCTGCCCTTGGACTATCCGATCGTTCTGTGAGAAGAATTCTTGGTGATAATCTTCATTTTCATCCCTATAAGATGGCGAACGTGACTTCAATTCTCGGATGAACGCGTGTGAGCTTCTGTGCTATTGTTTTTTTTTAGCGATGAAGCCCATTTTCATTTGTGTGGGTCGGTTAACAAACAAAACATGCGCTACTGGGCTGACACCAACCCTCGAGAATTGCATCAAAAGCCTTTGCATTCACCCAAAGTCACAGTGTGATGTGCAATTTCCTCAGCTGGAGTTGTTGGTCCCTGGTTTTTTGAGGAAAATGAGGTTACAGTGACAGTGAATTCGGACCGGTATGTAAACATGCTACAGAATTTTTTTTTCCCACGGCTAGAAAATTTGGATTTGGGGGACACTTGGTTCCAACAAGACGGTGCAACAGCACACACTTCAAGAGCATCGATGGCTGTTTTGAGGGAACATCTTCCAGAGCGCCTTATCTCAATTAGAGGAATGGCCGGCACACTCCCCCGATCTGTCCCCTTGTGATTTTTTTCTATGGGGTTTTTTGAAATCCCGTGTTTATGTGAACCGTCCAAGAACCCTAAAGATTTGAAGACCAACATCCAAGAAGAAATTGCCAACATAATACCTGCTATGCTAACAAGAGTCATGACAAACGCCAGAAATCGGTTTACGCAATGTATGGAGAGTGGGGGACGTCACCTAACAGATTTGATCTTCAAAACAATGTAAATAAAAACTTTAGACATGTACCTAAATTATAAAAAATAAATAAATATTTTCCGATGCATACAATAGTTTTTATTGAGTTTTGAAAAAAAGAAGTTATGCTGCCGCACCCTGTATATGCATATATTACGTGCTACGTACTAATTGGGGCAAATGTACCCTTAAATCTTTTTATAAAAGAAATACACAAAACCTTTCATACCTGAAACGTCCGACTTGTTAACATGTAGTTTCAAGAAAAACGCATTGGAAAATTCAAATTTGATTAGAACAATAAAATCTTAACTCGCCATTAATCTGGTATATTTGGTCCATAAACCTATCTATTATTAACTTTATTTGTAGATATCAGAACCGGATGAATTTTGAGGCCTACATTTTGTAAAGATGCACTACTGTGATTTTTCAGACTTTTTGGTTGGAGAACGAGACCTGCTACACTTTTTGAGGGGTCATATTTTGAGCCTTCACACAAAACCTTAAAAAGGGTGCAAAATTTAGTAGGATGAAACTAAGGGGGGCTTTTCAGTCAATTTCTAAAAGTTGGTAAAGTAAGTTTATTTGAGCATATATAAAGGAATGGGACATATTTGGAGGCCTAGATTTCATCTTAGCGCACTTTCCTGGTATTTTTCGGATTTTTGAGTTAGAATTTTCCGAAAATGAGTTCTTTCTCACTTTAAGTGCGTACATTTTGACTTTGACTTTGTTTAACACAAAACCTTAGAAAAGCTGATGAAAATGATGAAAGACCACTAATTGCGAAATGGCGAGCGGATGAATGACTTCATTCGACGTGGCATTTTCCGTCTGTTCTCATTGCTCGGCAGCGTGTAACATCTGCGCGCAGCATGTTAAACAACACCAAGAAAACTACATACAGACGGAGCAAATAGAGTTTCTAGGGGGCAGTGACTGTCATTGCATATACGAGGGTTAGGTACAATGTAGCTAATTGGCACGTGTGTCGGTGACGACTAGACGGCCTTCTTATGTATACTTCTCCTTCCTTTGGGTCCCTCCTACAGAACACCAGCAGCATCGAAAAGATGGCCGGAATTATTTGCGAGCAAGTGATTGAAGAACATCGAACATGCGCAATAATTTTCTCTCAGCATAAAAATTCAAGCTTTGCGCTGGGAGACGAATCTCCTGTATATAACCACCTTAAGCAGCACTCTGGTCATTCAAAAATTCTTTAGTCGGAACTATGACTTAATGACGAACTAAAATCGTAAGTTATATATTTTGGAGAAGAATCGATCCTTTCAATTAATATTAATAAAATTCCAAAAATGAGCGTACTTCAGTCAAACGATAGTTGTTTAATGAAATAGACTACCTTATAGCGATCATTATCACTCAGTTTTTCCTTCGATTTTCTATAGCGATCTTTCTCTCTGTTACAACTTCGATTTCGATCGCGCTCATATGATCTCTCGCGATCTTTGTGTTTTTTCTTCTTCGTATGTTCCTTGTCGCGGTGATCTCCTTTCTTTTGATGTTTTCGGGAAGTGTCCTCTAGAATTAAGTGGAGCAGTACTTTAGTATCATTCAACTGAAAATTCCAAATTTTTCGAGGGTTACTTACTACTGGAAGTTTTTTCTGGGTAAAGTATCTCGCGAATGGGCGAAACGTTTCGGTCAGTAGATTGCTTCTGAAGTATATCTGGATTAGGACATTGTAAACTGAGATTCTTGGGTGACTTGCACCTAATAAGCCCGTCTCCTCCAGGCATAATCCCAATTTCACACTTCTTACTTTCATCAAAATGTCGAAAGTGACGGGTGTCATTATTTCCGCTGGACCCCGGTAAGTCATTTTCAACACTGTTAACTACAAATTCCGGATCATTGCAAAAATAAACTCCCTCTTGGAGATTTCGCGGCGTTTCTTGCATTTGGGACGCCATAATCACTATTTCTTAGGCACAGTAGGAACTCACTAGTTGACTACTCGCGTAGTCAATAGTTGTCAAAAGAAAACTTCCACTTTCAAAATCAACTGTAATTCGGCCAGGGTTCACCAGATTACAAATTTCGAAGACACTACGCCACACACTTTTTAGAATAAAGTCAACAACTTGCACCTTTACCATTGGCAAAGATATCTTTGCAAGCACCTCAAACGTCTCACGCGCGGCCGTACACAACAACCATTTTGCACTTTTGTCTGCTCCGCAATCGGGTCACGTAGTATGTTAGTATCCGCTTGCAGAATGTGGGGGCATCTCGCGGGTAACATCTGTACTTCATCTGGAAACGGTTGATGGCTAAAGAGGGAAATACAATTCCATTTGAAAATCTTTGGTTTTAAACAAGAAAACACACATTTTGTACAAAACATAAACGTAGCAAAAATGCTTAATATGTCTTCAGGTTGCTCCAAAATGAAAAAAATGAGTCAGCATACATATGTGAAAATTGTTTAAATTAAAGATCTGCTACTTGCCATATGATTAAATTACTTTATATACAGTGAGCAAAAACAAAATCCGGACACCGTCGCGTCGTTAGGAACAGTACAACTAATAGATGTATCTGTGGCGAGTAATAAATAAGTATTCAGAAAAGAGGTAACAAGAAGTTGAGTGTATTTTGTTTTTATTTTGTAAGAAAGAATATCTTACGTTCTCGTAATGGATACAATGCAAAAAACTTAACCAAAAAGGATAAACAAACAAACAACCTTTATTCAGAGAAAATTCCAAAAAAAAAATGGTTTTCGTTGTCAAAGAGGAATACTGGAAGCTTAGCGCTTCGGGTATAAAGGTTTAGGAATTCTCTACGCCAGTTTTTCCATTCCTCCATAGCTAATAATGCAAAATATTCCTTCATATAATGTATTTCCAAACTCCAAAAATAAAGACATAAATAATTGTGCTCATCGTACACAAACAAACATTACCTATTCCTGTATTCTACATCTAACTCATACACGTCTTAGAGAGTAGGCTTAGTAATAGTTGCATTGCGATCAAACTCAAATCATGTCTCATAATTGCTATTTTGTATTTTGTAGGATGAACTGAAAGGGGGTTTTCGGTTAAATTTTTAAAATATCGTAATATGCCATTATTAACTTTATTTATTCAGATATCGAAACGCAAATTTTCTCAAATTTTTCGGTTGGATAGATTCTGAGAACAAGACCTGTTTCACTTTTCGTGGCACACATTTTAAGTCCTCACTCCCATGCCTTTCACCCAATATCAAAATTAAGACCAATATCAAAAAGGACTCACCGAGCCCTTTCATTTGATAACCTAAATGGCTATATTCTGTGAAAAAAAAAATGTACACCCCCCCCCCCCTCACATATATGGTTAGCCCCCCTTAAACTCAACACAAAATGATTCCACTGGCTGCATGTAAAACTATACACAGACAACATATTCTCACCAAATTTCGTGGCAACCGGTTTGGTCTTTCCCGAGTAAATTGGCTTTAACAGACAGACGGACCTGTGAGGAGTGGCCAGATCAGGCGTGACCCCAGCTGGGGGATTGGGGCATACCTATTAATGTATAAACATGGGTTCGTGCACTTTTATTTTCTGACTGTGCATGGTGATGTGGCGAGGCAGGATTCGCGGCATTCGAAATTTATTTCGAATGTTGCGAATGCGAGCGGATAGATGACGCCACCGGCGCTCTCCATGTGGCAACCGAAACTGACATTTCCCGTTCTCAATTTCACCGCTTGGAGTGCTGCACATCGCAAGTGGACAACCGCCGTCATCATTTTGAAAAAGTCGTTCCGTCCGTCTCCACGATTGAAGTTGTTCACGTTGTTTCTGTCCGTGCACTTTATCGCGTCTCAATAAATTTATATTTACGCTGTAGTTAGCGAACGAATATTTGTGTTTCATTATCGCGCTACTACAATTGGTGACCCCGACGTGATTTTCGGAAGCCGGTGCGACCCTTGTTTCGGAAGTTCTGAATTGTGAAAACCGCGTCGTAATATCTGATTCGAATCGTGCGAGTTTGGTCAAGATGGCTACCTACACCAACGGGCATACCGAAGACTTGGACGAGACGCTGGCAGAAAACTGCGCTAGCCCCAATCCATTTATAGCTCGTCAACCCGTGTCTCAGTTCGTCGAAGCCATACATAACTTAAAGCTTCCGAATTTTTGGAGACAACGACCACAATTATGGTTCGCTCATATTGAATCGCAGTTCGTTGTGAACCGCATTTCAAGCGACAACAACAAATTCCACGCGGTTGTCGCGGCGCTCGATGCCACCGTCATGGAGAAGGTAGCCGACATAGTGGAGAAGCCGCCTGAAGTGAAAAAATACGACGAAATCAAGCGGAAACCCGTCATCAGGTTCAGTGATTCACCAGAAAATCTGCTAAGTAGGGCTCTATCGGAGTTAGAACTGGGCGATCTGAAGCCGTCTAGCCTGTGGCGTCAGATGCGGAGTATGGTCGACGGTCAGCTAAGCGACGATACGCTAAAAACGTTCTAGCTAAAAAAGCTGCCAAGCAGAACGCGTGAAATCTTAATGGTAGCGACCAACATCGACGTAGACGCCCTGACCGAAATGGCCGACAAGATCATGCGCGTGAACGATTCACACGTGGCCGCCATCAGCTCGTCCGAGTCTAATGAAAACCGGTTCGAACAAGAGCTTGCGGTCATCAACAAGAAATTCGAGCAACTAACGGCTGAACTACGAAACAACCGACAGAGACAACGATCTCGATCTCGCTCTACGGGACGGCGACGAACAACCAGCACATCGTTGCCATCGTCACCCGGCGCCAACGATATTTGCTACTATCATCGCCGCTTCGGCAACTGCGCAAGGAATTGTGCGCCATGCACCTTTCGCCAGCCGGAAAACTAATCACCTCGTCGTCACTTTCTGCGGTTGAGGACGACGAGGCTCCATCAAACCGCCTACTCGTAAGAGATCACCGTCATGGATTGCGTTTTCTTGTCGATAGTGGAGCCGACGTCTCAGTGGTTCCGATGAAGATGTTTTCGAAAAACACTAGCCCGTCAGATGTGAAACTGTTCGCTGCAAACGGATCTCCCATCGATACATTCGGAGAAAAACTTCTGAATCTCGATTGCGGACTTCGACGTGCCTTTAAATGGAAATTTTGCATCGCCCGAGTCAACCGACCGATCCTTGGGGCAGATTTCTTGCGACATTTCGGATTACTTGTCGACATCAAGAACAAACGACTGTTAGACTCCAACACATCCCTCAGTTCAACAGCATACCGATTCAGAGGCGCCGATCCGACAATATCAACGATCGATCCGAACAACTCTTACCATCGACTTCTAGCACAGTTCCCCGAAATAACAACGACTGTCTTGCAGCCTACGACGATCAGCCCGCAAGAATGTCATCATATCATTACAACCAGACCACCGGTTTCGGAAAAACCCCGACGACTACCTCCCGACAAATATAAAGCAGCTAAGGCCGAATTCGAATATATGATGGAAAAAGGTATCTGCAGGCCATCGAACAATCCGTGGGCAAGTCCATTGTTGCCAAAAGCAAAAAAATCTGGCGAATGGCGTGCGTGCGGTGATTATCGCGGTCTCAACAAAATCACCGTGCCCGACAGCTATCCGGTACCGCACATCCACGACATCACACAACATCTCGCTGGCAAAAAGATTTTTTCGGTGATTGATCTTATACGAGCTTTCCACCAAATCCCAGTCGCGCCCGAAGACATTCCAAAGACAGCTGTGATAACCCCTTTCGGGTTATTCGAATTCCTGGTAATGACATTCGGACTCCGTAATGCTGCACAGACGTTTCAACGACATATCGACAATGCACTTCGTGGTCTCGATTTCGTTTGGGCATACCTCGACGACATCTTTATCGCGTCCGATTCGGAAGAACAACACGAGGAACACCTCGAAATCGTTTTCGAACGACTTCGTATGTACGGACTAAAGATCAACCCAGTCAAATGCGTATTTGGTGTTAACAAGATAGAATTCTTGTCTCACCAGATCTCGAGCGACGGAATCGAACCATCTCCGGCCAAGGTCAAAGCGATCAGACAGTATCCGAAACCTACGAACATCATCGAGTTGCGAAGATATCTCGGTGTAATCAACTTTTACCGAAGGTTTCTGCCGGGAGCAGCTACAATTCTCGCACCCCTCAACAGCTATCTGCGAGAAAGCCGAAAGAACGACAAACGTCCGATCGTTTGGAATCCCGCATCCGAGCATGCTTTCGAAGAATCAAAACGACTAATCGCTAACGCGACGATGTTGGCACACCCAGTTGCCGGCGCCAAACTTCCAATTACCACCGATGCATCCGACGTCGCAACTGGTGCCGTTCTCGAGCAATTCCACAATGGACTTCGCCAACCACTTGGGTTTTATTCCAAGAAGCTATCCGAAACCCAAGCCCGATATAGCACATACGACCGGGAATTACTCGCAATATACAATGGCGTGAAATTCTTTCGACATGTGCTAGAAGGACGTGAGTTCACGATACGCACCGACCATCGACCGCTGATATATGCTTTTCAACAAAAATTGGAGAAAGCATCACCGAGACAGTGCCGACAGCTTCAGTACATCTCACAGTACACCACCGACATCGTCCATGTCTCCGGTCAGGAGAATTGTGTCGCGGATGCACTGTCTAGAATCGAAATCGAAGCCATCGCAATGCCGGCCGCGGTCACGATCACTGAAATCGCCGACGCACAGGCAGACGACCAAGAACTTCAAGAATTGCTAAAATCCACATCCTCGCTTGTCTTGCAGCAATTCACCTTCAGCAACAGCGACAAGCCAGTCTACTGTGACACATCCGCGCAAGTCATACGACCATACGTACCGCGCTCTCTCAGGCGGAGAGTATTCAACGTCTTTCATGGCCCATCACATCCCAGTGGCCGAGCAACCAGCAAAGCAATGCGGAAGAAATATGTCTGGCCCGGAATCGCCAAAGATTCCACCACCTGGGCCAAAAACTGTATTCAATGCCAAAGGGCAAAAATACATCGCCACGTCCGAAACATACCACTGCAGTACGCACAATCGAGCAGCCGATTCGAGCACGTCCACTTGGACATAGTTGGTCCGTTGCCACCATGCCAAGGACATCGCTACCTACTGACAATGGTCGACCGGTTCAGCAGATGGCCAGAGGCTGTCCCAATATCCGATATAACTGCAGACACTGTCGCAACAGCATTCTATTCGCATTGGTTATTAAGATTCGGATCCCCACGCACCGTCACTACAGACCAGGGTTCGCAGTTCGAATCTTCCCTCTTTCGAGCTCTCACTCAGTTGACTGGATGCAAGCGAACACGTAGTTCTCCGTATCACCCAGCGGCCAACGGCATGGTAGAACGCTGGCATCGATCTTTAAAAACCGCGCTTAGGTGCCATGAGAATCACCGATGGGTTGAGACTCTACCAACAGTACTACTCGGCTTACGGACATCAGTAAAATCCGACTTGAAGTGCTCACCAGCCGAACTCGTATACGGCACACTTCGCTTGCCTGGCGAACTATTTCTCGACACCGAAATGCAAAACGATCCGCAGATATTCGTCGAAAAATTCAGGCGAGATATGCAGCAACTTCGCGCCACACCGGTCGAACATCATAGAGCAGACAGCATGTTCGTCTTCAAAGATCTGTACTCCTGTACGCATGTCTTCCTTCGAGACGATACCTCACGGAAGCCGCTACAGTGTCCTTACATGGGACCTTACGAGGTAGTAAAGCGAAATAGCGATCGAGTGTTTACGATACGATGCAACGACAAAACTGTTGTCGTATCCACCGAACGACTCAAACCAGCGTACACAATCCGAGAGGACGACGACTTCATCGAACCAGCTATCATCCAACATCGAAGCGAATCACAATTAACAAATCGACCATTGCGAACATATTCTGGACCGAAAAGCAAGAAAGTCACAATCGCTCAATGACCTCGATCATCTCGATTATTGACAAACGAATCGCAAACAACATTCTGTCTTGTTGACAATCCATCATGTGTTCGCTAGGAGGGGGATAATGTGGCAACCGAAACTGACATTTCCCGTTCTCAATTTCACCGCTTGGAGTGCTGCACATCGCAAGTGGACAACCGCCGTCATCATTTTGAAAAAGTCGTTCCGTCCGTTTCCACGATTGAAGTTGTTCACGTTGTTTCTGTCCGTGCACTTTATCGCGTCTCAATAAATTTATATTTACGCTGTAGTTAGCGAAGGAATATTTGTGTTTCATTATCGCGCTACTGTTGTGTCTCTTCTTTATATTATCCTGCGCCAGAAGGTTCAAACGGACTTCCACTTGCAAGTTGCTTCAAATAAGACAATAAAAGTATTTCAATTTATAATCAACCTCTAAGTAACTTTCACTCCGGATGTTTGCATTTAGAGTAATTTCCAGTTGAGCGCGTTAGTTAGCAAAACAGAAAATGAAATCAGTGGGAAATCCATTCAGCTTTAATTTAATTTAATATTTTTAGCCTTTCTTTAGGATTTACATAAGTTTAATTAAAACAAAGCACCGAAACCGATCAAGAAGACACGTCTGCTTACACCGCCGCGGTTGGAACACAAGAGACCGACTTATTTCCATGCGGTCCTTATTGTCCCAACCAACGGCATATTTTTCGCCGCTAATTCTCCACTCCCCCGGTGCGTTCGGAAAATTAGTGAGTGGAGAGTTCGCCATCTACCCGTCCGCATCCGCAACATTCGAAATAAATTTCGAATGCCGCAGATCCTGCCGCGCCACATCACTTCGCCCCCAGACGAAACCTAGGGGGTTTCGGCGACGGATCCCCGAACTTCGTTCGCCGTTAATCCACAAAGCGGACACGACGCTGCTTCGGGGCGCACACGGGTTTCAGCCTGGACAAAGAGACCGCCTTTTTGTGACCTCGAGATCTCGAGCTGGAAGAAATGCTCTCCCCTCTCGAGAACGCGGTACGGGCCCTCATATGGAGGCTGCAGCGGCTTCCGAACGGCATCCGTCCTGATCAGCACGTGCGTGCATGTGTCCAGTTCCTTGGGCGAACAAGCAGGTATGGACGAGTGTCGAGTGGGTGGTGGCGCTTTGATGCGTCGGAGATTGTCCCTCAGCAGACGCACCAACCCCGACTCCGTGAGACCCGATCTCTTGTCGAAGACCGGATCGCTTGGGAGTCTTGGGTTCTCCCCGTATACCAGCTCCGCGGGGCTGGCAGCAAATTCCTCTCTGCGGGTTGTACGAAGGCCGAGTAGGACGAGAGGCAAGACTTGAGTCCAGGACGGGTCGTCGCGTGCCATAATGGCGGCTTTCAACGTCCGGTGCCAACGTTCCAGCATCCCATTGGATTGCGGGTGGTATGCCGTAGTCCGCTGGCGTTTAAAACCCAGGAGTTTGCCTAACTCGGAGAAAAGGGTGGACTCAAATTGCATTCCCTGGTCAGTGATGACCACTGCAGGGACGCCAAAGCGAGGTATCCACTCTCGGCAGAGGGCTTCGGCACAAGATTGCGCCGTAATGTTTTTCAGAGGTATTGCCTCAGGCCACCGCGTGAACCTGTCGATGATTGTGAGGCAATACTTGTAACCGTGCGAGTCTCGCAAAGGCCCTATTATGTCGAGGTGTATGGTGTGGAAACGCTTGGTAGTGCGGAGGAATGAGCCCACTTCTTTCCTTACATGCCTGGAGACTTTACACTTCTGGCATGCGATGCACTCTCTGGCCCAGGAATTGATATCCTTGTTCATGGAGGGCCAGAAGTATTTTCCGGTGACTAACCGGTTTGTTGTCCTGATGCCGGGGTGCGCCAAGTCGTGAACTGCGTGGAACACTTCCTTGCGAAATGTGGCCGGAATGTATGGCCGAGGTCCCTTTTCCGAGTCTTCGCAGCAGAGCGAGAGGTTTGAGCCGAAGATGGGCAACTCCCGAAATTTGTATTTGGGGTTGGACTTGAGGCTCTGAAGTGCTGCGTCATCCACCTGCGCCTTGGCAATAGCCGAGAAATCGAGTGAGGCGGGGATGTTAAGTTCAGAGACACGAGACAAAGCGTCAGCAACAATGTTGTCCTTCCCGGACACGTGCTGGATGTCTGACGTGAACTGGCTTATGAAGCTCAGATGTCGAAGCTGACGAGGGGACGCTTTGTCGGGCTTCTGTTTCAAAGCAAACGTGAGAGGCTTATGGTCCGTGAACACTGTGAACGGCCTGCCTTCTAGGGAGAAACGGAAGTACTTGATGGACAGGTATGCGGCGAGCAGTTCGCGATCGTAGGTGCTGTAGTTCCGCTGAGCGGGATTCAACTGCTTCGAGAAGAAGCTCAACGGCTGCCAAACTTGGTCCACCTTTTGGTGAAGGGCAGCACCTACTGCGATGTCAGAGGCATCAACAAAAACGGCTAGGGGTGCATCTTGTAGAGGAAATGCCAAGAGTGTAGCATCAGCCAGTTGCTGTCTGGATTTATTGAACGCGCAGACAGCCTCTTCAGACCACACAATCTCTCGTGTGTCTTTTGTTTTGGGGCCAGACAAGTACGCGTTCAAAACGGACTGGTGATGGGCGGCCTTGGGCAGGAAACGACGGTAAAAGTTTAGCATGCCCAAGAACCTCCTCAACTCCCTCACTGTTTTTGGACGCGGGAAGCTTGTGATTGCTTGCACCTTGTCTGGGTCGGGCTGTATTCCTTCAGAGGAAATGGAGTGGCCGAGGAATCTCACCTGTTGTTGAAGGAATTTGCATTTCTCAACGTTTAGGACTAAACCGGCCTCAAGGAGACGTTGAAAAATGCACTCGAGATGGGCTAAGTGCTCAGACTCAGTAGAAGAAGCGACCAAAACATCATCCAAATAGACGAAACAGAAATCGAGGTTTCGCAGGACTGAGTAAATGAACCTTTGAAAGGTTTGCGCCGCATTGCACAATCCGAAAGTCATTCGGGTGAACTCGAAGAGTCCAAAGGGTGTGCATATTGCCGTCTTTGGAATGTCTTCAGGAGCTACTGGGATTTGGTGGTATGCCTTGGCTAAGTCCAAGGTCGAAAAGATGCGGCAATTCGCGAGGTGATGCGCAAAGTCGTGGATGAGTGGAATCGGATATCGGTCAGGAACAGTCTGTGCGTTTAGCCTTCTGTAATCCCCACAGGGACGCCATTCGCCATTTGGCTTAGGGACCATATGTAAAGGGGAAGACCAACAGCTGTTTGAGGGCCTGCAGATACCCTGTTGAACAAGTTGTTCAAATTCTTTCCGCGCGATAGCCAGTTTCTGGGGTGGTAGAGGACGCACCTTTGAGAAAATCGGGGAACCAGTAGTATTTATGTGGTGCTGCACATTGTGCTTCACTGGTTTCGAGAGACTACACTCGGTAGTTATCTGGCTGAACTTTTGGAGGAGTGTCCGAACACGAGAGTCGGAGATGTCTTCCAAAAGGACGGAAAGGTTATTGTTAGCGTGAGATACCATTTGGCCCGACGAATTTAGGTTGGTTGTGGGGTCTATAAGGGACTTATTTTGCAAGTCCACCAGCAACCCATAGTGACACAAGAAGTCTGCGCCTAATATGGGGAAGCTGACATCCGCCAGAATGAAACGCCACGGAAACGTCCTACGCAAGCCAAGACTCACGTCCACTTGCCTGTACCCGTATGTATTGATGCGGGAGGAATTTGCTGCCGCCAGTTTGAGGGGTTGTGGAAATAGTCGATGATGCTGGGGTACGGGAAGAACCGAAACCTCCGCACCCGTGTCGACGAGATAGTTGCGCCTGCTGAGGGGGTCGAAAATAGTTAGGCGACGTGGCGCTGCGCTCTGGGTGGCCGTCGCCAAGACCCCCCGCGGACCTAGTTTTTTGCGGTAGGCGCGAATTTACAAGGTAGCGTACATCTTGTCGCTTTATCTCCGAATTTACGATGGTACCAGCAAATACCTGTGTCCGCAGGCTGTCTTGACGACCTGCTACCCGAACGCCCTTTTCGTGTGGCAGACCGTGAGCGAGCTCGCGACCTGGCACTCGAACGCTGAGCGTCCAACGTCGCCCGCATCTCGGCCACGCTGGCGGTTAAAGCCGCTATCTCGCGCCGTAAGTCGCTCAACTCATCCGACTGTGGTTGAACGGCCGCTATGGTTGGGCGAACGTACACCTCCTGTACCTGGTCGGCCGTCGCTGCTAGTTCCTCCAAGGAACCGGAGACGCAGGCTAGGATCGCCTGGGTGCCCTCCGGGAGCCGACGCAGCCAGAGCGACTTGATCAGATCGTCGCCGATCTTGCTCCCACCCAATTGCCTCATTTCACGAAGCAATTGGCTGGGAGTTCGATCACCCAACGTTAAACCCGCCAGCAAGTGGTCTAATTTTGCCGACTCGCTTGCCGACAGGCGCCTGATCAACTCGCTCTTGAGCTGCGAGTACGATGCCGACTTCACTACGTCGGACACCAGAAGTATGGACTCTTCGTCCAGGCCGACCACCGCGTAGTTGAAACGGGTCGCGTCCGATGTGATGCCGGACATTTGGAACTGCGCTTCCAAATGCACGAACCACAGCTCGGGGTTCCGCCGCCAAAACGGAGGAACGCGTACGGCGAGGGCGGTCACTTGTGGGTCCGATGGGCCTGCCGCGTCTTTATTGTCAAACGACATTTTTCTTACCGATAAGTACGAGTTTGTGATGCAGACGCGGTGAGTTTATACTGAAACGCGGTGAAATTTACACCGACACGGCAGGCCGTACCCACAAATGCACGCACGAACCGAGAAAAACGACGACCGAAGCGGACGCTCTCCAGCGCAGACCAAAAACACCAAGGAAATGGAGAACCCGCGATGCGAAACACTTCAACGCCGTCTCTTGCAGCGATTTTTGGTTATTATTATCACAATTTTACTTTAAATATAATTAACAATTAGTGCGATAACAATTAAATTTGATATGGATATTGATATGGATATAGAGATGGGATAATAATAATTTCACTTGATATAATAATAAATAATAATAACTCCGCCGAAGCCGGTCCCAAGCCCGGTTGTGAAAGGAGGAGGGATGGATAGCTTCAGTCTGAATGGCTGTACGCCACCGCAGCGTCTCAGGGGGTAGGTGAGGAAAGTGCAGGAACTTTGCAGTCTTGCAGATTACTCACTAAGGAAGCTATCTACACACCTGGCAGCTAGGGATAAAATGCACCACCAAAAAATGAGAAGAAGGAGAAATTTAAGGTCCGGTACGGATAACCGGCGGGAGTCGTCTGACTTGGTGACTGGGTCGGGCTGGGTCGGGCTCTGTGGCGACCACTTCAGCAGGTTCGCGTAGGAAGCGGATGAAATGGACCGAAGAAATGAACCTCTTCATCATCCGCTCCTACTACGAAATAACGGCGGGGGCGGGTATAACATCTTACCGCCCCTTGTTGCACCAGAGATTCGTCGAGCGTTTCCCGCAATTCGCGCACGTGACTGTGCAGCGAGTCGCAGACCAGTACCGCTTCATCACTCGCAGTGACACAATCCCGGCCACCATTAGGGAACGTGTTCGACTTGAAGTCATCGGGGAAACTGGTGACCGAGAGTCGATGGGGGCAGAGGCGGCGGCATCAACAACACCACGCCGCACTGCAGGCAACAGGTTCAGTACTCGCCGAAGCACTCTTCTCCACCGTCCAGCTGAGGTTTCCGCTGAAGTTCGGGACGAATTCCAAAGAGCGTGTATAGAATTCTCGGATATGGATCCTTTGCATAGACCAGGTATTCCCAGGCTCTATGCATCTCCAGCAACTCCGGGAATTCTATCTCAAATCAATGATGAGATTGCATCTCGACTGTGTGCTGATATGTCGCTGCTGCAACTACAATCACTTGTGTATTGTGGTGCAGTTGCGGCTATCAGATTGCACGGTCAGAAGATTCGCTTTCGCGTTATTGGTTTGAGTGACAAAAGAGATCCACCATGGAAAATTCGTCTGGAACGTCGGCGGGACTCACTAAGGCAGGACATTGCTAGACTGATTCAGATCAGCACTGGCAATGCCAGCCGACGGGTGAGAAATAAAGTGCAGAGGGTTTACCGGAACTATGCCATCCCCTGTGAGACACCCGTAGTTGAAATTCTGGACACACTAAAACAGAAACAACAAGCAACAACTTTTTCACGTCTCAAAAATATAAGCTGAATCGAAGTCGAAGTCCTTTTTCTTTTTCAGGTCCTGTCTGTTCAAATAGAAGTCCCGCCATTCTATTTTTTATATCTGACATATCTGCCGTCCCTTCATGGCACCCTGCTCCCCACTCCTGTGGCGAGGTCTAACCTGGGTGGAGAGCGCTGATGGCGTCATCTGTCCGCTCGCATTTGTAACATTCGAAATCAATTTCGAATGCCGCGAATCCCGCCCCGTCACACACTTTTATTTATTGATTGTGTTTGTTCATCTCTGGTGCGCGGACGAAAATGGCTATGGGAAGGATACCCAGAACATAAAACCACTATGGAAGACGTGGCTCGGAACCCCAGTACCGGCGGCTTTTGGGAATGAGCAAGTGGGCTTGTGGCGCAGCAGGATTAACAACATTCGGTAAAGGAGTACGAATCTCTCTTCTGCTCCTACCGCCGGCGTGATCACACGCACTCTCGCGTAGTGAAGTTGAAAACATGTGATATGAAATCAATTTGCGAATGAGTCGCCTCTGCGTTATGAGTCAGAAAACTATTGTATAATTATTTTGATTAAGTTGTTGCATTTTTCTAGAGAAGCTAGTTCGATACGGATTTTCCTAATTGAAAGTAACCGCACTATTGTAATAATTGTATTCATGCTTAATCTTGATATGGACAAACAATTTTAAAAGAAAGAATTTACCCAAAAAAGGAATTTCCATTAAATTTACCCGGAAAAGGGATTTACTTTAAAAGTTTAAAGCGTTCATAAAACTGGTGACTCGAGGAACTCGTCCGAGCGGAGCGAGTAAAAGTTGCGCTACATCACGCCCACGGCCTGAGCCGTCTAAGTGTCACCGGCGGATATTTGACGGGAAGGAAACGGCAGAGCTACGCAGCAGAGACAGGAGTAGCCGCGGCAACGATCAGCAGTAGCCCAAGGATATCAAGTTCCAGCCTCCACCCCGTGGAATCGAATCCCCCACGACTGCCGCCCGCTTTCACGCCAACCCGAACCGGAACGCAACCGATCGCTGGAGCTGTCCGGCCGACACCATCCAACTCAGAGAGTGGTAGGGGTCGTCTTTGTACCCGCCGCCACAGTAGATCTACTATAGGCAGTACCCTTACAAAAATGACCCCACTTGCAAATTGCTTGCAGAAGCTTATCTGTACACATCAGAGACGCTAAACAAGGAAAAGGCATAATCTTCGTCAAATCGTATTGGTAAGAGAGAGATCGGTAAGCTTCTGCTATTCTGATACTACGGCGTGGTCACCCATATAGCAAAAAGTTGTTTCACGTATCAACTTATGCATAAGCAAAAACTTGCCAATCTCACTAATACATTGGCAAGTCCGGGCGGTATATCAAACACAGCTGATCGGGTTTTTGGTACATCTCGCTCATGCTCAAGGACAAAACAATTTGAAATCGTGTGTACTCGCGCTGATTTCCCCCCTTGAGGGGCAAGGGGGAGTGAGGTAGCTGTCTAGTATCTAACTGTGCCCGCCGCAACGGTCCGGCCGAAAAGTAGCAGCAGCAACAAGTGCAGTGGCAGCAAAACGTCAACCGGCTGACTTCGACGACGTCGCCGCATCTATTTAACAGTTAAGGAATAGCTTTAAAATTCAAAAATTCGGTTTAATTTATAATTGAATGCGAAATTATTGGAATAATATTAAAAGTTAAATCGCCGCAAGAGACGGCGTCGATAGTGTTTGCGGAATTTTTCAGCGCGGGATTTCCACTCTTTTGGCGAGCTATTTGTGTTTTTTTCGGTCTGCGCATCAAGCGTCCGCTTCGGTGTGCGTCGTTGGTTTTTTTTCGCCCATGCGGACATTTGTTGGTGCGGTCTGCCGTAGTCAGTGCAGGGCCTTGTTAGAATCTGGTACAGCCGCGTCTTCGGCAACACTCGCGTCGCTAACTTAGCTTTAGTCATGTTATTTGACAATCAAGACGCGGTAGGCCCATCAGACTCTCATGTGACCGACCTCGCTGTGCGCGTCCCTCCATTTTGGCGGCGGTACCCGGAGCTGTGTTTCGTCCATCTGGAGGCACAGTTACAAATGTCCGGAATAACGGCGGATGCGACTCGGTTCAACTACGCGATAGTCGGCCTTAATGAGGAGTCCATCTTACTGGTGGCCGACGTAGTAAATTCGGCCTATTTCACTCTTCTGAAGACCGAGTTGATCAAGCGCCTGTCGGTAAGTGAGTCAGCTAAACTGGATCACTAGCTGGCAGGTTTAACATTGGACGATCGAACTCCCAGCCAATTGCTTCGTGAAATGAGGCAATTGGGTGGGAGCAAGATCGATGATGACTTGATAAAGTCGCTCTGGCTGCGTCGACTCTTGGAGGGCACCCAGGCAGTCCTCGCATGCGTCTCCGGTTCTTTGGAGGCACGAGGTGCATGCACACCCGGCCATAGCGGACGCTCAACAGCCGTCGGACGAAGTTAGCGATCTGAAGCGCGAGATAGCCGCCTTAGCAGCCAGTATGGCTGAAATGCTGGCGACACTGGACGCTCAGCATTCGGGCGGCAGGTCCCGAGCTCGCTCGCGGTTTGCTTCTCGAAAAGGGCGATCGGGTAGCGAATCGTCAGGACAGCCTAAGGACCGAAGTATTTGTTGGTACCATCGCAGATTCGGCGAGAAAGCCACCAAATGTACGATTCCGTATAAATCCCGGAAATAGGCGTATTCCGACACCGGAAGAACCGAAACCTCCGCACCAGTACCTACGAGGTAGTTGCGCCTACTGAGGGGATCAAAAGTCATTAGGTGACGTGGCGCTGTGTTCTGGGTGGCCTCTCCGCGGACCTAGTTTTTTGAGGTAGGCGCGAATTTATACGGGATCATCACAGACACCAATATCACCGCCGCGGCAGGAGCCGAAGGCTCCGCCACCATCGCCGCCTCCGCAGCAGACGCCGCAGTTGTAAGATTATGTGAAATTCGGACTTTACTTCATTAATTAATTTGTAAATTGTTTTTTATTTAAGTAAAATATTTTCTGTTAAAATCAAATTGAATTCAATATCTCAAGAAACAACTTTTCCACGTCTCAAAAATGTAAGCTGAGTCGAAGTCGAAGTCCTTTTTCTTTTTCAGGTCCTGTCAGTTAAAGTAGAAGTCCAGTCATTCTATTTTTTATATCTGACATATCTGCCGGCCCTCCATGACATTCTGCTCTCCACTCCTGTGACGAGGTGTAAACTGATTGGAGAGCGCCGGTGGCGTCATCTGTCCGCTCGCATTCGCAACATTCGAAATAAATTTCGAATGCCGCGAATCCTGCCGCGCCACATCACCATGCACAGTCAGAAAATAAAAGTGCACGAACACATGTTTATACATTAATAGGTATGCCCCAATCTCCCAGCTGGGTCACGCCTGATCTGGCCACTCCTCACAGGTCCGTCTGTCTGTTAAAGCCAATTTACTCGGGAAAGACTAAACCGATTGCCACGAAATTTGGTGAGAATATGTTGTCTGTGTATAGTTTTACATGCAGCCAATGGCATTATTTTGTGTTGAGTTTAAGGGGGGCTAACCATATATGTGAGAGGGGGGTGTACATTTTTTTTTTCACAGAATATAGTAGGTACTGGTGCGGAGGTTTCGGTTCTTCCGGTGCCGGAATACGGCTATTTCCGGAACCATTGAAACTGGCGGCAGCAAATTCCTCCCGAATCAACACCTACGGGTATAGGGAAGTGGACGTGAGTCTTGACTTGCGTAGAACGTTTTCATGGCGATTTATCATGGCGAATGTCAGCTTCTCCATACTAGGCGCAGACTTCTTGTGTCACTATGGGTTGCTGGTGAACTTGCAAAACAAGTCTCTTATAGATCTCACGACCAACCTTAATTCGTCGGGCCAAATGGCATCTCACCCAAGTACCAATCCTTCCGTACTTTTAGAGGACATTATCGACTCTCGTGTTTGGCCACTCCTACACAATTTCAGCCAGATTACTACCGAATGCAATCTCTCTAAACCAGTGAAGCACAATGTGCAGCACCACATTAATACCACTGGTTCCCCGAGCTTCTCGAAGGTGCCTCCCTACCACCCCAGAAGCTGGTTATTGCACGGCGAGAGTTTGAACAACTTATGCAACAGGGTATCTGCAGACGTTCGGACAGCTGTTTATCTTCCCCACTCCATATGGTCCCTAAGCCAAATGGCGAATGGCGTCCCTGTGGGGATTACAGAAGGCTAAACGCGCAGACTGTTCCAGACCGATATCCTATTCCACTCATTCACGACTTTGCGCATCATCTCGCAAACTGCCGCATCTTTTCGACCTTGGATTTAACCAAGGCGTATCACCAACCAGGGTGTCCGCGCGTTTCAGAAATCCCGACAACAACTGGCTGATGCTACACTCTTGGCATTTCTTCGATAAGATGCACCCCTAGCCGTTTTTGTTAATACCTCTCACATCGCAGTAGGTGCTGCTCTTCTGCTGCTGAACCAAGTTTGGCAGCCGTTGAGCTTCTTTTCCAGACAGTTAAACCCCGCTCAACGGAACTATAGCACTTACGATCGAGAAATGCTCGCCACGTACTTGAGCGTTAAGTACTTCCGCTTCTCCCTTGAAGGCAGGCCGTTCACAGTGTTCACGAACCATAAGCCTCTCACATGTGTTTGGAAACAAAAGCCCGACAAAGCGTCCCCTCGTCAGCTTCGACACCTGAGCTTTATAAACCAGTTAACGTCAGACATCCAGCACATGTTCGGCAAGGACAACATAGTTGCTGACGTTTTGTCACATATCTCCGAGGTTAACATCCCCGCCGCACTCGAATTCTCGGCTATTGCCAAGGCGTAGTATTATGACGCAGTACTTCAGAGCCTCAAATCCAGCTCCAAATACAAATTTCGGGAGTTGCCCATCTTCGGCTCGAACCTCTTTTCCTGCTGCGAAGACTCGGAAAACGGACCCCGGCCATACATTCCGGCCACTTTTCGCAAGGAAGTGTTCCACGCGGTTCACGACTTAGCGCATCAAGGCATCAGGACAACAAATTGGCTAGTCACCGAGAAATACTTCTGGCCCTCCATAAACAAGAATGTCAACTCCTGGGCCAGAAGTGCATCACATGTCAGAATTGTAAAATCACCAGGCATGTAAGGAAAGAGGTGGGCTCACACTATACACCTTGACATAGTAGGACCTTTGCGAGACTCGCACGGTTACAAGTATTGCCTTACAATCATCGACAGGTTTACGCGGTGGCCTGAGGCAATACCTCTGAAGGACATTACGGCGCAATCTTGTGCCGAAGCCCTCTGTCGAGAGTGGATCCCTCGCTTTGTCGTCCCTGCAGTGGTCATCACTGACCAGGGAATGCAATTTGAGTTCACCCTTTTCTCGGAATTAGGCTGGGTTTCACACGCCAGCGGGCTAGGGCATACCACCCACAATCCAATGGGATGCTAGAACGTTGGCACCGGACGCTGAAAGCCGCCATTATGGCACGCGACGCTCCGTCCTGGACCCAAGTCTTCCTTCTCGTCTTACTCGGCCTACGAACGACCCGCCGAGAGGAATTTGCTGCTAGCCCTGCGGAGCTGGTATACGGTTGTTGGCTGCCAACAACCGTGCGCGGATTTCATCATCGTCGCTGTTATCGGTTGTGATTTTCGACCCTAGATAGGAGAAATTATCAACGGTCTCAAAGTTGTAGTCTCCTATCTTTAATCTTCCCGATTGACCAGTGCGGTTTGATGTTATTGGTTCGTTGGTTTTTGGTTCTGACGTTGCCATCATATATTTTGTCTTGCCTTCATTGATGTCCAGCCCAAGATTTCCCACCGCCTGCTCGATCTGGATGAAGGCAGTTTTTACGTCTCGTCGATGTCGTCAGCATAGGCCAGTAGTTGGGTGGGCTTAAAGAGGATCGTACCTCTTGCATTTACCTCAGCATCACGGATCACTTTCTCAAGGGCCAGGTTAAAGAGGACACTTGATAGGGCATCCCCTTGTCTTAAACCGTTGTTGATGTCCAATGGTTTTGAGAGTGATCTTGCTGCTTTTATCAGGCCTCGCTCATTGGCCAGGGTCACCCTAGTCGGTCTTATCAATTTCGTCGGAATACCGAAATTTCTCATGGCCGTGTACAGTTTTACCTTGGCTATGCTATCATAGGTGGCTTTCAAATCGATGAATAGATGGTTCAACTGTTGTCCATATTCCAACAGTTTTTCCATCGCTTGCCGCATAGAGAAAATCTGATCTGTTGCTAATTTGCCTGGAGTGAAGCCTCCTTGGTATGCTTATTTGCAAGTCGTCAAACATTGATTCGTCGTCCCACACCTTGAGCACAAGTTGATGAACCACTTGGTATAATTGGTCGCCTCCATATTTAACCAATTCGGCTGTAATTCTGTCGGCTCATGGCGACTTATGATTTTTAAACCGATGAATTGCACGGGCTGTATCTTCTATACTTGTTGGTCGCAGTATTTGTCCGTCGTCTTCAGTTGGCGGGACCTCCAACTCGCCGATGTTCTGGTTGCCCATATGCCCATTCTGTCGCAAATATGATCCGCAGTCTGTTATCATTTGTGTTTTTTCGTAAGCTATGTGAGCCAACGTATCGCCTAAATATAGGCTCCTTCCCTACTTGGCTGTTAAAATCCCCAAGTATGATTTTGATATCATATCTGGGACAGGCTTCGAGGGTTTGTTCTGCTGCCTCGTAAAAGGTATCCTTCTCTGAGTCTGCAGTCTCCTCTGTAGGGGTGTGGACGTTAATGAGGCTTATATTTCTAAACTTGCCTCGCAAGCGCAGAGTGCATAGCCGTTCGCTTATGTTTTCAAGACCGATAACAGCACGTTTCATTTTTTGGCTGACTAAGAAACCTACTCCGAGCACATGGTTTACTGAATGGCCACTGTAATATATGGTGTAGCGACTCTTCTCCACGAAACCGGTCCCTGCCCAACGCAAGGGAGCGCACGTTCCATGAGAAAACGCCCAAATCGTTATTCCTTTGTCGTTGCCGGGTTCGTCGTTGTGTAATTCGCCCCGTCCGAGGCACCTGTTGTGGCTTCGTAACAAGTTGTTTTCCGTGTCAGCCCTATCCAACCCCCAACCTGGAGGACCAGTTGGTACAATTTGTCCGTTTTTAAGCCCCTTCACATAGCTTGGTGCAAAAATAGTTGAGTTGTCCGAGTTCATCAAGGAAAACACAACATGCACCAAGCCATAAAGAATATGGTGAGAGTTATTAGAGTGCTTTACAGCAAATCGCAGCAGGAGGAACGAGATTCCAAGTATAAGTCGAAATCTGCTGCCCCAACGATGTTGCAAGTGACACAAGTGACACCTAATCGTATTACAATAAACCTGCCACCAAACAAGAAAGTGCGAAAAAAAAGATGTGGATCATCTGGAACGGAACTAAAACCACCGAAGAAAGAAAGCAGGTCCCCCAAGAACGAGCTCTGGCAATCAAACCGGCAAAATCCAAGGAGAATGAAAACGGTGGATGGACAAAGGTTGACAGAAAACCGAAGAAAAAGGCAAAAGTGCGAATTCTGAAGCTGACCCCGACATAAAAGATTTGGCGGAAATGTCAGCAAGATTCGAAAGACCCAAAAGGGTTATATTTGAGCTGAAAAAATCCAGCTTGGGAAAAACTCAAGTTAAGAACTCACTTGAGGAGAATGCCCCAGTACGGACAAAAAACAAGAGGTCTACATACAGTGCTAGGATCTCGATAAAGTGGCAACCAAAGGGGAAATTTGCACTGTCTTGATGGAACAGTTCAAGTTGGAGGAACTTGCTGAGAAGTACATTTTGAGTTTGCGGAAAGCCTATGGCAATACTCAAACGGCCACATTGAGATTACCAGTGGACGCGTATTGGCGGCCGGGAAGGATCGAATCGGATGGGTTGTTTGCCGTATGTATGAGAGACCAGATTTCTCTAAAGAGGTGTTTCAAGTGCCTCGAGTTTGATCATTTCGCGAAGGCATGCACCAGTGGCATTGATCGGTCCGGTCGATGCAGAAGGTATGGGAAAAAAGGCCATATTGCCAAAGAATGCAATAGAGACCCCAAATGTTTATTGTGGGAAGGAAGGGAGAGGCGGGATTACCGGCATATTGCCAGAAGTTCTAAAGACCCGAAATTTAGGAAGGCGTTGACTTCAATCAAAAAATAAGGTTTATTCAAATAAAGCTCAATCATTGTTGGGTCGCTCAGGATTTACTCGAGCAGACCACATATGAATCCAAGGTGGAAATTGGCATCATTAGCGAACCCTATAGAAATCGCCACGGCGGCGTATGGGTTACAGATTCGACTGGTGGAGCGGCGATATGGGCATGCGGTCGGCAAGCTATGCAATGTGCTAGGAGTCAGACAGCCAGCGGTATTGTGTGGACAAAAATTCACGGGGTATATGTGTACAGCTGTCACGCCCCACCAAGTCTGACACTGTCGGAATTCGAGGGAATGCTTGGGGGTTGTAGTCCAAGGGTGGTTGCTGGTGACTTCAATGCTTGGGCCCGTGGGGTAGCAGAGAGGCAAATGCAAGGGCCGCAGTTTATTTGACGCTTTTGCATAGTTGGATATAAGACTGGCCAACAAAGGTTATGTAAACACCTTTCAGAAAGGTGGGTCTACCCCAACTTTTGTTAGCCCTGCACTGACACGTGGTATGTCATGGTGCGTTACAAGGACTACACCCATAGCGATCACCAAAGTCTTCTTTGGGGTATGGGAGGAGTCACCGGGCAGAAGACCATCATGTCCAAGACCGAGAAAGATGTCAGGCTGGTCTGCAAAAGCTCTGAATGAGCAGACCTTTATAGAGGTGTGGCTAGACTAACCTTATAAAGCAGGCGCCTGTACGGAAAAGCGGTCCATGTGACGTGTGACGCGTCCATGCCGAGGAGGTGCTCATTCTCCAGTAGAAGACCAAACTACTGGTGGAATACTGAACTGGCCAGCCTTCGATCAGTCTGTCAACAAGCCAGATGAGTGCCTCAGAGGGCGGTAGGCAGAATCGACCAAGCGCAAAAAGAGCGAGCCTATAAGGAAGCCCACAAAACCCTCAAGCGCGGCATCCAACGGAGTAAGAGGGAAAACTTTAAGGAGCTGTGTTCGGAAGCGGACGTAAACACGTGGGGGAACTCCTATAGAATCGTGATGGGGCAATTCAGAGGCCGTTCATCTCCGCAGATCACGTGTCCTCTAATCTTATTAAAAATTATCCAGGGTTTATTCCCCTAGCAAGACGAGGGCATTGACAGCTTCCAGCGGCCTCTGAATGTGACGGCAATATCACCAATCACCAGTGACGAGCTGATGAAGATCTACGCTAGAATAGGAGATAACAAAGCTCCGGGTCTGGATGGCATGCTGAATAGGACCCTTAAGCTTGCCGTGAAATCCAGCCCGGATAAATTCGCGGGAATGTCTGGCGAAGATTGGTATTCCCGTCTATCTTGCAGGTATTGTCAACAGCTATTTACAATAACGGAGGCTTTGATATAACACTGTTGACGGGCCCCAGGACTACGTTGGCTCCCACAGGGCTTCGTACTGGGCCCACTGCTGTGGAATATCATGTACAACGATGTACTTAATCCTCCTCTTCCCACGGTGATGGGTTACACCAACGATATAGCGCTGGTTGTAGTCGCAAAGGATCACAAAATGCTGATTGCACTCCTGCGAAGCGATCAGTGCTGCTAAGGGTTGGCTAGAGAATTTTGGTTTGATACTTGCGGAGGAAAAAAAGGAAGCGGTCCTCATCACCGAGCGCCGTTAAAGAAATTATGCCCGTATTCAAATTGGGAATCAAATCACCACTTCTAAGCCTGCCATCAAATACTTGAGAGTGACAATAGACGGGAAGTTCAGCTATAAGCAATACGTGCAGTATGCTTTGTCTTAAACATTTGCCGTAAGCATCCACCGCACTCACTGAGGAAGCTATCAACACACCTGGCAGTTAGGTATAAAATGCAAACCTAAAAATGAGGGGAAGGAAAAATTTGTGGCCGAATACGGCGGGTACAAAATCTTACCGCCCTTGTTGCAGCAGAGATTCATCGAGCGTTTCCCGCAATTCGCGCACGTGATTATGATTAGTCGTAGACCGCTGAAGATCGTGACGAATTCCAGAAAGCTTGCATTGAATTCTCGGAAATGAATCTTTTGCATAGACCAGGTATTCCCAGGCTCTATGTATCTCCAGCAACTCCGAGAATTCTATCTCAAATCAATGATGAGATTGCATCTCGACTGTGTCCTGATATATCGCTGCTGCAACTATAATACATCGGGTGCAAAATTTCTGGTATAAAAAACACAGTCGGTTTGCACATTAGTCGGCCGGAGGAATTTCCATCCTTCCTCACTGCGGGAATTACTTACCTTGTCCCTAAAAAGACACGGTTTAGGACCCCGCGGATAAAAGACCGATTACTTGCTTGACAACCCTCTACACATTGAGAACGTCCATTATTAGTGGAAGGGTCAATGCGCACCTCGAGACCAACAAAATTCTGTCAGAGGAGCAGAAGGGCTGGCGAGATTGGTCAAGGAGTTGGAAAGAGCAACTCATTATCAACTCAGCAGTTGTAGGACAGGCAACTAGAAGTCAAAGAAACCTCTTAAGATGCTCTATCGATTATGCCAAGGCTTTTGGCAATGCCTCGCATACCTGGCTAATTGACATCCTATGTTTGTATCGCATTAATTCCAGACTAATAAAGTTTTTTCGCGACAATCATCACTTTATCAGTGCGTTCATCTGGTGGTGCTAATACCTCAGAGCCTATCCAAATACGGACCCGTATCTTTCAGGGGAATTCGTTGAGCCCCTTTGGTTCCGCATGGCACTAAACCCCCTTTCATGGCTACTGAATGATGCTAGAGGGTATGATTTTGGAATCAGATATGACCTACGTGCTAAATGCGAGTGACATACTTGATGCATTTAGATGACATCAAGTTGTATGCTGGTACTGACGACCAGCTCAGAAGTCTACTGCGAATAGTAGAAATGTTCAGCCGTGATATTTGGATCGAATTTTGGATTAGACAAACGTCGAATCCCAGCTGTCCGCCAAGGCAATTATGAGCCCCATGCCGGACATAGTATTGGTGGCATCCACATCCACGCTATGACGGAGACAGACTTTTAGAAATTCCTCAGAATTCTGTAAGGAACCCATGCTTGACTTGATGATCTGAAGGATGCTCTGCTGTCCGAATTCCTGCAACGTGTAAAGCAGGTATTGAAATCGCATCTCTCGGAGAAGAGAAGAATAAATAAGCGCGCTGAATATATTCGCAATCCCTTCGCTGGCTTATGCATTCGGAATATTGCCGTGGAAGAAAACTGATCTGGAAAACGTTCGGCGGCGGATAAGGACTACTATGCCCAAATTCATCTAAATTCTGCCGTAGAGCGGATGAATATGCCTAGTGACATCCGGGGCAGGGACGTTGTTGACGTGGCGGCACAACGCCACTGCTACGTGCATATTTTCACAGCAAAGAGCAGGCAAGTCCATTGAATGTAGTTGTCTGTAAGACAAACTGTTGGTTGACTCCACTTAATTTGAAGGATCGATCTTTCAATCCTCTGGGTGGGGTGAAGTCAGACCAAGAGCGGATCGATGAATAGAAGTGGTCTTTGGCAACCATTTGTCGATTTGCATTTCTCGAACAGATGGCTGTGTGCTGGGGAGCTCTTGATGAGACAGAGGGAATTGTGTATGCCATTCAGGACAGTGTGGTCACCACCCGAGCTTCTAAGGAGCTCATAATGAAAAAGCGGCTAGAAAATAACCAGTGCAAAATGTGTGGTTCGGCGTTATAGAGGTTGGACCATCTCATTTCTGGCTGCACTATAATGGCATCATTGCAGTACACAAACAGGCACAATGCTGTATGTAAGGTGATTCACTAAAACCGTGCATACAAGCATGGGCTGTTCACGGGAACATGACCGGTTTACCGGTATGAGCCGCAAGCAGTACTTGATAGTTCTGCTTATAGCATGTATTGAGACTATTGAGACCGGCAAGTTATAACTGTTCGCACATACCACACAACAAAGCTGACGTGCTGTTAGCCGACAAGATGTGTTGCTCTGCGTATATTATTGATGTTGTTATCCCCCGTAATAGCAACATTGAACGAAAATACGTGGAGAAGGAGGTGAACTATGAGCCATTGGGTCGGGAAATCAAAGAAATTTGGCGTCTCGAGAGGGTGTTTGTAGTTCCCATAATATTGCCAGATACCGTTGTTGTACCTTAATCCCTCACCGCACCCGCTCACACAGCCTGGTACAAACCGTGCAAAGGTACACCATTCAGCATACATGCTCGATATTGTGGGCAGTTCTCGACGGCGTTTCCCATTAACCTACTACCGGTCAACACTACCAGCGCCCCTTTGTCTTTTTAGTTGGTAGGATCGTCCAAGCCTACATGCTTGGCATTTAGTGCTGGTATTAGGTAAAATCCGGCATCTGCCGAGATTGTGAAACTCGGATGAAACTAATTGTTGGTAGTAACAATCCACATTGGATGAGGGCCTTGAAGTACCGTAACGGTACACTACGGTACACTGTAGGAGGCAATGTAGTCAGCATTGCGTTGGACCGAGATTATTATCCTGGTTTGACTCAGGTACTCATTCACAGCTGAGTCGACTGGTATCCGACATCCATCGATCTTTCGCTCCGATAGCCGAGTACTCTAACCACATGAGCCATCCGGACACATTTTTAAAAGAAAAAGTTACCTGAAGTAAATCTGCAATTCCTTCACCATATAAAATTCCTTCCTCCTGTTCATAATGCTCCTTTTCCAATCTTTTGTCCCGTGCTGTTCTTGCTTCTTTAGAGACCGAAACGTAACGCATCTTGATTGTGGGCCCATTTTAATGTCTAAAACTTGCATTACCTTCAACACAAAGATGAAACCTTGCCAATCCATAAGCAAGACGGCGTACATTTTTACCGGAAAAGTGTGCTTCGGTACCATATTCCAGACGGTCGCGTTGACACTTTCATTATTGTTTTGGGTATTATTACCCAAACAACCCTTTAATAATACGACCCATATTAAACCTTCGCATATTGGCTCCAAAATGGCTTGTACCACATTATCTATCAGAGGAGGATTTTTAAAATTTTTCAGTGCTGAAGCAGTTAGCTTTACGTCAGTTGCACTACGACTTTTCACCGTCTCGGTAGTATGAGTGATGTGGATTTTCATCAGTGCTAATTTTATGGTACAAGCCGGCCTAATTATTTTTTCAAATTTTTATTGAACGTGCAACTCGTTTCTGAGCAAGTCACATTTTTAACGAAATTAAAACCCCATATTTCGAGGGCACACTTGTACACTGGCTATACGAGCCGTGTATCATAGATGAAATATTTTAACGGTGATACCGATTCCCCACAATTATACAAATGTATATACGTATATAGTTAAAAAAGCACATGGACCCTCTTCTCGCCTAACCGCACCGAGAGGCGACCAACCTAAGAATGGGCTGAAGGCAACATTCACAGGCCCACATCGCAGCGATGATGCGTTTCAACGCAAAGGGTGTGCGACCATGCGAAAATGTATTGCTAGATCCCGATTGTCACAAACACTTCAAGCAATAGTGCGGTGGTTCAGTACTACAGAGACATGGATCTTAAATGGAAGACAGTATGAATCAATCACGCTCGTTTTTCCTTCAGAAGCAGAACTAAATCGGGTCTATTGTGATTAACACTGTGGTCGGTGGCAATAGTGTAATCCCACAGCAGTTTGACCCGATCACTTTTCAAGATTCTCTGCGGAGTATACTCATAGTAGTAGGTTATACTTCAACGCAAGGTGTTGATGGAGAATCTTGCAGACGGAGTTATGACGATTGGTGTTCTCGGTACTGCTCAGCATCCTGCACCCAGATGTTATGTGCTGGATGTTCTTCTCTTCACAGTTGCATAATCTACAACTGGAGTTGGTGATTGGGGAGTCATGAAGGATGTACCTTTTGTAATTTTTTCTTGAGAGCGAAGCATCCTGAATTGAAGTTAAGAATGCTTCGATCTCAAAGAAAAGTACACTATTAGTCAACCATTTGTTGGAGGCTTCGATGTCAATGCCTGGCAACAACAAATTTTTTATATGACCTCCGTGAAGGTGTTTCTTTTTCCACATGTCGATCTTCTGTTGGACTCAGGTAACATTCGACATGGGATCCCTCTGAGTCCTCCTGAACCGCTTCAGCCAAAATCTTTCCAACTCCTGCCATCTTCCAATTACCTGCCTTTTCAAGGGCTGCTTCTACGTCAGCTTCTGTAATGTCAGCCATGGACATTTCGGGGAGGCCCTCGCATGAACGCATAAGGTGTGGCAGCCACGCTGCTTCTAAATTGCAACGGTTAGGTTAGCTCCAAACACCTCTCCAGAAGTCTTCTGCCTGATCCAGATCGAGGTTACTTTCCCGACTTGTGTTGATGAGATTTTTATAAAATGCTCATTGGTTTTGGAAGACCAAGATGATGTCTGTCCTTCGCTGAAAGCTCTTTCGATTCCTACGGATGTTTCCGCTTCAGCACCTTGAGGATTTCTTCGATTATCACATCATTGGAGAGATGGTAGTTTCCAATAATGTTTGCAACGCATCTGTGCACTCTTGGTGATGGATTTCCAAGAAGTGCTTGCATGGCATGGCCAATTCTCTCTCTCAACTTTTCGACTCTTAGCTCCAGAAGGCGGGTGTCTGTACCCTGATGGATTCTGTTCCAAATCCGTGACACGGTAATAGGCGCGGACGATAAATTCATTGAGTTGGTTCGTCCAAACCATACGGTGGTCCCTTGGCGGACGACATGAAGCAGACTTGGAGGCTATATAACGTCGAAGTAGTCCCAGTGGAAATTTCAGCGACGAGATTAATCCCAGAAAATTTGTATCAAGTGCTGGAAACGCTCGATCTTAGGGCTGGATAATAAATGGAGATGCAAAAAGCGGTTATCTTTGCAACCTGAGCTATAGTCCGAAGAGTCCTGTCCGGTAACAATCTAACCTAGTGGACTTCAGTCTTGATTCGTACTGTCTTCCATTTAAGATCTATGTCTCTGTAGTTTAGAACCACCGACAATGGATGTTGCCCATTGGCAACCAGCCCATCCTTAGGCTGGTTGCCCCTCGGTCCGGTTGGGGGTCTGTGGACTTTTGTTATTAACCGACCGAGGGGCAACCAACCTATGGAAAGTTGTGAATCTTGTCAACTCCTGGCACCTTCCTTGCGTAGGCCTTCGCATCTTCTGGGTGTTTTGCTGCAACAACCACAGCTACGTAATCAACAAAGCCGACAATCGTAGTCCCCTCTGGGACGGGGAGAACAAGCACTCCATTGTACATGATATTCCACAACAGGGGACCAAGTACCGATCCCTGTGGTACCCCGGCTGTGACAATGTATTCTTTGGGGCCCTCATCCGTCCCGTACCAGAAAGTCTTCTCCACCAAATTCGCTAAATATCCGGGGACACTTGTGTCACCCAATGCCTCTTTAATTCTGTTCCAATTGGCCGAGTTGAATGCCTTTTTGACATCCAACGCCACCACGGCACAGGAGCCGCCAGAAATCAGTGCACCTTTTGTCAGGTTTACCACCATGTTAATTGCGCCCACCGTAGAGTGGGCACGTTGGAAAACAAACTAGCGACGATGGGCAGGAGTCTGTTGTAGATGACTCTCTCCATCATCTTCCCCATTGTACTCAGCATGTCATACGCTATGACGGAGACAGACTTTTAGAAATTCCTCAGAATTCTGTAAGGAACCCATGCTTGACTTGATGATCTGAAGGATGCTCTGCTGTCCGAATTCCTGCAACGTGTAAAGCAGGTACTGAAATCGCATCTCTCGGAGAAGAGAAGAATAAAATAAGCGCGCTGAATATATTCGCAATCCCTTCGCTGGCTTATGCATTCGGAATATTGCCGTGGAAGAAAACTGATCTGGAAAACGTTCGGCGGCGGATAAGGACTACTATGCCCAAATTCATCTAAATTCTGCCGTAGAGCGGATGAATATGCCTAGTGACATCCGGGGCAGGGACGTTGTTGACGTGGCGGCACAACGCCACTGCTACGTGCATATTTTCACAGCAAAGAGCAGGCAAGTCCATTGAATGTAGTTGTCTGTAAGACAAACTGTTGGTTGACTCCACTTAATTTGAAGGATCAATCTTTCAATCCTCTGGGTGGGGTGAAGTCAGGCCAAGAGCGGATCGATGAATAGAAGTGGTCTTTGGCAACCATTTGTCGATTTGCATTTCTCGAACAGATGGCTGTGTGCTGGGGAGCTCTTGATGAGACAGAGGGAATTGTGTATGCCATTCAGGACAGTGTGGTCACCACCCGAGCTTCTAAGGAGCTCATAATGAAAAAGCGGCTAGAAAATAACCAGTGCAAAATGTGTGGTTCGGCGTTATAGAGGTTGGACCATCTCATTTCTGGCTGCACTATAATGGCATCATTGCAGTACACAAACAGGCACAATGCTGTATGTAAGGTGATTCACTAAAACCGTGCATACAAGCATGGGCTGTTCACGGGAACATGACCGGTTTACCGGTATGAGCCGCAAGCAGTACTTGATAGTTCTGCTTATAGCATGTATTGAGACTATTGAGACCGGCAAGTTATAACTGTTCGCACATACCACACAACAAAGCTGACGTGCTGTTAGCCGACAAGATGTGTTGCTCTGCGTATATTATTGATGTTGTTATCCCCCGTAATAGCAACATTGAACGAAAATACGTGGAGAAGGAGGTGAACTATGAGCCATTGGGTCGGGAAATCAAAGAAATTTGGCGTCTCGAGAGGGTGGTTGTAGTTCCCATAATATTGCCAGATACCGTTGTTGTACCTTAATCCCTCACCGCACCCGCTCACACAGCCTGGTACAAACCGTGCAAAGGTACACCATTCAGCATACATGCTCGATATTGTGGGCAGTTCTCGACGGCGTTTCCCATTAACCTACTACCGGTCAACACTACCAGCGCCCCTTTATCTTTTTGGTTGGTAGGATCGTCCAAGCCTACATGCTTGGCATTTAGTGCTGGTATTAGGTAAAATCCGGCATCTGCCGAGATTGTGAAACTCGGATGAAACTAATTGTTGGTAGTAACAATCCACATTGGATGAGGGCCTTGAAGTACCGTAACGGTACACTACGGTACACTGTAGGAGGCAATGTAGTCAGCATTGCGTTGGACCGAGATTATTATCCTGGTTTGACTCAGGTACTCATTCACAGCTGAGTCGACTGGTATCCGACATCCATCGATCTTTCGCTCCGATAGCCGAGTACTCTAACCACATGAGCCATCCGGACACATTTTTAAAAGAAAAAGTTACCTGAAGTAAATCTGCAATTCCTTCACCATATAAAATTCCTTCCTCCTGTTCATAATGCTCCTTTTCCAATCTTTTGTCCCGTGCTGTTCTTGCTTCTTTAGAGACCGAAACGTAACGCATCTTGATTGTGGGCCCATTTTAATGTCTAAAACTTGCATTACCTTCAACACAAAGATGAAACCTTGCCAATCCATAAGCAAGACGGCGTACATTTTTACCGGAAAAGTGTGCTTCGGTACCATATTCCAGACGGTCGCGTTGACACTTTCATTATTGTTTTGGGTATTATTACCCAAACAACCCTTTAATAATACGACCCATATTAAACCTTCGCATATTGGCTCCAAAATGGCTTGTACCACATTATCTATCAGAGGAGGATTTTTAAAATTTTTCAGTGCTGAAGCAGTTAGCTTTACGTCAGTTGCACTACGACTTTTCACCGTCTCGGTAGTATGAGTGATGTGGATTTTCATCAGTGCTAATTTTATGGTACAAGCCGGCCTAATTATTTTTTCAAATTTTTATTGAACGTGCAACTCGTTTCTGAGCAAGTCACATTTTTAACGAAATTAAAACCCCATATTTCGAGGGCACACTTGTACACTGGCTATACGAGCCGTGTATCATAGATGAAATATTTTAACGGTGATACCGATTCCCCACAATTATACAAATGTATATACGTATATAGTTAAAAAAGCACATGGACCCTCTTCTCGCCTAACCGCACCGAGAGGCGACCAACCTAAGAATGGGCTGAAGGCAACATCCACAGGCCCACATCGCAGCGATGATGCGTTTCAACGCAAAGGGTGTGCGACCATGCGAAAATGTATTGCTAGATCCCGATTGTCACAAACACTTCAAGCAATAGTGCGGTGGTTCAGTACTACAGAGACATGGATCTTAAATGGAAGACAGTATGAATCAATCACGCTCGTTTTTCCTTCAGAAGCAGAACTAAATCGGGTCTATTGTGATTAACACTGTGGTCGGTGGCAATAGTGTAATCCCACAGCAGTTTGACCCGATCACTTTTCAAGATTCTCTGCGGAGTATACTCATAGTAGTAGGTTATACTTCAACGCAAGGTGTTGATGGAGAATCTTGCAGACGGAGTTATGACGATTGGTATTCTCGGTACTGCTCAGCATCCTGCACCCAGATGTTATGTGCTGGATGTTCTTCTCTTCACAGTTGCATAATCTACAACTGGAGTTGGTGATTGGGGAGTCATGAAGGATGTACCTTTTGTAATTTTTTCTTGAGAGCGAAGCATCCTGAATTGAAGTTAAGAATGCTTCGCTCTCAAAGAAAAGTACACTATTAGTCAACCATTTGTTGGAGGCTTCGATGTCAGTGCCTGACAACAACAAATTTTTTATATGACCTCCGTGAAGGTGTTTCTTTTTCCACATGTCGATCTTCTGTTGGACTCAGGTAACATTCGACATGGGATCCCTCTGAATCCTCCTGAACCGCTTCAGCCAAAATCTTTCCAACTCCTGCCATCTTCCAATTACCTGCCTTTTCAAGGGCTGCTTCTACGTCAGCTTCTGTAATGTCAGCCATGGACATTTCGGGGAGGCCCTTGCATGAACGCATAAGGTGTGGGAGCCACGCTGCTTCTAAATTGCAACGGTTAGGTTAGCTCCAAACACCTCTCCAGAAGTCTTCTGCCTGATCCAGATCGAGGTTACTTTCCCGACTTGTGTTGATGAGATTTTTATAAAATGCTCATTGGTTTGGAAGACCAAGGTGATGTCTGTCCTTCGCTGAAAGCTCTTTCGATTCCTACGGATGTTTCCGCTTCAGCACCTTGAGGATTTCTTCGATTATCACATCATTGGAGAGATGGTAGTTTCCAATAATGTTTGCAACGCATCTGTGCACTCTTGGTGATGGATTTCCAAGAAGTGCTTGCATGGCATGGCCAATTCTCTCTCTCAACTTTTCGACTCTTAGCTCCAGAAGGCGGGTGTCTGTACCCTGATGGATTCTGTTCCAAATCCGTGATACGGTAATAGGCGCGGACGATAAATTCATTGAGTTGGTTCGTCCAAACCATACGGTGGTCCCTTGGCGGACGACATGAAGCAGACTTGGAGGCTATATAACGTCGAAGTAGTCCCAGTGGAAATTTCAGCGACGAGATTAATCCCAGAAAATTTGTATCAAGTGCTGGAAACGCTCGATCTTAGGGCTGGATAATAAATGGAGATGCAAAAAGCGGTTATCTTTGCAACCTGAGCTATAGTCCGAAGAGTCCTGTCCGGTAACAATCTAACCTAGTGGACTTCAGTCTTGATTCGTACTGTCTTCCATTTAAGATCTATGTCTCTGTAGTTTAGAACCACCGACAATGGATGTTGCCCATTGGCAACCAGCCCATCCTTAGGCTGGTTGCCCCTCGGTCCGGTTGGGGGTCTGTGGACTTTTGTTATTAACCGACCGAGGGGCAACCAACCTATGGAAAGTTGTGAATCTTGTCAACTCCTGGCACCTTCCTTGCGTAGGCCTTCGCATCTTCTGGGTGTTTTGCTGCAACAACCACAGCTACGTAATCAACAAAGCCGACAATCGTAGTCCCCTCTGGGACGGGGAGAACAAGCACTCCATTGTACATGATATTCCACAACAGGGGACCAAGTACCGATCCCTGTGGTACCCCGGCTGTGACAATGTATTCTTTGGGGCCCTCATCCGTCCCGTACCAGAAAGTCTTCTCCACCAAATTCGCTAAATATCCGGGGACACTTGTGTCACCCAATGCCTCTTTAATTCTGTTCCAATTGGCCGAGTTGAATGCCTTTTTGACATCCAACGCCACCACGGCACAGGAGCCGCCAGAAATCAGTGCACCTTTTGTCAGGTTTACCACCATGTTAATTGCGCCCACCGTAGAGTGGGCACGTTGGAAAACAAACTAGCGACGATGGGCAGGAGTCTGTTGTAGATGACTCTCTCCATCATCTTCCCCATTGTACTCAGCAGGCAGGTAAGACGATACGACGCTGGGTTTTCAAGTGGCTTGTCAGGTTGCGGAAGCAACACCAGCTTTTGCTTTTTCCACTGGGCAGGGAATATTACTTCTTTTAGGCCCGCCTCGGAGGTGTTGGCGAAAAGGTCGGGCCTAGCGTTCACTACCAGTTTTTAAGCTCGGTTGGGGATACCATTCAAACCCGGGGCATTGTTGTCACGGATCCTACCACATATCTCCCGCAGCTTCTCCACAATTACTGGAGGTATTATGCTCTCATTTAGCTGGACAACTATTTGCCTTTCCCTATTTTCGTGGTGAGGGAACAGAGTGGTAACAATCGCCAGCCTTTTCATTACCACTCTGTAAGCCTCGCCCCAAGGGTTTATGTCGGCATGGTGACACAGCTGTTTGAAGCAGTTATTTTTGCTCCTCCGAATGGCTTCCTTTAGGCGGCCACGCAATTGCTTGTGTGCATCCTCTCGACCGTCGCCACCGGGTTTTCCCCTGAGCCTCTGGCAAAGCCTCCTTGCCCGAAAACATGCGGCTCGCAAACTTGCGATTTCGTTGTTCCACCAGTAGTTGGGTTGCCTACTAGGGAGCAATCGCCTTCTGGGCATAGTAGCATCGCATGCTTCCGTCACCCATCGAGTGATCTGGGTGGCTTTCTCTCCAGCCGTACCATTCAGGGATATGTCGGATTTGAGCACCGCGGAAAACGTGTCCCCCTCGAAAGCTTTCACTGTCCAGCCAAGCATACCACCCGGCATTTTGCGAAAACTCTTTTTCGAGCTCAATCCGCCCTTGATCTCTATGCAGATTGCCTGGTGGTCGCTGTGAGTATAGTCCTCACTGACATGTCAAGCGATTCTACTGGCTAAAGTGGCACTCACGTATGTCAGGTCTACTATAGACCCCAGGCCCCTTCCCCGGAAAGTGTACGAAGACCCAACATTCACCAGTACCACGTCTAGCTCCGCGAATGCTTCGAGGAGAACACGTCCCCTGACATTAGTTATCCGGCTGCCCCATTCAAGAGCCCACGCATTGAAATCGCCTCCTATTATGATCGGCCAACGTCCTCTTCCTCCATTATTTCCTGGAAGGCTTGTTCTCCACAAGTCCACAGCGCTGCTTGGCCCGTTTGGTCTTTGACCCAAACGCTACCACCGCGGTTTCGGTATGGTTCACTTAGTATGGCCCCATCGATGTTTTTCTCGCGGATGGTTTGCGCGAGTAGATCCTGCGCCGCCTCGCAGTGGTTGAGGTTGATTTGTATCAACCTCATCTGCGATTTGTGCTAAGGGCTCTCCTGTATTCCGGGCACCTGCTGCTGCCCGCAATGTGCCGATGGTCCACACCCTCCTTTCCTTTGCACAGTAGACAATTTGGGTCAGCTCCGCAGTCCTTGCTGATATGGCCTTCCACTCCAATCTCCTGGATTGCTTTGACCTGTCATTTGGGTTAGTGCATGACTTCGCAATGTGACCAAAGCCAAGGCATCTAAAGCACCGTTTTGACGCCACCTGTTCCCCAAGGCGACACATAACCCAGCCTATTCTCACCCTCCCTGCTGCTAACAGTTTGAGTGCGTTCTCCACTGGTAGGCTGATGATGGCGGTTTGTGTTCCGCCATAGGCTTTCCTTAGCGTTTTCACCACAGACTCTTGTAGTCCGGCAAGATCGAACTGTTTCTCCAACGCTTAAGATCTCCCTTCTGCGACCGTCTAATGCGGCTGACGTTGTCTCCCAAATTGGTGAGTTCGGGGTCTGCCTTCACTGTCCTGAGAATGTCGGCGTATGACCCTTCGCCTCGTTTGGAAATGAAAATCACCTCCGGTCTAATCTTCCTCCGATAATTTCTTTTCCGCGGTTCTACCTTCCTCCAAGCTTCCGCATTCGCCATTGAAGGTTCGATCCCTTTTCTCGAGGTAGCCACTGCAGTATTTTCACTGGTAGCTTCAGACGTACTTTTCATGAACTCCGCCTTTTTGGGAGTTGAGTCCTTTTTTCTTTTCGGGGTTTGCTGGCCTGTTGAGTCATTCAGCTTCTCGCGCAGCCTCTTCCCGGTTTCTCCCCTTTTGTGTTTTGAACCGGCATTACTTGAGTTGCCTGGTTCACTTTTCCAATCGGCGACTTCCCTACTCGTTCATCCTGGGCCTTGCCGTACGTCAAACGGATGCCTCTTATCATGGCCCTTATATTTTGGTGAATGTTCCTGCGCTCCTTTAGAAACTCACACAGCTTCATGATCTTTTTACCGAGGTCAGTAAAGGCAACTCCAGACTGATCATTGCCCAAAACATCGCTCGGGTGTATCGGCGTCAGTGATTCTTCCTCATCGAAGACTCCCGCTATACGCTTCCCACTGGGGATAGCGATCGTGGGGGCTTGTGCCCGTGTGGGAGGGGATCTGCGAAAAATCGAGCTCCTTCTGAACGGATCCATCACTGGAGCCAGTTCAAGTTCCTCCCGTACGCTTGTAACATTAGATGCGACAGTAGCCAAGGTTCCCACTACTGAGGCACTGCGGTCGTTGGATATCGACGGCCGGGAGCCCGCTTGCTCACTCCCAAAAACCACGGGCACTGAGTTTCCGAAGCCCTGCACCGTAACTTCATTCTTCTTCTGCTCCTCCATGTTTGGTTTTATTTCTGGGTATCCTTCCCATAGCCAATTTTTATCCACGGGTGGGCGTTTACTTCCCACCTACCCGGCCTGCGCATAAGCATGCCCATACACGCACATCTCCGGATGCGTGCATGTGCATGGCCATGACACATTCGCCGAGCATTCCCTTATCCGCACGAAGGGACGCGCCTGATGGGAGATTTGGCAACTCCACACACACACATGTATATGTATATGTATAAAAGAGCCCACGGACCCTCTTCCCGCCTAACCGGACCGAGGGGCGACCAACCTAAGGATGGCCTGAAGGCAACATCCAAAGGCCCGCATCACAGCGATGATGCGTTTTAACGCAAAGTGTGTGCGACCATGCGAAAATGTATTACTACATCCCGATTGTCGCAAACACTTCAGCCAATGACGCGGAGGTTCTACACTACAGAGACATGGATCTTATATCGAAGACAGTGTGCATCAAGACTGAAACCCATTAGGTCAGATTGTTACCGGACAGGACTCTTCGGACTATAGCTGAGGTTGCAAGGATAACCGCTTTCTGCATCTCCATGTATAGTCCAGCCCTAAGGTCGAGCGTTTTCAGCGCTTTATGTAAGTTCTGCGGGACTAATCCCGTCGCTGAAATTATTACTGGGACTACTTGGATCTTTTGTAGTCTCCAAGTCTGCTTCATATCGTCTGCCAAGGGGCCGTAGTTCCGGATTTTTTCGTGCTGTTTTTCAACAGTGTTCCGGTCCAACGGTACGGCTACATCGATTATAAAGCACGCTCGTTCTTCCTTCAGAAGCAGAACTAGATCGGGTCTGTTATGATTAACACTGTGGTCGGTGGCAATAGTGTGATCCCACAGTAGTTTGACCCGATTATTTTCCAAGATTCTCTGCGGAGTATACTTATAGTAAGGATGGTAGGTTGCCACAACGTTATACTTCGACGCAAGGTGTTGATGGAGAATCTTGCAGACGGAGTTATGACGATTGGTGTACTCGGTACTGCTCAACATCCTGCACGCAGATGTTAAGTGTTGGATGGTCTCCTCTTCACAGTTGCATAACCTACAACTGGAGTTGGTAATTGAGGAGTCGTGAAGAATGTACCGTTTATAATTTTTTGTTGGGAGCGAAGCATCCTGAATTGAAGTTAGGAATGCTTCGGTCTCATAGAAAAGTACACCATTAGTCAACCATTTGTTGGAGGCTTCGATGTCAATGCCTGGCAACAACAATTTTTTGATATGACCTCCGTGAATGGGTTTCTTTTTCCACATGTCGATCTTCTGTTGGACTGAACTAACATTCGACATGGGATCCCATTCTCTGCTTCTCAAGTTCAAAGGAGATAATTTATTATCTGCCATGACGGTAGCCTGATGTATTTGGCTAGAGGATTGTTTCTCATAGAAAAACTCACGAAGAGAATGCACTTGATTGTAGTGCATCGTTTTTAAATCAAGTACCCCCCTTCCTCTATTGTGTATGTTGTTGTTTGCAAGAACTACCCTTACCCGTCTATTGACAGATTCTAAATCAGTATTACTCCACTATATCACACCGAAAGTGAAGTGAAAGTTGATTGCCATGATTTTATTTTTCCCGTACAGCCCAGTTTTAAGGACAAGATCCAGACGGCGTTCAAATTCCCCCAGCAACTTAGATTTAATTATTGCCACAGCACTTGTTGTTGCTTGAAATATATCGAGGTATTTGTAGACGTCGTCCGAATCCACACCCTCAATTCGGATGTTATTTTGGCTGTATCCTTCGTTGTCGGTGTGTTTTCCCCGAACAATTGTTTTTATGCGACATTTTTCCAAACCCAACTGCATACCAATATCCCTGCTAAACTGGGTGGTGATGTCCAGTAAGGAGCGAAGTTGGTTCTCGTCTTTGGCATACAATTTGATGTCGTCAATGTACATCAAATGACTTAATGTAAATTTCGACAATATGCCATGCTTGACTTGGAACCCGTATTTGCTTTCATGCAAAAGATGGGATAGCGGATTCAAAGCCAAACAAAACCACAGTGGGCTTAGAGAGTCGCCTTGGAAAATGCCACGCCTGATTGGTATCTCTCCTGATGTTTGCGAAGATACCGATAGCTTCGTGCTCCAATTCTTCATTACTGTTCTCAGTAGAAGAACAACATTCGGGTTGATTTTATACAAGCGTAACACTTGTAGTAACCAGGAATGTGATACGGAGTCAAAGGCCGATTTATAATCGATGTAGGCTGTCGAGATATTTCGTTTCTGATGGACAGCCTGCTTTACAGCTACCGTATCGATTATAAGCTGTTCTTTGTAGCCTCGGGAGCCTTTTGCGCATCCTTTTTGCTCCTCAGCTATCAATTTATGAACATCAAGATGTTTTGAGATGTTGGCGCACAGAACTGAAGTGAAGGCCTTGTAGATGATAGGAAGACAAATAATTGGTCGACATTTTGAAGGGCAAGAGGCACCCTGTTCCTTGGGGATGAGGAAAGTTATCTCCTTGGTGAAAAATTGTGGAACTAAATCAGGATCGGCAATCATCTGATTAAATTGATTTGCCAATATCCTGTGAGTGCTCTTGAACCGCTTCAGCCAGAAGTTGTGAATCTTGTCAACTCCTGGCGCCTTCCAGTTACCTGCCTTGTCAAGGGCTGTTTCTACGTCCACTTCAGTTACGTCAGGCATGGTCATTTCGGGGAGGGCCTCGCATGAACGCATAAGATGTGGGAGCCACGCTGCTTCTAAATTGCAACGGCTGGATTCGCTCCAAACACTTCTCCAGAAGTCTTCTGCCTGATCCAGATCGAGGTTACTTTCCCTATCTGAGTTGGTGAGATTTTTGTAGAATCCCCGTTGGTTCTGGAAGAACAAGGTGTTGTCTGCCCTTCGCGGAAAGCTTTTCTGATACCTACGGATGCGATTGGAGCATACCGCAAGTTTCTGCTTCAGCACCTCGAGGATTTCTTCGATTGGCATATCATTGGACAGATGGTAGTTTCCAATGATGTTCGCAACGCATCTGAGCACTCTTGGTGATAGATTTCCAAGTAGTGCTTGCGTCACACGACCAATCTCCTGTCTCAACTTTGCGACTCTTTTGTTGAGTCGAAACACCCAGAACGTAGATCAAGCTGTGACCCTCTGTAGCAGTAATCTCGCTAGCCAAACGATCAGCCAAAATTCTGTCAACGGCAGCAATGAGATTAGTAGTTGCCGAAGTAAACTTCAGTTTTGGGATCTTTGGCCTAGCGTCTGGGAGAATCTCAACATACTCTGTGAATGCGACCTGGAATGCGGTCAAAGCCTCATTATAAATTGGGTCGACATCCCCAGTTACTAAGCTTCTCCTAACTACTGGATTCATGGAGTGCCTTACAGGTGGAGTACTTCTGTTACTCCTTTGACTAGTCCGGTAATTTGATGACTCCAGCCCGAGCTCAAGTGAAACCTCTTGGAAGATTTGTTGCCTAGTTGGTAAGGCAACTCGGTTGTTATTCACGATCACCCGGTACTGGTTGACGACGATCTGTTCCGGAACATGACTTAGCTCCGGAAATCGGGTTATGAACGCGTCATGTAGTCGATGTCTGTACCCTGATGGATTCCGTTGCAAATCCGTGACACGGTAATAGGCGCCGACGATAAATTCGTTGAGTTGGTTCGTCCAAACCATACGACGCCTAGGTCTCCCGTCCCTGGTGGTTGACGGCATAACCGCCAAAACATCCAAGGGCGAAGAGCCGCTCTGATGTTGTTGAACGACCCTTAACCGTGTTGGGTACTGTCTTCGTGTCCCTGGGGTTCCATTAAAAGAATTTAAATTGTTTTCCCCAATTTTGTTCCCACGAGTATTGGGGAGGCAGTCAACCCTGCAACAGAGCCCCAATGTTGCAATGCCCCATGGTTACCTCCAAAGGTAGAGAAGGTATTTGGAAGGGAGCCGCTGAAATACAGTGTAACGTCACTGCAATTCATCCGATAGGCGCGTCGATCCCTTCACCCCGGATTACGGATTTGTTAAGGAGGTTTACTCCCCCCGAACGGGAACAATCGGTAAGGGAGAACGAACACAAAGGGAAACGTTCTGCTTGTCCGCGGCTACTTATTTACAAGATTAACTTGCGATATTCGTAGCTGACCCGGTGGGTCATGTCATTATCCATGACACGCGCCTGGTCGCATGCAGCTCTGCGATTGCAACTCAGGTGAGGATAAACCTGGTACGCCAGGTGTATATGTATATTTTTTTTTTTATGGATGGACGTGGAAATCTTAGAAAGACGCTGCTGCGCCAGGTTGCAGCAGTGTGTGGGATTCACAACCACTAAAACCACCCCCACTCTTCCGCCCCTCCCCGCGGGACCACCGTGAAGTATTACTTCGCGGGGGAGGCTCTGGTTCGCTATACCAGCTCGTCCATGTCGCGTCTCCGTCGCACTGCCTTCCGAGCTCGATCCAATTCCAGGAGTTTTGTCTGTACCACGGCTACTGCCTCATTTACCGCCACCCAGTTTTCCTCCGACTTCAACATCTCTTCCACCAGGTTCGAAGGCTCGATGTCCGCCCCTAAGATGCTGTTCAACCTCCTTTTCTGCTGCAGAAATCTGGGACAATGCAACATGACGTGCTCTGGGTCCTCGGGTGTAGCACCGCATTCAGGACAGTTGGGAGATTTGTCCAACTCGAAGCGATGCAAGTACTTCCTATAGCCACCGTGTCCCGTAAGGACACTCTCCGTGCTTTCGGTTGACCCATTTCTCGATACACAGGATCAATGTATGGGTCCACCGGCCCTTGTCGGAGTTATCCCACCATTGTTGCCACTCGCCACACAACTCTCTCCTGATGGCTTTTCGGAAATCCGCATTCACCTCGGCTGGATTTGCCTTCCGTTTTTCGTAGAGCCAGTGTACCTCGCCCGCTAGAAGATCTATAGGGATCATTCCTGCGATGACACACACTGCCTCCATCCACGCCGTCCTAAATGCGCTGTACACCTTTAGCGCAATTGGCCGGTATGCCGAACTTAACTTCCTCCGGTTGACAGCGTGGTTCAACGCTCCCGCCCAGACAGGGGCCGCGTATAGCAGGATCGACCTCACCACTCCCTCGATGAGTAGCCTGCAACTATACTTCGGCCCTCCCACGTTAGGCATCATTCTTGCAAGGGATAAGCTGATATTTGCTGCCTTCTCTCGCGCATAATCCAAGTGTCCCTTGAAACTCAGCTTGGCATCGATCATCACCCCCAGGTATTTGATGACCGATTTTGAAACGACCTCACGATTACCAACCTGGATGGTAACCGTGTTGTTCTTCCTACGGTTGGTAATGAGGACCGCCTCCGTCTTTTCGTCCGCCAGGTCCAACTTGGCCATTCGTAACCATGATTTGATGGTATGAATGACTTTATTTGCATAAAGCTCCACGTCCTCGGGATGCTTTGCAATTGCAACTACCGCCAGGTCGGCCGCAAAACCAATCAGCGTTGTCTCCTCCGACACGCGAAGGCCAGGCACTCCGTCGTACATTACGTTCCACAGCAGCGGTCCCAATACAGAACCTTGAGGCGACTCTTCGGGCATATCGAGTCTCAGCAGACTATCGTAGGAAGCGTTCCAGAGGTCCAGACCTAGGATGGATCCCTGTACTACTCCCGACGTGGTTTCTATCCTCCTTTGGCCCTCTAGCGTCTCATAAAGCAGGGAGCAGTCTTTCAGATAATTCCTCAACATCCACAAGAAATAACTTGGCACGTGAAAGGAGTTTTCTAGTGTGCCTAGCATATCTGTCCATCTTACGGAATTGAAAGCATTTCTGACATCATGCGTTATAGGGAGCACTATCTGTTGAGATCGGCGGCTGTGTACCTCGGCTCGATAAACCGCATCTACGACCTCCATAACAACATCCACTGTAGATCTCCCTGTTCTGAACCCGAACTGCCTTGCGTTTAAATCGCCGGCAGCACAGATCGCTTCAGCAAGTCTACCCCTGATGAGCTTCGCGAGCACTTTTCCGGCAGTGCCATGCATACACAGCGGTCGGTATGCAGACGGAGCGCCGGGTGTCCTTTACCCTTACTGATCAACGCGAGCCTGGCCACTTTCCAGCGACAAGGAAAAATGGAACACCAGTTTGTAAACTTCCGCCGGGATGCCATCAGGGCCCGGCGCCTTCCTGTTTTTCATAGTGAGAACCGTTTCTTCGAGCTTTCTCATTGTAAAAAGGGGGCAATCCTCGACGATTTCCGCGCTATTTACATCAACCCGTACAGGGTGTCTGCAGAACAAGGCTCGCACAATGCGGTCCATCTGGTCGGTGCTCAGTATGCAGGGCTACCGCAGAACCCTGATTTTCCGGGTGACAAGTTTATAGCCAAGTCCCCACGGGTCCTCATTCACCTCATTAACAAGGTTGTGCCAGCCGCGAGCTTTGCTTTTATTTATAGCGCTGCGGAGTCTCCTTTTTGCTAATCTATATTTTGCCTTTATGGCACATGCCTCCTTGTTGGCGTGCAAACGTTGCGCCAAACGGCTTATGAAATTCCTTCCGTAGGTCGGCAATTTCTGCCATCCACCAGTACATAGAAGGCTTGTCGCGCCTGGGGCCCCTCCGGGAATAGAAGCCTCACACGCCGTCGTTATCAGGTTCATCACTGAATTTACGACAGTGTCAGCTGCGACACTAACACCCACAGCCTGGGCGTCGAAACGTTGGCGTGGATGCGGTGTTTAAAACTACGAGCCCGGTTCTCGCCGCCGTTTCCAGAATCCGTTTCCCTCTGGAGTCCGACTGAGGCATGCCCCATTCAAGAGCCCTGGCATTAAAATCACCGCCTACCAGCATTCATCCCTCCGTGCTCGAAACGGCGTCCTACAAAGCATCAAGCCAGCGCCGAAAATCCGGCATCGTCTCGTTCGGCGTCAGGTAAACGCTAAAAAACGTTATCCCTAAACACCGGATCCAGACAAACCCGTTCCCCCGGTTTTCGGCAAGAACACGAAATTGAACGTCGTCCCGAACCTAGATGGCAGCGGTGCCCGATAAGTCGAGATGCCATGAGGACGGGTGCTTGTTTCGGCATTGCTCGCTAATCAGCACTAGATCAGTATTTACTTCCGCAGCGAACTGTGCTAGCAACTGGTGAGCGGTTGCACTCCGGTGCATGTTAATTTGAAAAATGCGGATCATGCTTTTCGCACCGTAGCCCTCTCCAATTCCGCCCCGGAGATCGGACACCGTCCCGAGCCCGCAGTGTGTGCGACGCTCTCAACAGACGCGCCACGATCCCTGCAGAGAATGCAACTCTCTCTTTCCTTGCAGGTCTTCCCCCTGACATGCTGTCCTCCTGTCGGGACCCTTGCAAGCTGCAACTCCTGACACCTGTAGCACTTGGGAAGGACTATCCGCATTCGCACCCTGCATACTACCCATCCGATCTTGATTCTCCCGCTGCTAAGGAGTTTCCTCGCATATTGCTCGGGGACTTCCAGCACGGCGAGCTTCTGGCCTCGAGCATTTACAGAGGTGATACCTACCCGGGCATTGGTTACCTCTGGACATTCACGCTTTAGTGCCTCCTCTACTTCGACCTTTTCTGTGAAGCAGTGAAGATCCCGGATTTCTAGAGAGCACATGGGCTCTAGGCTAGAAACGAGAGCCTTCTCCCCCAATAGCCTCTTGACCGCTTCGCAGAACGTACTCTTGTTAGTCGTCTTTGGGCCCAGTTCGACGAGAACTCCGCCACTCCTGGTTTTCCGTATGGAAGACACCTCTGCTCCGCTGTCTCCGGGTTTCATCCTATAGCGGATTTCACTAAGGACTTCCGTAAATGTCTTGCCTTCCGTCGGCTTAATGAGCAGAGCCGACGGTCTAGTCCGTCTTCGCTTCCTCATCTTTTCTGCTCCTGGCTTTTGGTTCGCCACCTTGTTTTTGGACAGACGACAGCGGAGTCAATTGTTTCTTTTTTTCCTTCTTCACCTTCTTTTTTTGGGCCTTGGAAACTACTTCGATAAAGTCTCCTTCATGCACGTCGTCCTCTTTCCGCTTTTTCCCCAGTTCACTTTGACGACCTTTGACGCAAGCAATGTTCTTAGCGGGGACTGCGGCTGTTTCCGTTCTCCAATCGTCTTCCGCTGCTCTACATGTTCGCCTATAGAAGGAGATGCGGTCCAGTTACTTTCCCATATCATGATTTTTGAACGCATTCTTGACAACCGTATTCGCCAAATCTTTGAAATAACCGTGAATTAAGCCGGATTTGTCAAGAACTGCAGAACTACTGAAATAATACACGCTGCGCGGTTACTCATGGAGAAACACCATGAGAAGCATTGTCCTCTTTACATTCCATTTCTGGATCTGCAGAAAGCGTTTGACAGTGTGCCACACGAACTAATCTGGTACGCTCTATGACAACACTTAGTGGCAGAAGAACTCGCGCGCTGGGTTCTATTGCTCTACCGCGATCCGAAAAGTAAAGTTCGAAGTGTGGCGTGTGTATCAAAACCGCATCGCGTCTCTGTTGGTGTTTATCAAGGTAGCGCCCCCTCACCCCTCGTCTTCATTCTTGTTATGGACAATGTCACACGGGACATCCAACGTCCAGCGCCCTATACACTGCTTTATGCAGAGGATGATTTCCTAGCATCTAATAGCAAAAATGATCTCGATTAACTTGTCCAAAAATGGAATGACCGCTTCATGCAGCACGTTCTCAGATTGAATCTGAATAAAACTGAATTTTTGACGACCGATCCCCATGGAAGATATCACGTTGCTGAGTACCATCTATAAGATATTCTCCGCTATCTTGTTAGGCTGGATAGCCCCATACGCCCACAACATCATTGACCCATACCAAAGAGGCTTCACTCCAGGCAAATCAGCAACAGATCAGATTTTCTCTCTGCGGCAAGCGATGGAAAAAACTGTTGGAATATGGGCATCAGTTGCACCATCTCTTCATCGACTTTAAAGTCACCTATGATAGCAGTGTCCAGGTAGCTGACTGGTTAGAGGATAATGTTGTCGTACGGAAGATCGCGGTTCAAATCTCACTGGTGGCAGTGAGATTTGTATCGTGATTTAACGTCGGATACCAGTCGACTCAACTGTCAATGAGTACCTGTGTCAAATCAGGGTAATAATCTTGGCCGAGCGCAATGCTGACCACATTCCTCCTATAGGGTATCCTGTAGTGTACTGTTACGGTCTTGAATGAAGTGCTCTAACACACTTCACGGCCTTGATCCAATATGAATTGTTGTGCCAACGATTATTATTATTATGATAGCATAGCCAGGGTAAAACTGTATACGGTCATGAGAGAATTCGGTATCCCGATGAAATTGATAAGACTGAGTAGGCTGACCCTGACCAATGTGCAAGGCCAGATAAAAGCAGCAGGATCACTATCAAGACCATTCGATATCAATCAATCAGTCTATGACAAGGGGATGCCCTTGTGGCGCGGCAGGATCTGCAGCATTCGAAATTTATTTCGGATGTTGCGGATGCGGACGGGTAGATGGCGCTGAACTCCGAAACTCTCCACTCACTCGTTTTCTGAACGCACCAGGGAAGTGGAGAACCAGCAGTAAAAAAATGCCGTTGGTTGGGACAGTAAGGACCGCATGGAAATAAGTCGGTCTCTTCTGTATCCAACCGCGGCGCGAGACACACGTAACGTCACATCGCTCGTGACTGAACAAAGTTTTAGCGTTTTCCTCTTAAATTTAAAATATTATAATCAAACTCACACGCTCAAGTAAATCAAGTCAAATCATTGCAGTTAAGAGTTAATTTAAGAGAGTGTACAGTATCGTGTTCATTAATGTTCAGAGAAAAAGAAAAGTTTTCCAGTGAAATTATTCAATTCCAATATCAGAGGAATGAAGTATCAATTTTGAGCTAGTTTTGGAAAATTACAGCAAGTTAAAAACTAAAAAGGGCTCCATCGGTCAGTCTCCTACAAGTGCGGAAAAAGTCATTTGCTAAAGTGGTGACCCCGATAAAGAAGAAGAGGGACAGGAGTAGTCGCGGCAACGATCAGCAACAGCCCAAGGATCTCAAATTCAAACCTCCGCCCCGGTGAAAGGAATCACCCGCGACTGCTTATCGCATTCACGCCAGCCCGAGCCGGGAATCAACAGATCGGAGGAGCTGTCCGGCCGACATCCGCCCAACTTAGGCAGTGGCAGGGATCGTCTTTTTGTACCCGTCGCAACGGGCCGGCCGAAAAGCAGCAGCAGCAGCGGAGCCAACGCATTCCGGAACTCTTGCTTCCTTGCAGCCGACGAAGCGCCTACGGATACGCTGCGCCGAGCGGAAAATGGATAAATTTTCAATTGAAGAAGTCAAATTCAAAAATCCTGTTTGCGTATTCTCGTCAGCCTCACGTGACCGGACCGGGTGAAGGAATTGCCTTTTGATTAATTACATTCTATTATTTTATTGTGTGTACACATGTTGCAACAATTGCATTCAATTCGCCGCATCTCTGTCAAAATAATTGTTTGCTGAAATATTATTTAAAAAAAAAGTGATAATAAAAGTAAAATCGCTGCAAGAGACGGCGTTGAAGTGTTTCGCATCGCGGGTTCTACATTTCCTTGGTGTTTTTGGTCTGCGCTGGATAGCGTCCGCTTCGGTTTTTGTTTTTCTCGTTTCGTGCGTGCATTTGTGGGTGCGGCCTGCCGTGTCGGTGTAAAGTTTACCGCGTCTGCATCTCAATCTCGTACTTCTCGGTAAGAAAAATGTCGTTTGACAATAAAGACGCGGCAGGCCCATCGGACCCACAAGTGACCGCCCTCGCCGTACGCGTTCCTCCGTTTTGTCCGGCATCACATCGGACGCGACCCGTTTCAACTACGCGGTGGTCGGCCTGGACGAAGAGTCCATACTTCTGGTGTCCGACGTAGTGAAGTCGGCATCGTACTCGCAGCTCAAGAGCGAGTTGATCAGGCGCCTGTCGGCAAGCGAGTCGGCAAAATTAGACCACTTGCTGGCGGGTTTAACGTTGGGCGATCGAACTCCCAGTCAATTGCTTCGTGAAATGAGGCAATTGGGTGGGAGCAAGATCGGCGACGATCTGATCAAGTCGCTCTGGCTGCGTCGGCTCCCGGAGGGCACCCAGGCGATCCTAGCCTGCGTCTCCGGTTCCTTGGAGGAACTAGCAGCGACGGCCGACCAGGTACAGGAGGTGTACGTTCGCCCAACCATAGCGGCCGTTCAACCACCGTCGGATGAGGTCAGCGACTTACGGCGCGAGATCGCGGCCTTAACTGCCAGCGTGGCCGAGATGCGGGCGACGTTGGACGCTCAGCGTTCGAGTGCCAGGTCGCGAGCTCGCTCACGGTCTGCCACACGAAAAGGGCGTTCGGGTAGCAGGTCGTCAAGACAGCCTGCGGACCAAGGTATTTGCTGGTATCATCGTAAGTTCGGAGATAAAGCGACAAGATGTACGCTACCTTGCAAATTCGCGCCTACCGCAAAAAACTAGGTCCGCGGGGGGTCTTGGCGACGGCCACCCAGAGCGCAGCGCCACGTCGCCTAACTATTTTCGACCCCCTCAGCAGGCGCAACTACCTCGTAGACACGGGTGCGGAGGTTTCGGTTCTTCCCGTACCCCAGCATCATCGACTATATCCACAACCCCTCAAACTGGCGGCAGCAAATTCCTCCCGCATCAATACATACGGGTACAGGCAAGTGGACGTGAGTCTTGGCTTGCGTAGGACGTTTCCGTGGCGTTTCATCCTGGCGGATGTCAGCTTCCCCATATTAGGCGCAGACTTCTTGTGTCACTATGGGTTGCTGGTGGACTTGCAACATAAGTCCCTTATAGACCCCACAACCAAACTAAATTCGTCGGGCCAAATCGTATCTCACGCTGACAATAACCTTTCCGTTCTTTTGGAAGACATCTCCGACTCTCGTGTTCGGACACTCCTCCAAAAGTTCAGCCAGATAACTACCGAGTGTAGTCTCTCGAAACCAGTAAAGCACAATGTGCAGCACCACATAAATACTACTGGTTCCCCGATTTTCTCAAAGGTGCGTCCTCTACCACCCCAGAAACTGGCTATCGCGCGGAAAGAATTTGAACAACTTGTTCAACAGGGTATCTGCAGGCCCTCAAACAGCTGTTGGTCTTCCCCTTTACATATGGTCCCTAAGCCAAATGGCGAATGGCGTCCCTGTGGGGATTACAGAAGGCTAAACGCACAGACTGTTCCTGACCGATATCCGATTCCACTCATCCACGACTTTGCGCATCACCTCGCGAATTGCCGCATCTTTTCGACCTTGGACTTAGCCAAGGCATACCACCAAATCCCAGTAGCTCCTGAAGACATTCCAAAGACGGCAATATGCACACCCTTTGGACTCTTCGAGTTCACCCGAATGACTTTCGGATTGTGCAATGCGGCGCAAACCTTTCAAAGGTTCATTCACTCAGTCCTGCGAAACCTCGATTTCTGTTTCGTCTATTTGGATGATGTTTTGGTCGCTTCTTCTACTGAGTCTGAGCACTTAGCCCATCTCGAGTGCATTTTTCAACGTCTCCTTGAGGCCGGTTTAGTCTTAAACGTTGAGAAGTGCAAATTCCTTCAAAAACAGGTGAGATTCCTCGGCCACTCCATTTCCTCTGAAGGAATACAGCCCGACCCAGACAAGGTGCAAGCAATTACAAGCTTCCCGCGTCCAAAAACAGTGAGGGAGTTGAGGAGGTTCTTGGGCATGCTAAACTTTTATCGTCGTTTCCTGCCCAAGGCCGCCCATCACCAGTCCGTTTTGAACGCGTACTTGTCTGGACCCAAAACAAAAGACACACGAGAGATTGTGTGGTCTGAAGAGGCTGTCTGCGCGTTCAATAAATCCAGACAGCAACTGGCTGACGCTACACTCTTGGCATTTCCTCTACAAGATGCACCCCTAGCCGTTTTTGTTGATGCCTCTGACATCGCAGTAGGTGCTGCCCTTCACCAAAAGGTGGACCAAGTTTGGCAGCCGTTGAGCTTCTTCTCGAAGCAGTTGAATCCCGCTCAACGGAACTACAGCACCTACGATCGCGAACTGCTCGCCGCATACCTGTCCATCAAATACTTCCGTTTCTCCCTAGAAGGCAGGCCGTTCACAGTGTTCACGGACCATAAGCCTCTCACGTTCGCTTTGAAACAGAAGCCCGACAAAGCGTCCCCTCGTCAGCTTCGACATCTGAGCTTCATAAGCCAGTTCACGTCAGACATTCAGCACGTGTCCGGGAAGGACAACATTGTTGCTGACGCTTTGTCTCGTGTCTCCGAAGTTAACATCCCCGCCTCACTCGATTTCTCGGCTATTGCCAAGGCGCAAGTGGATGACGCAGCACTTCAGAGCCTCAAGTCCAACCCCAAATACAAATTTCGGGAGTTGCCCATCTTCGGCTCAAACCTCTCGCTCTGCTGCGAAGACTCGGAAAAGGGACCTCGGCCATACATTCCGGCCACATTTCGCAAGGAAGTGTTCCACGCAGTTCACGACTTGGCGCACCCCGGCATCAGGACAACAAACCGGTTAGTCACCGGAAAATATTTCTGGCCCTCCATGAACAAGGATATCAATTCCTGGCCCAGAGTGCATCGCATGCCAGAAGTGTAAAGTCTCCAGGCATGTAAGGAAAGAAGTGGGCTCATTTCCCCGCACTACCAAGCGTTTCCACACCATACACCTCGACATAATAGGGCCTTTGCGAGACTCGCACGGTTACAAGTATTGCCTCACAATCATCGACAGGTTCACGCGGTGGCCTGAGGCAATACCTCTGAAGGACATTACGGCGCAATCTTGTGCCGAAGCCCTCTGCCGAGAGTGGATACCTCGCTTTGGCGTCCCTGCAGTGATCATCACTGACCAGGGAATGCAATTTGAGTCCACCCTTTTCTCCGAGTTAGGCAAACTCCTGGGTTTTAAACGCCAGCGGACTACTGCATACCATCCGCAGTCCAATGGGATGCTAGAACGTTGGCACCGGACGCTGAAAGCCGCCATTATGGCACGCGACGACCCGTCCTGGACTCAAGTCTTGCCTCTCGTCCTACTCGGCCTTCGTACAACCCGCAGAGAGGAATTTGCTGCCAGCCCCGCGGAGCTGGTATACGGGGAGAACCCAAGACTCCCAAGCGATCCGGTCTTCGACAAGAGATCGGGTCTCACGGAGTCGGGGTTGGTGCGTCTGCTGAGGGACAATCTCCGACGCATCAAAGCGCCACCACCCACTCGACACTCGTCCATACCTGCTTGTTCGCCCAAGGAACTGGACACATGCACGCACGTGCTGATCAGGACGGATGCCGTCCGGAAGCCGCTGCAGCCTCCATATGAGGGCCCGTACCGCGTTCTCGAGCGGGGAGAACATTTCTTCCAGCTCGAGATCGGTGGTCACAAAAAGGCGGTCTCTTTGTCCAGGCTGAAACCCGTGTGCGCCCCGAAGCAACGTCGTGTCCGCTTTGTGGATTAACGGCGAACGAAGTTCGGGGATCCGTCGCCGAAACCCCCTAGGTTTCGTCTGGGGGCGGAGTGATGTGGCGCGGCAGGATCTGCAGCATTCGAAATTTATTTCGGATGTTGCGGATGCGGACGGGTAGATGGCGCTGAACTCCGAAACTCTCCACTCACTCGTTTTCTGAACGCACCAGGGGAGTGGAGAACCAGCAGTAAAAAAATGCCGTTGGTTGGGACAGTAAGGACCGCATGGAAATAAGTCGGTCTCTTCTGTATCCAACCACGGCGCGAGACACACGTAACGTCACATCGCTCGTGACTGAACAAAGTTTTAGCGTTTTCCTCTTAAATTTAAAATATTATAATCAAACTCACACACTCAAGTAAATCAAGTCAAATCATTGCAGTTAAGAGTTAATTTAAGAGAGTGTACAGTATCGTGTTCATTAATGTTCAGAGAAAAAGAAAAGTTTTCCAGTGAAATTATTCAATTCCAATATCAGAGGAATGAAGTATCAATTTTGAGCTAGTTTTGGAAAATTACAGCAAGTTAAAAACTAAAAAGGGCTCCATCGGTCAGTCTCCTACAAGTGCGGAAAAAGTCATTTGCTAAACCCTATCATGCGTCCTCTTTAACCTGGCCCTCGAGAAAATGATTCGTGATGCTGAGGTAAATGCAAGAGGTACGATCCTATTTAAGTCTACCCAACTACTGGCCTATGCTGACCATATCGACATCATTTCAAAAACGACCCGAGACGTACAAACTGCATTCATCCAAATCGAGCAGGCGGTGCGATATCTTGGGCTGCACATCAATGAAGGCAACACAAAGTATATGGTGGCAACGTCACCACCAAAAACCAACCAACCAACAACATCAAACCGCACTGGTCAATCGGGAAGAATAAAGATAGGAGAATACAACTTTGAGACCGTTGATAATTTCTCCTATCTAGAGTCGAAAATCACAACCGATAACAGCTACGATGATGAAATCCGCGCACGGTTGTTGTCAGTCAACAGAGCCTATTTCAGCTTACAAAAACTTTTCCGCTCGAAACGTCTCATCATAGGGTCAACGCTCTTACTGTACAAGACAATGATCTTGCCAGTCCTCATGTATTCCTCGGAAACTTGGGTTCTTAGCAAGAAGAATTGGGAACTTTTGGCCGCGTTCGAGAGAAAAATCCTCCGAACAATTTTTGGCCCCCTACATGAGGATAGACGATTCCGTAGCCTACACGACGAAATCTATGGGCGATACCATGACCGTCCGGTTATGGATAAAATCCGGCTCAATAGGTTACGGTGGGCGGGTCACTTATTCCGTATGGATGAGAATGTTCCAGCCGGGAAAATCTATGAGGGCAATATCTATGGTAGAAAAAAAAGACAAGGCGTACCCTACCTGAGATGAAGCGATGGCGTAGGTCAGGACGCCAGACAGCTTTTAGGGATATCGAATTGGTGGATCTCTCTGTGCAAAACCGGGATGTCTGGAGTTCCTTATTAAGGCAGGCCTAGACCGGATACCGTTTGTTGCGCCGTTGATGATGATGAAGATAAAACAAATTGTATGATACATGAGGAATATAACAGAAAACATTGCCTTTTATTTAATTTACTTTTTTAATTTTTTTTAGCTTTTTTTTTTATTAAAAAAATAAAAACAAAACAAAACCTTATTAAAATCGGTTCAATGTCTGTCTGTCACAAGCACTTTTCTCAGAAACGGCTATACCGATTGACACGAAATTTAGTGAGAAGGTGGGAACTGTGGACCCCCAGACATGCAGTGAGTGATATCCTTCTAGGTGGAATTTAGGGGGGGGGGGGTCCCCGTACATGTAAAAGAGGGGTGTATAAATTTTTTTCACCGAAAGTAGTCATGTGGGATATCAAATGAAAGGTCTCGAAACTTTTCGAAGTCAGTCAGTGATTTAAACACCTCGGGTCTCCGCTATGAAATTGCTTCACGCATTAACGCAACCTGGATGAAGTAGCATTTCACACCTGGTGTTCTTTGTGATCGACGTATCAACGAACGTCTCAAATCTAAAATTTTCCACAATGTCGTCCGTCCTGTTGCCCAATATGGTTTTGAGTGTTGGCCTACTATAAAAGACAATGAACGGCGTCTTGTGGTAATGGAGACGAAGATGTTGCGTTGGACCAGTGGCGCGACACTTTTCGATCCTATCGATATGGGGTCGCACCAATCGTGGAAAAATTGCGAGAGAGGCGTCTTTGATGGTATGGTCACGCAATTCGTGCTAACGAGAATTCACTTGCCAAGTTCTGAACATCGAAGTCCATGGTTAAGCACCATAAGGTTGGCTTGATACGCTGAATGGGGATTTAAAAGCCTCGAGATTAAACCCAGATCACGCATTCGATTAAGCCAAATGTCGAAACCGATCACGACGAGCAGACCCCGCTTCTGAACGGGACAAAGGCTGAAGAAAAAGAAGAGGATGAAGAATTTTGAACGCATTCTTGACACCTGAGACGAGAATTCATTTGCTAAGATTGGTCTAAACATCAAAGTCGATAGTAAACGACCAAAAGGCCGGCCTAAACAACGGTGGCTTGATACGCTGGATGGGGATTTAAAAGCCTCTAGATTGCATGCAGATCATTTGATAAAACAATATGGCGAAGAGAAAGGCTGAAGAAAAAGAAAAATCGTGTTAGTTCTTAACCATTTATTTCCTTCTAATCCCAGGTTATGGCAATTTTTTCAATTTACGTTTAAAGTCCATTCATTCATTCATTTTTTTAACACACTCTGAAGCGAATTGTGAATAAATAATTTCTGTTTATAATATTGTGTTGAAGGGGGGATTGAGGGCACAGAATCTGTGACCCGAAATGTGAAATAAGTCTCGTTCTCAGAACCTATCCAGGCGAAAAATCTATGGTATATGAAATCTCAACCTCAAAATACATCCCGTTCCGATATCTGTGCAAATAAAGTTGATAATAGTATATTACCAAGTTTTAAAAATTTTGCGGGAATACGCCTCTTAAGTCCATTCATAATATAGAACATAATTTCAAAAGGTTTGCATAGAATTCAACTATTATTAGCAAAGCTATAGAAAGTCAAAAGGTTGCATCTCAGATAATTTTATTGCACTCAAGACGTGTGTGACGTCATCATTATATCCAGTAAACGCACATAAACAGTATAGTTTACCAAGTATTGTGTGTTATTTTGTGCTATGTACGAATGGAGAAACATGCATAGGATATGTTTCACACAAAACAAAACCTTTATACCCGAAGCGTCCAACTTCCTTTTGTTTTGTTCTCTAGACCTGTCTCTAAAATGCTTTATTTAAAATTAAAAGGCTTTTATATTTCGAATGGTTGCAAATATCTTCCGAAATTTTGAACACGTTTATCTGGGAAACACTTTTTTTAAAACTTCTCATTTTCTCAGAAACTGCTGGATCGATTTTAACGATTTCTTTCATCAAAATAACCGCAAAACTCATCATTATTGCCCGAACTGGCATTTCTGAGATTTGTTGACATTGCGTCACTTTTCCCGATGTTTTGATTAAAAAAAAAATGAAAGCAATTTTAAAATTTAATTTTTAAAAGCTGTCAAATTCGATTTTCAAGCCGGTGGGAAACACTTTTTTTAAAACTTCTCATTTTCTCAGAAACTGCTGGATCGATTTTAACGATTTCTTTCATCAAAATAACCGCAAAACTCATCATTATTGCCCGAACTGGCATTTCTGAGATTTGTTGACATTGCGTCACTTTTCCCGATGTTTTGATTAAAAAAAAAAAAATGAAAGCAATTTTAAAATTTAATTTTTTAAAAGCTGTCAAATTCGATTTTCAAGCCGGTACCGTTAGTTCTAGTTCGGGTCATAACTAATGTGGTCTAAACAAAAACTCATTTACATTATATTCCTCGGGTTTACGATTTAGTCAAAAACACAGGAGATGTTGGAACAAATCTCAACAAACCGAAAACCAGAAGCTCGGCGCTTCAGATATTAAAAGTTTTGTTTGCTTCTTATGTAAATACATTTGAGTGCAGAACTATCCCACTTGTACCTAGCTAGTAATATATATGCATATTTAATAATAATCGTTGGCGCAACAATCCATATTGGGTGAGGGCCTTGAAGTTTGTTAAAGCACTTCATGCAAGACCGTAACGGTACACTACATTTACACTGTAGGAGGAAATGTGGTCAGCATTGCCCTCGCCCGAGATTATTACCTTGATTTGACTCATTTACTCATTCGCAGCAGAGTCGAATGGTATCCGACGTCAAATCATGAAACAAGTTTCACTGCCACCAGTGAAATTTGAACAACAACCTTCCGTACGACAGCCTTCGATTTTAATAAGGTTTTGTTTCACAAACAAAACTTGAAAACAGGTTCAACATCAAAGACAAGCCTTTGCACAACAATAACCACAATTGGATAGATTTTCTATGTTGATTTCTTTCTTCATCTTCAAAATATAGGAGCCGATGTTTTCATTTTTGAAAAATCACAATTTTAAAAGGACTGTACTAATTGCGCTCTGAGGGTGAAAAGTGCCCTTAACGTATATCTGTACATTGCAAGCTATATACAAGCGAAATATTTAAATAGCGTCCAACTTCTGGTATTCTGGTTAAATTTTGCAACAGTGACCATATGTCGAATAATTCTGTGCACACTATATGTATTGTCAATGTTAAAATAAAGAGTAGAATACACAAACGTAACATACATATACGCCTGTGCACTGAAGAAAGGGACAAGTTCTTTCCCAAATATCGATATTTACTTAATAAAATGATCACTGCTAGCGACGGAGACCGTGTAACGTTTTAATTCCTTAAACCTTAAAATACACACGATGGTTCCATTTATATACAACTTGTAGTGTACATATATACGTTAAATATACCCGATATTGAATTCGACTTGGTACTGTCATTTGATCTCTTAGGAAGCAGTAATTTGATGCAAAAGATGCAACTTTCATCTACTATATCTTTGTTAATAATCATAAGATTTCAACCAAACTTTCCAGTATGATGCTAGGTATTAAAACCAATCTTACAGCATCTTACGAATCCAAATTTAATTTAAGGGGGGTTCGCAGTAAATTTTCAAAATGTACTAACATACTATTATCAACTTCATTTAAGAAATTTGAGAATCGTAACGGAGAGGGGCCTGGATATACACTGTACGGACCAACATAATTTTTTTTTTCAGATTTTTCGGTTAGGTAGTTCTGAGAATGGGTGCTTGAAGAAGTTGACCCCTTTTGGGGTCCTGCATTCCTCCTCTTTGCAACCAACCAATCAGTTAAAAAACACAGGGAATATTCCATTAAATCAAATTACACACAATTGCACAAAGTATTTCTTAAATAATTACCTCTTCAAAATTCCGTTTTGACATTTATACGCTCGTAAGCAAACGAAACGACATTCATCGCGGTCGTCGTCGTAGGCTTTGCAAGGCTTGCGATCGTCAAAGGCATGTAGCTATTACTTTAATTTGTACCTTTTCTATCGGGGCTGATAAATTAATGCTTGTTCTTATTTAAGGTCTATGATTTGCGCAGATCAGATACGCTTGAATGCGTTGCAGTGGGGTAGTTGTTGACATATATAAGCTGTGGTTTGCGCCTTGGGAAATCGAATTCAGGTTAGTTGCACGTGGTCGGCTGTCATATACATAGAAACAGTGGACAGGTCTTGTTTAAGTTGGAGTTAGAAATTGTTGTTTTTAATCCGTAGCTTTTATTGCGATGGAATTGGATTGTGCAAGATTGAAAGAATCCCTTTTGCGGATTAGTTCCCTACGTAGTGAAGATAATTCTTTGACTAACTTTTTGAAACTAAATGTAAGTGTTTATAAATGCACATATATGCGTTCTTATTGTGGGAGATTTTGTTTGAAAAAAATAGAATTATGAAGAAAAGGATGTTGATGACATCGTCTACTGGCTAGCGCAGAAAATCCTCGACTCGCAATTTACGGAATCCATAGCGGTTTGCTTTCCAGAGATACTGATGGCTATTGTAGCGCTTGCAGTCCCAATTAAGGATGAAACTGATTGGCACGTATACCTAAAGAAGTGTATAGCTTTATCGAAACTAAATAGAATTTCACCAGAAGTGGCAAGGTAAGGAAATAATTAATACTGCGTTTGTATCTTAACTATAAATGTAGTTTGAAGAAGCACCTAAAATGTGAATGAACGTTAGTTTCATACAAATTAAGTTGGAAGTGGAAGTTGCGAACTGCGAAATTTCGAATATTTCGTACCAAACCGTATCATTGGTTACTGCGTATTATCACAGAATTTATTTGGAACTTGATGCTTTCAAATTACTGTACATATCCCGTATACCATACAAATGCTACCCTTATAAACGGTGTCCCATTTATGATGGTACAAATTTTAAAGGGGTCAGCTCGGGTGAAGGCCGTTTTTTCTCGCTTTTTTCTGAAGCACTGGAAGTATAGAGTATGCTGCAGCGAAAAATCGGCAGTTGTAGTGTTTTGGCGTATTAATTTTCCATTGTTCGCATTCAGTAAACTATTGTAAAGAAATGCATCCCCAGATTACGACTCAAATTTCTCGAATTTCACAGTTGACACGATGTTTTTATTTTGCAGAACTTGAAAAGGTTGTCGCCAGACTCTACTTGGGCCCTCGTTATATTAGAGCATATAGGTACTCTTTTACTCACATTAATTGAAGAAAATAGTGGGTTTTCTTCCTGGTTACCCTTAATGGATATTTGTGTTTCAAAAGAATTTTCCTCATTGTTTTATGTAACCCTTAACTCTGTAATCCTTTTCTACCTTAGTAGTAGTGTTTTAGAAAGATGGGAACTTTCATACACTTTTCTTATTATATTTCTTTCCTCTCTACTATTATAGTAAGCCTTGGACTTCCATGTGAGCTATTGAGATGGATTATTTTTTTCTTATTCAGTATAGAAATATAATAGTTATAAAGACTTCTTAATTTAATTGATATCGTTTTTAAAAGCTTTTGAAAGTTCCTTTGCAATTACGCTTACAATTCAAAATAGACTAACTGAATAATATTATTTTGCGTTCTGCCTCCTTTCATTTTTATTTTTCACAAAGATATAAAATACAACTGATTCCAGCGAAGAGCAGACTAGCGGTACTTTCCCCGCTGGTAAGCATGTTCGCTTTCACTTAGTGGATGCGAACTTAGCGCTTTCTCACGAATGTGAAACTCAATCAGTCTCTCCAGACATTTCAGCGAAAATTACGTTAAGCTGATTTGTCACGTAGCCCAGAGCAAGACATCATCAAAAAATCTGAAGTTGCTCTAAGTGTGCAATGCCCTCCTTTAGCATCGCTGAATAGCTGCCATCCATTCCAGGTGAAATCAAAGGATGTATAGCAGCTTTCGCATTTTCATTCGTAACAACCCTTCCCTTGTAATACTTTCTTATTGAAGGGTTTGCAGAATCTGCCAATCCTCCCTCCCACTTCTGTTATCTGTTCTTCCATATGGTGTACTTCTAAGAGAGTCTGGATAAACTTAATTCTGGATTTCGTGAGAATACCATACGGTTTTCTAAGAGAGATTCATCCTTTTTAAGCACTTTGCACATCCTGGAAATTTCCCTTTCTCTAAAGGAGTCTTGCTTTGAATGTTTTACGAGCTTCTCATATTCCCGCTGCGAGTTTTAGATATTTAACCAGTGTTCATTCTTATTGCTTTTAGAAGCATGATTCAGTTATCTGGTTGATTTCCTCGAATTGTTTTGCCGCTTGGGCCTCGGAAAATAAAATAGGACAAGCCTCTTCAAAGCACTTTAAAAGTGTACGATTCAGAGTTTCCAATCGGTCTTCTATCGTCAAAAGAATCTTTAGCAGCTTAGGGAGCTGCACTTCGTTACCAAGAATTTCATTGAACTCTTCTTCCAATTCTTTTTCCTAGGATTCCATCTTTGCATTACAGACTGTTCACCTGCAATAGTCAGATTAAATTCTAAGTAACGGTGATCTGAACGTGAGACTTAATCTAGTACTCGCCACTCTCTAATCAAATCTAACAACTTTGCAGTGCAGATTGTTAGACAATTACTTTACTTCTCCTTAGTCCCGCAAACGTAGGGGTGCACCCAACAGCTGAAGCGATAAAATCAAACAGTTTCTCTCTATAATTGCATTTACTACATCCCCAACACATATGCTGAGCGTTCACATCGCAGCCTATTGAGAGTTCAAGGCCACTTGGTTCTGCTAACGCTACCAGATCCGGAAGAGGATACAAAGAATCGTAAATAAGCAGAGGCGACGATTCCCCTCTTGCCATTAATCTGGTATTGTAAGTTAACCTGAACTAGGTCCTAGGAACGCATCTATCTCAGTGTCGTTGCCTCTAACAATTTTGACATCAAGACGCAGGTTCTCGGTCTCAGGATTTCTGATCGAAAAAGAACGTAGTTTCCTTGATTGACCCAATACCACAGATTTTGTTAAAACGACCCCACGGCTGTTATAGCAGAAATATAGAAGAACAGTCCTGTACCTTTGCCAGTCTTGTTGTCAGTAGATAAGAAGAGGCTTTGGCAAGTTGCAGGTTAATTTGACAAACTTTTCTGTTTCCAATGAGAAAATCGCTGCAAACTGGAGAGTCTGCTGCGTCCAGTGTGGATCTAACTGGAGTTATCAGCTTGTACTCACTTTCCGCTGAAAGTTCCGATTTCTCTAGATACTGCCACACTTGGTGGTGTAGCAACGCCCATGTTTTCATACACAAGAAACTTCGTCTTCTTTCGCAGTGTCTTCCATTGTTGTCGGCTTCGAGCCTTCTCAGGTTCACGATCCCTCGGCTACATGGGTCTGTTTCTACATACCGGAGTTAGACCAGTTGCGTCCACATCATCAGCTTCCCTTTCTTCTACTTTTGCTGGTAGAGGGGGAAGAGAAGGTTCTGATAGGCAAGCCTGTAGCTCCTTCTCCTTTACAGTTGTAATTACCTTCTGCCAAGCCTTCCTCTCTCATTTTCGGGAAGAATTAGGCAAGAGTGTCACCGACAAGCCGGCCGTAGTCAGGTTTCCAATTTTTCCCGTCAAGAGAGGTTGTAATATCATTTCTCGAAATCTTAGGTAGATTCCAAGTTTGTGACTCCTTAACACTTGGAGAGTTACAATCCATTGCTTCTATCTTTATGTTTTGGGCAAACAGTGTAGTAGTAAACTACTACTAGTACTAAACTACTACTACTACACGCTTTCCCACAATGGCAAGGTAGGCACCGTGTCAACTAGGTACGCGTATACACTACGAGTTACATATAAGTGGATCCATCGTGTAGCCAAATGTTCTTATATAAAGAATTAACAAAATCCTTAGGCACCTTGCTTTCGGTTTCCGGCTCGTTATTTGGTTGGCAGAGCACTAGGCTGTCGTAGCAGAATCTCACTGCTGGCAGAGGAATTTGTAGCGTGATTGGACATCGGATACCAGTTGGGTGTGTCAATGAATACCTGTGTCAAATCGGGGTAATAATCATGGGCAAGCGCATTGCCAACCACATTGCCTCCTACACTGCGCTGTAGTATACAGTTAAGGACTTGAAAGAGACGTAAAAAAAAAATCAATAAAAAAAAAAATTTTTTTTTTATGATTGATTTTGATTGAAAGTATGTGGTAAGAATATAAGTCATATTTGATTTTAGAAATGAATAGCTAGTTTATATAGCGCAGCGGGTCAAAACCGCATTTTGAGCCTCTTACTTTTGTATCGTGCCTTTCTCTTCGAAACGTCTGCTTTAGATGCATATATTACACATTCTCGTTTTGTTAACATGTTGTATAAATAGAAGGGAACACTTTTATTGCCGTTGCTTTTATCGGTTATAATTTAGCTTGTAATAAATTTTTGAACGCAGATTTCTCGCAACAAGGTTTTTTGGGTCGGCGTTGAGGATAAAAAAAAACACCTGACCATTCGCTTTGAAATTTTAATGATAACGGCATAAATAAGTAAATTGGGACTTTGAGTTCCACAGAATTTCCCTGGACCGGTACAATATTTATGAGTCAACGATTCTTATTTTTTTTGCATGGAAACAAAATGTATGAAATTCCTTTAAAAAGCAAGAAACGCCGAATTTAATATGTTCAGAATTGCTTGAAGGTTTTCTTTTTGAAAAGCTGCTTTCAGTGCGCTTTTCAATGTGCACTTTCTTTTTATATATTTATTTATAAAGATAACAAAAATTATCAAGAGCAAAATACAGTTTGTTTATTCGTTATTACTTAAAATATTTTTCACATCTCCGAAAAGTACAAAATTGAAAATTCTTGATTCATAAAGCAGAGGCGACTACATTCGCAAATTTACTTCATATAAACTTTACTACGCGAGAGTGCGTGAGATTCCGCCGGTGGTTGGAGCAGAAGAGAGATGCGGTCCCTCTGTCTCCAAAATAACGGGACTCCCTCACCGCTGGTTCTCCACTCTTGTGGCGAGTTCTAGAAAAGCCGCGGAGAGCGGCGGCGCCATCATTCATCCATGCGCCGCAAGGCGATCATTCCAATTTTGGACAAGTTGCTCGAGATCATTTTTGCTATTAGATGCTGGGAAAACATCATTTGCATAAAGCAGTGTATAGGGAGCTGGACGTTGGAAATCCCGTGTGGCGATGCCCATAACAAGAGCAAAGAGGATTGATCAGAGGACGCTTTCTTGATGAACACCAACGGAGACACGAAACGGTTTTCATACCATGCCATACTTCGAACTTTACTTTTGGGATCGTGGTAGAGCAATTGAACTCAGCGCACGAGTTCTTCTGGCATTAAGTGTTGTCGTAAAGCATACCAGAATTCGGGTGGCACACGGCCAAACGCTTTCTCATGAGTAACCGCGCAGCGTGTATTACGTCACTAGTTCCGTCAAGTTATAATTTTCCGTTTCCGTTTGAGTTATAATTTTTAAAAGCATGCAAAAAAATGAATTTTTAGTATTTAAAAAAATCCCTAGTTCCCACGATAGTCATTCACATTAGATTAAAATGCAATCTGATTTTTTGATTTGAGATAAACCAATCTGCCAGAATCGTGGGCACTGTTTATTTGCTCTTTTTATAGGAGTCAATTTCAATGATGTGATCCGCGATTGACACCATATTTTTAAATAAAAAAATTGCACATATAATTTAAGATGTATTACGTATATAGTAAAAATTTGAAAGTTCTGCATTCTCTCATTTCCTAACAAGTAAATTGCAAAGCAACCTTAAAACAGTTCGGAATTCCGGGAGCTGGGCGCTTCGGGTGTAAAGGTTTTGTGATCATCTTATCTAACCTTCATATTTTGCCATACTCCAAGATACACATATGTCCATAACATACATACCAACGACATAAATATTGTGTACATCCTAAATAAACAAACATCGTTTCTTACCGCATGATGATGCATATATAAATGCGCATCTGATTTTTAGGTCGATTAAAGGAATGATCCCTTTTGTCCGCCCCAACTTCCCAACAAATGTCAAAACTAAGACCAACTTCGGAAAGTACTAGCCGAGACTTTTCATTCAATACCTCACATGACTATATTTGACGATGTAGAATTATGTAACTCACTGTAAGTGATGATCATACCATGCGTGTGACGGACAGATAGACAGTAAACCGATTTTAATAAGGTTTTGTTTTATACAAAATCTTAAAAAAGGCAAAGTAAAACGTCTCCATTGACCCCGCCGTTCATATAAGTTCACTTTATAGGGTGATGACGTCATACATGCCTTAAGTGCAATAAATTTACCTGAAATGCGAGACTTTGACCTATAACTTTGTTAATAATAGTTTTCAGAATTATGTCCTATGTTATTATCTATGCTGATGCCAAATTTTGTACTTCGGGAATGGACTTAAGGGGAGTTTTCTAAAACATGATAATGTACTATTATTAACTTCACTTCTTCTTTTTCTTCAGCCTTTGTCCCGTTCACAAGCGGGGTCAGCTCGTCGTGATCGGCTTCGCCATTTGCCTGATCTGGGTGCAATCTCGAGGCTTTCAAATCGCCATCCAGCGTATCAAGCCACCGTTGCTTAGGTCTGCCTTTCGGTCGTTTACCATCGACTTCGATGTTCAGACCAATCTTTGCAAGTGAATTCTCGTTTGCACGAATTGCGTGACCATACCATCGAAGACGCCTCTCTCGCAACTTTTCCACGATCGGTGCAACCCCATAACGATCGCGGATATCCTCATTTCGGATGTGATCTAAACCTGTGACGCCACTAGTCCAACGTAGCATCTTCGTCTCCATTACCGCAAGACGCCGTTCATTGTCTTTTATGGTCGGCCAACACTCAGAACCATAGAGAGCGATTGGACGGACGACATTGCGGTAAATTTTAGATTTGAGACGTTCATTGATATTATTAACTTCACTTGTGTAGATATATTTTGAGGTCTAAATTTCATATAGATGCATCACTGATTTTTCCCAATTTTTTGGTTGGATAGGCTTTGTGGAGCACAGATTTTGAGTCCTCACTCTTCTATGCTTCACCCAATATTAGAAGTAAGATCAGTTATGAAAAGTACCAGCCCTTTCATTTCATGCCCTAAATGATGATGATGTTCTGTCGGAAAAAACCGAAAAAACACCCTCCTTTCGCATGTATGACGCCACTCACTGCGTGTAAAGGGACATACAAACTATATGTTCCTATCAAATTTGTCACAATCGTTTCCAAGTAAATCCGGTGTCACAGACAATCGATTTTATTCAGGTTTTGTTTCACACAAAACCTTAAAAACCGGGGTCACACGGGATGACCCCCTTTAACTTTTGTTCTAAGGTAACATCTTTTTAATAGTGGCTTTATGGCAACCCGATGAAACGTTGAAAAATTAAATATTTGTGTAAAAACCAAATTTTTGGTCTAAGCTCACTTTTGTGAAGATAGTAAGTTAATTATTATTCAAAAAATGTTGCTGATTTTTCTCAAATATTAAAGCCCTATACATCCAAACTTTCATTTGGCGATAATTTACTTATTTTAAAATGAAAGTTGTACTATGACCTATTTTTTTGTATAAATAATATCAATTTTCTTCAATGTGATTCATTTCAGGTATAGTGTGGTCTATTTTTCAGATAAAGATCCGCCATTTCATAAAGAGAATTTTGATAAAGTCTTGAAAAGACATAGATGTATTGATGAATCAGTTACAGACCTTGATATCATGAAATGTTGCTTTGACTTGCTAATAAATAACAGATTATTCTATAAAGATTTATGGGATTGGTCCATTTTTGTGGAGAAATATTCACGGACATCAGATGAAATTCAAAGAATGTACTTCAATCAAATTATGGCGATTTTATTTAATATGACGGAATATCAGCTGAAACAAATAAATAGGACAATACCAGAAGACGTTGTGCTGAATTTCTACTTCGATTTCGATCGCAGAGTTGAAGTTCCTAATGTATCGGAAACTGCAAACTGCCCATCAAAATACATATATTGGAATTTTTCTAGTGAAATTATGACAAGCATTGAAGGAGTTTTATTACCGATGTATAACATAGAGAACGCTGCATTCTATAATAAATTGGATCCCAGCTTTAATAAAATTGTGAGAGTAAAGTCCACGAAAGTCAATTTAAAAAATATAGCGATGGGATTATCGGTTGGTAAAGCAATATGCTTATTTGGTCCTGTAGGATGCGGAAAGACGTCTTTAGTTGAATATCTGGCGAGAAAAACGGGTAGGATCCCACCAAATATAAAAGTTAAAATATGTTCAGAAACTGAGAATGAAAAAAATGTTAAAATTTTATCAAAATTTGGTTCGAGAAAAGCGGAAAAAAGAAAGATTGATGCAGTTACTACATCACATGTTATGGTAAAGCCTAATAGAAGGCAAGAAAATGGTTTATTGCGAATTCAATTAGGAGATCAGACCGATAGTAAAATATTATTGGGACAATATAGGTAAGCAAAAAGTATGTAAATATATAATTAAATTGTCACATTTTGTTGTAGATGTACTGATGTTCCTGGTGAGTTCGTTTGGCAACCAGGAGTGCTAACTCAGGTAAGGTTTAAATTTATGCATATATGAATCTATATGAATCTCTATGCCTATGTATATGCTAAATGTATACGCTAAAAACTTTTACATCGTTCTCTCTGACAGTATCCCTCATCATATCTAGATCCATTTTATTGTAATATCTGCTTGTGAAAATGTATTGCAACACTCCCGATTGTCTCAAACACTTTAGTGAATATTGCAAGTGTGTGAGGTGGGGATTGTCGTAGCTTCTGAGCACTCAGACAGTAGTGGCGCATTGTGATTGGACGGATGAGGTGCTAGCCGTTGCAACTGGAGCACATCAGTTGAAGTCTGACGCGTCCGCAGACGGGACATTCACACAGAGAATGCTCCGTAGATCTCGTTCGAATTGTAGTCAGTCAGAATGCCCACAATACTTCTCCAAATTTTTCTGCTTTTCAACAGGATGAACTTTAGAGTATGTTTGTTGGTCTATGATAGGAAAAGTTTGGCGTGTCTAGTAACATTTAGGCCGCCTGGCCATTATAGGAAGCTTGTTCCCAGTTTTGATGGAAGCATTATCCAACGCTATTGACATCCCAATGCCTGGTTCGAGTCCCGGCATGGGAAAAATTGAGCGCTTTTTTGTTAAGGCATCCGAGATTTCATTTTCCTCTACGCCAAAATGATGTGTACCTGATCATTATTATACCGATTATTATACCGTATGATTCTAGAAACTGAGTTCAATCGGTTCTTACATTCCAGAACATCTTTTACAAAACATATGCATTTGGGAACCCGAGAAATTGGAAGGCATTGTAAAGACTGGGGTCAGTTCTGCCAATAATTCTTTCAATGCTCTGTGCGCATCACTTCCGTTGTTTTTCGATAGACCTAAACGAATTAGTCTATGAGCTGCTCTCATTACATTGCTTTTAATATATATCTATATCCAACGGCTCCAAATTAAGATCATCCAGCCTGTCGGAACCACGGAATCCAATTTTTTTGGCATCAATTTTATTTAGATATAGTGTAGAATCTATGGACGAAGTGATTTTTTGATATTCAAAGTTGTTCGGAAATTATAGTGTTAAACACGTTATAAGTCACATGCCAGATTTATGTCGATCGCCTTAATAAAGCGCGTATTTATCGGTCCGACTTCACTAAAAGGGCAAGAATTGAAGCCAAGGCTGTACATGTGTTTCTTGAAGAAACCTGGTTTAGATATAGCAGATTAATGTTCAGTTAAGATTTTGTGGCTAAAAATCACATTCTACTTTTTAAATGCATTTTTCTTGAAACTACGTATTGAAAATCTGCTGCTACCATAGCCCAAAATCTATCCAATGAAATTCTTTGAAATTTCTACGATAATGGCGATTCATTTGGTATTTTTTTTATTCATTCAGAAGCCTAAAAAACACCAAAATTCACAAATAATAATAATAATCGTTGGCGCAACAATCCATGTTGGATCAGGGCCTTGAAGTGTGTTAGAGCACTTCATTCAAGACCGTAACGGTACACTAGGAGGCAATGTGGTCAGCATTGCGCTCGCCCGAGATTATTACCCTGATTTGACTCAGGTACTCATTCACAGCTGAGTCGACTGGTGTCCGACGTCAAGTCACGATACAAATTCCACTGCCACCAGTGAGATTTGAACCGCGACCTTCCGTTCACAAAAAAAAGTTTAACACGGCACCAAAAATATAGCTTTTAATATTTTTTAATAATCCTAGTTTGCGAACAAGACCTTTTTTTTTGGAAATGGGGGGAAATGGTATAAATTTCTTTGCATTTCAATAATGAACTATACTATCGGACTTAAAAAAAATATTACTCATGCTCAAGATATTACTAAATATATGATCGTATTTGTATCTTCATCCAGTTCTAAAAAAAACGGCCTTCACCCGGGATAACCCCCTTAAATTGATATCTTGCTCATGGGACCGGTAATACACAGACACAGTTGCTTGCATTGTAGCTAGTTTACAGTGAAAACTTTTTGTCTAACAAGGGGGGGAATAGATGTGGGACGACGTATTTAGAGTAATTTTCATGAATTTTTTTAACATATAAAGAATACATATATTTTATTGGGAATTCGAGGTTATTTTATAGGTATCATGAAGATTTGCTGATTTCCAGAAATTTTTCTTGAAAAATCCCGGAGATACATCCTTGAGGTCACAGTTATGATCTGAAATTGATTTTTAAAAAAAATGTTGTTTCTCTTCTATTTGAATTACATAAAAGTATCGAAAATTTCTATTTTTTTTAATGTGAAAATTAAGTACGTTTTTTGACGGTTTTTAACGTTTTATGTGAAACAAAACCTTATTAGAATCGAGTCTATGTCTGTCTGTTCGCCTGTTTATCACGGTCGATTTATTCAGAAACGACTAGACCGATTATCACGAAATTTGGTGGAAACTGTGGTCTGTGGATCTTTTTACATAAAGCAAGTGGCACCATTTTTTGTTGAATTTATGCGGGTGGGTGCAAAATTTTTTTTTACACAGAATGTGGCCATGTAGGGTATCAAATACAACGGCTCAATTAGTACTTATCGAAACTCGCTATTTGATCTCGGGGTGAAACGTAGGGAAGTGAGGGCTCAAAATATAACTCTCGAAAAGTGTGTCGTTCTCAGAACCTATTCAACTGAAAAATTTGAAAAAAGTCATAGTGAAGCATATATATATGAGCATATTTTAGAAATTTAACTGGAAACCCCCCTTAGATTCATGCTAGTACTATAAAATACAAAAATAAGGCATAACTTTGGGAGGTTTGAATGAAATCCGACTATTAAATAACAAAAGTATAGAAGGTGAAACTTTTACATTTTATGTGAATTTCGTGCATTTTAAAACGTGCATTTAGTTATCATAATATAGTCAAGTCGTCAATACCACAACAAAGTGAGTTCATATAAATGGGGTGTCGCAGGGAAACATTTCGTTTTAGTTTTTTAATCATTTACATAAAAATATCAATTACTCGAGACAGACATATGTATTTATATGTATACTTTATTCAAGCTTTGAGGTAGTGCCTAATTCAAATAGGTATATTTGTACATTGAAACAACAATATTCAATATATGTGCTTTATATGTACATATGTATATTTTTAGCACGAAGCACCCAAATAGGTGTACGATCAATTTATATACATGCATATATAAGTGTAGTATTCGGTAATAGGCCGTGTTTGTTCAACAGTACCATTAATACTGCTCGACTGCTCCGAAATACATTTCGAGCGCTCTAGTCGGTGGACCGAGTGCTTCTTCTTGTTCTTCAGCCTTTGTCCCGTTCACAAGCGGAGTCGGCTCGTCGTGATCGGCTTCGCCATTTGCCTGATCTGGGTGCAATCTCGAGGCTTTCAAATCGCCATCCAGCGTATCAAGCCACCGTTGTTTAGGTCTGCCTTTTGGTCGTTTACCATCCACTTCGTTCAGACCAATCTTGGCAAATGAATTCTCGTTTGCACGAATTGCGTAACCATACCATCGAAGACGCCTCTCTCGCAACTTTTCCACGATCGGTACAACCCCATGATCTAAACGTGTGACGCCACTAGTCCAACGTAGCATCTTCGTCTCCATTACCGCAAGACGCCGTTCATTGTCTTTTATGGTCGGCCAACACTCAGAACCATAGAGAGCGACTGGACGGACGACATTGCAGTAATCGATCACAAAGAAGAATTTTAGATTTGAGACGTTCCTTGATACGTCGATCACAAAGGACACCAGTTGTGGAACGCCACTTCATCCAGGTTGCGTTAATGCATGAAGCGATTTCATAACGCAGTTCTGCATTGGCTGATAGCGTTGAGCCGAGGTATTTAAATCGCTCAGTTCTGGGCAGATCACTGCCGCTGACAGTGATTGTGCCTGTTTCATGGGGATCGGTCGTCAAAAATTCAGTTTTGTTTAAATTCAATCTGAGACCGTGTTGCATGAGGCGATCATTCCATTTTTGAACAAGTTGCTCGAGATCATTTTTGCTATCAGATGCTAGGAAAACATCTTCTGCATAAAGCAGTGTGTAGGACGCTGGACGTTGGATAGTCCGTGTGACGGTGCCCATAACAAGAACAAAGAGGAATGGTTAGAGGGCGCTTCCTTGATGAACACCAACAGAGACACGAAGCGGTTTTGATACACCCGCCATACTTCGAACTTTACTTTTCGTGGTAGAGCAATTGAACCCAGCACACGAGTTCTTCTGGCACGAAGTGTTGTCGTAAAGCATACCAGATGAGTTCGTGTGGTACACGGTCAAACGCTTTCTCTAAATCTAGAAAGGCAATGTAAAGAGGGCGATGCTTCTCACGGTGTTTCTCTATGAGTAACCGCGTAGCGTGTATTGCATCAGTAGTTCCGCAGTTCTTGACAAATCCGGCTTGATTCACGGTTATTTCAACGATTTCGCGAATGCGGTTGTCAAGAATGCGTTCAAAAATCTTCATGGTATGGGAAAGTAATCGGATCGGACGGTAATTTGAACATTCTGCTGGACTACCTTTCTTTTTCCATATTGGAACAGTGGTACTTTCTTGCCAGTCAGATGGTGTTCTTCCTTCCTGAATAACTCGGTTAAAGAATTCACTGAGCCACAGTGTTGGGCCCCAGCTCTTTGCTTTCCAGAGCTCAGATGCGATGTCGTCAGGTCCTGTTGCTTTCCCCGATTTCATTTGTTTTATTGCTTCCTCGACTTCAGTTGCGCTGACTGGCGGAACTGCTCCAAATGTCGGCAATGATTGTGGAAGTGGAGGATGAGCAAATTCCTCAGTTGAAACCTGCTCGAAGTATTCTCGCCATCTATCCGTTGCGGCTCGACGGTTGGTAAGCAAAGTACCGTTCTTGTCATTAACACAACAGAAGTGTTCGATATTCTGTGTGCGTTCATTACGGCTTTTAGCAAGTCGATACAGATCTCTTTCGCCATCCCGAGTGTCCAGTTTATCGTAAAGATTTTTGAAATGGTTCGCTCGGGTGACAGCGACCGCTTTCTTTGCTTCCCGGTTGGCATTCTTATAAATTTGCCAATTAGCAGGCGTTTTATCGTCGAGAAATTTGTGGTAGAGGCGTTTCTTTTCACGGACCTTCATTTCAACATCATCATTCCAAAGCCAAGTATCTCGATTGATGTACCGCTTACCCGGCTTGGTGACCCCGAGGGTTGCAAAGGCCGCTTTGTGGATCGTGTCTTTCATTTGGTTCCATGATTCTTCCACATTCGTAACGGTTCGCAATCCTATGAGTGAGACCGTTTCTTCTTTCTTCTCACCAAATCGCCACCATTTAATGCGCGGCGGGCCAGTGCGTTCCTCACGCTGTTTTATCGGTGGGTTAATTCGCAGGACGGCAATCAACGGCCGATGTTGAGGTGCGATGGTCTCATAGGGAACGACTTTGCAATCAGTGACAGTGGTAAGATGTTGGCGTCTTATAAGAATATAGTTGATTTGCGTTTTCCTGCTCCCACTATAAAATGTGGGAAGATGAGACAATCGTTTGATGAATCATGTATTACGCTCCCCATCCTCATTGCGCGCTCCGAAATCCTTTCCCCCATGGCACCTGTTACCGTCTGCCTTTTCACCCACATGACCATTAAGGTCGCCGGCAATGATTATGTAATCGTCAGCAGGCACGTGACAAGTCTTTTCATCGAGAAGTTGCCAGAAGGCCACTTTTATCGGCATCAGGTCGACCTGTCTGTGGTGCATACGCGGTGAAGAAGTGAATAGGGCGATCAGCTGATATAATGGTAAGCTTCATCAGCCGATCGTCAAATCGTTCGACTTCTTCAATGACATCACGGAAACCCTCTGAGATGGCAATGCCAACACCATATTGAGTGTGTGGGTTACCAAAATAGAGAAGTTTGTAGCCATTTTTACCGCGTTCGCGTTCAATGTCGCAGCTTTTGGAACCAGACCATCGGGTTTCTTGCAGAGCGCAGATATCAATGCGCCTTTCCCGAAGGGCTGTTGCGGGTTCCTCGGTCTTTCCAGTTAGGGTACCAACATTTAGCGTGCAGACACGTATTTGTTTTGTTCGTTGTGTTCGGACTAACTTGCTTAAGTCCTGACGCCGTCCATGCGTCAAGAATCCTTGCTCATTTCTCGACAGGACCGGGGCCCGTCCTGCCGCGTCGACTGAGGTGGACGCCCTAGCATTTCTTCGAGGCTTGTGACTCAATACGATCATCATGTTTGTAACGACATTGTATGCATTTTCTTGGTCGACCTGTCGCGGGGCCTGTCACCAAGAGAGATCAGGTAGGATTTAGCATAGTAGAATAACTCCAACTATACTCTATTTATCTCTTTCCCTGATCTCAGCATTTTATTTTTGTTTTACTGAGGATAGTACAGAGTACGTTGCCTCAAACCCTCCTCCTTTACCTGGGCTTGGGACCAGCATACTATGTTAATAGCATGCTTCTAACTTTTAAACGGTTTTATTGAATAGTTGTAGAATCATGAAAAAAAATCAATTGTTTGATATCTCTACACCTATTTTCTCCCTTAACCCATCACACGAATGCCTAGGTGAACATCGGCCTAATTATAGCATCGTATATTCACCTTAGTACGTAACGCATGTCCCTATGTTCCTATATCGTTTCATCTTTGCCTCTACATGTTTGTTTCAAAGAAGCTTCTTATCTAGAATGGCTCCCGATATTTCACTGCTTCGGAGAGCTGAAGAATTGCACCGCTCATCTCTGGAAAGCGAAAACCATGCTACCTCCTTTTTAAGATTTTGTGTTTGTCTCTCATTTATTTACCTGAAAACGGTCGAAGTTATTGTGAGGAAAAGTTGTGGTTAGTATGACATTATTTTGCGTTGGGTCTAAGGGGGACTCTCCAAATGCTCCTTAATAAGTCGATCGCAAAGAATGTCAGTTCTGGACCGTCACTTCATCCAGGCTGATAGCTTTGATCCGAGATATTTAAATCATCCAATTCTATGCGGGTCATTGCCATTGACAGTAATAATGCCATGGGGATCGGTTACGAAAAAATCAGTTTTATTCAGATTCAATCTTCACTTTTTGAATAATAAGGGTCACTTGTGACGATTATATGACTTGTGTAACACTCGTTTATTGTTTTCAGCGAAACATTGTAGAGAGTGAGTTGAAGTAAGCATAAATCACTTTAAACTTTACTTTCCAGAAACGAAAACCCTAAAGGCATTTTTTCCACGCCGTGCAATGTAACTCAAAAAGTCATGAAGCGATCGACTTCAAATTTGGTAACTCATTGGCATAAGTATGAACCTCAAATTTCGATTTAATTGTTATAATAACTATTAATTTTAACATATTGTGTATGCAAAAAAAAGGTGTTTTTTAACGTTTTTTGGCCATTTTTTTAATTTAATTTTTATTCTTTACTTTTTTTTGCTAAATTTTTATGTTCACGCAAAGCAGAATAACATACTTTATTGAAAAAATGTACCCGTTGATTATAAATCATTACAAAACCTGGGCGTCGCATGATGTAGCACTGCCATTTTTTCTCACTTTTAAATATCAATAATGTCATGCAATTTTCCGAATCACACCAAATGCTTCAATTTTACAGGGATTTCCCTTAACCTAGCGCACGAATTCTGCACCCGATCAAATGTTTTCTCCAGATCCAAGAATGCAATGTAAAAAGGGCGATGTTTCTCCCTGAATAACCGCGCAGCGTGTATTTTATAGTTCCCTAGTTCTTGACAAACCCTGCTTGATTCACGGTTTTTTGAACTATTTCGAGAATACGGTTGGCAGGAATGCTTTCAAAAATCTTCATGGCATGAGACAGCAACCGCGGAAATTTGAACATTCTACTGGACTACCTTTTTTTTTCCATATTGGAACTGTGATACTTTCTTGCCAGTCAAATACTGTTCTCCCTTCCTGAATAACCCGATTGCACAAATCATTGAGTCACTATGTCTTAGCTCTTTGCTTTCTGGAGCTCGAATGCGATGTGCGTCAGGTTCGTTTAGTTTTCCCAATTTCATTAGTTTTATTGCCTCCTCGACTTCAGTTGCGCTGACAGATGGAATTGCTCCAAATGTCGGCAATACTTGTGGAAGGGGAAGATGAACAAATTTTACCGTAGAAATCTGCTCGAAATATTCTAACCATCTATCCGTCGCTGCTTGTCGGTCGGTGAGCAAATTACTGTTCTTGTCGTTAATGCCATATTGTTTAGCAGATATAATGGTAAACTTCATCCGCCGATTATAAATTCGTTCGACTTCTTTAATGGCATCAGGGAAACCCGCTGAGATTGCAATGTCAACACCGTATTGAGTGTGTGTGCTGCCAAAATAGAGAAATTTATAGTCATTTTTACCGCGCTAACGAGAGCAGCTTTTGGCACCAGACCATCGGATTTTTTGTAGAGCGCTGATTTTAATGCGCCTTTTCCGAAGGGCTTTTGCAAGTTCCTCGGTCTTTTCAGTGAGAATGATAATATTAAGCGTGCAGACACGTATTTGGTTTGCTCGGGCTAATTTACTTACATCCTGACGTCTAAGCATCAAGAACCCTTGCTCATTTCTCGATAGGGCCGGGGCTCGTCCTTCCTGAACGCCATATTTTTACGAGCCTTATGACCCAACATGATCATTTCTTTTTTAAACCTGTCACTAAGAGAGGTCAAGTAGGATTTAGCATAGTGAAATAGCTCTAATTATATTTATCTCTTTCCCTGAAATCAACACTTTATTTTTGTTTTACTGAGGATAGTACTCCTTTACCGGGGCTTAGGACCAGCATGCTATGTAAATAACATGGCGGAGTTAGAGTTAATTATGGCCTATTTGAATATTTTAGAAATTTAACCGAAAACCCCTCTCAGGTTCAACCTAGATTAGAATAGATGATAGCATACAATATTGGAAATTCTGAATCACATATTATTGACATAAAACGAGTCGGGAAATCGGAAGCTGAACGCCTCAGGCCTGAAAGGTTTTGTGCATATTTCTTATATAAAAATATTTAAGTCTGCATTTGTACCTATCTGTGTGTGTGTATGGATTGCCATACTTTTTTTTTCAGATTATATGGTGGGGTAGTTTCCAAGAATGTGTCCTTGAAATAACTGATTTCTAGCGGTATACGGGACAACCTAAGGCATACACTCTGAAACGTGTATGACGTCATCGGTACATAAAGTGAACTTATATGAACCGCGGAGTCCATGAGGACGTTTTAGATCTCCATTTTTAAGGTTTTGTGTGTTATTAAAATCGATTCAATGTTTGTCTGTCCGTCTGTTCATTTGTATGCCACACCCGTTTTATTCGGAAACGGCTGAATCGATTGTCACGAAATTTGATGAGAACATGTGGCCTGTATTTCCGTTTACAGGCAAGGTGCATCATTTTGCATTTGGCTCGATTAGTACCCATACATGTGAAAAGAGTTGTACATTTTTCCACAGAATATGGTCGTGTGGAGTAATAAATGATTTAGCACTTTTCGATATTAGGTAAAAGACACGGAATTAGGACTCAATATGTGTGACGCGAAAAGTGAAACAGGTCTCGTTCTCAGAACTTAGCCAACCGAGAAATCTGAAAAAAAAATCACAATGGTAGATATATATGAAATAAGCCTCTAAATATATCTTTTTCGTTCCTTTATAGTATATTATATATTAGTGTATTTTAAAAATTTGCCCGAAAACTCCTTACGTTCACCCTAGAATTATGAGACTTTGTAGCATTATAATAATAATAATCGTTGGCGCAACAATCCATATTGGATCAGGGTCTGGAAGTGTGTTAGAGCACTTCATTCAAGACCGTAGCATTATAGGCGATAATATAGGATATAACTCTGGAACGCAATCTAACTATTATTAACAAAGTTATAGATGGTCAAAGTTTCATATTTTACGTAAATTTCTTGCTCACAAGAAAAAACGGGATAATAGGCGAGCTCGTATAGCTTTCTCCGCAAATCCGTATAATTCTCACTTCGGGCCCGAATTTTCTCTCTACGGCCCTGGTTAGATCAATTTATATGTGTACATAGTGTAAAGTAATAGCCAATGTTTACTTATTTAGAATGAGCACAATATTTGTCTTTAATATGTATATACAAATTTATATCGTGGAATTTCGAAATATATGTAGAAATATTTTGCATTCTTAGCTACGTACGAATGGAAAACCGTGCGTAGAGAGTCCCTCACATAAGATGAACAGAAACCTTTGTAATCGAGCGCCGAGCTTCTGGTTTCCGATTTGTTCAGCTTAATTGTGTATCAGTGTCAATTACTCGAGACGTACGTATGTGTCAGGGAGGTGCCGTGAAAATTGTCCAGTTGATCATCTCATTTACATATTGCCATATTTAATATAAACAAAATTTACTGAATAGTACAATATAATAAACAGGGCTTTAATCAGGAATTCACAAAAACAAAATGTTTTCGCATATATTGCGCTGAGATACAAGCAATCTATTATTATTATTGAATCCGACTTTATTCCAAAGAGTTCTTGTTCGCGAACGAAAGACACGGTGTTGGCCGACCCGACCCAACAATTTCCCTCTTTTTGGCGAAAGAAAGGATTGAAAATTCCGTTCATATAAAATCGCATATAAAAACAAACAAACAAAAATTTTGGCTCAATATATGGGCCGATCGCCGGGTCTAGAATCAACATGTTTGTTTCTCGTCATTTTTATATTATCACAGGAAGCAGTTTGGAATTGCTTACTATGAATGCACGTTGATGGGATGTATATGTACGTGTTAATAAAGTTTGCGGGTAGTATCCAATATGATAGACATATGTGCTCTTAAGTATTAGCTGTATTTCATTTAGGTACGCATATGTATCCTTTTGTGTACGGAGTAAGGTAGACATGTGTGAAGATGCGTTAGGTCAATTTAGATGCGTACATATATATGTATGCATCAACATGCGGGAATAGGCAATGTTTGCTAATTTAGGATGAACACAATACAGCATCTGTCTATCAAATTATGAACGCTAAGAAAATATGCAAAGTTTCAACTTCAAGCAGCAATAAAAACCAAAGTTTTCAAGTTAGATTAACAAAATATCATTTTATTATTTGAATGATATATGTGTAATACATTATATTAAATACTTTGTATTTAATATAATGTACATGCAATCAGGTATACTGCGAATTCAATTTCTAATCATTGGCTTTAAATCAATGCCATGGTACCATAAATTCTTGATGTTTTCTTTAAAATTTGTAAGCGTAGCGAAAAGCACAATAAAATTGAAAAATCGGCTAGCTTAAAATACGATTTTTGACAGAATGAAGCGATTAATAATAATAATCGTTGGCGCAGCAATCCAATTAGATCAGGGCTTTGAAGTGTGTGAGAGCACTTCATTCAAGATCGTAACGGTACACTACAGTTTTACAGTACCCTATATGAGACAATGTGGTTACCATTGCGCTCGCCTGAAATTATTACCCAGATTTGGCTTAGGTACTCATTCAAAGCTGATTCGACTGGTATCCGACGTCAAATGACAACACAAACAACACTGCCACCAGTAAGATTTGAACCGTGACCTTTTATACGATAGCCTCGTGCTCTAACTACTGAGTTATGCGGAATGAAGCGATTGGCAGGCAGGTAAAACAAACGAAAGTAACAACATATTTTGATTTTTCTTCATAATCAAAAATTCAATGTTATAGTAAATCTTCTTAAAAAAGTTCATTGATCATAATTGGGTGGACTTTGTATATACAGTGCCGGCGAAAATGATAAGACACCCCATGTTTTCTATGAAATCTTAAAATAATAAAACAATTCCAAGGTGTATACATCCAAGATAACGGTGGCGAATTACATTCTCCTGAGTGATTAGCTGGGGGATTCCCAAAAACATATCAAGTGATTGAAGATATTCGAATTTTAAGTGAGAAAACAGACAGACATTTTCCAGCAAGATAATGCTGCGATTCATAGTGCAAAGGTCGTTAAGCAGTATTTTCAGCAGCAACAGATGTCCTCGATTTTCCAGCGAGGTCTGCTGACTTAAATATAATCGAGACTTGTTGGGGGCAGCTGACCCGAATCGTTTACGCTGAATCAAAGCAATTTGAAGACGCAAACGAATTAAAAAACGCTATTTATTCCTCATAGGGCCAAAGAATGGTAGAACTTATAAAAAAGAAAGGAGGCTCAATAAAATATTAAAATATCACAAAAACAACTGGATTTTATTACTTGAATTCCATTCTAAAATGCCTAAATATAAGGGGTCTTATCTTTTTGACCTACCTGAAATCCGACTTTCTTTAATTACTGGTTGTGTTATACGGGGGAACCCCAGGTAATTACTCAGGAAAATGCAATTACCGCCAGTTATCTGAGATGCATACACAGCTTCTTGGAATTGTTTTATTATTTTAAGATTTCTTGAAAAACATAGGATGTCTTATCATTTTTACCGCCACTGAGCATATGTTTATCTTGGAATTTGAGAAAATATAGCGAAATATTCTTCTTCTAGCTATGAACGAATGGAAAATGTAATTTTGCTATTCTTTTTGGTAAGGGTGAAGGAGTGGTTTCCGACAAGCAGGATTCAGCCTCTCTAACTTCTTTAGTGGCTAAAGGCAGTAGTACTGCGTAGGTGAGAGTTGCTGTACTTTTCTTTCAGGCTGGTTTCATCGTAAGCTCTAAACGCAAGCTTTCCATTGAGGTGGTACGAACCACGATTATGTATTTTCGTTAATAATTTGTTATTTTTATTCTGGATTTTCAATGAAAAAACGCGATTTTTGAAGATTTCTCTTTACAACTCCGCTATTTATTATAACCGTGGTTGAGACGATAAAGAAAAGTATACGTAATCAAAAAAAAAGTTTGAATTTTGCAAATGGAGGTGTGCTTCCAATCATTTTTCAGACGTTCCCATTTTGACCGTAACAAACAAATACAAACAATTATCAAATTCATTAGTTGAAAGATTTGTACAAGAATTCAAGACACCAATAGGATTGAAAAGATTATATTTATTTTTATTGTCGAAAGGAAATTCTAAACAAGTCGAAATAGCGGAAGCTGGACGCTTCGGGTATAAAGGTTTTGTGTTCTTTTTGTGTGAGAAATTCACGTTTTCCCTTCGAATATATGTGGGTAGGGCTGACAACCCTACACGGAAAACAACTTGTTACGAAGCCACAACAGGAGCCTCGGACAGGACGGATTTTAAAACGACGGACCCGGCAACGACAAAGGAACAACGATTTGCGCATTTTCTCATGGAACGAGCGCTCCCTGTACAGAGACGAAGCTGATGAGCAGCTAGCCGATACCCTGTCCCAATATAGGGCTGATATAACAGCGTTGCAAGAGATGCGATGGACAGGGACCGGTTTCCTGGAGAAGAGCCACTACACCATATTTTATAGCGGTCATCCAGTAAACCATGTGCTCGGAGTAGGTTTCTTAGTCAGCCAAAAAATGAAACCTGCTGTTATCTGCTTTGAAAGCATAAGCGAACGGCTATGCACTCTGCACTTGCGAGACAAGTTTAGAAATATAAGCCTCATAAACGTTCACGCCCCTACAGGGGAGACTGCAGATTCGGAGAAGGATACCTTCTACGAGGCAGTAGAACGAACCCTCGAAGCCTGTCCCAGATATGATATCAAAATCATACTTGGGGATTTTAACAGCCAAGTAGGGAAGGAGCCCGTATTGATGATAACGGACTGCGGACTATTCAATTAGCAGGGTCACACGAAATGGTTGTTGGAAGTACCTGGTTTGCGCGGAAAGCGGTCCACAAACATACGTGGGCCTCTCCAGACGGGACCACTTTCAACCAAATTGACCACGTGTTGATCGAACGCCGCCACCTCTCAGCCTTGATGAATGATGAACATATAGGGGGGCCAATATAGACTCGGATCACTATCTCGGTGGCATGGTGCTCCGAGCTCGAATAACAATACCACCTAGAATCCCCTCTGACAATCAGGTGAGAGTGAACACTGAAGCCATCCACAACACAACCCTCCGCGACACCTATAAGAGGGAAATGGATGCCGCAATAACCGCAGTCAACAGAGGACCTGGAGATAAAGCATCAACAAATGATCTTCATAACCACCTGAAAACGTTATCATGGATATGGCCACAAACATACTTGGCCCCAGCCGCAAAAAGAGTCGGAACGGCTGGTTTGACGATGAATGTAAGCTAGCAACGGAACGGAAGAATGCCGCATACCGAGCAATGTCGCATTCTCAAAGAACGCGGGCACGCGCAGAGACTTATCACGAACTCCGTCGAGCGGAGAAGCGACTTCACAGACGGAAAAAGGAAGCCTGGGAGAACCAACAAGTCTGTGAACTAGAAAAGTACAGGGAGCAACCGCACCAGGCGCGCAAGTTTTACCAACAAGTCAGCAGGATGAAGCCTTATACACCTCGATGCTCATCCTGCCGAGACAAAGAGGGAAATCTGATTTCCGACAGAATGGGCATATTAGAGCGATGGGTTGAGTACTTTGATGAGCTACTGAACAACCAGAACATCGGCGAGGTGGAGGTCCCGCCAACTGAAGACGACGGACAAATACTGCCACCACCAAGTTTAGGAGAAACAGTCCGTGCAATTCATCGGCTAAAAAATCATAAGTCGCCAGGAGCCGATAGAATTACAGCCGAATTGATTAAATATGGAGGCGACCAGTTACACCAAGTGGTTCATCAACTTGTGCTCAAGGTATGGGACAGCGAATCAATGCCTGACGATTGGCAACAAGTCATAATCTGTCTCATACATAAAAAGGGAGATATCACACAGTGCAGCAATTATAGAGGTATCACGTTGCTGAGTACCATCTATAAGATATTCTCCACTATCTTGCTAGGCCGGATAGCCCCATACGCCCAGAACATCATTGGCCCATACCAAAGAGGCTTCACTGCAGGCAAATCAGCAACAGATCAGATTTTCTCTCTGCGGCAAGCGATGGAAAAACTGTTGGAATATGGACAACGGTTGCACCATCTGTTCATCGACTTTAAAGCCGCCTATGATAGCATAGCGAAGGTAAAACTGTACACGGCCATGAGAGAATTCGGTATCCCGACGAAATTAATAAGACTGACTAGGCTGACCCTGACCAATGTGCGAGGCCAGATAAAAGCAGCAGGATCACTCTCAAGACCATTCGACATCAACAACGGTCTACGACAAGGGGATGCGCTATCATGAGTCCTCTTTAACCTGGCCCTCGAGAAGGTGATCCGTGATGCTGAGGTGAATGCAAGAGGTACGATCCTCTTCAAGTCCACCCAACTACTGGCCTATACTGACGATATCGACATCATGGGAAGAACCACCCGAGATGTACAAACTGCCTTCATCCAGATCGAGCAGGCGGCGCGAGATCTTGGGCTGCACATCAATGAAGGCAAGACAAAATATATGGTGGCAACGTCAGCACCGAAGACGAATCAACCAACAACATCAAACCGCACTGGTCAAACACGAACAAGAATAAGGTTAGGAGAATACAACTTTGAGAACGTTGACAATTTCTCCTATCTAGGGTCGAAAATCACAACCGATAACAACTACGATGATGAAATCCGCGCACGGTTGTTGTCAGCCAACAGAGCCTATTTCAGCTTACAAAGACTGTTCCGCTCGAAACGTCTCACCATAGGGTCAAAGCTCTTACTGTACAAGACTATGATCTTGCCAGTCCTCATGTATTCCTCGGAAACTTGGGTTCTTAGCAAGAAAAATTGCGAACTCTTGGCCGCGTTCGAGAGAAGAATCCTCCGAACAATTTTTGGCCCCCTACATGAGAATGGACGATTCCGTAGCCTACACAATGACGAAATCTATGAGCGATACCATGACCGTCCGGTTGTGGATAAAATCCGGCTCAATAGGTTACGGTGGGGGGTCACTTAATCCGTATGGATGAAGATGATCCCACCCGGAAAATCTATGAGGGCAATATCTATGGTAGGAAAAGAAGACGAGGCAGACCCTGCCTAAGATGGAGCGATGGCGTGGGCCAGGACGCCTGACAGCTTTTAGGGATATCGAATTGGTGGACCTCGGCGCAAAACCGGGAGGTCTAGAGTTCCTTATTAAGGCAGGTCTAGACCGGATACCGGTTGTTGCGCCGTTGATGATGATGATGATAATTGATGTGAAATTCACAATTTTGATGCACTAGGCCATTGCATTTGGTACCCCATATTGGGTAAGATGAATTTAAAGGGGTAGATCTCTAAAATGTGGTAATATACTTATTATTAACTTCACTTAAGCAGATATCGGAATGTGATGTATTTTGACGTCTTGATTTCGTAAAGATGCACCATTGTGATTTTTTTCAAACTTTTCGGTTGGATAGGTTCTGAGAACGAGACCTGTTACACATTTAGAGCTCTCATTACCTGTTTCACCCAGTATCAAAAACATCATCAGTTTCGAAGAGTGCTAAACTTCCTCTGAACTGGATGGTGATGTCCAGCAAGGAACAAAATTATTTTTGGTTTTCGACATACAAATAAAACTACAATGAGCTTAGATAACTCCTTTGGAAGATTCCACACCTGATTGATTTTGTACAAGCGTAACAGTTGTAATAACGACGAATCTGATATGGAGTCAAAGGCTGATTTATAACCGATGCAGGCTGTCGAGCTATTTCGTTTTGGTAACTCAATACTCTTTCTCATTTTTCATAACTTTCTAATTGATTACGTACTTCACATAAATTCAAACGAAGTTGATATTGGGCAATATTCGGTTTTTTGGTTTTGTCGAATGACACTGTCATTCATAATTTACATTCAAGTCTGCAAATCGAAAGCTTGGCGCTCCAGGTATGAAAGGTTTTCTTGATCTTCAATTACTCTACCATCATCCGAAAAGTGTGGCGGGTGTATCAAAACCGTTTCGTGTCTCTGTTGGTGTTCATCAAGGAAGCGCCCTGTCACTATTTCTCTTCGTTCTTGTTATGAACATCGTCACACGGGAATTGAGAATTGAGCAATTTAAATACCTCGGGTCAATGTTATCAGCCAATGGAGAACTGCGTTATGAAATTGCTTCACGCATTAAGGCAACCTGGAGGAATTGGCGTTCCACAACTGGTATTCTTTGTGATCGACGTATCAACGAACGTCTCAAATCTAAAATTTACCGCAATGTCGTCCGTCCTATCGCTCTTTATGGTCCTGAATGTTGGTCGACTATGAAAGACAATGAACGATGTCTTGCGGTAATAGAGACGAAGATGTTACGTTGGACTAGTGGCGTGACATGTTTTGATCACATCCGAAATGAGGATATCCGCGATCGTTATGGGGTTGCACCGATCGTCGAAAAGTTGCGAGAGAGACGTCTTCAATTGTATGGTCACACAATTCGTGCTAACGAGAATTCGCTTGCCAAAATTGTTCTGAACATCGAAGTCGATGGTAAACGACCAAAAGGCAGGTCGAAGCAACGGTGGCTTGATACGCTGAATGGGGATTTAAAAGTCTCGAGATTGCACCTAGACCAGGCATTCGATAGAACCAAATGGCAAAACCGATCACGGCGAGCCGACCCCGCTTGTGAACGCGAAAAATGCTCAAGAAAAAGAAGAAGCGCAACAAAAGTATTGGCACAACAAGTAAATTGAACGATTCCTACTGAAAATCAACCAAATTCCAATTATGTATGCAATTACACCTGTAAAATAACAATGTATCTAAACGAAAAGGTATTGAATCACATCGGAGAAATTTCGTTTCCAGCTTCTTACGATGTCTTCCGGAAATAATTTTTTGAAATGTGTCGTTTATGAACCCGGAGCAAGTTCCCCAGGGGAGGCATATAGAGTCGGCTTAGAACATTATACAATAATTATTCTCGTCCCGAGGAGAAGTGTAGTCGGGGTACTTTTTCTGTTGAAGAGAAACAATTGGGAGTTCTTCTGGCACTAAATGTTGTCGTAAAGCCTACCAGATGACTCCGCGTGGCACCCGGTCAAACGCCTTTTCTAGATCCAGAAAGGCAATGTAAAGAGGGCGATGCTTCTCACAGTGTTTCTCCATGAGTAACCGCGTAGCATGTATTGCGCCACTAGTTCCACAGTTTTTGACAAATCCGGCTTGATTCACGGTTATTTTAACGATTTCACGAATACGGTTGTTAAGAATGCGTTCAAAAATCATGGTATGGAAAAGTAATCGGATCGGACGGTAATTTGAACGTTCTGCTGGAGAACCTTTCTTTTTCCATATTGGAACAGTGGTACTTTCTTGCCAGTCAGATGGTTTTCTTCCTTCCTGAATAACCCGATTAAAGAATTCACTGAGCCACAGTGCTTTCCAGAGCTCAGATGCGATGTCGTCAGGTCCTGTGGTTTTCCCCGGTTTCATTTGTTTTATTGCCTTCTTGACTTCAGTTGCGCTGGCAGTTAAGCCCATGAGTGTTTTACGTAGGTACCTGTCGTGGAGACTTAATCCTACGGTCCTCTTCAGACACGGATTGATTTTGTGACCACAATCAGAGCCCCGCTGAGACAAACAACAACAGTACCAGTCTATACCAAGTGCATGGCTTAGCATTCATACTGATGGATGCAAGAATTTCCTAAATCTCTACCGAACTACACCCGTGTTGAAACGCAACACCACGCGAGGCCCGAAGGTCTCTTTTCGCTTGAACACAAACACAACCACCATGAAACTCCCACTAGGGGGGCCAACCGCAAACAACCGAGCTGTACTCACATGCAACGGGAGTTCACCCGAAGTATGAGAGTCGAGGGGCTATCCCGGTTCAAATGGTTCCAGTATACCCCTGGTAAGGTTTCGTGACCAATTTGCCGTGAAGGCATAATCCCACGGTCTTCTTCGGACACGGATTGATTTTGGGACCACAATCAGAGTCCCACCATGCAAGCACAGCGGTCCTGGTTTATACTGAGTGCAGGCTCAGCATTCATACCAGTGGATGCAAGGCCTATCAAACACCTCTGGCGCAACTAAGGAGTACGGCACCCGTGTTGAAACGCAACACCACGCCACGCCACAACCACCATGAAACTCCCACTAGGGGGGTTAACCGCAAATAACCGAGCTGTACTCACATACAACGGGAGTTCATCCGAAGTATGAGTCGAGGGGCTTTCCCGGTTCTCATGGTAAGGTTTCGTGACCAATTTGCCACTTCAAATGAGTCCCCGTGCAGACTTCGGTCTGATCGCCCTAATTAGGTCTTTGGAGCATTCGCCTACTGAATCATACTGCCAGCACTATGGAGATTCTCCTCGGCCACTTGGTTTTGATTTGTTCGACAGGGTTGCCGCCCCGTCTTCCTCACCGCCACCTCTGAGCACCAGTTGCGCTGACAGGTGCAACTGGTCCAAATGTCGGCAATGATTGTGGAAGTGGAGGATGAGCAAATTCTTCAGTTGAAATTTGCTCGAAGTGTTCTCACCATCTATCCGTTGCGGCTCGACGGTTAGTAAGCAAAGTACCGTTCTTGTCATTAACACAACAGAAGTGTTCGATATCCTGTGTGCGTTCATTACGGCTTTTAGCAAGTCGATACAGATCTCTTTCGCCATCCCGAGTGTCCAGTTTATCGTAAAGATTTTTGAAATGGTTCGCTCGGGTGACAGCGACCGCTTTCTTTGCTTCCCGGTTGGCATTCTTTTAAATTTGCCAATTAGCAGGCGTTTTATCGTCGAGAAATTTGTGGTAGAGGCGTTTCTTTTCACGGACCTTCATTTCAACATCATCATTCCAAAGCCAAGTATCTCGGTTGATGTACTTACCCGGCTTGGTGACCCCGAGGGTTGCAGAGGCCGCTTTGTGGATCATGTCTTTCATTTGGTTCCATGATTCTTCCATATTCGTAATGGTCGGAAATCGTATGAGTGAGATCGTTTCTTCTTTCTTCTCACCAAATCGCCACCATTTAATGCGCGGCGGGCCAGTGCGTTCCTCACGCTGTTTTATCGGTGGCTTAATTCGCAAGACGGCAATTAACGGCCGATGTTGAGGTGCGATGGTCTCATAGGGAACGACTTTGCAATCAGTGACAGTGGTAAGATGTTGGCGTCTTATAAGAATATAGTTGATTTGCGTTTTCCTGCTCCCACTATAAAATGTGGGAAGATGAGACAATCGTTTGATGAATTAGGTATTCATAAGTACAAGGTCATGAGTGTCCGCAAAATCGATTATATGCTCACCCACATGACCATTAAGGTCGCCGGCAATGATAATATAGCCGTCAGTGACAAGTGAATACTGCAATCAGCTAATATAATTATGAGCTTTATCAGCCGATCATCAAATCGTTCGACTTCTTTAATGGCATCACGGAAACCCTCTGAGATGGCAATGCCAACACCATATTGAGTGTGGACTACCAAAATAGAGAAATTTATAGCAATTTTTACCGCGTTCGCGTTGAATGTCGCAGCTTTTGGCACCAGACCATCGGGTTTCTTGCAAAGCGGAGATATCAATGTGACTTTTCCGAAGGGCTCTTGCGAGTTCCTCGGTCTTTCCAGTTAGGGTACCAACATTTAGCGTGCAGACACGTACTTGTTTTGTTCGTTTTGTTTGGACTAACTTGCTTACGTCCTGGCGCGGTTCATGCGTCAAGAATCCTTGCCCATTTCTCGACAGGACCGGGGCCCGTCCTGCCGCGTCGACTGAGGTGGACGCCCTAGCATATCTCCGAAGCTTGCGACTCAATCCGATCATCATGTTTGTAACGACATTGTATGCATTTCCTCGGTCGGCCTATATACTCTATTTATCTCTTTCCCTTTGTGTAAACACAAAACCTTATTAAAATCGGTTTACTGTCTGTCTGTCTGTCCGTCACATGCATTTTTCTCCGAGACGGTTATAGCGATTGACACCAAATTTGGTAGAAAGGTGGGAACTGTGAACGCTCACGCATATAGTGAGTTACATCCTTTTACGACGATTTTAAGGGGGGGTCCCCATATATGCAAAAGGGGGTTGTACATTTTTTTTCATCAAATATAGTCATGTGTGGTATCAAATTAAAGGTCTCGGTTAGTACTTTTCGAAGCCGGTCTTAGTTTTGACTTTTGTTGAAAAGGTGGGGAGTGCGGGGGGTTGAAAATGGTCATTTTTTAACGAACCCATTCTCAGAAACTACCCAACCGAAAAATCTGCCTGCCACTAAATGGTACCTAGGCTCCGAAATACCCTCCATATCGATACCTGTTCAAATAAAGTTATTAATAGTACATTACTATAATTTTTAGTAATTGACAGGAAAATCCCCCCTTAAATTCACCTTAGAATCACAAAATTGCAGCAATGTAGGTCACAGTATAGAGCATGATTCTGCCAAATTTGATGAAAATCGCACTATTACTAATAAAGTTATACTAGGTCAAACCTGTCGCTCCTCTGCAAATTCAAGACTATGAATGTCAATATCACTTGAAAGTGGCTGTTTTCACATAATATATGCATATTTTACGTGCTACATGCTAATGGGACAAATGCACACTCAAATCTCTTTATAAAGGAAATACACAAAACCTTTCATAGCTGAAGAGTCTAGCTTCCCGTTTCCCGACTTGTTTAAAATGCGCGCCAGTCAGTTAGTTGATGTCATAGTGGAGCGCTAGTGGTCTCGTTCAAGAGGGGATACTGTAAAGTTTTGTCCCGACACGGTCCAGTCGTCATCATGCGTTGAGGTTTACTTTTCAAGCGGATGTTCGGTTATTGCAACACAGCGTGCATTTCGGAATCGCTTTAATTTAGCCCCGTTGGCTCCCGTCCCAGACCGCAAGTCAATTGTTACATGGGTCACTACATTCAGACAAACTGCAAGTGCGACAAAAGGAAGAACTGGAGTCCCTCGGCCCGTTAGATTACCTGAGAACATTGAAGCAGTGAGAGCGTCAATGTTTCGATCGCCACGGCGTTCTGCGCGCAAACACGCATCTGCCCTTGGACTATCCGATCGTTCTGTGAGAAGAATTCTTCGTGATGATCTTCATTTTCATCCCTATAAGATGGCGATAGTGCAGGAACTTTCAGAACGTGACTTCAATTCTCGGATGAACGCGTGTGAGCTTCTTCTTGATGTCGTTCCCGAGAGTGCTATTGTTTTTTTTGAAATCCCGTGTTTATGTGAACCGTCCAAGAACCCTACAAGATTAGAAGACCAACATCCAAGAAGAAATTGCCAACATGACACCTGCTATGCTAACAAGAGTCATGACAAACGCCAGAAATCGGTTTACGCAATGTATGGAGAATGGGGGACGTCACCTAACAGATTTGATCTTCAAAACAATGTAAATAAAAACTTTAGACATGTACCTACATTATAAAAAATAAATAAATATTTTCCGATGCATACAATAGTTTTTATTGAGTTTTGAAAAAAGGAAGTTATGCTGCCGCACCCTGTACAAGCCACTTCAAAACACTCTAAAAAGGAGTCGGCTAGGGAGCTCCACTTTGTTGCCAAGAAGTACATTGCGCTTTGTCCAATTTGTTTTCTTCGAATTCCGTCTTTGTATAATAGACTATTCGCCTACAATAGTCAGACTAAATTCGAAGTAACGGTGATCTAACAGTGAGACATCGTCTAGCAGTCTACCAGTCTCTAATCAACTCTAACAAATTCCTAGTGCAGATTGATTGATCAATTACTTCACTTCTGCTTGGCCCCACGAACGTAGAGACACACCCTATGTCCGTGGTCATCTCACCAACTAAAAAGACCAAATCAAACAGCTTCTCTCCTCTAGAATTTCATTTGCTGAGCGTTGCCATTAATCTGGTATTGCAGGTTGATCGCAACTAGCCCCTGGGAACAGAGCTGTCTCAGCATGATTGCCTCTAATAATTTTGCATGGATGCACTTCCTTATTTGCTCCTTATTTCCTAGGAGAGCAAACATGGATCAATTGCTGAGAATGTTGTGCGTGTTTGCTTCCACCAATTTCCTACATAGGAATTTTAAAGCAGTGATTACATTAAGATCCATTATCATTAATCCGAAATGAATCTTTAAGGAAGATCTGCTTTTGGTTCCCGTTGGGATGACGCAAGCCACAAGTAGCTGTGTCTATTGTTACAGATGCTGCAACGTGTTCGCACGTGGGCATACATCACATATACGACACTAACACCAGCCGTTATAGCCGAAATTTTCCTCACGCAACTCCCGTCGCGGTCGAAGATATGTCACCATAAAATTTCTCTCCAATTGGCATGGTCTCGTCCATTCTAGGATCCTGAAATTCAATTTTCTTTAATTACGCAATATGTTATAGCGGAAATTCTTCGTTAATTACTTAGGCGAATATAATATGGTATAATCATCTCATATATTTACTTATACAGGGATCGCTTTATTAAGGTTTTGTATGTGTGTTGTATGTATTCAATATGTGTCTGGCTGTTACATCCGATTTACTCAGAAATGGCGGAAGCTATTTTCACGAAATTTTGTGAGAACTCACAGAGCACAGTGAGGACCTTTTACATACAGCGAGTGGCATCATTTAAAGTTTTTCAAATGAAAACTCTCGATTAATACTTTTATAGTTTATCCTAGAAGTACAAAATTGGACAAGGTAATTAGCCATAATAGATTAAACAATTTTGGAGAGTTTGAAGGAAATGCAGCAATAACTAAAACTCTACGCCATGATCATAGGTGCATAAAGTGAATTCAGCGGGGTTAGAGGTTGGAAATATACAGTGCATATAGCAAGTTACGTTCTGATTTTTTTGCTATATACGAATGGAAAATGTGTATATAAAATTTCTCACAGAAACTGAACGAACGAAGCATCCAGCTTTCAGTATTCCGACTTTTTATTTCACGATTTCTTGAAAAACGGAGAATGTCATTATTTTTACGGGCTCTATATCAGTAGACTTTTTTAAAATCATGGGAAGAGAGAGTGTGTTAAATGAATCTGAGAAAGGACAAGTTTTTGCGTTAGATTGCTTGCCAATTGGCCTGGTGTTTTCACGGGATTACGTATTATTCCAAAAGCTACGCAGTAAAACCAAACAAGCGAACAAAAACAACATTTTCTTCCTCTTCTTCTCCAGTTTTTGCTCCGGTCCGGAACAGGAGTCGGCTCGTCCTGATCCCAATTTCGTCTGTCAAAGGCCTGATCTGCATGTAGTCGCGAGGCTTTCAGATCATCATCCAGCGTATCGCGTTAATGTTGCTTCGGTCGGCCTTCGCGGATTACGTACCATACCATATCATATCATCGAACACGCGTCTTTCGCAATCTTCCAAAATCGGTGCAACCCCATATTAATTACGGATATCCCCCACATTTCAAAATTTTAATCTGTTATTTCTTATAGTCAGAACCTTGAGCTTTGATCAGAGATATTTTAATCGCTCAGTTTTATTCAGATTCAATCTGAGACCATCTTGTATGAGGCGATTATTCCATTTTTGAACAAGTTGCTCGAGATCAGCTTTGCTATGAGACGCTATGAAAACATCATTTGCATAAAGCAGTGTATAGGGATGTCCCTTGTGACAATGTCCATAACAAGAACAAATAGGTGTGATGAACGGACACTTCTTTGATTAACTCCGACGGAGGCACAAGCAATTTTGACATGCCCGCCAAATTTCGCATTTTACTTTTTGGATCGTGGTAGAGCACTTTAACCCAGCGCACGGGTTCTTCTGATACTAGATGTTGCCGAAGAGCACACTGGATGAACTAAACACCTTCTCTAGATCCAGAAATGCAATGTGAAGAAGGCGGCAACGTGTATTGCGTCAGTAGTTCCGCAGTTTTAGACAAACCCGGCTTAGTTTACGGTTATTTCAACGATATCGCTAATACGGTTGTGAAAAATGCGTTTAAAAATCTTCATAATATGGGACAACGACCGGATCGGATGGTAATTTAAACACTCTATTGGGCTACTTTTCTTTTTCCATATTAGAGTGGTCGTGCTTCCTTGATAGTAATATTATGCTCTATCCTCCTCAATAACCCTATTGAAGAAGTCACTGAACTGAACCACAGTGTTGGGTTCGAACTCTTCGGTTTCCAGGGCTCAGATGCGATGTCATCAGATCCTGTTGCTTTCCCCAATTTCATTCGTCGTATTGTTTCCTCGACTTCAGTGGCGCTAATAAGTGGAATTGCTCCAAATGTCGGCATTGTTGAGGAGTGTGGAAGGGGAGAATGTGATGTCGTCTGTTGCTTCTGTTGCTTTTCCCAATTTCATTTGTTTTATTGCTTCCTCGACTTCAGTGGCGCTGACAAGTGGAATTATGGAGCCACACAAAGCTTTTGAAACCTGAAGCGTTCAACTTCCGGTTTCCCAAACTGTTTAGGGTTGTATGTTAAAAAAAAACTTTTTTAAAAAAATCGGTTTATTGTCACATGATGACATGATTTTATTTGAAGATTAAGAGGGAAGAAAGAAACGAAAAGTAGGTGTAAAAAATTTTCCTTCTTGGCATATAGCTGTGTGGAATATCAAATGAAATATGTGTGGTGGCCCATATCTCTTAAGCGGAGCATTGCGCTATCACACCGGCGCGTCATCATTCCCAATTAGACGAAATTTCACATCTACTCCTTCTCTCGACTGTGCTGCACCATGTGATTCTTAGATAAGAGGTTTCCATTAATACTTTATGAAGCAGGTCTGATTTGACATTAGCTGCGAAATAGGAGAATGAGGGTTTGAAAAATATAAGTCTCAGAAAATACTCAATCTAAAAAAAATGATATATATAAAATTGAATCCTTAAAATACAAGATGTATATTGCTCTCTGTTCAAATAAAATCAATTGGGTTGGGGAAAAAAAAATGTCATATTTTGTCAAAAGATGGCGACACTTAAACATATTTTGTGTTGTACTTATCGGATCGGGTTATACTATACGGCGATTTGAAGACGATAATCTGTGCTACCAGTATCTTTTTGACAGTGTTGTCATCGTACGTTTCAATCTTAAGTTATAACGCGTCAAAGATGGAGTTCACCAAGCAAGAAATTCGTCATATTTTACGTTTTTACTACCTGAGGTAAAAAAGCAACGAAGGCGGTCGAAAAAAATTGTGAAGTTTATGGGCCCGATGCTGCAGCGATTCGCACAGCACAGCGTTGGTTCGATCGATTTCGTTCTGGGGTAGTCGAAATCATCCAAGTAGACCGGCATGTAAGCATTCACTCGATTGGCCAGGAACTGGGTATAGACCATAAAACCGTTTGGAACCATTTGCAGAAGATTGGATTCCAAAAAAAGCTGGATGTTTGGGTGCCACACGAGTTGGCAGAATAAAATCTCTTGGACCGAATCAACGCCTGCGATGCACTGCTGAAACGGAACAAATTCGACTCATTTTTGAAGCGGATGGTGACTGGTGAAGAAAAGTGGATCACGTACGACAACCTCAAGCGAAAAAGATCGTGGTCGAAGCGCGGCGAGCCGGCCCAAGCCATCTCCATGCCCGGATTGACGGCCAGGAAGGTTTTGCTGTGTGTTTGGTCGGATTGGGAGGGAATCATCTATTATGAGCTACTCAACTATGGCCAGACCCTCAATTCGGTCATCTACTGTGAGCAACTCAACCGTTTAAAGCAGGCGATTGACCAGGAGCGGCCGGAATTGGTCAATAGGAATGGTGTTGTGTTTCACCAGGACAACGCTCGGCCTCACACATCTTTGATGACCCCCCAGAAGCTACGGGAGCTCGGATGGAATGTCTTATCGCATCCACCGTATAGTCCGGACCTGGCACCAAGTGATTACCATTTCTTCCGGTCCATGCAAAACGCTCTTAGTGCTACTAAGTTGGCCTCAAAAGGGGCTTGCAAAAACTGGCTGTCTGAGTTTTTTGCAAATAAGGAGGGGGGGGGGGAGGTTGTCCCCTAAATGGCAACCATTTTGCGGACAAAACGGCGCATATTTGACCTAAATCGGATAATTCTAAATATGTTAAATAAAGCGTCAAATTTCGATCACAAATACGATATTTCTTTTTCCCCAACGCAATATTACAAAAATTTCAAATTTCGTTTAAATAACCTTTAAATTGATCTTAAAGTTATAATTTTCCAGACACCTAGAGCACAATTTGAGGCATGATACTGGGAAGTTTCAAGAAAATCGTATTATATATTATTAACAAAAACATAATAAGTCAAACTTGTCCATCTCGTGTAAATTTACTGTACCCTAGACAGCGTAGAATACTAATATCACGATAAAGTGAATAAAGTGACATATTATATTCCTATACACTATGACTATGAGCTCTACGTATAAATGGAAATTGTTTTATAACGTATTCATGTTTTTTGTTCTTGTTTTAGGCTGTTATGAACGGGCATTGGTTGCTTTTAGAAGATTTTGATCTTGCGCCACAAGAGACGTTTACTATAATAAGTAATCTATTGGAAAATAATTGTTTGGCAGTACCTGGTTTTTGTGATTCCTTGTATGTAACACCTGGATTTCAGTTGTTTTTAACTGTGCGGTAAGTGATTCCTTTGGCAAGTATTAATTTGATAGCTAATTCTATATATATATATATATTTAATTTCAGTTCACAGAAGTCCTTGACAAATACACAAAAAACAATGTTTTCCCTACTTGAAAAGTATTTGTATATTGTTAATGTTAAGGCTTTATCAAGAAGCGAACTATGTCATATTGTGAGTGCAAATTATCCGAAGTTATTACCTATAGCCAATAGAATCGTTGATGTATTCTTAATGTTTTGTAATGATGAGGACCATGAAGTTTCTGAAGATTCCATGGACTGTGAAAGTTCTGATTTGTCATTGCTTCAAAATGCGAAAGATTCATCCCCTAGAATAGTAACTTTTAGTCGGTTGGTGTCCACACGTGATCTGATGAAACTTTGCGAAAGATCGCATGCCACTTTCTCAGAGATAAGTACAGAATATGCTTATTTTGTGTTTCAAAATGTCGTTGACTTATTCTGTTCACATCTCTCTGAAGATGCTACTAAACTTGAACTTATAATCAATATTGGAGCAAAACTAGGTATTACCCAATCGAGGTGCGAATATCTTTTCAATCAATTTAAACCTGACATTGATGATCAGAACGCTAGTATTAAAATTGGGAGAGCATATCTGTACCGCAAAGAGTCAGTAAATCTTGTCATGCAAAAAAGAGGATCTGATACCAATGAAAGTATTGACGTAGTCGCTGCTAAAAAGTCTAAGTTGAACGATGATAATGTGTACTTACCAATCCGACGAAAGGAGAAAATAACATTTTCCTATACTCGTCTTGCCTGCAGCTTGCTTGAAAGAATAAGCGTTTGTATTAACCATGCAGAGCCCGTATTGCTAGTAGGCGAAACTGGAGTTGGGAAGACTAGTTGTATCCAATATTTGGCAGATAAAACAAATCATAAGTTAGTGGTGGTTAATATGAATAATCAATCAGATGTGTCAGATTTGATTGGTGGTTTTAAGCCAGTTGATTTATCTTCCGTTATCGCGCCCATTAGGCATGAATTTGAATTATTATTTAGAAAAACATTCAATGAAAATAAAAATGAAAAATTCCTTTCAAACTTTAGCGCTTGCTTCAATCGGGGAGACTTCCGTGTATTAGTGAAATTGATGCTAAAAATTTCGGAGACCGTTTTCAAGGGATCAAATATACCTATTATAAATAAAAGGGTTGGAGAATGGAAGGAGTTGCAAAAAAAAATAATTAAGCTAAATCTCCAGCTTAGTAAATCCGCTAACGTGTCTTTCGCATTCATAATAGGTCCTTTAGTGAAATGTATAAAAAATGGTGACTGGATTTTACTAGATGAGATCAATTTGGCATCTGATGAAACGTTACAATGCCTCTCCACTTTGCTTGAAGAAAACGGGTCTATTCTTCTTCTTGAAAAAGGAGATTTGGTACCAGTTGAACGTCACCCTGAATTTAGATTATTTGCTTGCATGAATCCAGGCACAGATGTTGGTAAAAAGGATTTGCCGACTAGCATAAGAAACCGGTTCACAGAACTATTTGTAGACGAACTTACAAATGAAATGGATTTGAGGATTCTGATTGGTGATTATTTGCAGAATACCGGTATAAATAGTATAAAGATATCAGCTATTGTAAAATTATACAAAAAATTGATGACTTTATCACAAATCGAATTGAATGATGGTCTGGGTAATAGGCCCATTTTTTCATTGAGAACACTTTGTAGGGCATTGACAATATGTGCAAGAAATTTATGTGGCTCAGTAGAACGTAATTTATATGAAAGTTTCTGTTTAAGTTTTCTAACACAACTTGATCATGATTCTCATAAAATTGTTCTGGATTTAATTAAAGCATCATTACTTTCTAATTATAAAGCTGTAATTTCACAGGAAATTCCACGACCAGGTGAACATTATTTAAATTTTGAGGGCTACTGGATTGAAAAGGGTTCCTTAGAAGTGGAAAATTGCACAGAATATATACTCACTGAAACTGTTCGTGAAAACCTTAAAGACGTGGCAAGAATAATATCAATCGGAAAGTATCCGATTTTACTTCAAGGCCCTACCAGTGCTGGAAAAACCAGTTTGGTTGAATATATCGCTAAGAAGAGCGGAAACCATTGTTTCAGGATTAACAATCACGAACATACCGATCTGCAAGAATATATCGGCACCTATATTCCCAATAACGAGGGTCAGTTTATATTCGAAGAAGGTATTTTAGTTCAAGCTATGCGGAAAGGTTATTGGATAATATTAGATGAATTAAATCTGGCTTCAACAGATATTTTAGAAGCCTTAAATCGGGTGTTAGATGATAATCGGGAAATTTTTATTCCGGAAACGCAAACCGTTGTTAAAGCTCATCCAAAATTTATGTTGTTTGCAACTCAAAATCCTCCTGGTTTATACGGTGGTCGCAAAGTACTATCTCGTGCATTCAAAAACCGTTTTATTGAACTTCATTTTTCGGAAATTCCTAGGCCCGAACTAGAAGTCATTCTAGAAAAAAGATGTAAAATTCCGAAATCTTTTTCGGAAAAAATGGTGAAATGCATGTCGGAATTACAAATCAATCGTAAAACAACAATGAAAAATAACTTCACTTTACGAGATTTATTTAGATGGGGTAACCGATACACTTGGGCTGATAGAAAGCTCTTACGAAACAATTCATATGATTGGAACCAACATCTTGTTGATGAAGGGTATTTAATTCTTTCAGCAAAAGTACGAACAGAAACTGATAACAATATGATTGTTCAGACTCTTTTTAATAATTTCCGCAAAAAAATTGATTTGAATAATTTGTTTTCATTACATAGAAATACTTCGTTGGTTACAAAAGATATTTTAGAGCTTTTATTTCATTACGATAAACGCAGCGACATAATTTGGACGCAAAGCATGCTAAGAATTGCCGTTTTGATTATAAAAGCCTTGCATTTCAATGAACCAGTTTTATTAGTAGGCCCGACAGGCTGTGGCAAAACAACTATTTGCCAAATGTTGGCAGATATTAACAATTCTAAGTTACGAATTTTGAATTGTCATATGCACACAGAAGGAGCAGATTTTCTTGGAGGTCTTAGACCATGTCGGGTAAAGGAGAAATTAGAAATATCTAAAGACAATGTTGGATGTAAAACCCAAATGTTTGAGTGGGTCGACGGTCCTCTTATACAAGCGATGCGTGATGGAAGTTTTTTCATGGTGGATGAAATATCGCTAGCTGAAGATTCTGTTTTGGAACGCCTAAATAGTGTTCTCGAACCTAGTAGAAGCATTGTTCTAGCAGAGAAAGGTGGAACTATTACAAAAACTTCAGATGAGTTTATAGTTAAGGCAGCGCCAGGCTTTCATTTCCTAGCCACAATGAACCCCGGAGGTGATTTTGGTAAAAAAGAGTTATCTCCAGCCTTAAGAAATCGGTGCACTGAAATTTGGTGTCAACCTTCAGATACCGAGGATGATTTGATAAAAATAGCAAGTAATTCTTTGAAGATAGGGTTGAATGAAAATATTCCTAAAAACGTAGATGAAATAGCTAGAGTTATGGTTCGAACTGTTTATTACTTGAAAGGTAAAGTGGATAAATTCAACTTTTCAGTCAGAGATATCCTAGCCTGGGCGAATTTCATAAATACTAACTCAAATAAGACACCAGTTAAATTCGCTGAGTTTATCATATATGGATTAAATACTGTATTTCTTGATTCCCTGGAAATGCTCTTACATGAAAGTGAAAACAGTACGAAATGCATTCGAAATGATGTAATTAAATTTGCAGCAATTCAATTACAAAACTGTTTTGAATTGTCGATTAATATATTAGATATTGTTGAAAGGAAAGATTTATTCATTGAGAAGAAAAATGACAAATTTGGTATCGAACCCTTTTTTGTAGATATTTGCACGGAAAATCTAGAAGTAACTAATTTCCAGTTCAACGCACCGACCACAAAAAAAAATCTATTTCGACTTTTATCCGCATTGAGCTTAAACAAAGCAGTTATGTTGGAGGGCCCCCCCGGAGTGGGAAAAACTTCCATCGTTGAAAATTTGGCTCGGGCAGTAGGATATCGAATAGTGCGTATAAATTTGTGTGAACATACAGATCTTGCTGATTTATTCGGAAGTGATCTTCCCGCAGGGGAAAATATTTCAGAGGTTATTTTTTCAAAAAATAAATCAGAATTAAATTCTGTTGGTTCATTCCAATGGTGTGATGGACCTCTTTTGTCAGCTTTGAAATCAAAATTTACGTGGATATTGTTGGATGAATTGAATTTAGCACCTCAGAGCGTCTTGGAAGGTTTGAATGCTATCCTTGATCATCGTGGGGAGGTGTTTATTCCGGAGCTAAATCAAACATTCACAATAGAGAATCAAACAAAAATTTTTGCATGTCAAAATCCATCCAGACAAGGTGGAGGAAGGAAAGGCTTGCCACAATCATTTTTAAATAGATTCACAAAAGTTTACTTAAGTAAACTACATACTCAAGATTTATTGTATGTAATAAATAACAAATATTTCGCTAGTTCAAAAGAGATGCAATCAAAATTTACATTCTTCCTCAATAAACTTGATATTAAAAAAAAGAGTGTAAATTTATTCGATATTAACAATTTGTCCCCAAGTTTTGAAATATTGGAGACCCCTAATAATGTAAAGATAGAGTTTGATCTCCTTTACAGAATGGTTAAGTTCTCTGAGCGGTTGAATGAAGCAATATCAAATTTTGATTTTGGAACACAAGGTGGACCCTTTGAAGCAAATTTACGTGATCTATTACGTTGGTGTGAATTCCTTTTCGACTCGAAAACAGGATTCATATTTCCTGTAAAAACTTTGAATAAAGAAAATCATCTTCAGCAATTCAAGGAAATATTCCATGAGTTTCTTCTAGTCTTGTATGAGCGGATGAAGCTAGTTTATTATCAACGAATGGAATCTAAATCAGATAGACTTTTTATACAAACTGTTTTTTCCGAAATTTTTAAATGTGATGTCAAAAAACTTAACTCTTTATCAGATGATGTCAGCATATATTGGACTGACTCGGAATTGTTTTTGAATGATATAGTTTTAAGCAGACTTCATGACTATAGTAATTCGGTTGATTTGACACTCACAAAAGATGTAAAACCAGGAGCAATTGTTTTATCTTGCCAAGTAGAGCTTTTGAAAAATATTGTTGAATGTGTACACTTAGAAAAGGCAGTGATTCTATCAGGACCAGCTCATAGCGGAAAGACAAAGATTATTGATACATTATGTTCTGCAGCTAATACGCCTTATTATACAGAAATCATTGACGACTCTGTGGCAGGAAGCTTTCAGCAGGTATGTTTATAATTATCATTCATTATATTATCAATCAAGTGCGATAGTCTTGTTTTCAAGCGTGATAATTTGCAGTAAACATAGAATATTGAGTGTATAATAGATTGATAATATTCTCTAACTGTACGTCCGGTTTGAAAGTAGACCGCACTAAAATTATTTATTTTAATTTTTTACCAGCTCTCCATGAGTAGCTCTTGTTCTCCTCCAATTGGGATCTTGTAGATTGCATTGGATTGATTGGGAGTAGATAATTTAAACTTTTGATCTGGAGAGCAATCGTTCTACGTTGTGCCACGTTCTGAAACTTATTGTTTCGGGTTTAAAAATGTGATTTGCAAGTTTCATTTTTTTAAAGAACTTACATGTAACTGTGATTGAAATTTCGTAATTTTTAAATTGATCTGACTATTTGTGTCTCAATGGGCTCCCTTCATCAACATATGTTTTCGCATGTTCGTTTCACCCTTATTATCCTTTGAGGCCAAAACATTGCGCTCGCCCGAGTTTTTTACTCTGATTTGACTTAGGTACTCATTTACAGCTGAGTCGACTGGTATCTGACGTCATTCCCTTCCATACGACAACCTTGTGCTCTAACCACTGAGCTAGTCGGACACATTTGAATAATTACGGGGCCATATTCTGAATGGACGTGATGAATATGTAGAGGGTAGGTAAGCAAGTGATCGGTCTTGTGTCTGCGGGGTCCTGCACCGTGTCCTTCTTAGGGATAAGGTAGGTAATCCCCGCAGTGAGGAAAGGTGTAAATTCCTCCGGCCGACTCATGACCTCATTTATACTGCGTGCCAACTGACTGTGTACGCTGGTAAATTTCTTATACCAGAAATTCTGCACCCGATCCAGACCTGGGCCCCTCCAGTTCTTCGAGATGTTTATGGCTCGTCGAACTTCCTCTTCGGTAACATTCGCGAAATTCATGCCAGGTGTATTGGCATGGCGGGTGCCTTCGGCGGTGATCCACTCAGCATGCTGGGCAGGTAACCCCCAAAGTCCACCACAATATTCTTTCGCTTCCGTCACCGAGAACTGTATTGTCTGGGCGCTCTGTTGGGATACGTTGAGAGATCTGAAAAAGCTCCGCTGGTTCCTCGCGTATGTTGCATTCTGGACACGTCTGGAATAACTTTCGCCATACCGTCGTAACCGATTGCATATGACAGAAAGTTTCTGTTTTAGTGTGTCCAGAATTTCAACAACGGGTGTCTCACAGGGGATGGCATAGTTCCGGTAAACCCTCTGCAATTTATTTCTCACCCGTCGGCTGGCACTGCCAGTGCTGATCTGAATCAGTCTAGCAATGTCCTGCCTTAGTGAGTCCCGCCGACGTTCCAGACGAATTTTCCATGGTGGATCTCTTTGGTCACTCAAACCAATAACGCGAAAGCGAATCTTCTGACCGTGCAATCTAATAGCCGCAACTGCACCACAATACACAAGTGATTGTAGTTGCAGCAGCGACATATCAGCACACAGTCGAGATGCAATCTCATCATTGATTTGAGATAGAATTCCCGGAGTTGCTGGAGATGCATAGAGCCTGGGAATACCTGGTGTATGCAAAGGATCCATATCCGAGAATTCTATACACGCTCTTTGGAATTCGTCCCGAACCTCAGCGGAAACCTCAGCTGGACGGTGGAGAAGAGTGCTTCGGCGAGTACTGAACCTCTTGCCTGCAGTGCGGCGTGGTGTTGTTGATGCCGCCGCCTCTGCCCCCATCGACTCTTGGTCACCAGTTTCCCCGATGACTTCAAGTCGAACACGCTCCCTGATGGTGGCCGGGATTGTGTCGCTGCGAGTAATGAAGCGGTACTGGTCTGCGATTCGCTGCACAGTCACGTGCGCGAATTGCGGGAAACGCTCGACGAATCTCTGGTGCAACAATGGGCGGTAAGATGTTGTACCTGCCCCCGCCGTTATTTCGTAGTAGGAGCGGATGATGAAGAGGTTCATTTCTTCAGTCCATTTCATCCGCTTCCTACGCGGACCTGCTGAAGTGGTCGCCACAGATTATGGCGAAACAGCTGCAGCAGGCGGAGCTGTGCTCCTGGTTGTCGTGGCGCCTAGACGTCGAACCGCCCCACGATTAGCGGTTTCGACGCCGTGCTGTCCATTACGAGAGCCCGACCCAGTCACCAAGTCAGACGACTCCCGCCGGTTATCCGTACCGGACCTCAAATTTCTCTTTCTTCTCATTGTTGGTGGTGCATTTTATCCCTAGCTGCCAGGTGTGTAGATAGCTTCCTTAGTGAGTAATCTGCAAGACTGCAAAGTTCCTGCACTTTCCTCACCTACCCCCTGAGACGCTGCGGTGGCGTACAGCCATTCAGACTGAAACTATCTATCCCTCCTCCTTTCACAACCGGGCTTGGGACCGGCTTCGGCGGAGTTTATTATTATTATTATTATATATTAAATTAACGATAATCTGTCACTCATCATCATCAACGGCGCAACAACCGGTATCCGGTCTAGGCCTGCCTTAATAAGGAACTCCAGACATCCCGGTTTTGCGCCGAGGTCCACCAATTCGATATCCCTAAAAGCTGTCTGGCGTCCTGGCCCACGCCATCGCTCCATCTTAGGCAGGGTCTGCCTCGTCTTCTTTTCCTACCATAGATATTGCCCTTATAGACTTTCCGGGTGGGATCATCTTCATCCATACGGATTAAGTGACCCGACCACCGTAACCTATTGAGCCGGATTTTATCCACAACCGGACGGTCATGGTATCGCTCATAGATTTCGTCATTATGTAGGCTACGGAATCGTCCATCCTCATGTAGGGGGCCAAAAATTGTTCGGAGGATTCTTCTCTCGAACGCGGCCAAGAGTTCGCAATTTTTCTTGCTAAGAACCCAAGTTTCCGAGGAATACATGAGGACTGGCAAGATCATAGTCTTGTACAGTAAGAGCTTTGACCCTATGGTGAGACGTTTCGAGCGGAACAGTCTTTGTAAGCTGAAATAGGCTCTGTTGGCTGACAACAACCGTGCGCGGATTTCATCATCGTAGTTGTTATCGGTTGTGATTTTCGACCCTAGATAGGAGAAATTGTCAACGGTCTCAAAGTTGTATTCCCCTATCCTTATTCTTGTTCGTGCTTGTGTTTGACCAGTGCGGTTTGATGTTGTTGGTTGATTCGTCTTCGGTGCTGACGTTGCCACCATGTATTTTGTCTTGCCTTCATTGATGTGCAGCCCAAGATCTCGCGCCGCCTGCTCGATCTGGATGAAGGCAGTTTGAACGTCTCGGGTGGTTCTTCCCATGATGTCGATATCGTCAGCATAGGCCAGTAGTTGGGTGGACTTGAAGAGGATCGTACCTCTTGCATTCACCTCAGCATCACGGATCACCTTCTCGAGGGCCAGGTTAAAGAGGACTCATGATAGCGCATCCCCTTGTCGTAGACCGTTGTTGATGTCGAATGGTCTTGAGAGTGATCCTGCTGCTTTTATCTGGCCTCGCACATTGGTCAGGGTCAGCCTAGTCAGTCTTATTAATTTCGTCGGGATACCGAATTCTCTCATGGCCGTGTACAGTTTTACCCTGGCTATGCTATCATAGGCGGCTTTAAAGTCGATGAACAGATGGTGCAACTGTTGTCCATATTCCAACAGTTTTTCCATCGCCTGCCGCAGAGAGAAAATCTGATCTGTTGCTGATTTGCCTGGAGTGAAGCCTCTTTGGTATGGGCCAATGGTGTTCTGGGCGTATGGGGCTATCCGGCCTAGCAAGATAGTGGAGAATATCTTATAGATGGTACTCAGCAACGTGATACCTCTATAATTGCTGCACTGTGTGATATCTCCCTTTTTATGTATGAGACAGATTATGCCTCGTTGCCAATCGTCAGGCATTGATTCGCTGTCCCATACCTTGAGCACAAGTTGATGAACCACTTGGTGTAACTGGTCGCCTCCATATTTAACCAATTCGGCTGTAATTCCATCGGCTCCTGGCGACTTATGATTTTTTAGCCGATGAATTGCACGGACTGTTTCTCCTAAACTTGGTGGTGGCAGTATTTATCCGTCGTCTTCAGTTGGCGGGACCTCCAACTCGCCGATGTTCTGGTTGTTCAGTAGCTCATCAAAGTACTCAACCCATCGCTCTAATATGCCCATTCTGTCGGAAATCAGATTTCCCTCTTTGTCTCGGCAGGATGAGCATCGAGGTGTATAAGGCTTCATCCTGCTGACTTGTTGGTAAAACTTGCGCGCCTGGTGCGGTTGCTCCCTGTACTTTTCTAGTTCACAGACTTGTTGGTTCTCCCAGGCTTCCTTTTTCCGTCTGTGAAGTCGCTTCTCCGCTCGACGGAGTTCGTGATAAGTCTCTGCGCGTGCCCGCGTTCTTTGAGAATGCAACATTACTCGGTATGCGGCATTCTTCCGTTCCGTTGCTAGCTTACATTCATCGTCAAACCAGCCGTTCCGACTCTTTTTGCGGCTGGGGCCAAGTATGTTTGTGGCCGTATCCATGATAACGTTTTCAGGTGGTTATGAAGATCATTTGTTGATGCTTTATCTCCAGGTCCTCTGTTGACTGCGGTTATTGCGGCATCCATTTCCCTCTTATAGGTGTCGCGGAGGGTTGTGTTGTGGATGGCTTTAGTGTTCACTCTCACCTGATTGTCAGAGGGGATTCTAGGTGGTATTGTTATTCGAGCTCGGAGCACCATGCCAACGAGATAGTGATCCGAGTCTATATTGGCCCCCCTATATGTTCTGACATTCATCAGGGCTGAGAGGTGGCGGCGTTCGATCAACACGTGGTCAATTTGGTTGAAAGTGGTCCCGTCTGGAGAGGCCCACGTATGTTTGTGGACCGCTTTCCGCGCAAACCAGGTACTTCCAACAACCATTTCGTGCTAATTGAATAGTCCGCAGTCCGTTATCATTTGTTTTTTCGTGTAAGTTATGGGAGCCAACGTATCGCCTGAATACGGGCTCCTTCCCTACTTGGCTGTTAAAATCCCCAAGTATGATTTTGATATCATATCTGGGACAGGCTTCGAGGGCTCTTTCTACTGCCTCGTAGAAGGTATCCTTCTCCGACTCTGCAGTCTCCTCTGTAGGGGCGTGAACGTTTATGAGGCTTATATTTCTAAACTTGCCTCGCAAGCGCAGAGTGCATAGCCGTTCGCTTATACTTTCAAAGCCGATAACAGCAGGTTTCATTTTTTGGCTGACTAAGAAACCTACTCCGAACACATGGTTTACTGGATGGCCGCTATAATATATGGTGTAGTGGCTCTTCTCCAGGAAACCGGTCCCTGTCCATCGCATCTCTTGCAACGCTGTTACATCAGCCCTATATTGGGACAGGGTATCGGCTAGCTGCTTATCAGCTTCATCTCTGTACAGGGAGCGCACGTTCCATGAGAAAATGCGCAAATCGTTGTTCCTTTGTCGTTGCCGGGTCCGTCGTTTTAACATCCGTCCTATCCGAGGCTCCTGTTGTGGCTTCGTAACAGGTTGTTTTCCGTGTAGGGTTGTCAGCCCTACCCAACCCCCAACCTGGAGGACCAGTTGGTACAATTTGTCCCGTTTTTAGGCGCGGGAGACTCGCCTTCATCCTTCTCCGTCTGCAGCTTTTCGTCAAGAAAGAGCTCCCAGCGGTCACCACGTGGAGGTGGAGATAGGGTTTGGTAGTAGAGCTGTTGGTGTTGGTTCAGCAGGCATTTCCCAGGTTTTATGCTCCATCGTGGGTACCAATCCACGTTTCGCCCCGGGACCTATACTACCCTTTGACCATAATCTGTCACTAGGCGGGACTTTTTTTGCCCCGATGCATCCTCTTTTCTGGGACAATCCACCCGGGACTTTTATGGTGACTTACGACTCTGTGACTTATGATTCCGTCCTCAAGTAACTTGCTTATTTGTTTTTCTACTTCGTCCTTCAGTAACATCGGGTAAGGTTAAGATCTCCAGTGGGCAGATTCATTAAGCATAGTACGAACTTTTCTTTTTATATTGTTTGTATTGGTAAATTTCTAATCGGGTTCGGAAAGGAGGTTAGAGTAAATTTTAATAAGGGCAATTAATTCCGAAGATTGTTCTCGATTTAAGTGAGAAGATCATATCAATATTATTAACTGTAGTGATTGCCTGCTGTTTGAGTGGAACGAGGATATTCGAATTAATGGTCAAGTAGTTCTTACATACAAAATAATGGCGTTTAAATGTTTCAAGATGTGACTAGCAATGATATCGTAAAACGATATATAGATGGGAAGAATAAAGAATTTTATTTTGTCAAAATTAGGGCGAAGAAGTTCAACATATGAATGGTGGGTGATTTTGATGCTTCCGGCGACCGGGTTTGCATAGAAATCTCGTTGACTCCGGAGTGAATTTTTAATGTGGCAGGGTTATACGTAATTATTAATTGAACCCGTGTCTGTAAGAAATTTAAGCGTTTCTCCCCTTTAGTAACATGTTCGAAATAGGAAACCGAAGAACGCTTTAATTTAAAAAATAAATATCGTCAAGTTGTTCTAGTTAGTCAAGGGTCGTCAGCGTGGTCGATATAGTCAGTTTTAAGTAATTATGATTACTTATATTTTTATTAAAATATTTAAGCGAACTCAATGCGAATTCTATACAGCAAACTCAACGCGAATTCTATACAGCAAACTTAACTCAAATTCTATTTTTTTAATTCAAAAAGGACTTCCCTATTCTTTAGCAATTTTCAACTTAATAATTAAATTCAGTGACAGGTCTGAAAAACATAATTACTGCGATCTTCCACTCCCTTGGCGTGCCACGCAAAGTGGATAGATCCGCGCCATCTATTCGCTCGCAACATTCGAAATAAATTTCGAATGCTGCGAATCCTGCCGCGCCACATCACTCCGCCCCCAGATGAAACCTAGGGGGTTTCAGCGACTGATCCCCGAACTTCGTTCGCCGTTAATCCACAAAGCGGACACGACGTTGCTTCGGGGCGCACGCGGGTTTCAGCCTGGACAAAGAGACCGCCTTTTTGTGACCACCGATCTCGAGCTGGAAGAAATGTTCTCCCCGCTCGAGAACACGGTACGGGCCCTCATATGGAGGCTGCAGCGGCTTCCGGACGGCATCCGTCCTGATCAGCACATGCGTGCATGTGTCCAGTTCCTTGGGCGAACAAGCAGGTATGGACGAGTGTCGAGTGGGTGGTGGCGCCTTGATGCGCCGGAGATTGTCCCTCAGCAGACGCACCAACCCCGACTCCGTGAGACCCGATCTCTTGTCGAAGACCGGATCGCTTGGGAGTCTTGGATTCTCCCCGTAAACCAGCTCCGCGGGGCTGGCAGCAAATTCCTCTCGGCGGGTTGTACGAAGGCCGAGTAGGACGAGAGGCAAGACTTGCGTCCAGGACGGGTCGTCGCGTGCCATAATGGCGGCTTTCAGCGTCCGGTGCCAACGTTCCAACATCCCATTGGATTGTGGGTGGTATGCCGTAGTCCGCTGGCGTTTAAAACCAAGGAGTTTGCCTAACTCGGAGAAAAGGGTGGACTCAAATTGCATTCCCTGGTCAGTGATGACCACTGCAGGGACGCCAAAGCGAGGTATCCACTCTCGACAGAGGGCTTCAGCACATGATTGCGCCGTAATGTCTTTCAGAGGTATTGCCTCAGGCCACCGCGTGAACCTGTCGATGATTGTGAGGCAATACTTAAAACCGTGCGAGTCTCGCAAAGGCCCTATTATGTCGAGGTGTATGGTGTGGAAACGCTTGGTAGTGCGGGGGAATGAGCCCACTTCTTTCCTAACATGCCTGGAGACTTTACATTTTTGGCATGCGATGCACTCTCTGGCCCAGGAATTAATATCCTTGTTCATGGAGGGCCAGAAGTATTGTCCGGTGACTAACCGGTTTGTTGTCCTGATGCCGGGGTGCGCCAAGTCATGAACTGCGTGGAACACTTCCTTGCGAAATGTGGCCGGAATGTATGGCCGAGGTCCCTTTTCCGAGTCTTCGCAGCAGAGCGAGAGGTTTGAGCCGAAGATGGGCAACTCCCGAAATTTGTATTTGGGGTTGGACTTGAGGCTCTGAAGTGCTGCGTCATCCACTTGCGCCTTGGCAATAGCCGAGAAATCGAGTGAGGCGGGGATGTTAACTTCGGAGACACGAGACAAAGCGTCAGCAACAATGTTGTCCTTCCCGGACACGTGCTGGATGTCCGACGTAAACTGGCTTATGAAGCTCAGGTGTCGAAGCTGACGAGGGGACGCTTTGTCGGGCTTCTGTTTCAAAGCGAACGTGAGAGGCTTATGGTCCGTGAACACTGTGAACGGCCTGCCTTCTAGGGAGAAACGGAAGTATTTGATGGACAGGTATGCGGCGAGCAGTTCGCGATCGTAGGTGCTGTAGTTCCGTTGAGCGGGATTCAACTGCTTCGAGAAGAAGCTCAACGGCTGCCAAACTTGGTTCACCTTTTGGTGAAGGGCAGCACCTACTGCGATGTCAGAGGCATCAACAAAAACGGCTAGGGGTGCATCTTGCAGAGGGAATGCCAAGAGTGTAGCGTCAGCCAGTTGTTGACGGGATTTGTCAAACGCGCAGATAGCCTCTTCAGACCACACAATCTCTCGTGTGTCCTTAGTTTTGGGGCCAGACAAGTACGCGTTCAAAATGGACTGGAGATGGGCGGCCTTGGGCAGGAAACGACGGTAGAAGTTTAGCATGCCCAAGAACCTCCTCAACTCCCTCACTGTCTTTGGACGCGGGAAGCTTGTGATTGCTTGCACCTTGTCTGGGTCGGGCTGTATTCCTTCAGGGGAAATGAAATGGCCGAGGAATCTCACCTGTTGTTGAAGGAATTTGCATTTCTCAACGTTTAGGACTAAACCGGCCTCAAGGAGACGTTGAAAAATGCACTCGAGATGGGCTAAGTGCTCAGACTCAGTAGAAGAAGCGACCAAAACATCATCCAAATATACGAAACAGAATTCGAGGTTTCGCAGGACTGAGTGAATGAACCTTTGAAAGGTTTGCGCCGCATTGCACAATCCGAAAGTCATTCGGGTGAACTCGAAGAGTCCAAAGGGTGTGCATATTGCCGTCTTTGGAATGTCTTCAGGAGCTACTGGAATTTGGTGATAAGCCTTGGTTAAGTCCAAGGTCGAAAAGATGCGGCAATTTGCGAGGTGATGCGCAAAGTCGTGGATGAGTGGAATTGGATATCGGTCAGGAACACTCTGTGCATTTAGCCTTCTGTAATCCCCACATGGGCGCCATTCGCCATTTGGCTTAGGGACCATATGCAGTGGGGAAGACCAACAGCTGTTTGAGGGCCTGCAGATACCCTGTTGAACGAGTTGTTCAAACTCTTTCCGTGCAATTGCCAGTTTCTGAGATGGTAGAGGACGCACCTTCGAGAAGATCGGGGAACCAGTAGTGATAATGTGGTGCTGCACATTGTGCTTCACTGGTTTGGAGAGACTACAGTTGGTAGTAATCTGGCTGAACTTTTGGAGAAGTGCCCGAACACGAGAGTCGGTAATGTCTTCTAAAAGAACGGAAAGATTATTGCCTGGGTGAGATACCATATGTCCCGACGAATTAAGGTTGGTCGTGGAATCTATAAGAGACTTGTTTTGCAAGTCCACCAGCAATCCATAGTGACACAGGAAGTCTGCGCCTAGTATGGGGAAGCTGACATCCGCCAGGATGAAACGCCACGAAAACGTCCTACGCAAGCCAAGACTCACGTCCACTTGCCTATACCCGTACGTATTGATGCGGGAGGAATTTGCTGCCGCAAGTTTGAGCGGTTGAGGGAAAAGTTGATGATGCTGGGGTACGGGAAGAACCGAAACCTCCGCACCCGTGTCGACGAGGTAGTTGCGCCTGCTGAAGGGGTCGAAAATAGTTAGGCGACGTGGTGCTGCGTTCTGGGTGGCCGCCGCCAAGACCCCCCGCGGACCTAGTTTTTTGCGGTAGAAGAGAATCTACACGGTAGCGTACATCTTGTCGCTTTATCCCCGAATCTGCGGTGGTACCAGCAAATCCCTGGGTCCGTGGACTGTCTTGACGACCTGCTACCTGATCGCCCTTTTCGGATGGCAGACCGCGAGCGTGCTCGCGATCTGGCGCCCGAACGCTGAGCGTCCAACGTCGCCCGCATCTCGGCCATACTGGCTGTTAATGCAGCAATCTCGCGCCTCAATTCACCCACCTCATCCGACGGTGGTTGAACGGCCGCCAAGGTTGGGCGTACGTACACCTCCTGAACCTGGTCGGCCGTCGCTGCCAGTTCCTCCAAGGAACCGGAGACGCAAGCGAGGATCGCCTGGGTGCCCTCCGGGAGCCGACGCAGCCAGAGCGACTTGATCAGGTCTTCGCCGATCTTACTCCCACCCAATTGCCTCATTTCACGAAGCAATTGGCTGGGAGTTCGATCACCTAAGGTTAAACCTGCCAGCAAGTGGTCTAATTTTGCCGACTCGCTTGCCGACAGGCGCCTGATCAACTCGCTCTTGAGCTGCACGTACGATGTCGACTTCACCACGTCGGACACCAGAAGTATGGACTCTTCGTCCAGGCCGACCACCGCGTAGTTGAAACGGGTCGCGTCCGATGTGATGCCGGACATTTGGAACTGTGCTTCCAAATGCACGAACCACAGTTCGGGGTTCCGCCGCCAAAACGGAGGAACGCGTACGGCGAGGGCGGTCACTTGCGGGTCCGATGGGCCTGCCGTGTCTTTATTGTCAAAAGACATTTTTCTTACAGAGAAGTACGAGATTGAGATGTAAACGCGGTGAGTTTATACTGAATCGCGGTGAACTTTACACCGACACGGCAGGTCGCACCCACAAATGCACGCAAGAAACGAGAAAAAACGAAGCGGACGCTATCCAGCGCAGACCAAAAACACCACCAATGAGAATGGAGGACTCGCGATGCTAAACACCTGCACGCCGTCTCTTGCAGCGATTTCAATTTTTTTATTACTATTTTTTTTAACTGAATAAATAAATAAATATTATATATAAATGAATAATAATTTCTCTTAAGTATAACTCCTCGTTGTTTGTCGGCTGTAGCTGCGGCGTTGGCGGTGCTGGGGACGTCCGTTTGTTGCCGTTGTTGATCGTTGTGGCAATGATGACTAGTCCGGTGCGTGAAAGGTGTTGTGCAGGGGGGCGTGCGTACGGGAAGTCGCGTGAAAATCCACTTCTGGTGAGGGTCCGACGTGTGTCGCGCAGTACACTGTGTAGAGAAGGTTTTCTCGCGTTTTTCTTTCTTGCCTCTGCTCCGACTCGGGATGTGGAGATGTGACACGTTTTCGTGATGTTTACCACGGCACTCCACACTCAACTGTAGATGCGAACGCGTGAAAATCGCTTGCCGTACGGTCTACTGATGTTTTGGAAGGATTTCTCAGTCCTTGGAAGTTCTATTTCTGCCGTGTTGCTCGGACGAATTTTTGTCGTTAATAGAACTTCACCAATGTCGGCGATGGTGGACAATTATTCACTTTTAATATTGACTTAGAGTGAAATACAATTAACTTATAACAACTAAAACGGTGGCACCTGCTGAGGAGGCGGCGATGGTGGCGGAGCCTTCGGCTCCTGCTGCGATAGCGATGGTTGCAGCGGTGATATTGGTGTCGGCTGCGACGGTAGCTGCGGCTGCGGAACTCTTACTTATCTCCAATCGGTTATTGCGGCTGCCTGCTGGGCGATTGTGCTTGCGCAGACTGCGATTTGTTGATGGGGATGATGATGTGCTTGAGTTTTTCAATTTTGCAGGTTCTGGGAATTCGGGATCTTAGTTGTTGATGCTGTTGGTGCGAGTTCCGGGGTCACCAATTAAGTAATTATGATTACTTATATTTTTATTAAAATATTTAAGCGAACTCAATGCGAATTCTATACAGCAAACTCAACGCGAATTCTATACAGCAAACTTAACTCAAATTCTATTTTTTTAATTCAAAAAGGACTTCCCTATTCTTTAGCAATTTTCAACTTAATAATTAAATTCAGTGACAGGTCTGAAAAACATAATTACTGCGATCTTCCACTCCCTTGGCGTGCCACGCAAAGTGGATAGATCCGCGCCATCTATTCGCTCGCAACATTCGAAATAAATTTCGAATGCTGCGAATCCTGCCGCGCCACAAGTTAACGTCTGATCGTAGTACTAGCCCTCGTTATTCATATTGTCATTATACTGTTCTAAAGTTATCTCGTCCGTAGTCTCCTCTTGTTGGTTAAGTGGCTCAGTATGGTATATTCGTTGCATCTTACTGGGTTGATGCATTCTTTTAGAATGTTGTCATTGGGGGTGAACCGGGGGTTTCTTCGGCCTATTTTGGTAATGGGTTCACTCACTGAATGGTCAACTTACATGGGCTTTGCTCTCCGACGGGGTTTAGGAAGAAGCGATTGAGTATATAATTGCTAATATTCTGTCTAAAAATATTGCGGTCCCTGGATGTTTCCCAGGGATTATGTACTAATTCTAGGAACAGTTCTCGATGGGCTTGTTGAGTTCTGATTTATAACATCTTTTCAGGAAGTCCCCAAATTAGATTTGCGTAGGGGAGTTTATGTTATCAATATGCATAAAATGCATTACGTATACATAAAGAACAACGATTACATAGTGAGAACTGGTGGGCGTGGTTTAGGTGGTCGTGCGAGCACTCGGAGCGAAGCAGCATGGGAGATTCAGTCGGTCTCTACACTGGAGTGTCTGGAGCTTTTGGCGGGGGCTTTCCATTTCATAACAACTGAAAGGATATCAAAATTGTATCGACGCTTTTTCCCAGAAATAGAATTCTCCTGAGCGGCCAAAGAATTTCTTTAGACTTATTACTAAATCAGGAATTTTATCCATTTCCGACAATACTGATTATTTCCAATGTTTACAGGAACATTGATGTAAGTGAGTCGACCCAGCACAAAATAGACGGGTCGACGACGTGTTAATCCTAAATAAACAAACATTGCTTATTACCGCATGCCGATGCATGCATACAGTGGCGGAAAAGAAAGTGCACAACATTTTTAAAAAATGAATATATAACATATTTTATGTTATATATGGTTTTGTAGCATACCTTATATGGAATTAGATGTAATTTCAATTTTTGAAAAAAATTATCATCATCAAACTACTTCCAGTGTTGCCATTTTCGTCAATTTTTTGGGCGAAAGAAACGTGTTCACTCATTTAAAATACCAAAAATTTGAATAACAAGTCGGGAGACCGGAAGCTCGGTGCAGAACTGTCCAATTTGCACGTAGCCCGTAATGTATATGTATTTGGCATGTCAGACTACTCACTTTAGGGTGATATTGATATTTAGTACTTAACTTTAATTTGATACCCAACATGACTATGTTCGGTGAAAAAAAATTGTACATTTCTCTTTTGCATGTATGGGGAGGAAAGCATACCAGATCAGTTTGTGTGGCACACGGTCAAACGCTTTCTCTAGATCCAGAAATGCAATGTAAAGAGGACGATGCTTCTCACGATGTTTCTCCATGAGTAACCGCGCAGCGTGTATTGTATTAGTAGTTCCGCAGTTTTTGACAGATTCGGCTTGATTCACGGTTATTTCAACGATATCGTGAATACGGTTGTCAAGAATGCGTTCAAACTTCTTCATGGTATGGGAAAGTAATCGGATTGGACGGTAATTTGAACATTCTGCTGGACTACCTTTCTTTTTCCATATTGGAACAGTGGTATTTTCTTGCCAGTCAAATGGTGGTCTTTCTTCCTAAATAATCCGATTAAAGAATTCACTGAGCCACAGTGTTGAGTCCTGTGGCTTTCCCCGATTTCATTCGTTTTATTATCTCCTCGACTTCAGTTGCGCCGACAGTTAAGTCCTTGAGGGCTTTATCTGAGCACCTGTCTTGTGACTTAATCCCACGGTCTTCTTAGGACACGGATTGATTTTGTGACCACGCTCAGAGCCCCGCTGAGACAAGCAACAATGGTACCAGTCTATACCAAGTTCATGGCTTAGCATTCATACTGGTGGATGCAAGACATACCTAAGTCTCTACCGAACTAAAGAGTACGGCATCCGTGTTGAAAAGCAACACCACGCCGAGGCCCGGTGTGGAGCGAACTACTCCGGCCACAAGTAATCTGCGACTGTACCTTGGACCTCCAATGTTAGGCGCTTTCTCACAGGCATAGTCCAGATGTCCCTTGAAATTGATTTTAGCGTCAATCATCACAGTAACTGTTGAGGAGCTTAGTCAAATAACTTGGGACACTCGTTTTAGCCAGTGAGCTTTTTGCCACTCCCAGCTTGCGGAATTGAACGCATTTTTGATGTCCAACGTCACCACGGCACAGCATTTTTTAGACGACATCGCGTCTCGAGCCAGCTTTAAAACAACGTCTACGGCGTCGATCGTTGAGTGGGCTTGACGAAATCCAAATTGTCGGTCCGATAGTCCATCCTTATATTCGAGGATAGGGAGCAGTTTGTTGTAGATGACCCTTGCGAGCATCTTTCTTGCCGGGTCGATAAGGCAAATCGGTCGGTATGATGATGGGTGTCCTGGGTGCTTATTCGGCTTCGGGAGCAAAACTAGTTTTTGCCTCTTCCACCGGTCGAGGAAAACTCCTTCTATCATGCATGTTTCAAACACGCTGATAAACCAGTCGGGTCTGGTCTTAACAGCGAGTTTAAGGGCTCTATTGGCATCCAGACCGGATGCTTTGTTATCACCAATTCTCCGGCAAATTTGCGTAAGTCCCTCCTCAGTTACCGCAGGTATGGTGTAGACGTCCAATGCTTGCTTGTGTTGTTTGCGCTCCCCTTTATCCGGGGGGAAGAGCGCCGTCACGATATCGAGCAGAAGATGCGGGCAGGTCAATTGTGGTGTTCGCCCTCTCATTTTCTTCATAACTATGCTATACGCTGTTCCCCAGGGGCTTTGGTTTGCCTCTGTGCAAAGTTCCTTGAAGCATTCACATATGCTAGCCGTTTCTCGTCGAAGTCTGGTCTTGCTCTAGATTGTTGGCAGATCCTTCTAGCACCATAACATGCATCCCGTAACATCGCGATCTCTTCATTCCACCAATAGTTTGAGCGCCTTTTTGTGCGAACTCGTCGCCTCGACATAGAAGCGTCGCATGCTCTCGTTATGCGTCCCATCATTTGCTCTACGTTTTTTCCCGCGCAAGCGTCAGACCAGAGGTCTCTAACCAGCATTTGACAGCACTGATTGCCTCGCTTGAATGTAACTCACCATCTTCGAGATACTTTGCGACAACAACCAGCGCTATGTCGTCAGCGTAACCCACCACTGTGGCTTCCTCCGGAAGGGGAAGATTAAGTACATCGTTGTACATGATGTTCCACAGTAATGAGCCCAATACAGAGCCCTGTGGGACACCCGCGGAAACAACATACTCCTGAGGTCCGTCATCGGTGTCATACCAGTTAAGTAACTATTGACGATAGCAGCGAGATAGGCGGGAACACAAACCTTCGCTAGGGATTTGCGTATTAGATTCCAATTGGCCGAATTGAATGCATTTTTCAAGTCCAGGGTTACTACCACGCAATATTTGCTGGTACTACCCTTTCCGTGAATTGCATCTTCGGCCAAGCCTGTAACCAATTTGATGGCATCAATGGTTGATCTGGCTTTTCGGAACCCATACTGCCGATCTGAAAGGCCGCCTTGGCTCTCAACTACCGGGAGTAATCTATTATAGATTACCCGCTCTAACATTTTCCCCACAGTGTCCAAAAGACATACGGGTCGGTATGACGATGGTTCACCTGAAGGTTTACCAGGCTTAGGCAGAAGTACCAACTTCTGCCGCTTCCATGCTGCTGGAAATATCCCCTCGGACATGCATGCTTCGAACAGCTCAGTGAACTTTGGATTTCACTGCAAGCTTAAGGGCCTTATTCGGTACTCCGTCCAGTCCCGGCGCTTTATTGTCTTCTATTCTACCGCAGATATCCAACAGCTCGTCTCTGGTGACTGGCGGGATTGCCGTCACATGCAGAGGTGGTTGGAATGTGTCGGTGCTCTCCTCTTACTGGGGGAATAATCCCTGGATGATTTTTAGCAACAGGGTGGGACAGGTGATCTGCGGAGATGAACGGCCTCTGAATCGTCCCATTACGATTCCATAAGCTCTCCCCCACGGGTTTACGTCCGCTTCTGAGCAGAGCTCCTTAAAGCATTTTCTCTTGCTTCGCTGGATGGCGAGCTTGAGGGTGTTGCGGGCTGCCTTGTAGGCGCACTCTTTCTGCCCTTGATCGACTCTACCTACCGCCCTCTGAACCGCTCTTCTGGCTCGGCTGATCGAAGACCGGTCAGTTCATCATTGCACCAGTAGTTTGGTCTTCTACGGGGGAATGATCACCTCCTAGGCATGGACGCGTCACATGCTTTGGCGATGCATTGAGCCAGATGGACGGCTCTTTCCGCAGAAACGCCTGCTTTATCAGGTTAATCTAACCACACCACAGGTCTGCTCATCTAAAGATTTTGCAGACCAGTCTAAAATCTTTTCCGGTTTCGGGCCTGATAGCTCTTTGCACTGAGGCTCGACACATCTATCAAAGAAGATTGCCTGGTGATCGCTGTGGGTATAGCGTTCGCTGACGCACCAGGACATACCACGTGCCAGCGAAGGGCTGACAAAGGTCAGGTCTACAACTGAGCCTGACCCCCCTTTCTGGAAGGTGTTTACAGCACCTTCGTTAGCCAAAACCATGTCCATCTGCGCGAAAGCTTCTAGTAAACTGCGCCTCCTAGCATTTGATTCTCTGCTACCCTACTCTAGGGTCCAAGCATTGAAATCACCAGCATTCACCTTTGGACTTCGTCCTCTTGCGTCGAGAACAAGATTATCAAGCATTTACTCGAATTCAGACAGTGTCAAACTTTGTGGGGCGTAGCAGCTGTATACATATACACCACTTATTTTCGTCCACACAAAGCCACTGGCTGGCTGCCTGACCTGCAGTACATTGTCCCTATTGCACTCCCTGGCAATATGGCCCTTCTCCCCACACCTTCTGCATCGATCGGATCGATCAATGCTGCTGGTGCATACCTCGGCGAAGTGCCCAAACATGAGGCATTTAAAGCACCTCTTTAGTGAAGTCTGTTCTCTTAAACGGCAGACAACCCATCCAATCCGAACTTTTCCGGCCGCCAACAACTTCTGCGCTGTCTCCGCTAGTATTCGTATTGTGGCCGTTTGAGTACCGCCATAGGGTTTTCGTAAACTCACAACAGACTCCTCGGCAAGTTCTTCCAACTTGAATTGCTCCTTCAGAGCAATACAAATGTCTCCTTTCGATGTTATTTCATCGAGATCCTTACATTGTATGTAGATCTCATGTTTTTGGGCACGCACTGCGGCATTCTCCCCAAGTGGGTCCTTCACCCGAATGCGAAAGTCATCAGCCTTGCCCACGCTGGATCTTTTCAACTCGAATATGAGATCCCCTTTCTGGGTTCCTCGGATTCGATTCACATTTCCACTCAGATCTTTTAGATCGGGATCCGCTTTGACCTTTCTGAGTATCTCCGCGTAGGACAGATTGCCCTTACTGGAGATAACAATCGCATCTGGACGGGTTCGCACTTTTGCTTTTTTGCTCGTAACCTTAGTCCATCCATCATTTCCGTTCGTCTTGGGCTTCGCAACGCTGGTCGACTTTTCTACATTCGCTGTACGCCTTCCTCCTTCAGAGCCAGCACCAATGGTTTTCAGAGTTTTCTGTCCACCTTTTTAAGATTTTGTGTGAAACAAAACCTTATTAGAATCGAGACGGTGTCTGTCTGTCCGTCTGTCTGTCTGTCACACCCGATTTATTCGGAAACGGCTAAACTGATTATCACGAAAATTGGTGAGAGTATGTAATCTGGTGTTCCCTTTACATGCAGTAAGTGGCGCCATCTTGTGTCAAGTCTAAGGGGAGGCTCCCCATACATGTGAATGGAGGATGCAAATTTTTTTTTCACAGAATATAGCCATGTGGGGTATCAAATGAAAGGTCTCAATTAGTACTTTTCGAAACTGGTTCAATATTTGATATTGGGTGAAACATAGGGGAGTGAGGGTTCAAAATATGACCCCCAAAAAGTGTAACAGGTCTCGTTCTCAGAACCTATCCAACCGAAAAATCTGAAAAAAATCACAATGGTGCATCTCTACGAAATCTAGGCCTCAAAATATATCCGGTCGCGATATCCGCACAAATAAAGTTAATAATAGTATATTTCCACATTTTAGAAATTTACCCGGCACCCCCCTTATGTTCATCCCATAAGTACAAAATTTGGCATGCATATAATGAAGAACATAGTGCACAGTTTGGTCAAGTTTGAAGAAAATCCAATTATTATTAACAAAGTTATAGGGGGTAAAACTTTACCATTTTTCGTGAATTTCGTGCACTCTACAACCCGCATGACGTCATCGTCACATATAATTTCGTCAATACCACAACGAAATGAGTTGTTATGGATGGGGTCGCAAAGAATTATTTTGTTTTAGTTTTTTAATCATTTGTATGTGAATATCAATTACTCCAACTAGACATGTGTGTATGTAGGTATATAGTATATGCGTTCTAATGAACTTTGCGGGTAGTATCTAATTCAGATAGATATAAGAAGTAAATCGGAAATATGGGTACGATCAATTTATATACTTGCCTATATGTGTACAGTATTCGAAAATAGGCAATTTGTTTGTTTAGGGTGAGCGTAATATGTACGTATGTCTCGTAGTTTGGAAATATATAAAGGATTATGTTGGATTTGTAGCTATATACGGATAGAGAAATGTGCGTTGAAATTTCTTACATAAGATGAACACAAAATCTTTATACCCGAAGCGCGAGCTTCCGGTATTCCGACTTGTTTTCTCTTAGGCACCTGCTGATTATTTAAGGGGGTCATCCCGTGTGAAGGCCGTTTTTTTTGCCTTTTTTTGAAAAATTATTTTGGAGGACTGGGTAAAGATCCACCATATGTTTACTGGTGTCTCTAGTATATGTGATAAATTTTTCAGCTTGATATCGTAACTAGTTTTCGGAATACGTGTCAATTTATGCACCCATCTCCAAAAAAAGGTGTTTTTCTGCTGCTACGCTGGAAGGCGCTGTGTTCATCTGAGGAAAAAAAACTAGACGACATTTTAATGTGGACAATATTCCACGGTCCGCAAACTAGGATAATTAGAAAATATTGAAAGATAAATTTTTGGTGGGCTTTTAAACTTAATTTTTTTGGATTTTGGTGTTTTTTTATGAATAAAAAAGACGACCCGTCCGATTGCAATTATCCTAGTTTGCGGACCGTAGAAATATGTATTAAAGAAGTCGTGAAAATTTCAAAGAATTTGGTTGGATAGATTTTGAGCTATGGTGGCAGCCGATTTTCAAGATGCAGTTTCGAGATAAACGCATTTGAAAATTTAAATGTGATTATCAACAGTAAAATTTTAACTCACCATTAATCTGCTATACCTGGTCCATAGAGAGCACCCTCCGTTTCTTCAAAAAAGTCTTGTAAGGCCGATTGTTGCTCTCTGGTTTCCATTCTGGCTCTTTTAGCGAGGTCAGTCGATCGTCGTTCGGACCGCCAAATTCGCGCTTCATTACGGCGATCGGCATAAACCTGACATATGTGACCAACTTGACCACTGTCACTAGGATTTTCAGAATGCCATTGAATCCTTCATTGAAAATAATTACAACCAGAAAAGTGGCTATTTCTATGACCTTGGCCCCAGAATGAAGGTGTTTAGGAGCGGAAGTCCGGATCAATGCATTTAACGACTCATTGTTATTCTGGGTTTCTGCTCCTAAACACCTGTTCAAGAGATCATCTCGTGACAAATCTTCGTAGATTGGTATGATGACTGTTTGAACTTCTTCAGTCAAAGGTGCCTTCTCGTGGTGGAAACTATCCAGTTCTCCTTTAACTTCCGCTTTGCGCCATTTGCACCAACTGTCCTCGCCTGCTGGACAATTTTGGTGCTCAGGATTTTCGTCTGTAGAACATTTATGAAAGAAAGTTGCCCAAATTCATTCCTTCTATAGAATTTGCGTGTCGACGAATACCTAGCTCAAAAAATGTAGTGAGGTCGTTAATAACCCTATCAGTAAGTTTTCCAGCCCCTTTTTCACCAATGCCTTTGTGATTCTTCTTTGCATTTCTAAGCCGCATTCCCATTCTTTTCTCGACATGTCCTACGCATTCCTTTTTTACTACTACGTATATTTTATTATTTGCAGAAATACCTGAGAAAACTCCAGCAAAATCCAATATACAAAACTTGTCGCAATTGGAATATCCATGTTCATGCTTGCTAAAAGTTTCGTTGCTGATGTTGATGCGAAGTCCTTTTTCTTCTCTGATAAGTATCGATTCCCATGAAATATTCGTTTTTTAGTGCGAGCATGACGTTGAACGTTAAAGCGATCTCCCTTCGTACGATCCATTTAAAAAAATCACTGAACACACAAACAGCACAATATTTACAACAAAATATAACTGAGTATAGTTTGAAAGCCTTTCAGTGCTCACTCTAGACTGGATTATCCATTTTATTCCAATCAGCAAATAAGTTTAGACAATTGAGTGGTTTTCCATCTTTTTGTATTTATACCTGTGTTCGAATTTCTAAGACTCAGGTAAAAAACTAACAGGTAAAAAAAGATTCGATGCTCTTTCTTATCGAGTACTCTGGCCACGGCTGCAAACTCCTTACGTGTTTAACACTGTAATTTCTGAACGACTCGGAATATCGGGAAATCCCTTTGCCCACATATTCTCCACTATATATAGATACAATTCATGTAAAAAAAATCGATTTCTCCAACCCGACACACGGGATGCCCCCTTAAAGGATCCCCCTCTTTTTCCCGTACTCGTTTATTTCGCCGTGTTTCGATGGTAGTACTGTTAGGTGTCATTTGGCTCGCTTGTGACACTGTTGGTGCAGCGGGGTTCGGCGTATCCTTAGTATTCGTTTCCTCCATCTGCGATCTATTATAGAGGACTCTAATAGCCCTCACCATATTCTTTATGGCTTGGTTCACGTGTGCTTGTCTTTGATGAACTGGGACAGCTCAACTATTTTTACCACAAGCTGGATAAAGGGTAATTCCTCCGGATCGGGACTCCGCTCCCTACAAGCCCCGACAGGGTTACTCCTTTTATACGCTGTTTCACTTTTGGTAGTTATTGATCTTGTCTGTACTTTATCCTTCATCTTCTTTAGCATTGGTGGAGATCTCAAAGCTGATGAGCTTCTTTTGAATCGATCCTTTTCTTGTTCCTGGAGCACCTCTTGCTGTCGCGCATCTTGCATATATATGCGGTGGGTGTTGTCACAGTTTTTGTCGCCCAACGATCTGTCTTCAATTCATCCTTGGTTGTGCTTGCTACTGGTGTTCTCGGTAAGGTCGTACTTCGCTTGAACACTTCCTTATCCAGACCCAAATCACTTGTAACATTATGTGCCAAGGTGGCCAAATTGTCCACCACCGAGGCATGCGGTCGAGGGATATCGACGACCGGGAGCCTGCTTGCTCACTCCCAAAAGTCGTCGGAACTGGGGTTCCGAGCCCCTGCACCGTAAGTTTCCTCCTTCTCTCGTCTTCCATGGTGGTTTTATGTTCTGGGTATCCTTCCCATAGCTATTTTGGTCCGCGCACCAGAGATGAGCAAACACTAGCTCATGCACAGTCAGAAAAGAAAAGTGCATGAACACATATTTACACATCAGTAGGTATGCCAGAATCCGCCAGCTGGGGTCGCGCCTGATGGGAGATCTGGCCACTCCTCACAGGCTGTCTGTCAGTCCGTTCGTCTGTCTGTTTGTCTGTCTGTCACAGCCGATTTATTCGGAAACGGCTGGACCGATTGTCACGAAAATTGGTCAGAGTATGTGATCTGTTGTTCCTTTACATGCAGCAACTGGCATCATTTTGCGTAAAGTTCAAAGGGGGGCTCTCCCTCCCCATACATGTGAAACGAGGCTGCAAAATTTTTTTTTCACAGAATGTGGCCAATCAAATGAAAGGTCTCAATTGTACTTTTCGAAGCTAGATTGGGTGAAACCTAGGGGAGTGAGGGCTCAAAATACGACCCCCGTGTAACAGATCTCGTTCTTAGAATCTATCCAACCGAAAGATCTGAAAAAAATCACAGACGTACATCTCTACTAAATCTAGGCCTCAAAATACATCCGGTTCCGATATCTGCACAAATAAAGAAATTAATCTGGCAACCCCCCTTATGTTCATCCCAGAAGTATAAAATTTGGCATAGGTGTAATGAAGAATAAAATGCACAAGTTGGTCAAGTTTGAAGAAAATCTAACTATTACTAACAAAGTTATAGGGGGTGAAACTTTTTGTTTTTTTTTTTTTGTGAATTTCGTACATTATAAACTTGTATGACGTCATCATCACATTTCAATTCATCAATAGCATAACGAAATGAGTTCTTATGAATGGGGTCGCAAAGAATTATTTTGTTTTAGCTTTTTAGTCAATTGTATATGAATATCAATTACTCCAACCAGACATGTGTGTACGTAGGTATATAGTATATGCGTGCTAATGAAGTTTACGGGTAGTGCCTAATTCTGATAGATGTAAGAAGGAAATCGGAAATATGGATACGATCAATTTATATACGTGCATGTGTACAGTATTCGGAAATAGGTAGTTTGTTTGTTTAGTGTGAGGATAATATCTATGGCTATAATATGTACGTATATCTTGTAGTATGGAAGAGAATGAATGATGAAGGAATATGTTGGATTTGTAGCTATATAGGAATAGAATGTGCGTTGAAGTTTCTTACATAAGATGAACACAAAACCTTTATACCCGAAGCGCGAGCTTCCGGTATTCCGACTTGTTTTTTAACAGAATATGGTCACTATCATTAAGTATAACTTTTTAGTTCGTACAACAGAGGAACTCAATTAGCACGAAAACTCCCAATCTCGTTGAAAAGCCAAATTGTCAAATAACAAACATAATAATAATAAAACTTTTTAAACTTTGATTCAAGTCACGAGCGATCTAATACCGAGTGTTCAGCGCCGCGGTTGGATACAGAAGAGAGCGACTTATTTCCATACGGTCCTTACTGTCCCAACCAACGGCATTTTTCCACCGCTAATTCTCCACTCCCCTGGTGCGTTCAGAAAATGACTGAGTGGAGAGTTCGCCATCTACCCGTCCGCATCCGCAACATTCGAAATAAATTTCGAATGCCGCAGATCCTGCCGCGCCACATCACTCCGCCCCCAGACGAAACCTAGGAGGTTTCGGCGACGGATCCCGGAACTTCGTTCGCCGTTAATCCACAAAGCGGACACGACGCTGCTTCGGGGCGCACACGGGTTTCAGCCTGGAGACTTTACACTTCTGGCATGCGATGCACTCTCTGGCCCAGGAATTGATATCCTTGTTCATGGAGGGCCAGAAGTATTTTCCGGTGACTAACCGGTTTGTTGTCCTGATGCCGGGGTGCGCCAAGTCGTGAACTGCGTGGAACACTTCCTTGCGAAATGTGGCCGGAATGTATGGCCGAGGTTCCTTTTCCGAGTCTTCGCAGCAGAGCGAGAGGTTTGAGCCGAAGATGGGCAACTCCCGAAATTTGTATTTGGGTTTGGACTTGAGGCTCTGAAGTGCTGCGTCATCCACCTGCGCCTTGGCAATAGCCGAGAAATCGAGTGAGGCGGGGATGTTAAGTTCGGAGACACGAGACAAAGCGTCAGCAACAATGTTGTCCTTCCCGGACACGTGCTGGATGTCTGACGTGAACTGGCTTATGAAGCTCAGGTGTCGAAGCTGACGAGGGGACGCTTTGTCGGGCTTTTGTTTCAAAGCATAAGTGAGAGGCTTATGGTCCGTGAACACTGTGAACGGCCTGCCTTCTAGGGAGAAACGGAAGTATTTGATGGACAAGTACGCGGCGAGCAGTTCGCGATCGTAGGTTCTGTAGTTCCGTTGAGCGGGATTCAACTGTTTCGAGAAGAAGCTCAACGGCTGCCAAACTTGATCCACCTTTTGGTGAAGGGCAGCACCTACTGCGATGTCAGAGGCATCAACAAAAACGGCTAGGGGTGCATCTTGATGAGGAGATGCCTCCAGATGACCAGAATGACTCCAGATCAGAAGGTTGCGTGTTCATATCACGTCGGGGTCACCACTTAAGTATAACTTTTTAGTTCGTACAACAGAGGAACTCAATTAGCACGAAAACTCCCAATCTCGTTGAAAAGCCAAATTGTCAAATAACAAACATAATAATAATAAAACTTTTTAAACTTTGATTCAAGTCACGAGCGATCTAATACCGAGTGTTCAGCGCCGCGGTTGGATACAGAAGAGAGCGACTTATTTCCATGCGGTCCTTACTGTCCCAACCAATGGCATTTTTCCACCGCTAATTCTCCACTCCCCTGGTGCGTTCAGAAAATGACTGAGTGGAGAGTTCGCCATCTACCCGTCCGCATCCGCAACATTCGAAATAAATTTCGAATGCCGCAGATCCTGCCGCGCCACAATCAAATGAAAGGGATTGAATATTACTTTCCGAAAATTACCTTATTCCTGATATTGTGTTAAATATAGGGGAGATAGGGCTCAAAATATGTGCCCCAAAAAGAGAAACAGGTCTCGCTCTCAGAATCTTCCGTTCCGATATCTGCACAAATGAAGTTTTCCGGTAAATTTCTAAAACATGTTACCGGAAAACCCATCTTAAATTCATCCCCTATGCATCAACATAGACGATAACATAGAACATAAGCCTGAAGTTTGAACGCAATCCAACTATTATTAACAAAGTTATAGAAGGTCAAAGTTTCGCATTTCAGGTAAATTTATTGCACCCTAAGAGGTGTTATCAGCATATAAACTGAACTTGTATGAACGGCGGGGTCCATGTGGACATTTTAATTTTCCTTTTTATTTATTTGCATATCTGTGTCAATTGCTCGATGTATGTGTAATAAAGCTTGCGGTTAGTAATCAATATAATAGAGATATGTGTACCTGGTTCCCAGCAGTTTTTAAATTACGTACGTGCTTTTGTGCACGCAGTAAAGTAGAAATGCGCAAAGATGAGTTAGATCAATTTATCAATGCGGTAATAGACAATGTTTGTTTATTTAGGATGAACACAATATTTATGTCGTTGATCTGTATGTACATATGTGTATCTTGGGAGTTATGCAAAATTTTACGGAATGTTTTATATTCTTAGTTATGAACGAATTGAAAATCGTACATAGAGAGTTCCTCACGCTGGATGAACCTTTATACCCGAAGCGCCCAGCTTCCGATATCCCGCCTTGTTTAATGTTTTGTATTTATAGAAATGGGGCAAAAGTAATAAACGAAAATGAGAATACTTAGGAATTTCAGTGATCCTTGATTGTGTAAAATGTAGCTTGATCTCTTTAAAATGGTTTCCTCAATAAATTCAAGAGAAAATTTTCGTTATTATGGAAATATTTCTGGGGTACAGAGAGATACTTCACCATATGTAGAAATTAGTTTTATACTTTTAATTTCTGGAGCTTTGTCGTCTTCGATATCGCCTTCAGTTATTTCCAAGCTGGTTGTTTTTCGTGCATAGAGAGTTGTCCACATAACATGAACACAAAAACTTTTATCTGAAGCGCCGAGCTTCCGGTATTCCGACTCGTTTTATAATTATTGTCTTTTTAACTTGGCGATTTTTTAGCAAAAATATCGTCTACACTACAAAACAACTATTTCCCGAAGTGCTTCGGGAGATTCCCTGGCACTCGTTCAATTTTACATTTTTTGACATAGCAGTTTCAGGAAATATTGTTCAAATGTTTCGCTATCTGTATCCACAAAAAATCCTAAAAAATGTCATTTTTCAATGAATTAACCCCCTCCCCAAGATGACCTTAATGAACAATTTTATTTCAAAGAATTGAATAAGTACAATCAGTGTAAGCAAGCGGCCTCTGATCCTCGCCGTCATTGTGACCATTTGCCTCCCCCATTCCCCATGTTGGCGGCTTCGCGTGATACCTCCGTGACCACGAGGTTCGCGTGCACCTCGTCGATTTTGTCCGCAGTCGCGGCCAACACAGAAGTGCCGACGGTGAGTTTCTAGAACTGGGTATAGACCATAAAACCGTTCGAGCCACACGGGTTGACGCAAAAAATCACTTTGATCGAATCAACACCGGAGATGCACTGTTGAAACGGAAGGAATTCGACCCATTTTTGAAGTGGATGGTGACTGGTGATAAAAAGTGGACAACCTCAAGCGGAAAAGATCGTGGTCGAAGCGCGGCGAGCCGGCCCAAATCATCGCCATGCCCGGATTGACGGCCAGGAAGGTTTTGTTGTGTGTTTGGTCGGATTGGGAGGGAATCATCCATTATGAGCTACTCAACTATGGCCAGACTCTCAATTCGGTCCTTTACTGAGAGCAACTCGACCGTTTAAAGCAGGCGATTGACCAGAAGCGAGCAGAATTGATCGATAGGAATGGTGTTGTTTTCCACCAGGACAACCCTCGGCCTCACACATCTTTGATGACCCGCCAGAAGCTACAGGGGTCGGATGGAATATCCTATTTCACCTACCGTTTAGTCTGGACCTGGCACCAAGTGATTTCCATCTCTTCCGGTCCATGCAAAACGCTGTTGGTGCTAATAAGTTGGCCTAAAAAGAGGCTTGCGAAAACTAGCTGTGTGTTTTTTTTTCAAATAAGGAGGGGGGTGGGGTTTATAAGGGGGGATAATGAAGTTGCCTTCTAAATGGTAACAAGTTTACGAACATAATAGCGCATATTTGACTTAAATCGGATAATTCTAAGTATGTTAAATAAAGCGTCAAATTTCAATCACAAATACGACATTTCTTTTTCCCAAACCCAATATTTAGTTCGGGCACGAAAGTGTATAAATCTTAGAAAAAGCTGTCCGCCGCTTAAGCTCAGTCGCTCAAGCATCGAAGCTCGTACTCACTAAAACCATCCTCGATCTCTCTGGTTCAAGCCCCACGGGAACATAATTTGGGTATTCACAGAGTGTGTGTGTTTTTAGACATCCGGACTTCCGGTTCTCTTTCCTCTTCGTTATTTCCTCCAGTAAATTGCTTTAGATTCCCTCTCAGGATCGCGAACCTTTGGCAATGAAACATCACATGTAATAACTTCTCTGCTATACCATCAACGTTGCAAATACTGTATTCCGTGAGGACCTGAGTAGTTTGTTTGCCCATATTTCCACTCAAGCCATGCCCTGATGGTAGGATAGAATCTATGTGTCCAGCGACCCTTTGAAGGCTCGTCCCAACTGCGTTGGTAGAGATCATACGGCTTTGACTTTGTCGCATTCGTACCTTCTGGATGCATTCATTGCTTCCGCCATAATATAGACTGGGAATCTGTCTGCTACCGTCAATACTGCCTCATCTGATGTTCTAAAAACGCTACAAATTCTCGGAGCAACGGGCACACCGCCCACAAATTGAGGCGTAAAGCAGAAAGGATCACGCCACTTCGGCAAGGAGCAATATGCCTCGGTGATTCGGCCCGCTTCCACTTGGTAACATTTTTACAAGTATCGCACGGACGCTAGTCACCTTTTGACGCGCATACTCTCGGTGCTCGGTATTATTTGATAGTCGACTTAGAGACGATCGTATGGTCATCGACCATGACAGTGTTCTTTTTACGATTTGTTTTTAAAGCCGCTTCCGGTTTCTCCTCGGATAGGGTCAGCCCCAATCTTCCTAGGCAGGACTTTATTCTTCTCAGTGTCCCCGTCAAGCCATATAGAACTCCACATTTTCCGGATGCTCTGCTGTAACAACTACACCTAGGTTCATCGGCAAAGTCGGCAATCATAGTTTCTTATGAGAGGGAAGAACAAGCACTTCATTATAAATGACTTTCCGCTCAGTACCGCTACCTGTAACGTTGTACTCTTTGGTGCCCAGATTCGTCCACTTTGAAAGGTAATTCTCAACTACACTCTTTTCCACTGGGTGGAGTTGAATGCGTTTATGACAACCAATTCCGCCACGATACAGTAGCCGCCAAAATTTAATGCATCTTTTCTAATACTGCCGCACTGACAGGGCATTACCGCTTTCCACGATAGGCAACAGTGTGTTGTATATTAATTACTCAACAGGCTGATCGGGCAATATAATGCTTGATCTTGAGGCGGGTTATTTGGGGTTGGTTTGATATTTACACTGAGTAGAGGATAATCCTTCTTTTAGGTACGCCTCGAAGGTGTTTGTGAAATGGTCCATTCTCATCGGTCCTACCACAGTTCTTTCTCGGCAACTAGAGGTTCCACGGCCTCTTTAATCGCCTCGAAAGTGTTTGTGAAATGGTCCATACTCAGCGATCATACCATAATTCTTTCCCGGCAACTACAGGTATCACGGCCTATTTAATCTGGACCATGGTTACCTTTGAGCTCTGTTAACGTGACTTCATTGTGGCGGCAGTGATCCTCGGTTTCGCTTGTGTTATCACCTCGGGCCGATTTGTTCCGTCGCAGTTGAACTCCCCGAACTACTAATTTTAGATGACTCACTTTACTTCGACTCATGGAATAAAACATTTGCTGCTTCAGTATCATCATTGTTTATTTTAATCCTACCTAACTGTTGAAATCTGATTTATCAAACTACCCCGCCGCGTGGGGGTGTTTGCTATTGAAAATATCCGCTATTCCGGAAACTTGCTGGTTCATGTAACTAATAATAATAAGTTGTTTGCTGCTTCAGTATCATCATTGTTTATTTTAACCCTCCCCTAACTGTTGAAACCTGTTTTATCAAACTATGCCGCCGCGTGGGGGTGTTTGCTATCTATTCCGGAAACTTGCTGGTTCATGTAATCAATAATAATAAGTTGTTTACAATTCGCAAGGTAGTATCGGTAATTTTGCACCGGGCGTTGCTTTGCTAGAAAACAGTCATTGATGCAAGGTTGAAGCACTTGAATTCCCGCGGAAGCCTTCATGTGATCGCATTTATATCCTAGCAGACTGTAGATAGCTATACACAGTCTGCTTTTAGTTTCTTCTCCTAATGACTTTCGAACTTGGTTCAAGGATTTGTCCGCGAGCTTCAACATAAGTTATTATTTCCCAAATTGGCGAGCTCTAGATTTGCCTTGATTCTTCTGAGAATGTCAGCGTATGATTCTGCCCTTCGTTTGGAGATGTTAACTTCCGAGGTGCCACCGTTTTCCAGGTTTATATCCTTTCTTGGAAGATAAGCTCATTTTTGGCGTTTTTTGCCTTGTTAAATCGTTTAAGCGTTCGCGCAGCCTTTTTCTCGGTTTCTTTTCTCTCGTGCCTTGAATGGGTATCACTTGTGTTGCGTGGCTTACTTTTTCACTAGATGCCTGCACTTCCCTCCCATGCCTACCTCATATCTTTATTATGGCTCTTCTGATGAATATTCCGGCGTTCTCTGATCAAGGCGCAGAGTTCCGATCAAGATACTCCTGATTAATCAGTTACATTTGATGCCACAGCACTCAAGATTTTCACTATTGTGGTACTACACCCGGGGCCCCGTATCTTTTTCTTTCCTCTCATTCATCATGTTGAGCTTTATTTAACATTCCTGCAGCTAATTTTCATTACGGCCCCATATATTTGAAAGAGGGGTGTACATTTTTTTCACAGAATATAGTCATGTTGGGTATCAAACGAAGGGGCTCGATTTGTACTTTTCGAAACTGGTCTTAGTTCTGATATTGGGTGAAAAATAGCGCAGCGAAGGGTCGAAATGTGTAGCCCGAAAAGTGTTACAGATCTCGTTTTCAGAACCTATCCAACCAAAAAAATCGCAGTGGTGCATCTCTACGAAATATAGGCCTTAAAATACATCCGGTTCCGATATCTATAGAAATAAAATTAATAACAGTATATTTCTATATTTTGAAAAGTTACCCGCCAACAATTTGGTTAAGTTTGAAGAAAATCCAGCTATTATCAATAAAGTTATAGATGATAAAACCTTGGCATTTTTCATGAATTTCGTGCATTCTACAACGTGTATGACGTCATCCTCATGTTTGTATGTAGGTATAGATACGTGCTAATGAAGTTTGCGGGTAGTGTCTAATTCAGACAGACGGATAGCTCGTGGTCAGATCACAAGACTGTCGTACGGAAGGTTGGTTGCAGTAAAATGTGTATCGTGATTTGACGTCGGATATCAGTCGACTCAGCTGTGAGTGAGTACCTGATCATATCAGGGTAAAAATTTCGGGCGAGCTGACCACATTGCCTCCTACAGAGTACTGTAATCCTCTAACACACTTCAAGACTCTGATCCAATATGGATTGTTGCGCCAACGATTATTATTAAGGCAGTGGTATTCAGTATACGTACTATATATGTATATATGTATGCTTCTCTGCACGAAGTAAATCGAAAATATGGTCGTGCATGTATATGTACAAGCTCGTCTAATTATTGGTATTGGGTGCAGCACCGGGGAGTGAAGGTTCAAAATGATTGCCTTGAAAAGTGAAACAGGTATCATTCTCGGAACCTATCCAATTGAAAAATTTGAAAAAATTACATTGGTGCATTTATATGAAATATAGGCCCGTGTGTAGTGTATAGGTATAATTTATAGTTTATTCCAACTCAGCATTTCTAAAAAGTTATAACTAAATTAATATAAAATCAAGAATAAGTAAATAAACATAAGATATAATAAAGTGTTTTAATACAATTAGTATAATTTTTACTCATGACGCCGTGAAAATAAACAAGTCGAGAAACCGGAAGCTGAACGCTCCAGATATGAAAGGTTTTGTGCATTTCTTTTAAAAAAATATTTGAGTGGACATTTGTTCCATTACTATCTAGCGCGTAATATATGCATATATTATGTGAGAATATCCACTTTTGCATTATTGACATTCAAAGTCTTGAATTTGTACAGAAGCGAAAACTATGGCTTATTCTAACTTTGTTAATAGCGCCATTTCCACTAAACTTGATACGATAATGTTCCATATTATAGCCTACATTTCTGCTATTTCATGCTACTGGAATGAACTTAAGGGGGGTTTTGCAGTAAATTACTAAAAATTATAGTAATATACTATTATTAACTTTCTTCTTTTTCTTCAGCCTTTGTCCCATCCACATGCGGGGTCGGCTCGTCGTGATCGATTTCGCCATTTGGCTCTATAGAATGCCTAATCTGGGTGCAATCTCGAGGCTTTTAAATCCCCATCCAGCGTATCAAGCCACTGTTGTTTAGGCCTGCCTTTTGGTCGTTTACCGTCGACTTCGATGTTCAGACTAATCTTGGTAAATGAATTCTCGTTAGCACGAAATGCGTGACCATACCATCGAAGACGCCTCTCTCGCAACTTTTCCACGATCGGTGCAACCACATAACGATCCCGGATATCCTCATTTCAGATGTGATCAAAACGTGTCACGCGATAGGTCCAACGTAACATCTTCGTCTCTATTACCGCAAGACATCGTTGATTGTCTTTTATAGTCGATCAACACTCAGAACCATATTGGGCGACAGGACGGACGACATTGCTGTAAATTTTAGATTTGAGACTTTCGTTGATACGTCGATCACAAAGAACATCCGTTGTGGAACGCAACTTCATCTAGGTTGCCTTAATGCGTGGAGCAATTTCATAACGATAGCGTTGACCCGAGGTATTTACATCGCTCAGTTGTGGGCAGATCACTGCCGCTGACCGTGATTATGCTTATTTCATAGGGATCGGTCGTCAAAAATTCAGTTTTGTTTAAATTCAATCTGAGCCCGTGTTGCATGATGCGATCATTCCATTTTTGAACAAGTTGCTCGAGATCATTTTTGCTATCATCTGCATAAAGCAATGTGTAGAGCGCTGAACGTTGCATATCAGTATGGAGGATATTTCGGAGCGTAGGTGCCATACAGTGGCAGCCTCTTGATTTTTTTTCAGATTTTGGGGTGGGTAGTTTCTGAGAATAGGTCCGTGAAATAGGTCAGTTTTTGTGTAAAACAAAATCACTTTTGTTTGTGACTTTGTTTTACACAAAACGTTAAAAGGAAGCACGGTGCTTTCTTATCGTATTTTGTCGTCATTGGTTAGTTGGCCAAATTTCGCCAGACTTCAAAGAAAATCGACAGTAGTTGTAAAGTAAGCGGCGTTCGTCTGTAAATTAGCGCCAATTCAGCTCGATATCGGCGTAATTCAATTAGTGGTTAGTCGATGGCAACGCAAAATTTGGGGAAAATTGGATTTCCTTGGAAAGTTCGTAGCAGTTTTCTTGTGTGGGCATCCCATGAGAAGTTCCATTGCATGCTTGTGAATGGAACTGTTGTGCAGCGCTCACGACTACACATAAGCTGACAAGTTGTTTGGCTAGTCGAGCGAGCTCAGCGAAGGTTGTCGATAAATAACTCAAAGAAACACTTGTCCACGTGAGGACATCATGAACCGATACTTCTCATACGGTGGTTTGCGATCGGTGTGCTATCCATATTAGCTGATTTCTTACGAGCTATTGGCTCAGGATCTGGTATCTTGTTGGCGGTCACCATCATCTATCAACACTTTGAAATCTTTGGAAAGAGCAATCAGAAATAAGTGGTATCAGCACGTTATTGTTCTAAGAGCTCAAGGCACATAGCAACAACCTACATTTTTTTCCCTTCATTATTTACATATGATTGAATTTGTTAAATTATTATTATTTTTCGTAAAGTAAAAAACGTTAAGGGGGTCATTCCGTGTGTAGGATCCGGCGAATCGATTTTTTTTAGCATCAATTGTATCTAGATGTGAAACAAAACCTTATTAGAATCGAGTCGATGTCTGTCTGTCTTTTTTTTTCCCGATGGAAGGTGGAAACCTTCAAAAGCTACCGCAGGCTCCTGCCACACGGTTATGTGGGACTCTTACCCACTAAAACCACCTCCTTCTCCTTCCAATCTCCCCGCGGGACTCCCGGGGATGGAACAGAATTTATTCTGCGCTCATGTCAACATTCGTGTTTCTCTCGCGTTCATTCTTTCGGATGCCTGCCTGCCTAAGCTTCTTTCCGATGGCTGTAAATACTTTTTCGACTTCGGCCCATATCCCCTTGGCTTTCACCATAAGTTCCATGATATTTTCGGGTGTAAATTCTCCCCGGTTGTAGCTTCTAATGTAGCCCTTTGGGCTTCGAATCTGGGGCAGTGAAAAAAGACGTGTTCTGCGTCCTCTGGAATGTTTGCACACTGTGGGCAATATGGCTGACGCCCAAATCGATACAGATATGCTCGATAGCGTCCGTGTCCGCTTAAGAATTGAGTTAGATCGAAACCTACTTCGCCGTGAGGTCGCTCGATCCATTTCCGGATATCCCATATGATTTTGTTAGTCCACCGGTCTTTTTCTGTCTGTCTCTCACAGCCGATTTATTCGGAAACGGCTGGACCGATTGTCACGAAAATTGGTAAGAGTATGTGATCTGTTGTTCCCTGAAGCAACTGACGCCATTTTGTGTTAAGTTTAAGGGGGGGGAGGGCTCCCCAAACATATGAAAGGAGGCTGCAAAATGTTTTTTCACAGAATGTAGCCATATGGGGCTCAATTAGTACTCTTCGAAACTGGTTCCATATTTGATATTGGGTGAAACATAGGGGAGTGAGGGCTCAAAATATGACCCCCAAAAAGTGTAACAGCTCTCGTTCTCAGAACCTATCCAACCGAAAAATCTGGAAAAAATTACAGTGGTGGTCTCTACGAAATCTAGGCCTCAAAATACATCCGGTTCCGATATCTGCACAAATAAAGTTAATAATAGTATATTTTCACATTTTAGACATTTACCCGGCAACCTCCCTTGTGTTCATCCCAGAAATATAAAAATTTGGCATAGGTGTAACGAAGAATATAATGCATAAGTTGGTCAAGTTTGAAGAAAATCCAAGTATTATTAACAAAGTTATAGAGGGTGAAACTTTACCATTTTTTTTTTAATTTCTTACATTCTAAAACTTGTATGACGTCATCATCACATTTCAATTCATCAATAGCATAACAAAATGAGTTCTTATGAATGGGGTCACAAAGAATTATTTTCTTTCAGTTTTTTAGTCATTTGTATATGAATATCAATTACTCCAAACAGACGTGTGTGTATGTAGGTATATAGTATATGCGTGCTAATGAAGTTTACGGGTAGTGTCTAATTCAGATAGATATATTTGTACATTAAACCAGCCGTATCTAATATACGTACTATATGTGTGCATATGTATGCTTTTGTACACGAAGTAAATCGGAAATATGGATACGATCAATTTACTTACGTGCATATATATGTACAGTATTCGGAAATAGGCAGTTTGTTTGTTTAGGGTGACGATAATATCTATGGCTGTAATATATACGTACGCCTTGTAGTTTATAAAAATATGAAGGATTATGTTGGATTTGTAGCTATGTAGGAATAGAAAAATGTGCGTTGAAATTTCTTACAGAAGATGAACACAAAACCTTTATACCTGAAGCGCGAGCTTCCGGTATTCCGACTTGTTTATATTTGATGTTGGTTAAATTTTTGGCATTTGATAATAATATTAAACTCAGGGCTAGGGCTTTCCATCAAATGATTTATTTAAATCGGTTTCTAGAAAATAGGGACAATGGAACTTTTAGCCATGTGGCACGGAGCTGTCGTGCACTCGTCACTCCTCAAATCTTTTTCTTTTTCTGCAATTCTTGTCCTGTTGACAAGCGGGGTCGGCTCTTCGTGGTCGGTTTCGTTGTTTTATTTTATCAAATGCCTGATCAAGATGTAATTACGAAACCTTTAAATTCCCATCCAGTGTATCAAGCCACCATTGTTTTGGCCGGCTTTTTGGTTGCTTACCATTTACTTCGATGTTCTGACGAATACTGGTTAGTGAATTCTCGTTATCGTGAATTATGTGACCGCACCATCGAAAACGCTCTCGCAGTTTTCCACGATCGGTGCAAACCCATATCGATCGCGGATATTCTCATTTCAGACGTGATCAAAATGTCTCACGGCACCAGTGCAATGCAACCTCTTCGTCTCCATTACAACAAGGCGCCGTTCATTGTCTTTTATAGTCGGCCAACACTCAGAACTATAGGGAGCGAGAGACGGATGACATTGCAGTAAATTTTAGATTTGGGACATGCGCTGATACGTCGATCACAAAGGACACCAGTTGGGGGATGCCACTTCATCCAGGTTGCGTTCATGCATGAAACCATTTCATTACGCAGTTCTCCATTGGCTGATAGCATTGACTCGAGATATTTAAATCGCTGAGTTCTGGCAATGGCGGTAACCTGCCCCTCGAGATATTTAAATCGCTAAGTTCTGGTAATGGCAGTAACCTGCCCAGAACTGAGCGATTTAAATATCTCGGGCTATAAGCCAATGGAACTACATTATGCTCCTCACATCGGGAAACACAAAACCTTTTATATCTGAAGCGTCAAGCTTCCGGTTTCCCGACTTGTTTGATATTCGGAATCGTTGGGAAATTATAGTGTTAAGCACATAATAGCTCATATTTAAAAAGAAAACACATGCAGCCTTGGCTTCAAGGCTGCATGTGTTTCTTGAAGAAACCTAAGGTTTATGGACGGTATAGCAGATTAATGATCAGTTAAAGATTTTATTCTTTAATTGCGTTTTTCTCGAAACTGCATATTGAAAATCTTCTGTTACCATAGCCCAAAATCTATCCAACGAAATTTTCACGACTTATTCAGAACATATTTCTACGGTCCGCAAACTATTTAGAATAATTGGGATTCATTCAGTAGTTTTTTTTCTTCATTGAAGAAGCCGTACAAAACCACCAAAATTCAAAAAAAAAAAAGTTTAACAAGCCACAAAAAATTTAGTTTTTAATATTTTTTAATAATCCTAGTTTGCGGACTGTAGTTAAGTCTGTACGTTAAACTGCCGTTGACTTTTTTCTCTAAGATGATCGCAGCGCCCTCTAGCGTGGCAGCGGAAAAGTCGCAAGCAGAGTCGGCCCAAACTTTTTTGAAAAATAAAGTTGAACACACTGTGGCCTTTGGTGCTCCGTTGGTTTTTCTCATACTGTTATCAACATTGGGGCTCGAGCCAACGGCTGCGTGAGTTAAAACAGTTGGGCGGGGTTGGGCCCAGAGAGCACTCAAGTCATCTTGGCTTGTACGGACTACGGGTCTTTAGAGGTATTAGCAAACATTGCTGTTGGCGGCAGCAGTAGGAACTTTGCGTTTGGGAGGTAAGTCGCGAACATGTTCACGGTCCGCCAACCGAAATACGCGATCGGGTAGTCGCGCGTCGGGAACCTCAACGAATCTTGCAATTTGTTGGTATCACCGCATTTTTGCCGGCAAGGCAAAGAAGTGTATCAACTTGTGCACGTTCACATCTTCCAAAAACTGAACTCTTTGGGAGCTCCGGCGGTGGCTACCCAGAACGGAGTTCCATGTCGCAATAACAATATATGATTCCTTGAGTAAACGCCATTACCTGGTCATCACAGGCGCAGACGTCTCAGGCGGCAAACTCCTCTATCATACGGCTACAAGCAGGTAGACGTAACTCTGAGACTTTGACGAACGATTTCATGGCGTTTTGTTGTAGCACCAGTAGTCCCATATTAGGCGCAGGCTTTCTAGCCCACTATGGATTGCTAGTGAATCTGCAGAATAGGTCTTTTATAGAAAACTTGCTATCTGCTCTACTGTCAGTCTTTCAATCATTTTTGAAGAAGTAACCGACCCTCGCATTCGTGTATTTCTTCAGAAATACCGCAACATTACTACTGAAAGTAGTCTCTCGAAGCCAGTTAAGCATGATGTACAGCACCACATCCGCTTTACTGGCTCTCATATCTTCTCGAAGGTGCGTCTATAACCACCGTAGGAGCTCGCAGTTGCGCGGAAAGAGTTGGAAGGAATTTTTAAGCAGGGTATTTGCAGACCATCAAATAGCTGCTGGTCTCCTCCGCTACACATGGTCCCAAAGTCAAACGGCGAATGGAGACCATGTGGCAATTACAAAGATATGATTGCTCAGACCATTTCAGATCGCTATCCTATACCACTCATCCCCGACTTTGCGCACAACCTCCAATCCAGAAGATATTCCGAAAACGGCAATATGCACAATTTTCGGACTCTTCCAGCTCACACGGATGCCTTTTGGTCTGTGCAATGCGACTCTGTCCTGTGCAGCCTTAATTTTTGTTTCGTGTATTTGGATCATGTTTTGATCGCCCCTTCTTTAGAGTTTGAGTAATTGGATCATCTCGAATGCATTTTTCCACGTTTCCTTCCGGCCGGTCTTTGGCTTAACATTGAAAAGTGCACATTCCATAAACAGTATAATTTTTAATAAATTGCATTTCGTTTGTTTAAACATGCTTGCTTTTTTCGCCTTTGCATTTTATCACCATCATCAACGGTGCAACAACCGATATCCGGTCCTGCCTGGGAAGAGAAATTATAAACGGTCTCAAAGTTGTAGTCTCCTATCTTTATTATCCCTGTTTGACCAGTGCGGTTTGATGCTGTTGGTTGGTTGGTTTTCGGTATTCATTTGGCGGGACCTCCAGCTCGCCGATGTTCTGGTTGTTCAGTAGTTCATCAGAATTCTCAACCCATCGCTCCAATATGCCCATTCTGTCGGAAATCAGATTTCCCTCTTTGTCTCGGCAGGATGAGCGTCGAGGTGTGTGAGGCTTCATTCTACTGGCTTGTTGGTAAAACTTGCGCGCCTGGTGCGGTTGCTCCCTGTACTTTTTTTTTGTGAAAATCATTCGTTGATGCTTCATCTCCAGGATCTCTGTTGACTGCGGTTATTGCGGAATCCATTTCCCTTTTATGTTGCGCCGTTCATATGAATTTACACACTGATCATGACGTCATATGTACACTTCTTAGATTGCGATAAATTCACGTGAAATACATAAATTTGACCATCTATAACTGTGTTAATAATAGCTGAATTTTTTTTCAAACTTGTGTACTATATTATTGCTTATCATAATATCAAATTTTTTATTGCTAGGATGAACTTAAGGGGGGTTTTCAGGTAAATTTCTAAAATATGGTAACATGCCTTTATTAAATTTATTTGAGCAAATATCGGAAGGGAATGTATTTTGTGGCCTAGATTTCGTACATCTGCACCAACTTGATTTTTTTCAGATTTTTCGGTTGGATAGGTTCTGAGAACGAGACCTGTTACACTTTTCGAGGCCCACATTTTGACCCCTCGCTCCCCTATGCTTCACACAATATCAATCAATCACATCAAAAAGTACTAACTTTTCGTTTGATATCCCACATGGATATATTCTGTAAAAATAATTTACACCTCCTCTTTTTATATATATCAAGTGGCGTCTGCTTCGTATCGTTCGCAAAAGGGGCAGATTTTTTTTTGGTATTTTTCAGTAGTGTTCTCGCCTAGCGGTACGACCACATCGTATATAGAAGAACGGGATGGTGAAGGTGCTGACTGTCATGATTCGCTTTTTCCCCAACAGTTGAGTCTCCATAAATCCATGATACCGTGTCTGAACGCCTGAAAAGTTCGCCTGTTATATTGATGTCAGTATCCAGTTACCGGCAAGCCGAACGGCACTAACTATTCAATTCTGGCCACAGAAGGCTAAGATGCAAACATGAAATTGTCGCTCACTGCATAAACAGCATGTGCAGCGACCGTCGGCAGGGCGCACCAACGCACAGATGTACCAATTCGCCCTATCTCCTTTGTGATCGGCCGGATGGATGGCGCTTTTCAATCGATCGCCCGCCGCCTAAATAGTTCAAATTGAAAGATCAGCCGGATCCCATCCACGTGCCGACTGCCGATCAACTGCGATTTTTCAGGCGTAACTGTTAAGCTAGGCTGATCGTAGATGGCGGCGTATGGACGCGTCTTTTACAAAGGAGCAATGGCCTCCATTTTTAAGGTTAGGTTTGCAAAACAAAAACTTATTAAAATCGGTTCAATGTATGTCTGTCTTTCACACGCACTTTTCTCAGAAACGGCTACACCAATTGATACAAAATTTGATGAGAATGTGGGAACTGTGAACGCCTAGACATGCAGTGAGTGATATCCTTCTAGGTTGAGATTTACGGGGGTCCCCATACATGTAAAAGGGGGGTGTAAACATTTTTTCATATAGTCATGTGGGGTATCAAATGAAAGGTCTGGACTAGTACTTTTCGAAGCCAGTCTTAGTTTTGAGATTTGTTAAAAAGGCGGGGAGTGGAAGGGGTGGAAAGTGATGATTTCTTTAACGGACCCATTCTCAGAAACTACTCAACCGAATGATCTGAAAAAAATCATGAAGCTTCCTCTATATGGTGCCCAGGCCTCAAAATACTATCCATATCGATATCGGTTCAAAATAGGTTAATAATATTATATTACCATATTTTTGGGGAAATTGCGTAAAAACCCCCTTAAGTTTATCCCAGAGTTGGAAGTAGTATAAAATATAATATGAAGCATACTATCCCCAAGTTTGATCAAAATCATACTATTAGTAACAGTTACAGTAGCTCAAAGTTGTCTTTACCGTGTAAATTTACAACCCGAAGTACTAAATCTGATATGCTAAATGCATATATATAATAGGCTACGTACAAATAGGATAGTTCTACACTCGAATATACTCACAGAAGAAGCAAACAAAACTTTTCATACCTGAAGCGCCCAGCTTCCGGTTTCCCGACTTATTATATTAGTTTACTTATGTTCTGGCCCGTGATTCACGGGCGAGAGCAATGCTGACCACATTGCCTCCTACAATGTACTGTAATGTACCGTTACTGTCTTCAATGAAGTGTTCTAACCTACTTTAAGGCCTCGATCCAATATTAATTGTTGCGCCAACGGTTATTATTATTATTATGTTGTGGCACCGTTTTTGCGTCAATAAATCTTCGTTTAGCGCTTACTATGGATATCCTATCATTGAATGGGATTACTTTTTAGTTCTCGACAATCAGTGTATTTTCCGCCATAGAATCTATTCTCAGAAGAAATCAAGTACGATTTAACATATGGTGGTGGAGTTACCGTACTAATATTTTATCTTTATCTAATTTAGTTTTATTTTATCGAGGATAGTGCTGGAAAGATAATCTCAACTCTGCTTCTTTATTTGGGTTTGGGACTAGGATGACGCAGATTAAGAAAAACGTTATGATTTTATAACATTGGAATAGAAATTTACATGTACCAGCAAAATCTACTGTATATAAAATATTAAGGATATTTAATGAGAAATCTTAGCGCTTAGGCTTGAATGAAAAGGTTATTATTTCATTCAAACAATAATAATATTATCTGCATTCACACTACTGCAATAAAATTTCTTTTTTTTTGTTTATCACCGTAGATAGATCTAATTCGGCACTTTGAAGAAGTCGCTTTTACTGTTGAGGCAATTTATTTTAAAATCGTTCATGGAATTATGATCGACATCGCAATCAACAACAGTAATTCTCACGAATACCTCATCCAAATAATGAAACTGTGGAGCAATTATTCCCGTTTATCCAGGGCTAACCTTTGTAAGTACCACATTTGCTAATATTATATATAATTTTAATTCACAGCAAATATTGAAAAGTAAGAAAAAGAAGTACAAGTGTAACGCCCGTGCGACCTTTTTTTTTCAATAAAAATATATTATTAGGCTGTCGGATTATAAAAAAAATAATTAACGGATTTGATCATCTTTTGGTTGGTGGGAATCATGTCGCTATCGTCCGTACAATGATCATAATTTTACCTTACTAAACATTAAAATAGTGGATTTGTAAAGGCAAATCTTCAAAAATCGCGTCTATTTTTCATTGAAAAATCAGAATAGAAATAAACAAAAATATATAATTGTAGTTCTGACCAGAAGTATTGATGTGTAGAATAATATTGAAAAATTTCAGCCCGGCCGGTTCAATAGTATTTTATTTATGCTTGCCATCAGTTGAAAAATGTGTTTTCGCTTTTAAAGTTTTCCTTTTGTATGCATACCAATATGGCACGTGGCTATAAGCGTACTCTTCTATTTGTGGTAACTTAGTAAATATTTCAAATTTCGGTCCAAAATCTCTGCGTATACTGCCAACATATTGTGCTTTCCAAATACTATACTAATAGGCATTTTAAGGGGTTAACCCCATTTGAAGCGTAATAAAAAGTTCATTTTCAAGATTTTTTTTCTTAAAGTGCATACTTTGAACAAACAATTCCCAGTAATTTTTTGATTGAAAAATATTATACAGTGTTACAAATGGCCGTATTTTTATTTTTATGTTTTGCGGTGACCAAAATTTTGGCGAACTGGATCATCTGAACTACAAAATATCAATGGATTAATTAATTATAACAGTAAAAACTAGTGTTTGATCGAAGGATTTAAAAAAAAATATGCATTTTTCACGAAATGGCGGAAAGTCAAAGTTAATGGTTCGGGTTTTCACTAAGAAAACAGTCGACTTAAAAAAAATTGCAAAGTGAGATTATCTATGCCCTTAGACAACCGCATCAGCATTTTAATTACCTTACACTCAACGTTAATATTAACATTTTTTATATTTTTATTCCAATCAAATCAACTAGTAGTGTGATCACAAGCAGTCTTCAGTTTACACTTCCTTTAATTTTAATTCGACTTAACATTCCGTAGCCTACCTAACAACGAAATCTATAAGCGATACCACGACCTTTTGGTTGTGGATAAAATCCGGCTCAACAGGTTGGGGTGGGCGGGTCACCTAATCCGTATGAATGAAGGCAATCCAGCCCGGAAAGTCTATGAGGGAAATATCTATGGTCGAAAAAGAAGACGAGGCAGACCCTGCCTGAGATGGAGCGATGGCGTAGGTCAGGACGCGAGACAACTTTTAGGGATTTCGAATTGGTGGACCTCAGCGGGGTGTCGGAGTGCCTTATCAATGTAGGGCTAGACCGGATGCCGGTTGCTGCGCCGTTGATGATGATGATGACTTAACATTAAAAATAACGTCATTGGATATTCGAGTTGGGCTTAATAGTGCGGGTACACATTTTATAATAGAGAGTAGATTTCGATTTGATGTCGAATGTCTCACTGACTGTGATTTGATTACAATTTACTCTCAATGGGGTCTAGCGCATCAACCACAGCTACGTATCAGCGTTGACGGTTTGCTGAAATGCAATTCAGAGTCTTGGTAGACTCTCCAAAAAGTATCCACTCCTGTCTTACAATTCTGTTCCTCATGTTTCTAGGGCGAGCAACTTACCGGCCACCGTCAATTCATCTTGAAGCTGTTATCGAGGTGCCTGATTTTGAATAAAACAGTGGAAGCGAAACTGATGCAAAGAGCAAACGTTGGTCCTGAAAATATCCTAGTCGACTTTGGAGTGGTTGCTTTTAGAGTTTGTAATCCAAGACTTTGACGAAACAATGAACTAAAGTTACTAGTGTGTTGAATAATATCAAATTCGATGTTAAAATTCTCAGAAACGGCATTACCCAGACATATAAATTGTTCGAAGCCATCAATGCTTTAACAATTGATGCAAAAACGAGCAGTACAATCGCTATCGAAATTGGGAGGTTTTAGTTTTTGTTTACCGTATCTCTTATTAATTGTTCGGTATTCAGAGCGGTTCAGCTCAAGTTCATGGCTCGCTAACAAATATTATCTGGATAGTTGAGGTTATGTGCAATTGCACTAGTCTGCTTAACGATTTCCGAGTGTAATTCCGTTTCAACAACTTCAAAATTTCAGTATCGTCTGGCAATTCACAGTTCTTACGATTCTTTACACCTTGAGACCAAACTCAGTAATTTCATATTTTTGTATACATTTAACAATTTGGAAATCACTTTTAGAACGAAGGAGTTTAAAGAAATTTATAAATCAAAATCCACTAATTGGAACGAAAGCGTTTAAAGAAATTTATAAATGCTACACCGCAAGACAACCGTCTATCGCCAGGTTAAAGGCCGAAGAGAACGATCTGTCTCCATGTGGTTCTTTCTGCCCCCAACTCATGGCACACTTTCCTCGCTAGTCCTACACTCCCGTGGCGAGCTCTACAAAGTGGAAAGTTCCGCGCCATCTATTTGGTCGCATTCGCAACAGTATTATAGGAAAAGATGTCACAAACCATTGAAGCACCTCCACGTCCTCGGCCCAACGCTGTATGAAGTGATCGATAACAAAGTATGAAGTCATATCGATATCGCTGTATGAAGTCATCGATAACAATGTCGTTAATAAAGAGTTAATTCCCAGCCAGGCGGGGCTCTGCTCTTGATAGTAATCCGGTGAGCACAATTTGCGCCACACTAGTGGCTGTGAAGGTTGGAATCTATTTACACTACTTAGTAGCCGCTAACTCAAAATAGTGAAGTCTCACAAACCTGTGATAAGCGAAAGAAAATTTGGTCCTCCTACAATAAAATTTTTTCTCCTAATACACCTGTGTGGGGGTATCAAATGAAAGCTCCCAATTAGAACTTTCAAAAACAGGGGTTCGTTTCAACGTAAGTAGCAAAATAACTTAAGACACGGCTCATTTCCAGAAGCTGGACAGTTCGAAATTCTGAAAAATGTCAGGGTGATGCGCTTATGAAATGTAGGCCTCAAAATACATCCCATATCTTCTTTTTCTTCAGCCTTTGTCCCGTTCACAAGCGCGGTCGGCTCGTCGTGATAGGTTTCGCCATTTAGCTCTATCGAATGTCTGATCTGGATGCAATCTCGATGCTTCAAATCCCCATGCATCGTATCAAGCCATCTTTGTATCAGCCTGCTTTTTGGTTTTCGATGTTGAGAGCAATCTTGGCAAGTGAATTCTCGTTAGCACGAATTGCGTGATCATACCATCGAAAACGCCTCTCCCGCAATTTTTCCACGATCGTTGCAACCCCATAACGATCGCGGATATCCGTGTCACACCAATAGTCCAACGCAACATCTTCCTCTCCATTACCGCAAGACAGCGTTCATTGTCTTTTATAGTTGGCCAAAACCCAGAACCATATTCGGCGACAGGACGGACGACATCGCGGTAAATTTTCGATTTAAGACGTTCGTTGATACGTCGATCACAAAGAACACCAGTTGTGAAACGCAATTTCATAACGCAGTTCTCCATTGGCTGATAGCGTTGACCCGAGGTATTTAAATCGTTCAGTTGTGGGCAGATCACTGCCGCTGACAGTGATTGTGCCTGTTTCATGGGGAACGGTCGTCAAAAATTTACTTTTGTTTAGATTCAATCTGAGACCGTGTTGCATGAGGCGATCATTCCATTTTTGGACAAGTTGCTCGAGATCATTTTTGCTATAAGTTGCTAAAAAAAATCATCTGCATAAAGCAATGTAGAGGGCGCTGGACGTTGGATATCCCGTGTGACGGTGTCCATAACAAGAACAAAGAGGAATGGTAAGAGGGCGCTTCCTTGTTGAACACCAACAGAGACACAAAGCGGTTTTGATACACTCGCCATACTTCGAACTTTACTTTTCGGATCGTGGTAGAACAGTTGAATCCAGTGTACGAGTTCTTCTGGCATTAAGTGTTGTTGTAAAGCATACCAGATGAGTTCGTGTGGCAGACCGTCAAACGCCTTCTCTAGATCCAGAAAGGCTATGTAAAGAGGGCGTTGCTTCTCACGGTGTTTTCTCCATGTGTAACCGCACAGCGTGTATCGCGTCAGTAGTTCCACAGTTTTTATCAAATCCGGGCAATGATTGTGGAAGTGGAGAATGAGCAAATTCTTCAATTGAAATCTGCTCGAAGTATTCTCGCCATCTATCCGTTGCAGCTCGACGGTTTGTAAGCAAAGTACCGTTCTTGTCATTAACACAACAGAAGTGTTCGATATCCTGTGTACATTCGTTACGGCTTTTAGCGAGTCGATACATATCTCTCTCGCCATCCCGAGTGTCCAGTTGATTTTTGTAATGGTTCGTTCGGGTGAAAGCGACTGCTTTCTTTGCTTCCCGGTTGGCATTCTTATAAATTTACCAATTGGCCGGTGTTTTATCGTCGAGAAATTTGTGGTAGAGGCGTTTCTTTTCACGACCTTCATTTCAACATCATCATTCCAAAACCAAATATCTCGGTTGGTGTACCGTTTACCCGGCTTGGTGACTCCGAGGGTAGCAGATGCCGCTTTGTGGATCGTGTCTTTCATTTGGTTCCACGATTCTTCTCCATTCGGAATGGTCGGTAATCGTGTTAGTGAGATCGTTTCTTCTCACCAAATCGCCACCATTTAATGTGCAGTGAGCATTGTATGCATTTTCTTGGTCGCGAGACCTGTCACCAAGAGAGATCAGGTAGGATTTAGCATAGTGGAATAACTCCAACTATACTCTATTTATCTCTTTCCCTGATCTCAGTATTTTATTTTTGTTTTACTGAGGATATTACAAAGTACGTTGCCTCGAACGCTCCTCCTTTACCTTTACTTGAGACCAGCATACTATGTTAATAGCATGGCGGAGTTAATACATCCCATATCCTGTCAAATAAACCTAATAATAATATATTACCAACTTTATTAAAGACGGAAAACCCCTCCTCTTTAACCTGGCCCTGGTGAAAGTGATCCGTAATGCTGAGGTAAATCCAAGAGGTACGATCCTCTTTAAGTCCACCCAACTACCGTCCTACGCTGACGATATCGACATCATGGGAAGAACCACCCGAGACGTACAAACTGCCTTCATCCAGATCGAGTAGGCGACGCGAGATCTTGGGCTGCACAAAAATGAAGGCAAGACAAAGTATATGATGGCAACGTCAGCACCAAAAACGAACCAACCAACAACATCAAACCGCACTGGTCAAACGGGAAGAATAAAGATAGGAGACTACAACTTTGAGACCGTTGATAATTTCTCCTATCTAAGGTCGAAAATCACAACCGGTACGATGATGAAATCCACGCGCGGTTGTTGTCAGCCAAGAGAGCCTATTTCAGCTTACAAAAACTGTTCCACTCGAAACGTCTCACCATAGGGTCAAAGCTCTTACTGTACAAGACTATGATCTTGCCAGTCTTCATGTATTCTTCGGAGACTTTGATTGTTAGCAAGAAGAATTGCGAACTTTTAGCCGCGTTCGAGAGAACAATCCTCGGAAGAATTTTTGCCCCCCTACATGATCACTTAATCCGTATGGATGAGAATAATGCAGCCCGGAAAGTCTATAACGGCAATATGTATGGTAGAAAAAAGAAGACGAGGCAGACCCTGCTTAAAATGGAACGATGGCGTAGGTCAGGACGCCATACAGCTTTAGTGATATCGAATTGGTGGACCTCGGGATGTCTGGAGGATGTCTCCTTATTAGAGGGGGCCTAGACCGGATACCGGTTATTGCGCCGTTGATGATGATGATGAAAACCCCTCCTTAATTTCATCCTGAGAATAGTTTGGCTATTGGCGGTTGTATCGATTGACACCCAATTACGTGTGAAGGTGGGAATGCGAACGCCCACGCATGCAGTAATTTAAGTCGCTCTTTACATCAAAAAGGGGTTGTGCATGTTTTTATTGAAGATAGTAATGTGGGATATCAAATCTTATTTTTCTTTAGCCAGCAGCTCTTCTAATCAACACCATGCACAATAGAACTGCCGAAAAGTTAGGAATGACTATCTAACGTCATCAGGAAGGAAGGGGCATTTTATTTAAAAATGTTGCAATATAATCAAGTGCATTCTCTTCTCGGCGCAAAACCGGGATATCTGGAGTTCCTTATTAAGGCAGCGCTAGACCCAATACCTGTTGTTGCGTCGTTGATGATGATGAATCCCTTTGTGAATTTTTCTTTGGAAAACAATCCTAAAGCCAATAACATCAGATAATAAATTGTCTTCTTTGACCTTGGAAAGCAAAGAATGGGAACTCCAATCGAATGTAATTTCAATCTAAGAGAAGATCGAGATGTGGAAAGAAAAACCATTCACCAAAACCATATAAAGAATTTTTTGTTGCTAGGCATTGACATCGAAACCATTAACAACTTTGAACTTCTAACAAAAAAAAAAATTGTAAACGGTACGGTAAACGGCCCTTCAAGAATTCCCAACCACGAACTCCAGTTGTAGGTTGTGCAACTGTGAAGGCGAGACCATCTAGCATATAACATCAGCATGCAGGATGTTGTGGTTGGTAACGGTGCTGACCAGTCATCATAAATTCATTTGCAAGATTGTCCGTCAAAACCTTGTATTGAAGTATAAGTTAGTGGCCAACTGCCATCCTTAGTATACTCCGCAAATAATCTCTGGAAATGATCAGGTCAAACTGCTGTGGAATTTGAATATTGCCACCAGTGTTGTACAAAATTTAGTTGCAACTAACGACTAACGAATAAAATTAATTCATTCAAAAGTTAGTTGCAAATAACAATTAAAAATTCAATTGTTATTTGAAAGTGTGCAACTAATTTCTTGATTTTCATTCAAACTCAATTGATTGATGGTTAGTTGCATGGAAATCCAACAATTGAAAAACCAATTAACTAAGGAATTATTCAGTGGTTTTGATTGATAATTAACAATAGAATATGACTGTAAGGTAAGCGCAGTACCTTTGAAAGGGTTTGTGATTTTCTAATGGTGCTGGAGATGTTCTGAAATTTGAGTTACGTTAGCATGGGGATGTTTAAACAGTGTTGCCGTCCTTATTCTATAGGTATTTTGTGAACAGGGTTACCGCATTTGTGATTTTTAGGTTTCTTTTGTGTTAATAGGTGCTCATCGCGGATCGTTTTCGATAGAAGAGGTTAAGCTGCCTTCTCTGATTATGGAGGCTACAAAATTTTGAAAAAAGGGGTTGCCATTTTACGATTTCTGAGGAATAAAATTCCGAAAAATAGTGTTGGTGCACGTGCAAAATTTTCATTTTTGGTGTTGTTTGGAGACATTTTTTTTGCAGTTCGATTTAAGCAAGTTATTTGAGTTCTCTCGTGATGCTATGAAAATTGTTATTCATTTTCACATAATAACGCAAAAAGCGAGAAATTTTCGCATTCCTTGCCTAAAAATTCAAGAGCAACCCTGACCTCTTCTGTTGAAAACAACCCGCATTCTGCACCTATTGCACAAAAAAACATTTACAATCCAATGGTCACAACCCTATCTATAAAATGTCTATAAAAATAACGGCGGTAACAATGTTCCAAAATTCTCTTTGAAGCATCTATTAAGCGGAAGGTCCGAATAGCTGAGTGGTTAGAGCACAAGGCTATCGTGCGGAAGATCACTGTTCAAATGTCACTGTTGGCAGTGGGATTTGTACCGTGATTTGACGTCGGATACCAGTCGACTCAGCTGTGAATGACTACCTATTGCGAATCAAGGTAATAATTTCGGACGAGTGCAATGCTGACCACATTGCCTCCTATAGTGTACTGTAGTGTAGCGTTACGGTCTTGAATGAAGTGCTCTAACACCACCATCACTTCAAGACCCTGATTCAATATGGACTGTTTTGCCAACGATTATTGTTATTATTAAGCCAAATACCAACCACGTAAAGTACTGACAGAAAAGAAATCTGTGCGTCGATCATGGATGTCATAGCCACCACGATTCACACCTGCGTGCATCCAACATGCAAGTTGCGCGCTCCGCCACAGTTTTCCCTGAATGCCCTCCTATATAGAGAGTACCAGCGTTTTTCGTTTGAGTGTATTGAGATGATTAACTTATTCTGATGTGGGGACAGGCAGGAAGACATGTGGTGAACTATTCTTTCCATTTCTTAAGTTGTTCTTTAGCGTGGATGCGGAGTCGATCATTCACGTCCTTCACACGACCATTGAAAGATTTGCGAACACATGCAAGCTCTTTTGTGATTGCATTCTGCAGCGTCTTCTCTTGTGTTACGGCGCACACTACGTTGAACTTCTCGGGATTTCGCTCGGTAACGGAGTTCGATCGCTTCACGCTCGCCATCACTCGCAGCGGTCAACATATTTTTCAAATCCTTCCGTCCATCGACTAGCTTCCAAGATTCTGCTGTCACGCGTGACCTCCCTGCTCGCAGATAATCAGGAGGATAATCAGGACTACACTTTCTAGCGGAGATAGCGATTTGCAACTGGGACCTGAGTTAAAAGACAAAACCAACTACAAAAAATACGGCGGCAGAACCGGCAAATAGCAGCAATACACTACGCTCACCGTCTTGGCAACTAAAATGGGAGATTCCACTATAAATCCCTTTGCAAGAAGCGCGATAATACGAAGGTTACCTAGTAAAAAGTAGAAAGGCACACTGTTCCAACGGTGCAGGCGACCGGATGTGAAAAAGCGGCCGAAAATGAGACCAACGAAGCGGAAATTCAAGTCATCTCACCGGAGAGGATGGACTTCGTCGAAACGACAATGGTAGAGGAAGAAAGGCAGGAAATGCGAAGTAGCCTTACGGAAAATGAAGGCTACCATCGTCTAGCAATACATCTCCATGGATGTCAAAAATGGCATAATGGAGAAGGAAGAACAGTTGGATCTTATCTTATGAAGAGGAGCTAAGGCCGCCCGGACTGGAACAACAAACGACAAAAGGACAAGAGGAGAAAACAGCGTAGATTTATGGACGAGGACGCAGTAAGAAGAATTCTGCGAAGTTATAACCAAGAGGACCAAGCGGTGTCGAAAAAAGATAAAACTCAGTAACAACAATCTAAATTGAATTGCATTGACAGTGCACTATAGCAAAGTCAAAGTCGACTATGATTGCAAAATCAGCGCTAAAGAGGCCATTGGTCATCAAGCCGAACGGAGGAAGATCTTACGCCGAAGTTCTTCGAGAAATTCGCAACAAGGCCAAGTCAGAAGACGCTGGAGTAGATGGTAATTCTAATTCTAAAACACATATGTACTCTTGAAATAAGAAATCTGACTTGTCTCACTAATACAGAAGAAGCGAAGGAAGCGAAAAAAGGGATTACACAGATGTGATAAGCGTTAAGGTGGGAATTATGTCTGTCAACGCAAGATTGCCAACTCGCGGTGATATGACGAACTTCACCCGCTACAATATATATGACTGCTATCTGGGTAGAGATGCAGTTGCGAGTACGAGCCTATGGTCCAATAGACGGCTTTGTTTAGGTTCGTTGTGCGAAAGTGACGTTTTTAAGCACGGAACGAACGGAGTAAGTTCGCCGCATTGGAGGACAAGATTAACAACACGACTGGGAGAATTTTAGGACGGGGCTTATTGTTCTCAATAACGGTTAGCATTCCTTCATTCCAAAAGGAAGCTGCGCCCCGGGAAATTACCTGTGTACTGGTGGACGGCTGAAATTGCAAGGCTACGAATTAACTGCCTCAAACTTCATTGCTCAGCGTGAAACAGACTAAGACAAAGAGGCGCTTAAATTTGCAGAGTATAAGAGTGAGAAAAAGGAATTCCGCCACGAAATCAACAGGCAGAATGCACGCTGCCTGCAGGAGCTAATCAACGACGTTACCAAAAAATAGGTGCCCATCGGCCACCCTTTTCTATGGACAACAAGATGGGAGAAATCGTATAGGTGCTTTTTTGCTGTACACTCCATCCGAACTGACGCTATCGATGAAGAAGTCAGTACTGAGGAATGCCCACTCTTCACTGCAAAGGGACTAGAGGAGGCGGTCCTGTTCATGAAGGAAAAGAGCATCAGAATCGGATGGTATTCCCAGTGATGTGTTGAAACTCGTAGGCAAATACAAGCCGAACTATTACTCGGCGCATTTAACGCGTGTTTGACAGCGGGTGTTTTTCCCTTCCGCTGGAAGGTTGCGAGAATTGTGCTGAGAAACGAGGGTAAAGTTGGCGCCGTCAGTCTATTGTCCGCTCAGTATGACTATAGTGAGATTTTTTTGCGATTGTTGACGTCCTAAAGACAGCAACAGAACGTATGCGAAATATCTTGCATGAACACTTTCATATGAAGAAACTTTGTGCACGGTGGGTGCCGGGTTTGCCCCCATCAAACTACCACTAAATGCTACCGCAAATAATCCCATTGAGTAAACCTGTTGTTCGGCCTGGTACTGCGACTGCTATGTAAACAAACCCGACGGATCCGCAGCATTTCGGCCCCAGTTGACATACGAATACTCTCACAGTTTTCCCTGCTTGTCGTAAGTAGCAAATAAAAGGAATAGAAATTTGTGAGCTATCAACTATGATGACATCTGTTTGCTCTCTCACCGGGTCATGGACTTTGGCCTTTCAAATGGTCAATTCGGTTAAAATATGTTATAATAATTAGTTAAATTACAAGTATATATATTAAAGGGGTCATGCCGTGTGTCGTATCCGCGGAATCGATTTTTTTTGGCATCAATTGTATCTAGATATAGTGTAGAATATATGGGCAAAGTGATTTTTTGATATTCGTAGTCATTCGGAAAGTATAGTGTTAAACACGTAATAAGTCACATGCCAGATTTATGTCGGTCGTCGTAATAAAGCAGGTATTTATCGGTCCGAATGACGTTCGAATGACTTCGCTAAAAGGACAAGAATTGAAGCCAAGGCCTTACATGTGTTTCTTGAAGAAACCTAACGTTTATGGACTAGGTATAGCAGATTAATGGTCAGTTAAGGTTTTATGGCTAAAAATCGCATTCTACTTTTTAAATGCGTCTTTCTCGAAACCGCATGTTGAAAATCGGCTGCCATCATAGCCCAAAATCTTTGAAATGTTCACGACTTATTCAGAACATATTTCTACGTTCCGCAAACTAGGATAATTGCGATTCATTCAGTAGTTTTTTTTTATTCAATGAAGAAGCCGTAAAAAAACGCCAAAATTCAAAAAAAAGTTTAACACGGCACCAAAAATTTAGTTTTTAATATTTTTTAATAATTCTAGTTTGCGGACTGTAGTTAGGTTTGTACGTTAAAATGCCGTTTACTTTTTTACTCTAAGATGATCGCAGCGCCCTTTAGTGTGGCAGCAGAAAAACACCTTTTTTTGGAGATGGGTATAAATTGCTCTGTATTTCAATAACGAACTATGTGATCGGGCTGAAAAAAATACTATGCACCCTCAAGATATTAATAAATCTATGGTGAAATTCGTATTTGCATCTTTCTCCAGTTCTTCACAAAAAATTTCTAAAAAAAGCCAAAAAACGGCCTTCACACGGGATGATCCCCTTAATACAAATTAATTATTTTTTAAGTCAATTCTATTATCAATTATATTATCCAGCCGCTAGCTACATAGTGACTCGAACCCGGTTTCTACGCCGGCCCGTGGCTGTCGCCCTGCTCAGGCGGGTGAGTTTCGACTTGCTCAGTCGTGGTGGGTTTGTACTACTACTTTTGTGTGGAGCTCATGTGAATCTCCGCTAAGCGGCTCACATATTGCAGCGCCTTCACACTGCCCCACTCCCAGCTGATACTGGGTCGCAGGAATAAAACTCGACTAATGGCCCCCCAGTTCTAGGGACGCAAATCGAATTTCACGCGCCGTGCACCTCTCTTCCCTGAAAAAAGGTTTTAGCCTGGATACGGAGACGATGTTGACTCTGCCGTCGATAGCAAGCCTAAAGAAGTGCTGCCTCCTGTCCAAAACTTTATATTGGCCCTCATATAGTGGTTGCAAGGACTTCCGGGAAGCATTCACCCGAACGAAGACGTGCGTGCTTGGGACGTTAGCCTTCGTCGAAAAACGACGGGGTGGCGGGGGTGATTTTAGCTTGGCCACGGTATCGCGGAGCAAGCAAAAGCACAGTGGTAGAAAGGGCTTGCCTAGTATCGAGTACAGAGTCGCTAAGGAGCCTCAAGTTCTCCCGTATACTAGCTCGGTGGAGCTGGAGGCAGACTCTTCATGACGGGCTGTAAGTAGGCCAAATAAACGAAAGGCAGGACTTGCGACCACGAAGAGTCATCGTATGCCATTATGCTAGCGATCATCCGATGGTGCTTGAATGCTAGGAGTTTGCCTAACGCCGAGAACAGGGTAGACTCGAACTGCATTCCCTGGTCAGTATTGACTTCAATGCATTATTTGGCCCAGGAGTTAACATCCTTATTCATTGAGAACCAGAAACATTTGCTAGTGGTCAGCCGATTCGTTGTCCAAATGCCTAGATACACAAGATCGTGTAATGCATGAAATAGTTTCCTTGCGAAAAGCCGCGGGATATATGGCTTAGGTTCGTTTTCAGAAATCTCGCAATGTATCTCCTAGATTGTGCCGAAAAGGGGAAACTCCCGAAATTTCTACGCCTTCTGCGATAGCGGAAAAATCGACCGTGGCTGACATTTCGCCCTCTGAAATGCGTGACAAAGCATCTGAAATTACATTGCCTTTACCGGATACGTGCTGGATGTTCGAAATATACTGGCTTATGAAGTTCAGGTGGCGAAGTTGACGAGGAGACGCTTTGTCAAGCTGCCTTCTAAAGAATATCGGAAGTATTTGATTGTCATGTATGTGGTTAATAACTAACAATCATAGGTGTTGTAGCTTCGTTAAGCTGTATTCAATTGTTTGGAAAAGAAGTTGAACGACTGCCAGATTTGGTTCACCTTTTGGGGAAGGGCAGCACCTACTGCGATGTCTGAGGCATCGACGAATACGGCTAGGGGTGTATCTGATGAAGGGAATGCCAAGAGTGTAGCTTCCGCCAGCTGTCGCTTGGTTAGCTCAAATGTCTGGACGGCCTCTGTGCACCACGCAATCACGCATGAGTCTTTGTTTTTTGTTGATTTGTGATTTCGCGATAACGCTTGTTTAAAGGATTGTAAATGGTTAGGCGGCATGGAACTACGTTCTGAGTAGCCGCCGCCGGAGCTTCCAATGAGTTTAGTTTTTTGGCAGAGATGCAGTGGTACCAGCAAACTGCAGGTCTCGTTAAGGTCTCCGACACGTGTCTACTGCATCGCCTATTTCGGTTGGCAGACCGCGAACACAGGATTTACCCCTCGAAAGCAAAGTTTCCACTGTTACCGTTAATTTAGAGACGGTAGCCGCAAAGATTACCGGTAATTAGGCCCGTGGCCTGCCGCGACACTTCACTGACCATGGAACATGCATACACCTCCTGGATCTTGTCAGCAGTGTTCGCTAACACCTCCAAAGACCCGGAGTCCGCACAAGTCAAGAAGGCTTGGGTGTTCTCTGGGATTCATTGTAACCACAGCGACTTCAGAAGCTCAAACCCGGTCTTATCTCCGCCTAAATTGTTTCATCTCACGCAGCAGTTGGCTCGAGGAGCTATTTGCTAACTCAGTTACCGACAGTTACTTCATGAGGGTGCCCTTTAATTTTGAGTAAGAGAACTGTTCGCGTACGTCGGCGACGACCCCAATCGACTTCTCATCTAGGCCGACGAGCGCATGATTGCCGTATTGCCACTATGGCCACGAAGTGTGTGAAGCACCAGAAGCTAGACCCTGCTAACTGTCTACTTAAAGAACTTCGCGCAGGCCCTTGCGGCTTCTGTCTAACTTTAATAATATCTTCCACTGTGTCTGGATAGTTGAGTGGTTATAGCACAAGGCTGTCGTACGGAAGCAGAAGGTCGCGGTTCGAACCTCACAGGTGGCAGTGGAATTTGTATCGTGATTTGACGCGGGATACCAGTTGACTCAGCTGTGAATGAGTACCTGAGTCAAATTAGGGTAATAATCTCCGGCGAGCGCAATGCTGACCACATTGCTTACAATGTACTGTAGTGTGCCGTTACGGTCTTGAATGAAGTGCTCTAGCACCACCACCACTTCAAGACCCTGATCCAATTTGGATTGTTGCGCCAACGATTATTAAGACCTTCCACGCTTGGAAGTGATGATACGATTCTCGATTCTAATGCAGGCGTAATTTCTTTTGCGGCGCTTAGTGATGAGGACCGCTTCCGTCTTTTCCTCCGCGAGTGCCAGTCCAGCACTTTCTAACCAAGCCTTAACAATACTGATTGCTTCGCTTGAGTATAACTCAGCATCCTCGAGATGGCTTGCGACCACAACCATTGCTATATCCTCGGCGTTACCCACCACCGTGGCCTCCTCCGGAACCGGAAGGTTAAGTACATCATTATACATGATGTTCCACAGTAGTGGGCCCAGTACAGAGCCATGTGGGACACCCGCGGAGACAACGTACTCTTTGGGTCCATCATCGGTATTATACCAGAGTGTCCGCTCTATCAAGTAGCTATCGATAATAGCGGCGAGATAGGTGGGAACACCAATCGTCGCCAGAAACTTTCATATAAGGTTCCAAATGGCCTAGTTAAATGCATTCCTCACATCCAGGGTCACCACCACACATTATTTGCTGGTACAACCCTTTCCGTGTATTACATTTTTGGCCAAGCCAGCAACCATTTTGATGGCATCAATTGTTGATTTGGCTTTACGGAACCCTTACTGCCTACCTGAAAGGCCCCCTTGGCTCTCGACCACTGGAAGTAATCTATTATAAATGACCCGCTCTAACATTTTCCCCATAGTGTCTAGAAGACATATTTGCCTATAGGGGGACGGTTCCCCAGGAGGTTTGCCAGACTTAGGCAACAGCACCAGCTTCTGCCGCTTCCATGGTGCAGATCTCCAGCAGCTCGTCCCTGGTGACTGATGGAATCGGCGTCACTTTCAGGGGGCGCTGGAAGGTGTCAGTACCCCCCTCTTGCTGGGGAAATAACCCCTGGATTATTTTCAACAAGAGTACAGGGCACGTGATCTGTGGAGATGATCGGCCTCTGGGTCGTCCTGTCACGATTTTACGCTCCCCGACGGATTTATGTCCGCTTTCGAACAGAGGTCCTTAAAACATTCCCTCTTACTCCGCTGGATAGCGAGCTTGGGGTTCTTGCGAGCTTCCCTGTAGGCATGCTCCTTTTGCCCTGGATCGATCCTATCTGTTGCCCTCAGCCGTTCGTCTGGCCCTGTGGTAAATCGATCGAAGGCTGGCAAAATCACTATTCCACCCATAATTGGGTCTTCTAGTGGGGAGTGAGCATCTCCTAGGCATCGACGCGTCACATGCTTTAGAGATGCTCTGTGTGACATGGAGAGTTCTATCCTTGGAGGCACACCTCCATGAATGTTTGCTCATCCATCGCTTTGGCAGACCATCCTGGTGTTCTTTTGGATTTCGGCTTCCGGGGTGCGAGTCTCCTGCCTTGTGGCTCCGTCCTTAGTTCAAAGGTGATTGCCTGGTGGTCGCTGTACGTGAAGTCCTCGCTAACTTGTCACGTGCTAACGCAGGACTGACAAAAGTCAGATCTACAATTGAACCAGTTCCCCATTTCCGATAAGTGTTTATTTCGCCTTCGTTGGCCAGAACCACATCCAACCGAATGCTTCTACTAAGCACCGCCTCCTTACTGCTCCACTCGATAGCCCACGCATTAAAGTCACCGGCTATCACCTTTGGATCTAGTCCCCTGGCGTCGTGAACAAGATCGTCTAACAGGTCTCCAAATTCAAGCAGTGTGAGGCTCGGTGGGGCGTAAGAGCTATATACAAATATACCGCTTATTTTTGCCCTCACAAAGTCACTAGCCACCTGACCCATACTATATTGTATGGCTTGACGACCGCACGCCCATATCGCCGCTCCACCAGTCGAATCTCTGACCCATACACCACCGTCAAAATTTCTGTACTAATCACTAGGAATCTCCATCGCGGATTCGTAAGTTAAGGTTTATTTGTATTAACTTCATTTTTTCACTGCAGTTAACGCCTTCCTAAATTCTGGGAATTTACCACTTCCGGCAATATGCCGGTTATCCCTTCCCTCCTTTTCAAAATGCAAAATGCATTTGGGGTCCCTATTGCACTCCTTGGCAATATGTCCTTTTTCCCCACACCTTCGACATCGATCGGACCGATGGATGCCGCATGCCTTCATGAAGTGTCCAAACATTAGGCATTTGAAGCACTTTTTTAAGAAGATCTGTTCCCTTAGTCGGCAAATAACCCATCCAATCCGAACCTTCCGCACGGCCAATTACTTCTGGGCTGACTGCACTGGCAGTCGCATTGTGGCCGTTTGAGTACCGCCTTAAGCTTTTCTTAGGCGCACGATAGATTCTTCGCTGAATTCCTCCAACTTGAATTGTTCCTTCAAGGCAGTGCAGATCTCTTCTCTGGATGTTACTTCATCGAGATCCTTGCACTGTATATAGACCTCATATTTTTGGGAACGAACCGCACCATTCTCCCCAAGAGTTTATATTTCAGTTTTTCCCACGCTGGATTTTCTCAGCTCAAGCATGAGATCCCTTCCGGGGTCCTCCGGATTTTGCTAACATTTCCGCCTAGGCCTTTTAGGTCGGGTTCAGATTTCACCTTCAGTATCTTCAGGCATTGCGGTCTGTCCATCTGTCCGTCTGTCACAGCCGATTTATTCGGAAACAGATCGATTGTCACGAAAATTGGTAAGAGTATGTGATCTGTTGTTCCCTTTACACGCAGCAACTGGCGCCATTTTGTGTTAAGTTTAAGGGGGCGGGGGGCTCCCCATACATGTGAAAGGAGGCTGTACAATGTTTTTTCACAGAATGCTGCCATATCATATCAAACGAAAGGACTCAATTAGTACTTTTCGAAACTGGTTCCATATTTGATATTGAGTGAAACATAGGCGAGTGAAGGCTCAATATATGACCCCCAAAAAGTGTAACAGGTCTCGTTCTCAGAACCTACCCAACCGAAAAATTTGAAAGAAATCAGTGGTGCATCTCTACTAAATCTAGGCTTCAAAATATATCCGGTTCCGATATCTGCACAAATAAAGTTAATAATAGTATATTTTCACATTTTAAAAATTTACCCGGCAACCCCCCTTATGTTCATCTCAGAAGTATAAAATGGCATAGGTGTAACGAAGAACATAATACACAAGTTCGTCAAATTTGAAGAAAATCCAACCATTATTAACAAAGTTATAGGGGGTGAAACTTTACCATTTTTGTACATATGTATGCTTTTGTGCAAGAAGTAAATCGGAAATATTTTTTGTTTAGGGTGAGGATAATATCTATGGCTGTAATATGTACGTATATCTTGTAGTTTGGAAGAGAATGAAGGAATATGTTGGATAGTTGTAGCTATATAGGAATAGAAAAATGTGCGTTGAAGTTTCTTACATAAGATGAACACAAAACCTTGATACCTGAAGCGCGAGCTTCCGGTATTCCGACTTGTTTTACATTAAAGACAACTAAATAGTTATAACTTGCTTTTTTTCATCTTCAATATTCTGTTCTTCGTTGTATCTGATATCCTCTTTAACGAAATTGTAGTTCCTCCGTTGGCTTGTCGATTAGGATGTGTTGCATGGTATGAGCAAAAGTCACGGATTTGAGGGTTCGTAGGCCCCGTGAGGTGGCTTTCTGAGATAAGGCATATGTCTATCTTCTCAGTATTAAGGAAGACTTTCAACTTTTCTAGATGCTGTTGCAGCCTATTTACAATCCACGTTATGATTATCAGGACATTTATCATTTGTTATATATTTGTTATATTTTTCTGTCTTCACATAATGTAATCGCTTAAGTTTGTCAAAAATTTGTTTGCTTACTATTTATTGTTCGTCAAGTCTATCTAAAATAGTTTTCATTATTTGATTACCATCGAAATTTTTTTTGGCTAGGGCACCTTGCTTTACCTCCCTCCCTTTTCTCGGATCTAACAACGGACGCTTCTAGGATCTTAAAACCCTTTTCCTTTAGGTCTTCTACAATGTCGTCTTTTTGCACTTTGGGTGGAGTCCCCTAGCCATAACCCTGAAAAACCTGTTGTTTGTGTGTTTCTTTTCTTTTCTTATACGCTTTTCTTGTCTGCAAGATCGAGTCAGTTTCAATTTAGTTCATTTACAATACATACAATTTTCACTTTAAGGATTCAATAAAAAAAAAAATGAAATATTTTAAGTCGATAACGCATTTGACAATAGAATAAATAAGGGGTTATAAATATCCTTCATTATATTTTAACAAATAATATCAAACTCGTAATGATCTTTCTCTTTCAGATGAAAAAAAACAGTTGGAGGTACCGGCGGGGTGGCTTGTTGTTTTCCATAAACGAATTCATTATTTACGTTCGTTTGTTGACAAAGTTAAATTCTCTGTTATTGACATGAATACTGTTAGAGCATTAGAAGAAGCTGGAACAATGTTGAATACGCTGGAATATATTGTGAAAGAGACTGGTACTCTAAATACCGCAGGTCACTTCGAATGGATCGACTCGAAAATAATAAAGTGTCTGAAATTTGGTGGATACATATGCTTGGATCATGCAAATTTTTGTTCTTCAGCTATTTTGGATCGTTTAAATCCAATTTTGGAACCGGAAGGAAGCTTACTATTGTCTGAAAAGGGGTCTTTGAAGTCAGGAAATAGTGAAGTAGCTGATAAACACAGAAATTTTCGCATTTTCTTCACAATAAATCCAAGAAATGGATCATTATCGAGGGCTATGAGGAACCGTTGTGTGGAGTTGAATTTTTTGAATAACAAATACTCCGAAGATGATTTGCGTCAAATTGTTTACTTGAGCGGAGTTAAAGAGAATTATTTAATTCTTACAGCTGTACAGATTCACCATAAATTCCGAAACATATCGGAAGAAGACATTTTCAATATATCACATTTATCGCATTTTGCAGATTTGATTGTTTGCAACAAGCATATAGGATTGAATGAAAGGAAAGCAGTTTACAACAGTGCAATGGAAGTGTATATATATTCGGTGACTGCAGATCCTGTAGGATGCGGATTGGAGATTTACAAAAATAAGTTACAGGAAATTCTTGTTGAAGAATGTCAGAAAATAAAACCCAAACCCAATATCTGTAACATAAATAATGTCATTTTGCGGCCGAAGGAAATGAACCAAATGACAATGTTAAAAATGCAGGCTGAGCCACTTGTTGGCTTATTAAAGTGCTATCCTAATAAAATTGCAATGAGCGAAGCGATTGGAGAAATATTTTCAAAAAGTGTATCCATAGACTTTGAAAATCCGTTCCTATTCATCAAATGTTATGTATGTATGTTGTACTTGTTGAGTAATATGAGTGACTTCAAATTAAGGTGCGATTATATAACGCAAATAATACAACGATATTTCGCCAACAAGTCACAGGGTAACGACGAAAACCGAATATTACTTGCGCTAAATACTACCCTATTTCATACCATCGAAAGAAGCAAAGATTTATTTGGGACAACTCGTTTGACTTTACCTTGGAATACTAAACTTTTTCCTCGCATAAGAAGTTACAATTGCTTAATTTCAAAAACAAATGAGGAACTCATCCTAAATGCACAGTTATTCGCAAATTTACTTATGGATTCAATTAAAGAAGAACAAATTACAAAATTAAGTAATATCACGGCAATATGCTATTCCCAGGCAGTGGCTTCTAAGCAAACTTTCGATCGATTTAATAATGTTTTTTTAGAACAATTATGGCCCTTTATAACAAAAGTGGAGTGTCAAGTGTACTTTTCCCTACAACATGATGTGAATCTAACAATGGATGATTATCCCGATCTCATACTATCCCTGCTCTGGTTTAACCGTTTTTACAACTGTGTGAACAATAATATTATAATTGATAAAAATCTTAATCAAAATTTATTAGATAAAATATATTTGCATTTTAAATGGCTAAAAAAAAAATTATTGAGTCGAATATTTAAAATTGCCCCAAAAAATAAAATAGATGAGCTCGAGGTTATTATGTTAACAATAGAACAATATTCACCTTCTAACCTTCATTCGTTACGGAAAATTCAAAAGATCTTTTCCAGAGAGCTTATCAATTTTTTCCCACATTTTAGTATAGAACAAGTGGATTTGTACAATTATTATTGTCGTATACGCAATTTAACTGAATTGGCCCCAAAATTCGGAAATTATGACGTAAAGGATATAAAAAGCTTTGCCTCTTGCATTAATTCTACCGAGTTGGATATTGGGGCGCTTGTTTTTGGATAAAAATATAGAGCTTTTAAATTATTTAAACAAAATTGGCAACTCTCACTTGGATATAAAAAACAGATTTGCCAGAAAATGTGAAATTAGCTATCCGCACCTACTTTGACAATGCAATTAATATAAATGAGACAACGACGAATTCATCAACTACCTACCAACTTTTAACAAAAATCGAGCAAGTATTTCATTTATCTGTTGAGATGTCCAACTTACATACGACTACCCTCGATATTAATGCAGGATTGTTACCACTGAAAGATTATTTTGCAACTAGAGCTCTATCGCTGGCAGTACACTGCGAGAAAACGGTGTTTCTGAATGACAAATATTTTAACAAAAAATGTGCAAGTGCATTTTCCTCACAGGAGCTTCTACAAGTTGTAAGGAACGATAGTTTCCAAAAGTTCAAGATAATGTGGCAAACTGTTTTGTCATACATTTTCGATATAAAAAATCCTGTTTATTTCGAGTCATTGTTATCATCTTTATCTTTGCCATACTACCGACATTTTTCCACATTCAATCGTATCCTGTTGAAAATGCTTCAATATCATCGTTTGACGACACTTTCAAGTCGACCTGACGTTATCAATTATATGGAACACAGCACAAATATACCACCCAAAACCAACTACACTGGACCTGCGTTAATCAGCTGTTTAATTCCTGTATTATTTGATGAGCTTGGTGAACTGAAATCTGTAGAATTGAATAATTTGGTTGCTTGGAGAATGATTTTAAATGATATGCGCCAGATGATATGGTATAATTCCATCCTAATGTGTCCGAGATTCGATGCTGAGTATGTTTCTTTACATCTATTATAGTTAATATTCTCTAGTTGGAAGTTTAACGTTTTATTTTTCTTAAACAGGAAACAACATTTTCATGCAATTTTGAAACATTCGAAAAAAATCATCCTTGAAGTGGAATACATCCAAAAGAAACTCAAAAACGTTGAATGTATAGAATCTGACCAGAGTCTTCAAAGTTTCCAGGTAAGGAAGATTGATTGCTTTTGTTCTCTGGCGATGTTTTCCAAAAAAATGGTGAACAATATTTTTTTTTTTTTTAAATTAAAAAATGGATTCCCTACTTATTATTAGGAATATATATGTTTTAGTATAAAAGATTCTGCCCTTTTGGAGTCTTGGGCCATCGAGGTGGGGATCGTCTAACATGAATAGCGGCTGATGCTTTGTTTTTAGTAGGGAGAGCGTTTCAAGGGAATCACCCAGGGATTTTTGGATAAAGTGCCTTTTTCCATACAACGTGGGGAGGCTTCTTAAGGTTTTGTGTAAAATCTTATTCAAATCGATGTCAATCGATATATCTTTGTCTGTCACACTCGATTCATTGGACCTTGGCTACAGTCAGGAAATTTGATGAGAACATGTTTCTGATCTCTTTACATATATAGCAAGTAGCCCCATTTTCAATTGAGTTTGAGGTACCCCACACAGGCGAAAGAGAGGTGCAACATTTTTAAAGTTATGTTGAAAACAAAGCCTTATTAAAATCAGTTTACTGTCTGCCTGTCAAATCCATTTTGATGCGAAATTTGGTGAAAATATGGGACCTGTGAAATCGCTTGCGTAGAATAGAATGTCCCCAAGCGAAAGGGGAATCCACATTTTTTTCCAACGAATATAGTCATGTGGGGTATCAAATGAAAGGTGGTCTCGTTTAACATTGTTTGAAGCTGATAGTAGTTTTGACATTGGTGCCAAAAGGGTGGAATGCGAGGATAAGTGTATTTCAAGGACCGTTTTCAGAAGCTACATAACTTAAAAATCTGTAAAAAATTATGGTGATCCGTGCACATGATATGTAGGCCTCAAAATTCTCTCCGTTGCAAAATCTACTGAAATAAAGTTACTAATAAAGTTCATCCAAGATCCTTCAAATTCAAACGGTAATTTAACGAAATTTAATGGACATATAATCATCATCAGCAACAGCCGGTATCCGGTCTAGACTTGCCTTAATAAGGAACTTCAGACATCTCGGCTTTGCGCCGAGGTCCATCAATTCGATGTCCCTAAAGGCTGCCTGGCGTCCCCTCCTTCGCCATCGTTCCATCTCAGGAAGGGTCTGCCTTGCCTTGTTTTTCTACCATAGATATTGCCCTTATAGACTTTTTGGACTGGATCATCCTCATTCATACGGATTAAGTGAATCACCCACCGCAACATATCAAACCAGATTTTATCCAGAACCTGACGGTCGTGTTTCGCTAATAGATTTCATCGTTATGTAAGCTACGGAATCGTCCATCCTCATGTAGGGCGCCAAACATTTTTCCAAGGATTCTTCTCTCGAAAACGGCCAAGGGTAGGCAATTTTTCTTGCTAAAAACTCAAGTCTCTGAAGAATACATGAGGGCTGGCAAGATCATTGTCTTGTACAGTAAGAGCTTTGACCCTATGGTGAGACGTTTCGAGCGGAACAGTTTTTGTAAGCTGAAATAGGCTCTTTTGGCTGCCAACAACCGTGCGCGGATTTAATCATCGTAGCTGTTATCGATAGGAGAAATTATCAACGGTCTCAAAGTTGTAGTCTCCTATCTTTATTCTTCCCGTTTGACTATTGCGGTTTGATGTTGTTGGTTGGTTGGTTTTTGGTGCTGACGTTGCCAACGCATATTTTGTCTTGCCTTCATTGATGTGAAGCCCAAGATCTCGCGCACTTGTTCGATCTGGATGAAGGCAGTATGTACATCTCGGATCGTTCTTCCCATGATGTCGATATCGTCAGCATAGGTCTCGCATTTACCTCATCATCATGGATCACTTTTCCCAGGGCCAGGTTAAAGGGCGGGATACCCAATTCTTTCTTGGCCTCTCCAACAGTTTTTCCATCACGCAGAGAGAAAATTTGCCTGGAGTCAAGTCTCTTTGGTATGGGGCCAGTGGTATTTTGGGCATATGGGGCTATCTGATCTATTAAGATAGCGGAGAATATCTTTTAGATGGTACTCAACAACCTTAAACCTGCGTGATATCTTTTTTATATATGGGGCAGATAATGCCTCGATGCCGGTCGTCAGGCATTAATTCACATTCCCACACTTTGAGCATAAGTTGATGAATGATTGTGTAATTGGTTGCCTCCATATTTAACCAATTCAGCTAAAATTCCATCGACCCCTGGCGAGTTATAATTAAGCCGATGGATTACATATCAACATGTGGGAACTATAAAATCTTACGCATATAGTGAGTGACATAAATTACATGCAAAGGGGAGATGTAAATATTTTTTTCACCGGATATAGTCATGTAAGGTATCAAATGAAAAGTGTCGATTAGTACTTTCCGAAACTGATATTAGTTTTGACGTGAAATGACGTGCTATCTGCTCAAATAAACTTACTAATAATATATTATAGGGTCTACAAATAAGTTCTGTCGGTTTTCACAATAGATGGCGTAGCTTGTTTTTTATTCCATTGAACCACATTTCCAAACATTCATCGGAAAGCTACTGTCAATAGGCACAAACGTCAGTATAAATTATTTAATTGAAGTGTAAAAAACAATACTTTTTTCATCAACGAAAATGACCAATTTTGTACCAAATAATGTGTTTTTGCGGGGAGTTCTACTTCATGAAGAAAAAAGCAACCGAAAGTCATCGCATTTTGGTGGAAATTTATGGTGACCATGCTCTATCTGAGAGAACGTGTCAGAGGTGGTTTGGACGGTTTAAAAGTGGCGATTTTGACTTGGAAGACGAAGAGCGCGCCGGACGGCCAACAATTTTTGAAGAGGAAGAATTAGAGGCATTGCTCGACCAAGATCCATCGCAAACGCAAGAAGAACTTGGAAAAACACTTGGAGTCACTCAGCAAGCCATTTCCCACCGTTTAAAAGCAATGGGAATGATCCGAAAGGTTGGTAATTGGGTTCCGTATGAACTGAAGCCAAGAGATGTCGAACGCCGTTTTTTCACGTGCGAACAACTGCTCCAACGACAAGAAAGGAAGGGTTTTCTGCATCGAATAGTTACTGGCGATGAAAAGTGGATCCATTACGATAATCCCAAGCGTCGGGCAACGTGGGGATACCCCGGCCATGCCTCATAATCGACGGCCAAAGCGAATATTCATGGTGAGAAGATCATGCTGTGTATATGGTGGGACCAGCTGGGTGTGGTATACTATGAGCTGCTAAAACCGAACGAAACGGTCACGGGCAACCTCTAACGACGTCAAATTATGCGTTTAAGCCGCGAACTCAAGAAAAAACGGCCGCAATACCAGCAAAGGCATGATAAAGTTATTTTGCAACATGACAATGCTCGTCCACATGTTGCACAGCCCGTTAAAACATATCTAGAGACGTTGAAATGGGAAGTCCTACCCCACCCGCTGTATTCTTCAGATATTGCTCCTTCTGATTGCTATTTGTTCCGGTCGCTGCAGCATGGCCTGACTGACCACCACTTCTCCAATTACGAGGAACTCAAAAAATGGCTCGATGAGTGGATAGCGGCCAAGCCGGCCAATTTTTGGCGCGATGGTATCTATGAATTGCCTGAAAGATGGAAGAAAGTTGTGGCTAGCGATGGGCAATACTTTGAACAATGAATGTATAACCAATTTTTCACAATAAAGCTTCAAATTTAATAAAAAAACCGACAGAACTTATTTGTAGGCCCTATACCAACTTTTAGAAATTGATTTTGCATTTTACAAGTATGAGAAATTAAATTAATGCAATCTTCGCCACATTTTTACATAATTGATTTACATGTATCAGCGTAAAAGTTATAGAGATAATGCAGTGAGGAGAGTGCAGTTAGTGTGCAAGGACTATTTTTTCACAGCTTTGGCGGTAATAATGCCTGAACATAAGTGCACAAGAAATTTCACTCGCAACTTTACCTAGGCAGCGATAAACCGTTCGTTTTTTTAAGATTCACAGGCCGCAAAAAATGGATTTGTACTGAGGGGGGATCTGAACCTTTGAGCCGGCTGAATATTCTACGGGGTCTGTCCTCTTGTGACTTAATTTGAATTAGGCTCATTTATCGTCTGCGTTCTAAGGCTTTGGAAGTGTGATCTTATGGGAACTGCATTAAATTCTCAAGAATAAAAAAAGAATAATAGTGCGACAAAATTCTAAATTCTAAAGTTCAGTTAAAATTTATCACCGTCCTCCTTGACATTTCACGCGCAAAATTAATTGTGACATTTTCATATTTTTATGAGTAATTTCCTGGCACGACTTGTGACGTCAAACAACATAGTGCAGTTTTTCAGTGTGTTTGAATTTGGTTGATATTTATATTTGCTGATAATTTCAAACAGTTTTTCTTTAAAAAAAACGTTCTTTGGGAGTTTTGTTAGATTGCACAATAGAAGTGATTTCCGTCATTAGTGAAAGTAAGGCGGGAAGTCTATTGGCAAATTTACAAAAATGGAACCGTGGAAGCAAAGAAAAGGGTTGCTGTTGCCCGAACGGCCTTTATGATAAACTGAATACTCGAATCGAACATCTATAGAGACCTGTTAAAGGCCGACATCAACACGTACAGGATATTGAACACTTATGTTGCGTTAACGGTACTTTGCTTACCGATCGACAAGGCGCAACAGGCAGATGGCGGCAATACTTCAAAACCGAAAAACTTCTCATCTTCTGCTTCCACAAGCACTGTCGACAGTTTTACTAGTCCCACCGGTCAGCTGCAAAGGTATAAATTCGGGGAAAAGCAGTAGCGCGTAGACGACATCGCAATTGAACTTTGGAAATGGAAGGGCTGGACCCTAACCTCGTTCAGTGAGTTCCTTAACCACGTTGTTAAGGTATGTAGTACGTTATTTCACTGGGAAAAAGCACGACCGTTCCCGTATGGAGAAAGAAAGGTACTCGAGCAGAGAGCTAAAATAACCTTTTAATTCTGCTTTTACCTCATATAAAGATTTTTAAATGTATTCTTGACTCTGACATCATTCAAATAACCGTGAAACCAGGGGAGTTTGACAAGAACTGCGAAACTACGAACGCAATACACGCTGCGCGTTTACTCATGGAAGAGCACCGTGCGAAGCATCTTCCTCTTTACATTACTTCTCTGCATCTAGAGAAGGTGTTTGACTGTATGTTATGCAAACTTTTTTGATATGCTTTGCGGCATCGAGTCGATATTCGTCATAGAAACACCATATCCCCACTCTTCTTTGACATTTGCAAAAAATTGTTTCTCTTTGAACTCAAGAAAAAGAATAACCTCTTCTTTCAATTCATAAAGGCGTGTCAACATGTTGCCTTTGGAGAGCCAGCGTACTTCTATGTGGAATAGAAGAACTTTGTGATCAGAATCGATATCCTCCCAAAGTAAAGTAAATAACCGACTATTCAATGCAGTGCTCTTGATGGAGTTTACAATACTTATAGTCGAATCAAAAGCATTACGAAATTTATGTAGCAATGTTTTGGAAGCGAAAGTTTATCGATCAATAGCACAATGTGCACTAACTATTGCAGGACTTTTTCCTAGCGCTTCTTAGTTAAGCCCGATCTTACAGATATAGTACTACTGTCATAGATTGGGAGTACAAACTCTTTTCTTCAATGTCATCTCCGCCGATGTAACGAACATATACTATTAACTGTGCACAATTAACGATTTCAGTAACTGATGGCAAAAAATGACGATAATTTCACTCACTTACTTACTGTTAATTATTTATGACTTGTCTGCTGCAATGTCATTGATTCTACGATTGATTGTAATATTCGAAAAAGAAAACCACTTCATTTTTTTGCTCTGCATCTTCTCCTAAAATTATCTGCGTGGCTTTTACGACACATGGATTTTGTCCACTTATAGTATGAGGTTTCTTTTGGTTTGCTATCATAAATGCTATTTCGCAGATTCTGTCAAACTTATCTGCGTGATAAAATCCCGATTTATCCAATCTCATCCGCTTAGTGATTCTGCTTTAGAAGAAAAAAACTGTTTCGCCTTTCAAAACCAGCGTAGAGTGTTGTTGCTTCAAATGCACTTCAAGGCGAATTGGCCTCACGCTATCAATATCACGCATATCACGCACTGAGGCAATTGTAACTCGTCTTTTCCTATGAAGGTAAGTCCAAACTTAATATAATCTTCGGAAAGATTTCTTTTTTCGCTGCCATTTTGGACCTATAATAATAAAGCAATTAGGTAATAAATAAGTAGACAAAATACCTGCATGTAATTATTTGCCCATTTATCTTAATTAACGTATGGTAGTATATTGGCCAACGGGAAGATTTATATTGTTGAAGGCAGGTTTACGTTATAATGGTAATTAAAAATACGTTTTTATCTTGAAATTCGCCGTTTAAATTTATTTCGTTGCGTTGGTTTGGTTGTGATGTGCTAAAAAAATTCCGGTAGTATACTGGCCAACGGAAGATTTATATTGTTGAAGGCAGGTTTACGTTATAATGGTAATTAAAAATACGTTTTTATCTTGAAATTCGCCGTTTAAATTTATTTCGTTGCGTTGGTTTGGTTGTGATGTGCTAAGTAAATTCCGATCTATAAACACGTCTCCGCTCAATCACAATTTATTAAGTGTATTGCTTATCTAAACATATTTAAATAGTCATTTATCATTTATCCATGCACAAAATTTGCAGAAAACTGATAAATTTTACCTATTGCAACTCTGTTAGTAATAGTGCGTAATAATTTCACCAAACTTGGTAGCATCATGCTCTATAGTGTAACATATATAACTGCAAATTTATGATTCTAGGATACTTAAGGAACTTAAGGGGGCTCCCAGCCAATTTCTAAAAAAGGCCCATGTTTATTTGTGGACCGCTTTCCGCGCATACCAGGTACTTCGAACAAACATTTCGTGTGATACTGCTAAATGAATAATCCGCAGTTCGTTATCATTTGTACTTTGATGTAAGCTATGGGAGCCAACGTATCGTTTGAATACAAGCTCCGTCCCTACTTCGCTGTTAAAATCTCCAAGTATGTTTTTGATATCATATCTGGGATCGGCTCCGAGGGTTCGTTCTACTGCCTCGTAGAAGATATCCTTTTCCGAGTCTGCAGTCTCCTCTGTAGGGGCGTGAACGTTAATGGGGCTTATGTTTCTAAATTTGACTCGCAAGCGCAGAGTGCATAGCCGATCGCTTATGTTTTCGAAGCCGCCGGCTATAATATATGAGTGTAGCGGCTCTTCTCCAGGAAACCGGTCACTGCCCAAGGCATCTCCTGCAATGCTGTTACCTCAGCCCTATATTGGAACAGGGTATCGGCTACCTGCTTGTCAGTTCCATCTCTGTACAGGGAGCACACGTTCCATAAGAAAATGCGCAAATCATTAATCCGTTGTCGTTGCCGGGTTCATCGTTGTAAAATCCATCCAGTCCGAGGCTCCTGTTCTGGCTTCGTAACTTCGGTTTTCCGTGTAGGGTTGTCAACCCTACCCAATCCCAATCTGGAGGACGGCGATAGTTATCTACGGGATTGGAAACAGTGGTGGACAGAATAAGTAAATATGATATTGTAATGTAATCATAATATGCATATAAAATTATTTTTTTCTTTCTAAAATTCAAACACCATCCGCCCCGTTCACATCTCTCTACGCCCCTTGGGAGCCCTCCCAAAGGGGGGGGGGGGGGGCCTCAGGTTGGGAACTCTTGGTATAAGGGATAATATAAGTCATAATTTTGGGAAGTTTTAAAGAAATCAATTTTTTATTAACAGTGAAAGCTTTCAATTTTATGTTTATTAAGTGCATACTAAAACGAGTATGGCAAGAACATCTTTTTTAAGGTTTTGTGTAAAACAAAACCTTAAATTCGGTTTACTGGTTGTCTGTCTGTCCACACGCATTTTTGTCGGAGATGGTCGTAGCTATTCCTAGCAAATTTGGTGCAAAGGTGAGTAACGTTCATGCATACAGCGAGTTACATAATTCTAAATTGAATTCCCATACAAAACAAGTCGGAATACTGGAAGCTCTTATGTAAGAAATTTCAACGCACATTTTTGTATCCGTATATAGCTACAAATCAAATAATCTTTCATATTTTTCCAAACTGCGAGACATACGTACATATTACAGCCATAGATATTACGTTCACCCTAAACAAACAACTGCCTATTTTCGAATACTGTACACATATATGCACGTATATAAATTGATCGTACCCATATTTCCGATTTACTTCTTATATCTATTTGAATTAGGCACTACCCGCAAAGTTCATTAGCACGCATACACACATGTCTGGTTAACAGATAACTAAAAAGCTAAAATAAAATAAATTTCTGCGACCCAATTCATAAGAACTCATTTGGTTGTGGTATTGACGAATTGATGTGATGATGACGTCATGCAGGTTGTAGAGCGCATGAAATTCACAAAAAAAATGTGAAGTTTCACTCCCTATAACTTGACCAAACTGTGCATTATGTTCTTCATTACACGCAAACCAAATTTTATACTTCTGGGACGAACATAAGGTGGGTGCCGGATGCATTTCTAAAATGTGGAAATATACTATTATTAACTTTATTTTTGCAGATATCGGAACCGGATATATTTTGAGGCCTAGATTTCGTAGAGATGCACTACTGTGATTTTTTTCAGATTTTTCGGTTGGGTAGGTTCTGAGAACGAGACCTGTTACACTTTTTGGGGGTCATATTTTGAGCCCTCACTCCCCCACCCAACATTAAATATTGAACCAGTTTTCGAAAAGTACTAATTGAGACCTTTCATTTTATACCCCACATGGCTACATTCTGTGAGAAAAAAAATTTGCACCTTCCATTCACATGTATGGGGAACCTCCCCTTAAACTTAACACAAGATGGCGTCACTTACTATTACATAGTCTCGCCGAGTTTCGTGACAATGGTCTAGCCATTTCCGAATAAATCGGGTATGACAGACAGACACCGTCTCGATTCTAATAAGGTTTTGTTTCACACAAAACCTTAAAAAAGGGGGGGTGCAAATTTTTGTTTCACCAAATATAGTCATGTGGGGTATGAAATGAAAGGCCGGTTTAGTACTTTCGGAAGTCGGTTTTAACGGACCCTTTCTCAGAAATTACCCAATAGAAAAATCTGAAAAAAAAAAATCAGGAGGGCATCACTATATAGTGCCTAGGCTCCGAAATATCCTCCATACTAATATATGTTCAAATAAAGTATTATTAACTTTATTATATATTATATTATATATATTACTATAATTGCTAGTAGTTGGCTGTAAAACCCCCCTTAAGTTCGTTCTAGTAACAATGTAGGATATTATATAGAGAAATATCCTACAAAGTTTGGCTGAAATCGCATTATTACTAACAAAGTTATAATACTTCAAAGATATCGCTTCTTTGCAAATTCAAGACTGAATGTGGATATTCTCTCATATTATATGCATATCTTAGCTGTCACTTACTAATGGGACAAATGCTCGTTGTGAAAAATTGTTTTGATTTGATTCACACTTGCGTGCGTCCGACACGCGTGCTCATTTCGCTACAACACCCCACCTCCAGTTGAAACCAAGGGGGGTTCAGTGAGGAACCAGATGCACGGCCCCCTCAATTCGGCTACCACAAGTCCAAAGCAGACGCGTCGCCCGCTCTCGCCCTGGTCACGTTTTTTGCTGGACGAAAGGCTTTTACCTCGAGCCAAAGAGACCCGTTTGGTCGTGTCCCCGTCGTTGAGGCTGTAATAATATCGGCCTGGTCCAAGGATTTCGAAGAGGTCCTCATAAGGGCGACTGCAGCGGCGTACAGGATTCAAGATCTCTGGGCACGTCAATCACGGTTTTCGCGTGGTTGGTGGCGGCTTCAGACCGGCAGCGTTGAGTCGCGATTTGATGTGGAGAACAGGGTGGCTGGGGAGTCTTAGGTTCTCTCCGTGTATCAGCTCCGCGGAACTTGCAGCAAATTTTACGCGATTGGCTGTTCGTAATCCAGAACGGCGAGTTGCAGGACCTGCAATCCAGAGGAGTCCTCTTGGGTCATTATAGCGGCCTTCAGTTGGACTGCGGATGGTAAGCTTTGTCCGTGCCGTTTAAAGCCGAGGAGTTGTGCCCAACTGTGAGAAAAGGGAGGACTCAAACTACATTCCCTGGCCGCTGATTACAATTGCCGGCACACCAAAGCATGGAATCCATTCTCGACAGAGGAACTTTGCACAAGATTGTGTAGTAATGTTTTTCAGAGCCTCAAACCACCGCGTGAACCTATCGATGATTGTCAGGGAATACCTGGAACAGTACGAGTCTCGCAAAGGGCCAACGATGTCGAGGTGGATTGTACGGAAACGCTTGGTGGACCGAGGGGCCACTCCTACCTCTTTCCTCACATGTTTTCTTGTTTTGTATTTCTGGCATGCGAAGGATTAATGTCATTGTTCATGGACGATCAGAAATTCTTCGCGTCTTTTGTTTCAAAGCAAAGTGAGTGAATAATGTGAACAGCTTGCCTTGCCCTCGCCGGGGATTGCCGGAAGTATTTAATTACGGGTAACTCACGATCATAGGTGCAATTCCGGGACATTCCTCACGATTCTTCAATCACCAATTCCAGTTGTAGGTTATGCAACTGCGAAGAGGAGACCATCCATCCGTACATGATGTTGGAGCAGTACCGAGTACAGCAGCCGTCATAACTCCGCCCGCAAGATCCTCCATCAAAATCTTACGTTGAAATATAACTTACTGGCAACCTACTATCTTTACTTTAAGTATACTCCGCAGAGAATCTTGGAAATGATCAGCCCAAACTACTGTGAGATCACATTATTGCCATTCACCGTAGTGTTAATCACAACAGACTCGATCTAATTCTGCTTCGCAAGGAAGAATGAGCCTGGTTCATATCGATGTATCTATACCGTAGGTTCGGAACACTGTTGACAAACAACACGAAAAATCTGGAACTACGGCCCCTTGCGAACGATATGAAGCAGAAAAAAATTCACTCTAATTGAATATTTGCAACGGTAATTATAAGAAATGTTCGGGAAAAACTACAGTGGTTCTATCATTATTTATGACTGCACTGTATTTACATTGTAGTACAGTTTTGTTGAGTTGAATAATAACCAATAGGTTTGCAAACTACTTAGGACAGAACATTATCTATGTTTATTAATTAATTTTATTCAAAATTTGATTGCAGGATCTGCTTGACGTTTTGAGGCATATACAAAATTCTGCTGAACGGTTGAACATCGAACAATTTGCTTCATATGATGTCATTCAGCAGCAGTCAATTTATGTTGCTCTGTTGGAATCGATAGTAGGTTCAATTGAGCTGTGTTTGTATACATATTTACCTACCGTGGATCCTGTCGAAAAAAAGCGTTTAAAGAATTCCTACAGAAAGAAGAAGCAGACTTCTTGAAAACTCTACTTTCAGCTTATGATCTTCTACGAATTGTTATGAGATATAATGGTCTAGCATGCGAAGAGTATGAACATTTTAAGAGACACCTCATAAAGGTAATGGGCGATTTCAATAAAAAACACTCAAAGGGTTGCAATACGACCAGAAGTTTGCAAATATCATCAACTAGTTGAAGACATTAGGCATTTTCTGGATATCAGTTGTAACCAGAAGCACTGTTGAAACTTCTCAGGGATGCCATAGACTGTTTAAATTCGCAAACTGCCAAAAACGACAATATCACAACGATTTGAAAGTCAAATCATTGGAAGTGACGAAAAAACTTGATATCTGGATATTGAATTCAGAAAGGTTCCGATTCAACACAAAGAAAGTTATGGAGCATATTATAAAGATTTCATTGAACCATTGGAATGTTGTTTAGTAATGACCCAGTCAGGATTTCAAAGTCTTAAATTTATTTTAATCCAACATCAGCGAATGAATTGTGAAAGTTCAAGCACACCAAATATTAACCCACCTGAAAAATTTAACGATATTCTGCAGGAAACTTTTCAGTTTCCTTTTGTGCGACAAACGGTTCTTCATTGTAACATTAGTCAAAGACTGCAAGAATTGCAGTCTTTAATTATATACAATGGAAATGCAGACTTGGAAAGATCATATTTTAAAGTCTTAAAAGCGAAATTACTGGAAATAAAAAATTACATATGTATTGCTGGAACTATCGTAGCAGAATAGTTTTAATGATTGGGAACTTATTTTTAAAATTTGTAACAAAATCTGGAAGAAAGAAGAAGAAAAACAGACTAGAAAAAGAGCTGAAGAAAATAGTTTATATGTGAATAAGTATATAAAAAAAATAAAATATTGCCTACAAATGTTGTAACAAAAATTAGTTGCAGAATATTATGTCAAATGAGAATTTGGAAAGAGAGCGAAATAGAAGAAATAGAAACATATTTTCCGACAAACATTCAAGAAGATTTGCAGAATTTACTGTTGAAGGTCATCAAAACAGAAAAAATCTGTGGGAACTTCTAAAAAGTGCATGGATATATTAAATCCAGACGAATGTAATTTTCTTGGCGCGGATTTTCATTTGTATTATGGAACATTTTCAAGGTAAATTAGCATTTATATAAGTTTATATTTGCATTCTTTTCATATATATTTCAGTACTCCTTACTACAAAGGGAAAAATATGGTCCTATGAAGAAGGGATAGATTATGTGACTCCTTTTAAAACAAACTCCCTGTTTTTTTTTATTACTACAAAAGCATAACCAATATTTGAATAGTAATTTGGACAATATTATGTATAATACAGATGGCTCATGATAGCACTTCAACAAGAAACCCTAGGTGATATTCCTCTTTCAGGTAAAGAGGAACTCCATACATTCGTCGTATCCCTTTTATTAATTATTTTTCCTTTCTGCTCCATTTCAGTTGGAAGTAAATCATCTTATAACTTTTTACAAAGATTCTAATATTCCTGAGGTTTCGGCATGTGGGGAAATCATATCCAAAGTCGTTGATCGTACAAAGGAGCAATTGTTATTGTATTCTGACCATGCAGTACTAATGGATGTAATGCGTAAGATGGTTACATAAATTACATACATTTCATAAATGTATTTCAGATTCTTCGTATTGTTGAAAAAATACAAAGCTTCCCATCAACGTCACCTGTTGCTCGATTTAATGTAGGTTTCAAATATTACGCGAGAAATTATCACAATGGAATGAAGTAGCTCATCGTAAAATAACTTCCGTGATTTGGAGGAGCAAGTTGCTGTATGCATACAGAAATGGACAAAGCTTGAATTACAATGTTGGAGAAACTGTTTGCAGCAATCATTTGACAAGTAAAAATGAAATTACTTTTTTGACTTTTTATATGCATGTATGTTTTATTTTTAGTATCAAAAACGGTGCCTACAAATATTGTTCTATATATATAATTTACTACACGAATATTTGGAATCAAAGGATGGTGAAGATTGTTCTAAGGATATAATACAGACATACAACAGTTTGTACAAAATTCCAATTATGCAGATTTTTCGGTACGAATGAGATTGGCTCAAATCATTTGAAATGTATTTACATTATATGAATGGAACCAACACTACCCGGAAATGTAAGTCTGAAAAATTATGGTTCAAATTAACGTTAAAAGGCTACTTGAAAGCGTTATTCTAATTGACTAGATGTAGCAAGTAAAAACTTAAGTCGATAGCTTTTATAATTTTCGTTTAATAACAATTTTAACATGATATCTTAAGGGGGTCATCCGTGTGTTGGATTCGCGGAATCGAATTTTTTTTTTTGCATCAATTGCAACTAGATATAGTGTAGAATATATGGGCAAAGTGATTTTCTTATATTCGGAGTCGTTCGGATTATAGTGTTAAACACGTGATATGCCAGATTTATGTCGATCGCCGTAATAAAGCTCGTATTTATCGGTCCGAATGACGTTCGAATGACTTCGCTAAAAGGACAAGAATTGAAGACAAGACTGTACATGTGTTTCTTCAAGAAACTTAAGGTTTATGAACTAGGTATAGCAGATTAATGGTCAATTAGTTTTTATAGCTGAAAATCGCATTCTATTTTTTAAATGCGTTTTTTCCTCGAAACTGCATGTTGAAATCGACTGCCAACATAGCCCAAAATCTATCCAATGAAAATTTACAAAGAAAAAGTTTAACACGGCACCAAAAATTTACTTTTTAATCAGAGTGAAATTATGCGGTGTTTTCCAACGATTAATTAATTGAAATAATAAAAACTTGTTGTTTCTTATTCGTTGGTGTGGGTAATTTATTCTTGCAAATATCGATATTTCGGGAACACTTGTTCCCTTCATCAGTGCAAACTTGCAAATACCGATATTTCGGGAACCACTTGTTCCCTTCATCAAACAAGTTTGCACTGATGAAGGGAACAAGTGGTTCCCGAAATATCGGTATTTGCAAGAATAAATTACCCACACCAGCGAATAAGAAACAACAAGTTTTTATTATTTCAATTACTTTTTAATATTTTTTAATAATACTAGTTTGCGGACTTTAGTTAAGTCTGCACGTTAAATGCCATTTACTTTTTTTCTTTAAGATGATCGCAGCGCTCTCTATCTTGGCAGCAGAAAAACACCTTTTTTGGAAATGGGCCTGTAAATTGCTTTGTATTTGAATAACGAACTATGCGATCGGGCCGAAAAAATTGCTATGCACGCTCGTGTTTGTATCTTTCTCCAGTTCTTCACAAAAAACTTCTAAAGAAAGTCAAAAAAACCGTCTTCACACGGGATGATCCTTTAATTCAATCGAGCATTCATTTTAATAATATTATGTTCAGGATTTCTTTTCCGTTGTGTCTTTTTTTTTTTGAATTCACATCAATCTACTCTCTACTACTTTATTAAAACTGATAATTTTTGAGGAGCATGTGCACTTTCCAAAATCTTTAATTTGGTTCGGGATTTTTAAGGTTTTGTGTGAAACAAGAACTTATTAGAATCGAGTCGGTGTCTGTCTGTCTGTGTGTTACACTCGATTTATTCGGAAACGGCTAGATCGATTGTCCTGAAAATTGGCGATAGTATGTAATCTGGTGTTCCCTTTACATGCAGTAAGTGGCACCATTTTGTGTTAAGTTTAAAGGGGGCTCCCCATACATGTGAATGCAGGGTGCACATTTTTTTACAGTATGTTGCCATGTGGGGTATGAAATGAAAGGTCTCAATTAGTACTTTTCGAAACTGGTTCAATTTTTGATATGGGTGAAACATAGGGGAGTGAGGGCTCAAAATATGACCCCCAAAAAGTGTAACAGGTCTCGTTCTCAGAACCTATCCAACCGAAAAATCTGAATAAAATCGCAGTGGTGCATCTCTACGAAATCTAGGCCTCAAAATATATTCGGTTTCCGATATCTGCACAAATAAAGTTAATAATAGAATATTTCCACATTTTAGAAACTTACCAAGTTTGGGTCATTTTTAAACCAAAGGTAAACAAATTTCACGCTCAGCAACCCAATATTCTGCGCAAAACTTTTTCTAAATATACAGCCTGAGAAGTCAGGAGCACAAGCAAGAATTTCTCTACCTCCTCACTAAAAAAAAAATTTTAAAAAATCAAAGGAGTTAACCCGTTTCACATAATTCTTATAAAAATAACGACAGTGACATTGCTCCAATAATGTTTTTAAGCACCAACCCAACAAAAAACCCACAAAAAATTACCTCCGTATCAACTAACTCGAAATTATGCCACTGATTACATACTCAGAGCTTCGTAGACCACGTAATTCCCATCAATTTCGAACAAAGTTTTCAGAAAGTTTAATTTTGTAAAAAGCCTTAATAAAAGATTAATTTTTAACTCGCGCGCGCTTACAAACCTACGATTCTTGTACAGTTAAAACAGTTAAGAAGTTATTTGTCAATCGTAATTAACAATTACATAAGAACTGATTAGTCATAATCACGAATGAGCAGATAATTTTTTCAATTATTAATTGCTGGTTCATCATTGCAATTAAGAACTTAATTGAGTCTTATCCCAATCTCCGTTAAATAGATTTAACAGTGACGCTATTTACAAAACAACGTGCTAGCTCGGATTAGCTCACAGAAGCAGGATCTCGGAAAAGAGTTAACGGGGTCACATTTTCAGTGGCATAAGGGAGGTCTTAGTGGAAAAACGATCAAAAGTTAAAAGAAATTTGATTGTCTAAGAAAATCGTGTGCGTACTGCGGTTATTTTGGTACTAAATTTATGAAGAAATCTGAAATAGGGGGGGGGAGGGCTCAAGGTTTTTATCTGGAGCAGGTCGAGACTTTTTACGCATTCTTCTCGAATACTCGCAATCACTGAACAACTTGTATCTTCATTTATTCATTTTTCTTCTTGGGAATACTTTTTTTTTACAAACAAAGCCTTATTCAATGTCTGTCTGTCTGTCTCATGTACTTTTCTCAGAAAAGGCTATACCGCTTGATGCGAAATTTGGTGAGGTGGGAACTGTAAACACCCACACACGCAGTAAGTTACATTTTTCACGTTGAGGTTGAGGGAGGCCCTCATACATGAAAAAGGAGGGTTTTCAATTTTTTTCAACAAATGTAGTCATGTATGTTGGGTATCAAATGAAAGATCTCGATTAGTGGATTCATAACAATGATTTTTTTAACGGACCCATTGTTAGAAATTACCCAATGGAAGTATCTAATAGAAGTCATGAGGCTACTATCTACTGTCCAGGCCTCAAAAAACTCCATATCGATATCAAATTATATTATTAAATTATTTCCGAGTTATCACAATCTCGGCAGATGCCGGATTTTACCTAATACTAGCACTAAGTGCCAAGCATTTAGGCTCGAACGATCCTGCCTACTTAAAAACTAAAAGGGGCACTGGTGGTGGTGGTGGTGGCCGGTGGTAGGTCAGTGGGAGAATCCGTCGAGTACTCCCCGCAACATCGAGCACGTATGCAGAATGGTGTACTTCTGTATGGTTTGAACCAGACTGTGCGAAAGTCCCAGGACATCAAGGGAAGCCGTGAGGGATTTAGGTACAATACCTGTAGCTGACAATATTATGGGAACTACAACCACCCGCTCGAGACGCCAAATTTCTTTGATTTCCCGAGCCAATGGCTCATAGTTCACCTTCTTCTCCACGTATTTCCGTTCAATGTTGCTATTATGGGGGATAGCAACATCAATAATATACGCGGAGCGACCCGTCTTCTCAACTAACAGTACGTCAGGCTTGTTGTGTGCTGTATGGCGATCAGTCAGAACTTGCCGGTCCCAATACATGCTGTAAGCAGAACTATCAAGTACTGCTTGCGGCTCATATCGGTAAACCGGACATGTCCCCGTGATCAGCCCATGCTTATATGCAAGGTTTTGATAACCTTACATACAGCATTATGCCTGGTGATGTATTGCACCGGTGCCATAACAGTACAGCCAGAAATGAGATGGTCCAACGTCTCTAACGCCGAACCACACATTCTGCACTGGTCGTTCTCCACCCGTTCTTTCATGATGAGCTTTTTATAAGCTCGGGTGGCGACCACGCCATCCTGAATGGCACACATAAACCCCTCCGTCTCAGCAAAGAGCTCCCCAGCACACAGCCATCTGTTCGACAGATGCAAATCGACAAATGGCTGCCAAAGACAATTCACGTGTTTACCGTGCATTGCCTTCGACTTCCATTCATCGATCCGCTCTTGGTCCGACTTCACCCCACTCAGAGGATTGAAGGATCGATCCTTCAAGTTAAGTGGAGTCAGTCCACAGTCTGCCTTACAGACAGCCGCATGCAAGGGACTCGCCTGCTCTTTGCTGTAAAAATAAGCGCGCAGCGAGTCGACTTGGCGATGATGTTGTGCCGCCACGTCAACCACGCCTCTACCTCCGATGTCACGAGGCAGGTTCATCCGCTCCACGGCAGACTTTGGGTGATGCATTCGGAATTTGGACATAGTTGTCCGTATCCGCCGCTGGACGTTTTCCAGATCGGTCTTCGTCCACGGCAATATTCCGAATGCATAAGCCAGTGAAGGGATGGCGAATACATTCAACGCGCTTATTTTATTCTTCCCCGAGAGATGCGATTTCAGCACCAGCTTTACACGTCGCAGGAATTCGGACAGCAGAGCTTCTTTCAGATCACCAACTCGAGCATGGGTTCCTTGCAGAATTCCTAGGTACTTGTAGAAGTCTGTCTCGGTCATAGCTTCGATGTGGAGGTCACCAATGCTATGTCCGGCATGTGGCTCGTGATGATCTTTGCGGATGGCTTGGATTCGACATTTGTCTAATCCAAACTCCATCCGAATATCACGGCTGAACATGTCTATTATTCGCAACAGACTTCTAAGATGGTTGTCAGTACCAGCATACAGCTTGATGTCATCTAAGTACATCAAGTGTGTCAGTTCGCACTTAGCACGTAGGCCATACTTTATTGCAAAACCATGCCCTCTAGCATCATTCAGTAGCCATGAAAGGGGGTTCAGTGCCATACAAAACCAAAGGGGACTCAATAAATCCCCCTGGAAGATGCCCCGCCTTATACGGATGGGCTCTGAGGTATTAGCACCCTCAGATGTACGGACTGATAAGGTGGTATGCCACCCTTCCATGACTGTCGCCAAAAACTTTATTAGTTTTGGATCAATGCGATACAGATGTAGGATGTCGATTAGCCAGGTATGCGGAACGCTATCAAAAGCCTTGGCATAATCGATATAGCAACTGAAGAGGTTTCTCTGGCCTCTAGTTGCTTGTCCTACAGCTACCGAGTCGATAATGAGTTGCTCTTTGCAACCCCTTGACCCAACTCGGCAGCCCTTCTGCTCCTCGGACAGAATGTTGTTGGTCTCGAGGTGCGCATTGATCCTTCCACTAATAATGGACGTGATGAATTTGTAGAGGGTTGGTAAGCAAGTGATCGGTCTTGTGTCTGCGGGGTCCTGCACCGTGTCCTTCTTAGGGATAAGGTAGGTAATCCCCGCAGTGAGGAAAGGTGGAAATTCCTCCGGCCGACTCATGACCTCATTTATACTGCGTGCCAACCGACTGTGTACGCTGGTAAATTTCTTATACCAGAAATTCTGCACCCGATCCAGACCTGGGCCCCTCCAGTTCTTCGAGCTGTTTATGGCTCGTCGAACTTCCTCTTCGGTAACATCCGCGAAACTCATGCCAGGTGTATTGGCATGGCGGGTGCCTTCGGCGGTGATCCACTCAGCATGCTCAACATGCTGGGCAGGTAACCCCCAAAGTCCACCCCAATACTCTTTCGCTTCCGTCACCGAGAACTGTATTGTCTGGACGCTCTGTTGGGATTCGTTGAGAGATCTGAAAAAGCTCCGCTGGTTCCTCGCGTATGTTGCATTCTGGACACGTCTGGAATAACTTTCGCCATACCGTCGTAACCGACTGCATATGACAGAAAGTTTCTGTTTTAGTGTGTCCAGAAAAACCCTCTGCACTTTATTTCTCACCCGTCGGCTGGCATTGCCAGTGCTGATCTGAATCAGTCTAGCAATGTCCTGCCTTAGTGAGTCCCGCCGACGTTCCAGACGAATTTTCCATGGTGGATCTCTTTTGTCACTCAAACCAATAACGCGAAAGCGAATCTTCTGACCGTGCAATCTGATAGCCGCAACTGCACCACAATACACAAGTGATTGTAGTTGCAGCAGCGACATATCAGCACACAGTCGAGACGCAATCTCATCATTGATTTGAGATAGAATTCCCGGAGTTGCTGGAGATGCATAGAGCCTGGGAATATCTGGTCTATGCAAAGGGTCCATATCCGAGAATTCTATACACGCTCTTTGGAATTCGTCCCGAACTTCAGCGGAAACCTCAGCTGGACGGTGGAGAAGAGTGCTTCGGCGAGTACTGAACCTGTTGCCTGCAGTGCGGCGTGGTGTTGTTGATGCCGCCGCCTCTGCCCCCATCGACTCTTGGTCACCAGTTTCCCCGATGACTTCAAGTCGAACACGCTCCCTGATGGTGGCCGGGATTGTGTCACTGCGAGTGATGAAGCGGTACTGGTCTGCGACTCGCTGCACAGTCACGTGCGCGAATTGCGGGAAACGCTCGACGAATCTCTGTTGCAACAAGGGGCGGTAAGATGTTGTACCCGCCCCCGCCGTTATTTCGTAGTAGGAGCGGATGATGAAGAGGTTCATTTCTTCGGTCCATTTCATCCGCTTCCTACGCGAACCTGCTGAAGTGGTCGCCACAGATTGTGGCGAAACAGCTTCAGCAGGCGGAGCTGTGCTCCTGGTCGTCGTGGCGCCTAGACGTCGAACCGCCCCACGACTAGCGGTTTCGACGCCGTGCTGTCCATTACGAGAGCCCGACCCAGTCACCAAGTCAGACGACTCCCGCCGGTTATCCGTACCGGACCTTAAATTTTTCCTTCTTCTCATTTTTTGGTGGTGCATTTTATCCCTAGCTGCCAGGTGTGTAGATAGCTTCCTTAGTGAGTAATCTGCAAGACTGCAAAGTTCCTGCACTTTCCTCACCTACCCCCTGAGACGCTACGTACAAATGGAATAGTTCTACACTATAGTATACCTACAGTAACATACTTACATAGGAAACAAATCTTTCATACTGGCGTCGAGCTTCCGGTTTCCGACTTATTTGTTTATTTTTTTTTTAATTAAACTAAATTGAGTTGAGGAAATTTGTAAGTAAGTAAAAAAGGTTTTATAAACATGCTTTATTTTCTACAGTTGATTTAATGAGAAAGTAAATATTAGAAGGAAAATTTATATTCAACAAAGCCAACACTGAAAAAGCACACATGTTTTGTCCGAAAAGCGTGTTTGCGAAATTTTCAACAATAAATCTATAGTATAACGGGGAACTTTCTTATAATGTTCTGATTGAATAAAAGAGTTTTACATGAATTTGAGGAAAAGTGTTTAAAAATACAAGACCGTTTTGTTCAGGATTGCAAAGAACGTCCCTTTTATAATAATTACGCTTCTGGAAATGAGATTTTTGTAATTTTCTGTTACTATTTAATGGAAACTACTTACTTCGATGCATTTAGCGGATTTTATTTTTATAAACTCATGCCCTTAATATGTTAAAAAAATCTCGAACTTTGAAGAAGTGTTGTTTGCTTTTGTTGGTGTATCAATTTTCGCTTAATTTCAGTACCAATTAAAAACTGAAATATATAGGAAAACAAGGATTTTTTTATAAATGTTGTGTAGTTTCTCAAAAACAAGCCTAAGGTGGTGAAAAATGCTTTCCGGCTCACTCTTACTTATTTCTTAATCAAATTTCAAAATATGATAAGTTTTCGGAAAATAGAGTGCGGTGCAAAATTATTTCGACACTCCAATTTTTGTCTATTTTATCATAAAACAAATTGGGAAATCGGAAGCTGGACACACACAGGTATGAAAGATTTTGTGTTTCCTTATATGAGGAATTTTGATCCGATGAGAGTTCCACATGTGCACAATTAAAAATTCAATTGCGCACTATTTTGTAAAGAACCATTTATGCAATTAGTTTGATCTGGAAAGGACTGATAAAAGTAAATTTCATACGCTTCACACTTTGAGTTCAAAATTAATGGCAAATGAGAAGAAGTTCACCTAAATCAGATAAAAAACAAGTCGGAAAACCAGAAGTTGGACGCTTCAGATATGAATAGTTTTGTGTACTTCTTATATAAAATCATTTCAGTGGACATTTGTCCCATTAGTACCTAGCACCTAATGTGTATGCATATATGCATTATGTCAAAATATTCACTTTCGCGAGCTTCTGACATTTAAAGTCTTAGAATTGCACTGAGGCGACAACTTTGGCCTATTATATCTTTGTTTGTTATACTTGGCAGAATCATGCCTTTTATATTATAGCCTAATGTAGGCTATTCATAATATAGACTATTCTGGAATAATATATTGCCGAATTTCGTGACTCTGGGATGAACTTAAGGGGGGTTTTACAGTAAATTACTAAAAATCATAGTAATATATTATTGTTAACTTTATTTAAACAAATATCGATATGAAGGGTATTTGGCCCTAGCACCTGGCAGTGGTGTTTTTTTTTCAGATTTTTCGGTTGGGTAGGTTCTGAAAATGATTGGGTGAAAGAAATGAACCCTTTCCAAACCGCGCCCTACTCTCCTTGTGCTAAAACTGGGCTGCTCAGAAAAGTAATAATCAAAACCTTTCATTTGATAACCCACAAACTCTATTTAGAGAAGCAGCACCATCCGTTTTTTTTAAGGTTTTGGTTACAAAACAAAACAATATATATTAAAATCGGTGTATGTCTGTTTGTCACACGTACTTTACTCGGAAACGGCTGTACCGATTAACATGAAATTTGGTGAGAAGGTGGGAACTGTGAACGCTTAGACATCCATCCTTCTATGTTGAGATGTAGGGAGGGGGGGGGGGGGGGTCTTCCCATGCATGTAAAAGGGGGTGTAACAATTTTTTTCACTGAATATAGTCATGTGGGGTATCAAATTAAAGGTCTCGATTAGTACTTTTCAAAGAAAGTTTGAGATTTGTTAGAAAGGCGGGGAGTCGGAGGAATGGAAAGTGATGATTTCTTTAAGGGACCCATTCTCAGAAACTACCCAATCGAAAAATGTGAATAAAATCAGGAAGCTGCCTATCTGTTCAAATTAAGTTAATAATAGTATATTACCATATTTTTGGGGAAATTGAGTAAAACCCCTCTTAAGGGTAGTAGTATAAAATATAATATGATGCATATTATCCCATCCCAAGTTTGATTCAAATCATATTATTAGTAACAAAGTTACAATAGCTCAAAGTTGACTCGACTTTGTAGGTCTCGGATGGTTCCATGATGTCGATATCGTCAGCATAGGCCAGTAGTTGGGTGGACTTAAAGAGGATCGTACCTCTTGCATTTATCTCAGCATCACGGAGTGGTTAGAGCACAAAGCTGTCGTACGGAAGGTCGCGGTTCAAATCTCACTGATGGCAGTGGGATTTGTATCGTGATTTGACGTCGGATACCAGTCGACTCAGCTGTAAACGAGTACCTGAGTCAAATCAGGGTAATAATCTCGGGGGAGCGCAATGCTGACCACATTGTCTCCTACAATATACTGTAGTGTGCCGTTACGGTCTTGAATGAAGTGCTCTAACACACTTCAAGGCCCTGATCCAATATGGATTGTCGCGCCAGCGATTATTATTATTATTATCACGGATTACTTTCTCGATGGCCAGGTTAAAGAGTACGCATCCTCTTGTCTTATACCGTTGTTGATGTCGAATGGTCTTGAGACTGTTCCTGCTGCTCTTATCTGGGCTCGCACAATGGTCACCCTAGTCGGTCTTATCAATTTCGTCGGCATACCGAAATTTCTCATGGCCGTGTACAGTTTTACCTTGGCTATGCTATCATAATAATAATAATAATCGTTGGCGCAACAATCTATATTGGATCAGGGCCTTGAAGTGTGTTAGAGCACTTCATTCAAGACCGTAACGGTACACTACAGTACACTGTAGGAGGCAATGTGGTCAGGACTGCGCTCGCCCGAGATTATTACCCTGATTTGACTCAGGTACTCATTCACAGCTGAGTCGATTGGTATCCGACGTCAAATCACCATACAAATTCCACTGCTATCAAAGGCGGCTTTAAAATCGATAAATAGATGGTGCAACTGTTGTCCATATTCCAACAGTTTTTCCATCGCTTGCCGCACAGAGAAAATCTGATCTGTTGCTGATTTGCCTGGAGTGAAGCTTCTTTAGTATGTGCTAATGATGTTCTGGGCGTATGGGGCTATCCGGCCTAACAAGATAGCGGAGAATATCTTAGAGATGGTACTTAGCAACGTGACACCTCTATAATTACTGTGTGATATCTCCCTTTTTATGTATGGGACATAATGCCTCGTTGCCAGTCGTCAACCATTGATTCGCTGTCCCATACCCTGAGTACAAGTTGATGAACTACTTGGTGTAACTGGTCGCCTCCATATTTAACTGATTCGGTTGTAATTCCATCGGCTCCTGGCGACTTATGATTTTTTAGCCGATGAATTGCACGGACTGTTTCTCCTAAACTTGGTGGTGGCAGTATTTGTCCGTCGTCTTCAGTTGGCGGGACCTCCACCTCGCCGATGTTCTGGTTGTTCAGTAGCTCATCAAAGTACTCAACCCATCGCTCTAATATGCCCATTCTGTCGGAAATCAGATTTCCCTCTTTGTCTCGGCAGGATGAGCATCGAGGTGTATAAGGCTTCAACCTGCTGACTTGTTGGTAAAACTTTCGCGCGTGATGTGGTTGCTCCTTGTACTTTTCTAGTTCATAGACTTGTTGGTTCTCCCAGGCTTCCTTTTTCCGTCTGTGAAGTCGTTTCTCTGCTCGACGGATTTCGTGATAAGTCTCCGCGCGTGCCCGCGTTCTTTGAGAATGCAACATTACTCGGTATGTGGCATTCTTTCGTTCCGTTGCTAGCTTACATTCCTCATCAAATCAGCCGTTCCGGCTTTTTTGCGGCTGGGACCAACTATATTTGTGGCCGTATCAATGATAACGTTCTTCAGGTGATTGTGAAGATCATTTGTTGATGCTTCTTCTCCAGGATCTCTGTTGACTGCGGTTCTTGCGGCATCTATTTCCCTCTTGTACGTGTTGCGGAGGGATGTGTTGTGGATGGCTTCAGTATTCGCTCTCACTTGATTGTGAGAGGGGATTGTAGGTGGTGTCGTAATTTGGACTCGGAGCATCATGTCAACGAGATGGTGGTCCAAGTCTATATATGCACAGCCTTTCGCTTATATTTTCAAAGCCGATAACAGCAGGTTTCATTTTTTGGCTGCCTAAAAAACCTACTTCGAGCACATGGTTTACTGGATGACCGCTTTAATATACAGTGTAGCGGCTCTTCTCCAGGAAACCGGTCCCTGTCCATCGCATGTCTTGCAACGCTGTTACATCAGCGTTATATTGGGACAGGGTATCGGCTAGCTGCTCAGCAGCATTCGGTCTGTACAGGGAGCGCATGTTTCATGAGGAAGAAAATGCGCAAATCGTTAATCCGTTGTCGTTACCGGGTTCGTCGTTGTAAAATCCATGCTATCCGAGGCTCCTTTCGCGGCTTCGCAATATCAGTTTTCCGTGTAGGCTTGTCAGCCCTATCCAACCCCCAACCTGGAGGACTAGTTGGTACATTTTGTCCCGTTTTTAGGCGCGGGAGACTCGCCTTCATCCTTCTCCGTCTGCAGTTTTTCATAAAGAAAGAACTCCCAGCGATCAGCACGTGGAGGTGGAGATATGGTTTGAGAGTAGAGCTGTTGGTGTTGGTTCAGCAGGCGTTTCCCAGGTTTTATGCTCCATCGTGAGTACCAATCCACGTTTCGCCCTGGGACCTATACTACCCTTTGACCGCTGTAAATTCACTGCAACTAAATGTCAATATCACACTAAAGTGGGTAGTCAGACATGCTAAATGTATAAACATGACGGGCTTCGTACAAATGAGATAGTTCTATGCTCAAATGTACTCACAGAAGAAGCAAACAAAATCGTTCATACCTGAAGCGCCCAGTTTCTGGTTTCCCGACTTGTTTAAGATTTTTTGTTCGGTAGTTTCCGAAAATGAATCCTTTAAGTTTCTTTTCGACATTTGATACTCTACACAGAGATAATAAGTGAAAAAATTTGCATTCCCTTTTGCATGTGTGGGGAGTCTCCATTATACTCCACGTTAATGTATGTCACCCTACTGCATGTGCGGGATTTCATAGTTCTCACATGTCCACCAAATTTGATTTGAATCGATGCAGTCATTTTGGAGAAAAGTGCGTGTGACGGACGGATAGTTACCTGATTTTAATAAAGTTTTTTTTACATAAAACCTTAGGAATCGAACTTTTCAGTTATTGCTAGGACAATGTAGATCACATTAAATTTTTAAATAACTAAATTTGTTTTAAAATCAATTAGCTTATTAGTTACTTATTAAGATTTTGTTGAAATCAACCCTGATTAAAATGTCTGTTACACTGACTTTTCTCAGAAACGGTTACACGAAATTTTGTGGAAAGATTTGACCTGTGGACCGACCGGCACACATGCAGTGAATTACATTGCATGTTAAACTTAAGTGGAAGTCTCCATACACGTAAAAAATGGGTGCAACTTTTTTCCTACCGAATATAACCGTTCGGAAGCAAATAATAGTTTTGACATTGGGTACAAAAGGGAGGAAATTGGATGGTCCGGGTTAATTACTTAAACCTGAAGCCTTTAAGTAATTAAGCTAAAAATCTGAAAAAAAATATGGGGATCCAAGGAGATGATATCTAGGCTTCAAAATTGTCATGGATGATCAAACCTGCTATCCGATGGGAAAATCATATTTTGCGCTTTAGTTGGTTGAGTTAATATCAAAAGAAAACGACGATATGCATGAAAATTTCATTAAGTTGGAATTAGAGAAAGACATACGCATCATGAGCACATTTCAGAGAGATAATTCTAAATTTTTAGTTTTATATCTCCGCTATTGATTGTGATGAAAAAACTTTTTTACAAATACAGAAAAGAATAGAAAACCGGTTAAAAGGCGTCAACAAATTTAAAAGAAAGGCTGAAAATCTTAAAAATTTGGCATTATCAATATCTAGTAGATGTATCCAATTAACTAAAATGAACAACAATAGAATAAGCAAAAAGAAAAAAAAAGTTTTAATTTAAAACTTTGCCGAAAATGTTTACACTGCCATAATTCTTGGTAAATATGTTTAGCCCTCCAATTCCCTTTCTGTCTATTTTTGTTTAAAATCACTACTCTATGCTCACAAAGATGAATACTTTATTATTTCAAGCAAAAAAAAAGTTGTCGAAAAATTTTATAAGGGCACTATAAATCAAATTAATAAAATAATGCTACCAAAAGCTTCAATCTAACTTAATTGGTACTAGATTGATAAAATGAAAAAGTAAAAAATCTAAGATAAAGGCCGAAACCTTCCTAATGGTGTTTTGACTGTCCCGATTAATCATTGCTTTCCCCTTGTCCCTTACCTCATTTTCCAGTATGAATTCGTGACCTTACAGTTAAGCGTTTTTGAGAAAAATTTAAGCTATAGAAAAATATTTATGATATTGAATAATATATAGTGACTACTATGAGTATTTAATTTAATTATTTTTGTTTTATTTTAGCCAAGCTCATTGCAATACTCCGGAATATCCAGATATATTTTTGCCAATTTAATCAAGAAGTTGATGAAGCAGTTAGAGCATTTCGTTTACCGATTGAAAAAAAACTCAGAGAATATGTGAAAATAGAATCTTACAATAAAGACCTTTCATACTTTGCATTGAAAAGCAATATAAGTCGAATGCACAGGCATATAAACAAATTTTTGAGAGAATTCGAGAACTGTTTAAAAGGCAAAATTACGCCTGTGTTCCAGTATAAAGATAATACCTTTAAAGATTACGATTTTCACAATGATAAAGGCGTTAATTTACGGCATGAGCCAAAGCACAAATATTATATGCTAGACGCAAAAAATTTTTTAGTACCGCTGAAATTGAAAAACTCGTTTAAAGATATGCTGCCCAACATAAAAGATTCTTCGTTATTAGCCAAACGAAATAAATTATTTGCCGCGTCGAGAACAATAGTTCAAGAATCAATTAAAAATAGCCAATACGCTACCATGGTTCATAGTTTGGATTCACTATTATCTAATCAAATAGAAACATGTGAATATTTGAGGAAGCTGGAAGTTGATCGTACACAAGAAAAATCGAAACAAAAATCCCAGGCGAAATATATATTATCTCAAAAAAGAAAAGTCTCTCTGATCTATATAAAACCTTGACAACAATCGGAGTAAATTTTAAGAGCGGATTGCTAGAACTTTCGTTGAATTCGGAGTTCATGAATTTTCACATTGAACCGTTCTGCGTAAAGACTATGTTTATCGCATCGAAAACCAAAAAACTCGATCAGAATTTGATTTATTTAAGCAATAACTTGGATTTATATTATGCAAAGTGTGTGTTTAAAGTGAAAATTCTCCAAAGGGTTATGCTTACGCCTAATCCTGAGTTGGACGTGGTGAATGTTGATCGGATGAAAGGCTTTTCAATAGATTTGTTCCTCTTAGTACAGAGCCAACGCAAACTGCTCAGTGCGTTTTCTCAAGATCTCTTGGAATTGCGAAGGAAAATAGCAGACATTAATTCATTAGCATACTGTGCAAAATATGATAAATTTTCAAAAGATAAATTTTGTTTTCGGAAGCTCGAAACTGATTTTTCTAGTTTAAAGTACTCATTTTGCGAAGTTCAAAGTTTAATTGAACAATATTCTCTGTTATTTAGATGCCTACCACAATTTGAAAGAAATGAAAATGTGGCATTGCATGGATTCATAGAGGAACAAACACTAAAGCATTATGCAGGCGACCATTCGAAAATATTAGAAAAATTGGGTAAAATTTCATCATCCGTGAAGGAAATCTTATACGAAATGAATACCAAACGAGAAATTGAATTTTTAAGTGCACAGTTTTTGGAAATTTTGCATAAACGTTATGGGGAAATAATCGATGCTATTGTACAAGTTCGGAATGATATAAATGGTCCCAACGAAGAGTATTTGCCTATTGTAAAACCGTTGAATGCATTTTTAGATCGGTCAAATGATAGAGAAGTTGAAAATTATTGGAAATGGGACGAACAATTATTTCAAAATGTTGGGAATGAAATAGAAAGTCTTATCCATTTGGTTCTTTTATCTCTACAGAAAATTTATAAAAAATATATTGGATTGAAGAATGATCTTGGAAATCCGGATTCGATACAAGATGATATATGTATCATGAAAAACCATCTCAAAGAAGGGGTATATCAACGGTTTATTTCAGATATTGAAGGTCTGCGTCTTCCCGAAACGAACAGGAAACTTTCGAATATCCTTTTTTCTATAAAGTATGCCGATGATATAGACATGAAAGTAGTATTCACCAACCAAATTGCGTCAATTTTACCGATTTTAGAGCAATTTACTTCGTTGTGCGATTTCTTCCTTTTACAACAGATGGGAGCTCATAAAGTCTCTACTAAAATGCTTTCGATAATATTGACAGTCTTCATAGAATTAGGAACAAAAGGATTTTGCATTCCTCCAGATATGATCTCCGATGAATCGAAAGGGTCGGAGCAACAGGATTCCAATCCGAGTCAGGGATTTGGTTTAGAGGAAGGAATTGGAGAAAATGATGTATCAAATAGATTGGAATCAGAAGATCAATTGGACGACGCAAAGAAGCCGCAAGATTCAGATGATAATGAGAATATTGACAATGCAGACTGCAAAGAAGAGAAAGGGATAGAAATATCTGATGATTTCAATGCAAATCTGCAGGATGTTGAAAATCATGGCGAAGAAAATGACAAAAATGAAAACGAAATTAATAAAGACGAATATGACAAACAAATGGAAGAAACGGACTGCGGTGTCGATAAACTCGATGATCAAATTTGGGGTTCTGCGGATGAAAGTGAAGTAGAAGATGAAATGGATGAAGAATTGGAAGGGGGAGCCAGAAATGAAGTGGATAAACAAAATGATAACCTTGGCCAAGCAGATGACCAGGCTCCTACTGATGAAAAAGAAGCGACAGATGGACTTGATGCGGTGAATGAAAAAGCGTTGTCAACTACAAATAATCGAAAACAAAACGACATGGAATTGCCCAACGAATCTGAAGAAATGGACGAAGAGCACACTAATCCACATCATAGAAATCTTGATGATCCGATGGAGCCTGATGAACTTGAGTTAGGTGATTGTGATATTGATGACCTAAGCAATAAAGACGAAGAAGAGAGACAAATCGAAATCCTTTTGAAATTGATCAAATAAAAGATTCTATGGATTCGGGTAAAGAAGAGCGTAACGCAGAATCCGGTCCAGATGACAATGAAATCCAAAATAGTGGAAGCATTGCGGACGATACTGATTCGGAACCAGAACATGAATTCGATTTGGCTGGAGAATCTCATGAAGATTTGCAAAATAGCGACCAAGAAGAGAACAATGAAGAATGTCATTCAGAGAATAATCCAGCAGATAATGAAAATGATAAAATAGATTATAATCTGGAGAGTACTAATTCCGCAAACGATTCTTCAAAATTTGAGGAGGAGAGAAACTGTAGTGAGAACAATGCTTACAATTCACGGGAAAAAGACGATAGACTGCGAAATGATAAAGTTAGTGATGCTAATGATGTTGAAAACGACACTTCTGGTGACTTAAATGATGTTGAAAAAGACCGAAACACCTCTGGACAATCCAAAACTGATGTAAATTATTTGTCTTTTTTTTTTTATTTTGCTTCCATACTATCCTATTGAATTCCATTTACCTATGACAGGTTCCAGAAAATGGCCATCTTAGTATTTCTGATTCGGTACGAGTATCCACTGATAGCAATCAAGAAATTTGCGATGAAGAAGTGACGAAACGGAATTTCGACGAAGAAAAAACTTTAGGTTAGTTACTTAGCTCTAGTTAAAGAAAATATTCATTCTAATTGTTTTTAAATATTGTATTAAAAATTTGACAGGAGAGGAAACTGGGGATCAAGTTAAACGATTGAGGACTGTAGAGCAACTGAAGTCGACAGAAGAAGAAAGTACAGAACAAACTACCAAAGAATTTGAGCCTTCACACGAGTATCAGCACGTTAACGAAGCTAATGAAACTGATGTTTCAACATTAGACAATGCAACTGAAGATCAGTCAAAACAGATAGAGCATAAAGAGGATGAGAAAAAAAGTGGAGAAGAAGAAAATTATAACAAAGATCAAAGTAAAGTCGCAAATAATGAAGACAAAGACCGCGCTAAAAATGATTTAAGTGATAGACGTGCAGAAAAACATAAGCAAAATTTGAAGAAATCTTGCGAAAAGTTGGAAAAAATCAAACAATTATGCGAAACAATTGAAAAGGTGGAAATGGAAGGGGAACCAGCGGCAACATATCTTATACTTCGAGAGGATTCGACTACAGCTTATTGCAAGTAAGTATTTGAATAGAACCTCAAAAAGTATGATAGCCTCTGCTTCTGAATTGAATTCAAAATAATACATTTTTTGTAAGATAAATTCATTATTTTCCGGTACATAGCTTTTCGATGGGGCAACTTATTCTGTTGAGAAGTAATTCAAATTTGAAGATGCTCATTCTAAAATACTTCTGGTCGTGTGGAATTGATGTGTTCTTTGAAGCTTCCATGCAGGTGGGACACTCCACCGTTTTTTCCTTTTTGTCATATTCGAATCCTTTACATACAACGAGGGGCATCATTAGTGTCCGGATGGCTCAAGTGGTTAGAGCGCTGGGCTCTCGTAGCGGAAGGTCGCGGTTCAAATCTCACTGCTGGCAGATTTGTGGATTTGTAATCGTGATTGGATGTCGGATACCAGTTGACTCAGCTGTGTAGCTGAGGACCTGAGTTAAATCAGAGTAAAAATCTCGGGCGAGCGTATTGCTGACCACATTGCCTCCTACAGCGTACTGTAGTGTACCGTTACGGTCTTGAATGAAGTGCTCTAATACACTTCAAGGCCCTGATCCAATATGGTATATTACCATAGTTTAGAAATGTATTCCTCCCTTAAGATCATCCTTAATAAATGTAGGATAGTTGGCATCAGTATAAACGATAATACAAAATTTGGATTTGAAGGTAATCCAACTATTTTTAACAATGTTATAGACGGTCATAATTGTATGTATGACGTCATTATTATTTAAAGTGAACTCACATGAACAGCGGTGGCGCGCATGGTTGTCATAACTATTTAGTTTTCCCTTTTTGGCTTTTTTTAATTATTTGTATATCAGTATCAATTGTTTGAGATAAGCGTGTATATGTTAATAAAGTTTCCAGGTGATGTCAAATCCAGATGGATAAGTGTGTACCTTATATTCTTTATATATGCAGGTACTGGGATTGCCCATTTTTGTTCGAAGTTAAATTCTATTTGGTCTTGGTTATTTTTTACGAACATAAGTTTTCGAAATGTACGTCCTCAATGAAAAATTTGGGGAATTGTAGTGTAATGTGACGAGCAGCAGCAACCGATATTCTTCAATGTGTTGTTAATTGAACCGACGGGCCAACATACCGAATGAATGCAGAAACCCCGATAACTTTATTCTTACAACCAAAAAACAGTGCGGCTTGAGTGGAGCAAATTCACCATATAAAGACTATGTTTTCCCCCATTTAAGGTGGTCATCCTGTGTGAAGGCCGTTTTTTTTTTCGCTTTCTTTAAAACTGTTTTTGTGAAAAACTGGTTAAAGTAACAAATTCGAATTTTTCACCATATATTTATTAATATCTTGAGCATACGTAGTCATTTTTTCAGCTCGATAGCGTATTTTATTTTTGAAATACAAAGCAACTTATATACACCCATCTTCAAAAAAAAGGTATTTTTCTGCTACCACGCTAGAGGGCGCTGTGATCATCTTAAATAAAAAATGTAAACGTCATTTTAACGTGCGGTCTTATCCACAGTCCGCGACCTAAGATTATTAAAAAAATATAGAAATTTTTGCCTTGTTAAACTTTTTTTTGGTGTTTTTTCAAGGCTTCTTTAATAAATAAGAAAAAAATTACCGAATAAATCGCAATTATCCTAGTTTGCAGACCTGAATAAATCGTAAAAATTTGATTGGTTGATTGATCTTTGGATAGATTTTGGGCTCTGGTAGCAGCCGATTTTCAACATGCAGTTTCGGGAAAACCCATTTAAAAAGTAGAATTCGGAATTCGGAATTTTTAACCATAAAATCTTAATTGACCATTAATTGGCTATACCTAGTCTATAAATCTTAGGTTTCTTGAAGAAACACATGTATAGTCTGAGTTTCAATTTTATGATTTTAGCGAAGTCTTTCAAACGTCATTCGGACTAATGAGTACGCGCTTTATTACGGTGATCGACATAAACCTGGCATATGACATTTTATCTGTTTAACACTGTAATTTCCGAATTTCTCTGAATATCAAAAAATAACTTTGTCCAAATATTCTACATTATATCTAGATACAATTGATGCCAGAAAAAAAAATCGATACCACGGATCCGACACACGGGATCACCCCCTTAATGCGTAATATTCCTAAATTTTCTATAATTGAGCCCATCATTTTTATATGTCTTTTGAAAACCAATATAATGAGGCAATTTTTGTTAACTTTACAGGTTTGAAAAATTTAAAGTATCATTATAATAATGTATACTGAAATTTCGATGGTTAACTGGGAATTCTTCCCCAATAGCCAATACATCTGTCTGTATCTGGCATTTAGCGCGTCCTTCTGGGCTTGTGTCTTTTCTAGCTGAGCTGTGTCATACCTAAATATTTGACCTCACTCACCGGTGGCACATTTTGTCCGTTTAAAATGACTTTAGCTGGATTTTCTTTTAGTTTGTGAAGTATTTCTTATTATATTTCTTCCGTGGTTTAAATCGTGGTAAGGATAGCAGTGTCGCCCGCAAATGTCGCTATTTTGGTTTCTTCACAGTGAAACAGTGTTGGGCCCCCTGGGGAACACCGCTTGCATTTTTTTTTTCAGTTCAGAGAAGGTTCCTCGTATTTCACTGTGGATAGGCGCTCTGATACATATGATTTTATGCACCTGTTGGCTTGTGGAATGCTTTTCGTGGAAACTGAATTTGTGAGGTTGTATTAGATTTCGATCCACAATAATTTGCTTGAATTTCCTAACGAGAACCCTTTCAAATACCTTGTCTGTAGTAGCGAGTACGATTCTACTCTACTTGGCTCCTTCTCTTGTTTGGGGACCATAATAAATTCCACCACTTTCCGTTGTGGAGGGACGCATTTTAATCTGAAAGCTGTATTAGTTATTTGTAATAATTAAATTAGTTCGTTTTTGGCAGTTCTTTTAGTATGCTCCCTGCAATAAGTTCATACGAGCTTTATTAGGAGGCACATTTGGTTTAATTTCTGTCCTCCGCTCATTTAGTTTTACACGGAATATTGGGCAATGGTCCTCTATTCTGACTGGGGTTAAGCATGTAGACGCTTGTGTATCTAAAGGCTGGAAAGTACTTTCTAGATGCTTCGGGAACATATCTGCCTTATCCTATGCAGAACGAACCCATTGCCCGTTTGCCTGTTCAATAGGTGGAATTTGTTGTATGGGTCTTTTTAGATCTTTCACGGCCTTCTACAGAGGCTGCTGTTGCAGTCCATTTGAATTCCACGTTATGATTTTCAGGACATTTTTCATTTGGTTCTCTTGTTATATTTTTGTCTTATTACGTTATGCTGCTGCTATTTGTCAAAAATTTATTTGTTTACTATTTGCTCTTCGCCAACTCTTCTATATAAAATGTCAAGCCTATCTAAAGAAAGTTTTTAGTATTTGATTACTTTGTAATTTTTTGGCTAGTGCACTTTAGTCTTGGTACGACTTGATTGTAAGATTCTGGTATATATTAGATATGAATATCGCTAGCAACTGCTTTCGATTCGGAGCCTTGACATTTTAAAGTAAACGTAGAAATTCAGCTTAAATAATTTTATTAATATAAAGTTAAGGAATAATTAGCGAGACTCTCTCAGTAGAAAAATTTAACAACTTCAATAATTAGTTTCGCTTGATTGAAATAACTTTTTAACTTCAATTATTTTTTTACATTTCAAAAGTCAAGGTCTAATCCGCCACGGAGAACATCGGTGGTGGCATCCGTCAGTCGAATTAACATTCGAAATAAATTTCGAATGTGATTAACCCTGCTGCGCCACATCACTCCGCTCCCAGATGAAACCTAGGGGTTTCAGCGACTGAGCCCGGAACTGCGTTCGTCATCATTCTGCGAAGCGAACGCGATGTTGATTCAGTCTTCAGCCTGGATAAGGAGACAGCCTTTTTGTGTCCTCCGATCTCGAGCTGGAAGAAATGCTCTCTCTGCTCGAGAATACGGTACTTCGTACGGAGGTTGCAGCGGCTTCTGGACAGCATCCGTCCTGACCAGGACGTGCGTGCACGTGTCCAGCTCCTTGGGAGCGCAGGCAGGTGTAGTTTTCATGCGGTAAAGGTTGTCTTTCAGCAGGCGGACCAATTCCGAATCTGTGAGACCAGATCTCTTGTCGAAGACCGGATCACTTGGGAGCCTTGGGTTCTCCCCGTATAACAGCTCCGCGGCGGGTTCGGAAGCCAAGTAGGACGAGAGGCAAGACCTGAGTCCAGGACGGATCGTCGCGAGCTATGATGACCAACGCTCTAGCATCTCATTGGATTGCGGGTGGTATGCCGTAATTCGCTGGCGTTTGAATCCCAGGAGTTTGCCTAACTCCGAAAAAAGGGTGGACTCAAATTGCATTCCCTGGTCAGTGATCATCACTGCAGGGACACCAAAGCGAGGGATACACTTTCGACAGAGAGCTTCGGCACAAGATTGGGCCTTAATATTCTTCAGAGGTATTGCCTCTGGCACCTGAAACGTGCGAGTCTCGCAAAGGGCCTGCGATGTCGAGGTGTAAGGTGTGGAACCGCTTGATAGTGCGGGGAAATGAGCCCACTTCTTTTCTTACATGGCTGGTGATCTTACACTTCTGGCATGCGATGCACTCTCTGGCCCAGGAGTTGATGTCCTTATTCATGCAGGGCCAGAAGTATTTCTCGGTGACTAACCGATTTGTCGTCCTGATACCTGGATGCGCTAAGTCGTGAACATTTTGTTTCGAGAGGTGGCCGGGGTCCCTTTTCCGAGTATTTACAGCAGAGAGAGAAGTTCGAGCCGAAAATGGGCAACTCCCGAAATTTATATTTGGGGTTGGATTTGAGGCTTTGAAGTACTGGGTCATCCTCCTGCGCCTAGGCGATAGCCGAGAAGTCGAGTGGGGCGGGTAAGTTAACCTCGGAGACACGTGACAAAACTATGTTGTCCTTGCCGGACACGTGCTGAATGTCGGACATGAACTGGCTCAGGTGTCGAAGCTGACGAGGGGATGCTTTGTCGGGCTTCTGTTTCAAAGCATACGTGAGAGGCTTAAGGTCTGTGAACACTGTGAATGCCCTGCCTTCTAGGGAGAAACGTAAGTACTTAATGCTCAAGTACGCGGCGAGCAGTTCTCGATCGTAGGTGCTGTAGTTCCGTTGAGCGGGGTTTAACTGTCTAGAGAAGAAGCTCAACGGCTGCCAGACTTGATTCACCTTTTGGTGAAGAGCAGCACCTACTACGATGTCAGAAGCATCAACAAAAACGGCTAGAGACTTAATACATAGATTGTCGAGCTAATGCCAAGAGTGAAGCATCAGCCAGTTGTTGTCGGAACTTGTGACACGCGCGGACAGCCTCTTCAGACAACACAATCTCTCGTGTGTCCTTTGTTTTGGGCCCAGACAAGTACGCATTCAAAATGGACTGTTGTTGGGCGTGCAGGAAACGACGATAGAAGTTTAGCATGCCCAAGAACCTTTGCAAATCCTTCACCGTTTTCGGACGCGGGAAGCTTGTGATTGCTTGCACTTTGTCTGGGTCGGGCTGTATTCCGTCAGGGGAAATGAAGTGGCCGACGAATCGCCCTTGTGTCTGGAGAAACTTAAATTTATCAACGTTTAGGACTAAACCGTCCTCAAGGAGACGTTGAAAAATGCACTCGAGATAGGCTAAGTGCTCAGCGACCAAAACATCATTCAAATACACGAAACAGAAGTCGAGGTTTCGCAGGACCGAGTGAATGAACCTTTGAAAGGTTTGCGCGGCATTGCACAACCCGAAAGTTATCCGTGTGAGCTCGAAGAGTCCAAAGGGTGTACATATTGCCATCTCTGGAATATGTTCTGGGGCTACATTTAACCAAGGTGATACGCCTTGGTTAAATCCAAGGTCGAAAAGATGCGGCAGTTTGCGAGATCATGCGCAAGGTCGTGGATAAGCGAGATAGGATATCGATCAGGAACAGTCTGTGCATTTAGCTTTCTATAATCCCCACAGGGGCACCATTCGCCATTTGGCTTGGGGACCGTAGGGAGTGGGGAAGATCAACAGCTCTCTGAAGGTCTGCAAATACCCTGTTACATAAGTTGTTCGAATTCTTTCCGTGCAATAACCAGTTTCTGGGGTAGTATGGAACGCACCTTTAAGAAGATCGGGGAACCAGTGGTGTTAATGTGGTTCTACACATTTTGCTTCACTGGTTTTGAGAGACTACATTCGGTAGTAATCTGGCTGAACTTTTAGAGGAGTGCCCGAACACGAGAGTCAATAATGTCCTCCAAAAGTACGGAAAGATTGTTGTTGGGAAGAGATGAGATTCTGCCTGAAGAATTAAGATTGGTTGGTGTGTCTATAAGAGACCTGTTCTGCAAGTCCACTAGCAACCCATAGTGACACAAGAAGTCTGCGCCTAAAATGGGAAGGCTGGCATCCGTCAGGATGAGTCGTCACGGGAATTTCCTACGCAAGCCAAGACTCATGTCCACTTGCCTGTACCCGTAGATGTTAATACGCGAGAAATTTGCCGCCTCAAGTTTCAAAGATTGAGGGTATAGCCGATGGTGCCGGGGTACGGGAAGAACCGAAACCTCCGCACCAATATCTACAAGATAACTGCGCCCGCTGAGAGGGTCATAAATTGTTAGACGACGTGGCGCTGCGTTTTGGGTGGCTATCACTAGGACCCCCGCGGTACATCTGGTAGCTTTTTCGCCGAATCTGCGATGGTACCAACAAATGGTTCGGTCCGTAGGTTGTCCTGACGACCTGCTACCCGATCGCCCTTTTCGAGTAGTAGACCGCGTGCGAACTCGCGACCTGCCGCCCGAACGCTGAGCGTCCAATGCCGCCCTCTTCTCTGCCATGCTGGTCACAAGAGCGGCCATCTCGCGCTTCAGCTCGCCAACTTTGTCTGAAGGCTGCTGCACGGCCGCTATCGTCGGATGCGCGTGCACCTCATGCACCTTATCGGCCGCAGCTGCCAGCGCCTCCAAAGAACCGGAGGCGCACGCGAGCACCGCCTGGGTGCCCTCCCGAAGACGTCGCAGCCAGAACGACTTCAACAGATCGTCGTCGATCTTGCTCCCACCTAATTGCCTTATTTCGCGAGGCAATTGGCTGGGAGTTCGATCGTCCAAAGTCAAACCTGCCAGCAAGTGATCCAGTTTAGCTGACTTACTTACCGACAGGCACTCAACTCAACTTCGTTTTCAATACGGTGTTGGAGGCCGACTTTACGATGTCCGCTACCAGGAGGATGTACTCCTCATCTAGGCCCACAATGGCGTAATTAAAGTTAGTCGCGTCCTCTAGATGGACAAACACACAGCTCCGGATTCCTTCGCCAAAAGGGAGGGCGGTCACCTGAGGGTCCGATGGACCTGCCGCGTCTTTATTGTCAATGGGGATAACAAAAGCAAGTTAACGACGCGAGTTTTGTCGAAATCGCGACTGTACCGAATTTTAAAAGGCCCTACTTTGACTACGGTAGACCGCACCGACAAATGCCCGTACGACAGAAAACGAGACACCACCGACGCACCCCGGAGCGGACGCTTGAAGCGCAGACCAAAATAAAAACTCGCCAAAAGAGCGAAACTCCAACGATGAAATTCCAAAAGAGTATCGATGTCGTCTTTTACGACGGTTTTATGATGATTATTGCGGTTTTTTTTTCCTCGGGCGATTTTGGGGGTTGACGAAGAGAAACCATTGCTTATGTCGTCGACAGTGGCCAAACTAAATTTCCAATCGACACCACTGATTGCTGCGGATGAGATGGGGGCTGTTTTTGCATCTGTGACCGCTGCTGCTGCGAATGTTGAAAGGCTGAAAGGCGCTCGTTGGACTTCTGATGCGCCGGTTCTCCGAGTGGGTCTGGATGCGTGGTAAATGACGGGTTCGCTGCCGCGAGTTAGAATTGCAACAAGGGTGGCGGAGATTCTGACAGTGCGAATAGCCGACGCTTGTTGAGCGGCTTCAGTCACTGCAAACGAACTGCTCTCAGTCAAACAAGTAGTGGGATCTGGTTTTTTTTTCCTTATCCTGCAAATATTTTTATTTTTTCCCGCATACGATCGTTTCGAAGCCCACGTGCCTCCTTCCTCAGTGCTAGTACCTAATCGGTAGGTAGGATTAGGTACTAGCACTGAGGAAGGAGGCACGTGGTCTCCGAATCGATCGTATGCAGGAAAAAAAAATATTTACAAGATAAGGAAAAAAAACCGAGTTCTCTTTTTTCAACTCTAATAAGGTTCTGTTTCACTTGAACTTGCTTTTGCCAGTCCAGAGGACAGAATCTTATGAAGTCCGTGTCAAGAGAAATGAGGGGTATAATTACTGTTGGCTGCATTCTACTTTTATTGGAATTGCTGATCTTTTTAAATCTTTTCTTGATATTCGTCTTTTTAAGTTATCTATAATGGAATCAGTTTTTCTTTATCCTCTGCTTTTCGAAGTACCCTTCACACTACCCGTTAGCTCAAATTTTTTAAACGTTTTGGAAACCACAAGATCCTAAGCTGCTTGTCATAACGCTTTATTTAACACCTTCTTTTTTAAACTCCACTCAAATCATGGAAATAATAATTATTTCCCCATGATAGAACAGTTGTACTTCTTTGAATATGTGAAAACTATTCACACGTTTTTTTTCCTTTCCTTTTACTATTCTAGACAACATGTCGTTCGGGATATTACTCCCCAAGAATCATCAAGCATTGAAGAGAATGAATTCCGGAAAATGTACCAACAAGATTTTTCATCAACAAAGACAATTGTTCCACAAGATGAGGACTATGAAACATGGCAATCAATTTCAAATAAGATGTCTTCAAATGCACATGAGTTTTGTGAACAGTTACGCCTTATATTGGAACCAACAAAATGTACACGATTGAAGGGAGATTATCGGACCGGTCGACGTTTAAATATGAGGAAAATTATTCCTTATATTGCCTCCCAGTTTCGTAAAGATAAAATATGGTTGCGGCGAACAAAGCCATCTCAACGGGACTACAAAATTACAATTGCGATTGACGACTCAAAATCGATGCATCACAACAGCTCAAAAAGGCTAACGTTGGAAGCTATTGCATTGGTTTCTGAGGCTTTAACTGTGTTAGAAATTGGGAAGCTAAGTGTTATCTCTTTTGGAGAGTCACCACGGGTGTTGTTGTATCATACTGAACAATTCGATGGGCCCAAATTAGTTTGTGGATTAGGTTTTACTCAAAACCAAAGTAAAATTGCAGACTTGATTGACTTTGTAAGAAATCTAACCATAGAAGAAGGTGTGAATTGCGACACGAAAATGTTTGAGAATTTGTTGTTAATTATCAGCGATGGTAGGAATATATATAGTGAAGGCGAGCAAAGAGTAAAACATGCAATTAAATTAGCCCGGCTACAGCGCATTTTCCTTGTGTATGTGATCATTGATAATCCGGAGAATAAGGTAGAATACATAATATTTTAGTAATGAAACTGAATTCATTTTTATTTATTTCAGCATTCAATACTTGACATTCGGATGCCTCATTTTTCTACAGATCGAAAGTCGATTACAATGGCATCCTATCTTGATTCTTTTCCTTTTCCCTTCTATGTAATCGTTAGAGATTTACAAAAGTTACCATTTGTTTTGAGCGAAGCTATGCGACAGTGGTTTGAATTGGTTAACAGCGATCGATAAGCATTTATTTACTACTGTACTTAGCGTTCATTTTGTGGATATCAAATATAATAAACCAATTGTACTTCTTTCTTTTTTGTTTGTAGACAAATTTGGAAATTTTCATCAATTTTTTTCAGCATATCAATTTTTTTCTATAGTTTTAAAGTATTAGTGTGTTTGGATCGCTCAGAGGTTAGAGCGCAGGCTGTGGCAACGGAAGGTCGCCGTTCAAATCCCACTGGTGGCAGAAGGATTTGTACCGTGACTGTATTTTGGTTATCATTCGACCCGTCCTTGCGGCAAATCAGGTCTTCTTTAATGTATAAGCAAGTTGGGATACCAAAAGCTGGACGCTGCAGGTGTAAAGGTTTTTCGTTCATCTTATGTGGGGAACTCACAGTACTGGCTTTCCATTCGTACATAGCTAAAAACGCAAAATATTCCTTCATTAATTACTAAACTCCCAGATATACATATGTAAATAAACAAGCTTTGTGTATTTTTTTTATACTTTATCATCCTAGATCAACTTATAGAATTTCGTTTCTCGGAAGTATAATATCGTTCACATTTAGCTTTTATAAATAACAAATTCGATTTTGTTTCGTGTCAGTCTCTCAGTCTACTATAAGGAAAAACAATAACAAAACCATGTAATGTAGTCCTTACTCTTGTAAAAATTAATTGTCAAAAAGTGGAGTTTCTTTACATTATTTTACTATTGTTTTCCCTTATAATAGACCGAGTTTGTACATTTAGGTATTTAACAGGGTTTTCAAAAAACTACGAACGACATAAGAAGAAAACCTCAAAGAAGTCCTTCGAAAACTTAAAAAGAGTTGAAGGAGATTCCAAGAAGATCCACAAACGTCATCTGAAGAAATCTTGAAAAGTATTAAGAGTTCGGGAGCCCGACTGCTTTCAGAAGGGTTGCCTTACACTGTCTGTAAGGCCCACGACTCTAGGTAAAATAGGGAGGAGGATTAGACACCCCAGTAGGACATCAGCCTCTCTACATCTGATGACTTCATGACTACTAACTACCCATTATGAGTGGAAGGGGATGTTAAAAAGCTCAGAGAACTGAACTTACATGGAGGTTCCAACTCACAACCCACAGAGAGTTTCACCATGATCCTCAGCTAAAACTCAAAATAAAGACATAAGATGGCCGTTAAAGCAAAACTTGAAAAACAGGCATATGGCTAATATGACCAGGATCTATCATGCTACAATGATGAAGATCATCGCCATGAAGAAAGTTAATAAGGGGAAGTTGTACTCTCGGTATTATATAGCTATTCGCTAACGAGAATTCACTTTATCTGAACATCGAAGTCGATGGTAAACGACCAAAAGGCCCACCGAAACAAAGGTGGGTCAACACGCTAGATGGGGATTGAAAAGCTTTGCGATTACATCCAGATCAGGCATTTGATAATATAAAATGGCGAAATCGATCATGACGAGCCGACCCCGCTTGTGAACGGGACAAAGGCTGAAGAAAAAGAGGAAGATGTGAGGAGCGATGGGTGCCTGACAGTTCCGTATCACATAGTTAAAAATTCTTTTACCCACTATTTTTTAGAAAGCGATTTAAATAAATTATTCGGTGGAAAGCCCTGTATGATAATAGCCAACCTCTTACGCTTCACACTCGGAATTTAATATTATTAGCAAATGTGAAGAACTTAACCTACAACAGATACAAACAAGTCGGAATACCGGAAGCTCACGCTTCGGGTATAAAGGTTTTGTGTTCATCTTATGTATAATAAGAAATTTCAACGCACATTTTTCTGTCCGTATATAGCTACAAATCCAACATAATCCTTCATATTTTTCCAAACTGCGAGACATACGTACATATTACAGCCATAGATATTACGCTCACCCTAAACAAACAGACTGCCTATTTCCGAATACTGTACATATATATGCACGTATATAAATTGATCGTACCCATATTTCCGATTTACTTTGTGCACAAAAGCGTTCATATGTACATATATAGTACGTATATTAAATACCGCTGGTTTAATGTACAAATATCTGAATTAGATACTACCCGCAAACTTCATTAGCACGCATATACTATATAAAACTAAAACAAAATAATTCTTTGCGACCCCATTCATAAGATGAATTGATATGTAATGATGACGTCATGCATGTTGTAGAGTGCACGAAATTCACAAAAAATGGCAAAGTTTCACACCCTACAACTTTGTTAATAATAGTTTGATTTTCTTCAAACTTTACCAACTTGTGCATTATGGTCTTCATTACAACCATGTCAAATTTTATAATTCTGGGATGAACATAAGGGGGGTTGCCGGGTAAATTTCTAAAATGTGGAAATATACAATTATTAACTTTATTTGTGTAGGTATCGGAACCGGATATATTTTGAGGCCTAGATTTCATAGAGATGCAGCACTGTGATTTTTTTCAGATTTTTTGGCTGGATAGGTTCTGAGAACGAGACCTGTTACACTTTTTGGGGGTCATATATTGAGCCTTCACTCGCCTATGTTTCACTCAATATCAAATATGGAACCAGTTTCGAAAAGTACTAATTGAGTCCTTTCGTTTGATATGATATGGCAGCATTCTGTGAAAAAAAATTGTACAACCTCCTTTCACATGTATGGGGAGCCCCCCGCCCCCTTAAACTTAACACAAAATGGCGCCAGTTGCTGCATGTAAAGGGAACAACAGATCACATACTCTTACCAATTTTCGTGACAATCGATCTGTTTCCGAATAAATCGGCTGTGACAGACAGACAGACGGACATCGAATCGATTCTAATAAGGTTTTGTTCCACACAAAACCTTAAAAAGGGCTGGGGAGAACTAGATTCTGCCTTTTCTTCTTTATGAATGGAATTTTAATATTTCATTCAAATGTCAATTATTCTCGTTTATTATAACGTCAGCATCTTATTTGTGTGGCTTAAGATGCTGTTCTCCTTTGGCTGATAGCGTTGAACCGAGGTATTTAAGTCGCTCAGTTCTGGGCAGATCACTGCCGCTGACAGTGATTGTGCCTGTTTCATGGGGATCGGTCGTCAAAAATTCAGTTTTGTTTAAATTCAATCTGAGACCGTGTTGCATGAGGCGATCATTCCATTTTTGAACAAGTTGCTCGAGATCATTTTTGCTATCAGATGCTAGGAAAACATCATCTGCATAAAGCAGTGTGTAGGGCGCTGGACGTTGGATATGCCGTGTGACGGTGTCCATAACAAGAACAAAGAGGAGTGGTGAGAGGGCGCTTGATGAACAACAATGGAGACACGAACCGGTTTTGATACACCCGTCATACTTCGAATCGTGGTAGGGAATTGAACCCGGAAATTAGGATGAAAGTAAGGAGAATTTTTCAGTCAGTTTCTAAAAGTTGATAATATACTATTAGTAAGTTTATTTGAGCAGATACTGGAGTAGGACATTTCTCGAGCCTTAGATTTCACATAAGTGCTTTACACAAAACCTTAAAAAGGACTGGAGAGAAGTAGATGCGACTTTAATATTTCACGCGAATGTCAATTATGCTCGTTAATTATGACGTCAGCATCTTATTTTCATGGCTTTGAAAGCAGTAAATTCGTGCGAAGTTGTTAAGTTTGAACTGCTATAACTTTCACGTTAATGGCCAGATTTTCATGAAGTTTGGCACGTGTATACGAAATATTCTCCTCTATGCTGGTGCGAATTGAAAATCCTAGGATGAATTGAAGGGGTATTTTTTGGTAAATTTGTAAAAGTTGGTAATACACTATTGTTAATTTTATTTGAGCAGATATCGAAATGGGATATATTTTGAGGCCTAGATTTCATTTAAGCACACCGCCCTGATTTTTGGGTTGGTTGGTTGGGTAGTTTCCGAAAATTAGTCCTGACTCACTTTAAGTGTGTACATTTTGACTCCTTACTCACGCACTTCGCAGTTCACGTCAAAACTAATATCAAATTCGAAAATACTAATTAACCTTTTATCCGATACCGACACATGACTATATTCGATGAAAAAAATGTTTCCATCCTCCCTTTACATGCATGGGGAGCCCCCTTTAAACTGCACCTAAATTTATGTCATTCAACTTATATGAAAGAAGAATCCAAACTGAAAGCATGTATTGAAATAGAACCGATCGAGGTACCATAATTTGGACGATCGAAGTTCAAGAAACGAGCCACTTTTGAAAGTAACACATTAAACAAAGAATTCATCAAAAATGGGTAAATATTTTATGGATGGACGAAAGGAGGAAGACAGAGGTCCGCTGAATTATGAATATGATTTTCCCTTGACAGCGAAAACAATTAAGCACGGTGGAGGAGTCAGCATCATGACTTAGTCCAATATACTCAATCATCAAGAGCACAGTAAATCAAAATGTCTATGTAGATATTTTTTAAGGATTTATATGCTAAGTACAAATTTCTCTTAAATAGGTCCTCCAGCAGGATAGTGATCCAAAACATACGGGTTGAAAATCTAAAAAATTGTTTTTAGACAATAAAATTGCGGTAATGGAGCGGCTTGCAAAATCACCTGACCTCAATCCAATAATAAATCTTTAGAGGGGCGTCTAACGACGTCGAAAAATCTGTTGGATTGTAGTAGAATGTTCCTTGAAGGCGATCGCTGTTGTAAGGTGATGAAAGCTTTTTTAAACTCGATGAAACACCCTTGCGGAACCCCTATTAAGGTCAAAAGACACACAACCAAATATTAAATCTTTCTTTCACTTTACCAACTGGAAGCACATTAATCGGCTTTTTGTCGCGAACGCTTACCTATTAATAGACTTTTTATCACTGACGCTACCGCACCACCTATTAAACGCAATTGGTGTCTTTTTTTGGATCAACGTGTCAGGGTCTGTTCTGTTGGTGTTCATCAAGGTAACGCCCTCTCACAACTCCTCTTTATGCTTGTTATGGACACCGTCCCACCCGACATCCAACGTCCAGCGGCCTATACACTGCTTTATGCAGATGATGTTTTCCTAGGATCTAATAGCAAAGATGATCTCGAGCACCTCATGCAACACGGTCTCAGATTGAATCTGAATTAAACTGACTTTTTGACGACCGATCCCTATGAAACAGGCACAACCACTGTCAACGGCAGTGACGTGCCCAGAACTGAGTTATTTAAATATCTCAATGCTATCAGTCAGTGAAGAAGTGCTTTATGAAATGACCTCATGCATTAACGCAACCTAGATGAAGTGGTGTTCCACAACTGGTGTTCTTCGTGATTCACTTATCAGCGAGCGTCTCAAATCTAAAATTTACCGCAATGTCGTCCGTCCTGCCGCTCTCTATAGTTCTGAACTTTGGCCGATTATAAAATACAATGAGCGGTGTCTTGCGGTAATGGAGACGAAAATGTTATGTTGGACGAGTGGCGTGACACGTTTTGATCACATTCGAAATGAGGATATCCGCGATCGATATGGGGTTGCATCGATCCTAGGAAAACTGTGAGTCAGACGTCTTCGATGGTATGGTCACGTAAATCGTGCTAACGAGAATTCACTTGCCCAGATTGGTCTGAACATCGAAGTCAATGGTAAACGACCAAACTTCCGACCGGAAAAGTGGTGGCTTGATACGCTGGATGGGGATTTAAAGGCCTCGCGATTACATCCAGATCAGGCATTTAATAAAATAAAATGCGAAACTGATCACGACGAGCCGACCCCGCTTGTAAACGGACAAAGGCTGAAAAAAAGAAGAAAATGTGAGGAGCGATGAATGCATAACTGCACTGTGACGTGTCATATATTATAGTTAATCGTATTGACTTCTATTTTTTAGAAAGCGATTTAAATAAGTCATTTGATGGAAAGCCCTGTATTGATATTAGTCAACCTCATACGCTTCACACTCTGAGTTTAGCAAATGCGAAGAATTTAACCTACAACAGAAAAAATGGCTGGCTTGTGTTTATGCACTTTTCTTTTCTGATTGTGCATGGGCTAGTGTTTGCTCATCTCTGGTGCGTGGACCAAAATGGCTATGGGAAGGACACCCTGAAAATAAAACCAACATGGACGAATTGGGAAGGGAAAAAGTTACGGTGCAGGGGCTCGGAACACCAGTACCGGCCGCTTTTGGGAGTGAGCAAGCGGGCCGTCAATATCCGTGGACGGCAGTGCCTCGTTGGTGGACAACTTGGCTACCGTGACATCTAATGCTACATGTGTTTTAGATTTGGAGAAGGAGGTATTCAAATGAAGCACAACTCTGCCAAGAACACCAATTGCGAAAGCAAAAAATGATGGGCTAAAAGGAGATAGTTGGCCAAAAAAGGCAATTTTGACACCCATCGGATTTGATCAAGATGTACTCCAGCAGCAATAAATAGATCCATTCAGGAGAAGCCATGCTATTAACATAGTATGCTGGTCCCAAGCCCAGGTAAAGGAGGAGGGTTTAAGGCAACGTACTCTGTACTATCCTCAGTAAAACCAAAATAAAGTGCTGAGATCAGAGAAAGAGATAAATAGAGTATAGTTGGAGTTATTCTACTATGCTAAATCCTACCTGATCTCTCTTGGTGACAGGCCCCGCGACAGGTCGACCAAGAAAATGCATACAATGTCTTTACAAACATGATGATCGGATTGAGTCACAAGCCTCGGAGAAATGCTAGGGCGTCCACCTCAGTCGACGCGGCAGGACGGGCCCCGGTCCTGTTGAGAAATGGGCAAGGATTCTTGACGCATGGACGGCGTCAGGACTTAAGCAAGTTAGTCCGCACACAACGAACAAAACAAATACGTGTCTGCACGCTAAATGTTGGCACCCTAACTGGAAAGACCGAGGAACTCGCAAGAGCCCTTCGGAAAAGGCGCATTGACATCTGCGCTCTGCAAGAAACCCGATGGTCTGGTGCCAAAAAGCTGCGACATTGAACGCGAACGCGGTAAAAATAGTTACAAACTTCTCTATTTTGGTAACCCACACACTCAATATGGTATTGGCATTGCCATCTCAGAGGGCTTCCGTGATGCCATTGAAGAAGTGGAACGATTTGCTGATCGGCTGATGAAGCTCAGCATTATATCAGCTGATCGTACTATTCACTTCTTCACCACGTATGCACCACAGACAGGTCGACCTGATGCCGAGAAAGATGCCTTCTGGCAACTTCTAAATGAAAAGGCTTGTCACGTGCCTGCTGACGATTATATAATCATTGCCGGCGACCTTAATGGCCATGTGGGTTCGGAGCGCGCAATGAAGGTGGCGAGCGTATAATCGATTTTGCGGACACCCATGATCTTGTACTTATGAATACATGGTTCATCAAACGATTGGCTCATCTGCCCACATTTTATAGTGGGAACAATAAAACGCAAATCGACTATATTCTCATAAGACGCCAACATTTTACCACTATCACTGATTGCAAAGTCGTTCCCTATGAGACCATCGCACCTCAACATCGGCCGTTGATTGCCGTCTTGCGAATTAAGCCACCGATAAAACAGCGTGAGGAACGCACTGGCCCGCCGCGCATTAAATGGTGACGATTTGGTGAGAAGAAAGAAGAAACGGTCTCACTCATACGATTGCCAACCATTACGAATGGGGAAGAATAATGGAACCAAATGAAAGACACGATCCACAAAGCGGCCTCTGCAACCCTCGGGGTCACCAAGTCGGGTAAGCGGTACATCAACCGAGATACTTGGCTTTGGAATGATGATGTTGAAATGAAGGTCCGTGAAAAGAAACACCTCTACCACAAATTTCTCGACGATAAAACGCCTGCTAATTGGCAAATTTATAAGAATGCCAACCGGGAAGCAAAGGAAGCGGTCGCTGTCACCCGAGCGAACCATTTCAAAAATCTTTACGATAAACTGGACACTCGGGATGGCGAGAGAGATCTGTATCGACTTGCTAAAAGCCTTGATGAACGCACACAGGATATCGAACACTTCTGTTGTGTTAATGACAAGAACGGTACTTTGCTTACCAACCGTCGAGCCGCAACGGATAGATGGCGAGAATACTTCGAGCAGATTTAAACTGAAGAATCACAATCATTGCCGACATTTGGAGCAGTTCCGCCTGTCAGCGCAACTGAAGTCGAGGAGGCAATGAAACAAATGAAATCGGGGAAAGCAACAGGACCTGACGACATCGCATCTGAGCTCTGGAAAGCGAAGAGCTGGGATCCAACACTGTGGCTCAGTGAATTCTTTAACCGGGTTATTCAGGAAGGAACAACACCATCTGACTGGCAAGAAAGTACCACTGTTCCAATATGGAAAAAGAAAGGTAGCCCAGCAGAATGTTCAAATTACCGTCCGATCCGGTTACTTTCCCATACCATGAAGATTTTTGAACGCACTCTTGACAACCGTATTCGCGAAATCGTTGAAATAACCGTGAATCAAGTCGGATTTGTTAAGAACTGCGGAACTACTGACGCAATACACGCTGCGCGGTTACTCATGCAGAAACACCGTGAGAAGCATCGCCCTCTTTACATTGCCTTTCTGGATCTCGAGAAAGCGTTTAACCGTGTACCACACGAACTCATCTGGTATGCTTTACGACAACACTTCGTGCCAGAAGAACTCGTGCGCTGGGTTCAATTGCTCTACCACGATCCGAAAAGTAAAGTTCGAAATATGGCGGGTGTATCAAAACCGCTTCGTGTCTCTGTTGGAGTTCATTAAGGAAGTGCCCTCTCACCACTCCTCTTTGTCCTTGTTATGGACACCGTCACACGGGATATCCAACGTCCAGCGCCCTACACACTGCTTTATGCAGATGATGTTTTCCTAGCATCTGATAGCAAAAATGATCTCGAGCAACTTGTTCAAAAATGGAATGATCGCCTCATGCAACACGGTTTCAGATTGAATTTAAACAAAACTGAATTTTTGACGACCGATCCCCATGAAACAGGCACAATCACTGTCAGCGGCAGTGATCTGCCCAGAACTGAGCGATTTAAATACCTCGGGTCAACGCTATCAGCCAATGGAGAACTGCGTTATGAAATCGCTTCACGCATTAACGCAACCTGGATGAAGTGGCGTTCCACAACTGGTGTCCTTTGTGATCGACGTATCAACGAACGTCTTAAATCTAAAATTTACCGCAATGTCGTCCGTCCAGTCGCTCTCTATGGTTCTGAGTGTTGGCCGACCATAAAGACAATGAACGGCGTCTTGCGGTAATGGAGACGACGATGCTACGTTGGACTAATGGCGTCACACGTTTAGATCACATCTGAAATGAGGATATCCGCGATCGTTATGGGGTTGCACCGATCGTGGAAAAGTTGCGAGAGAGGCGTCTTCGATGGTATGGTCACGCAAATCGTGCAAACGAGAATTCACTTGCCAAGATTGGTCTGAACATCGAAGTCGATGATAAACGACCAAAAGGCAGACCTAAACAACGGTGGCTTGATACGCTGGATGGGGATTTGAAAGCCTCGATATTGCACCCAGATCAGGCATCCGATAGAGCCAAATGGCGAATCCGATCACGACGAGCCGACCCCGCTTGTGAACGGGACAAAGGCTGAAGAAGAAGAAGAGGAGAAGCTCATCGATTTTATGATCTCCTCCAATACCAAAGCCGGCAAAAGAGAAAGCTCATGGGAGGTCACCAATTGAAAAAGGTGAGGGAGTCACTAAAACGAATAATCAGGCCAAGACTCACCGAGAATAGAGCCCTGATCCTGAAGAACTATCTTCTATGCATCTTGGGGCTAAAATAGTTGAACTGTCCCAATTCATCAAGGACAAGCACAACGTGTACCAAGCCATTAAGAATATGGTGCTTTACAGTAGGTTGCAAGGAGAAGAACAAAAGCTTAAGGAAAAACCGGACATCCCAGTCCCAATAGTGCCACAGGTGACTCAAGGGACACCAAAGCACAACGTCATCGACCTTCGCTCAAGTAAAAGGGTGCGAGACAAAGGGGGGGGGGGGGAAGCTTTGAGGATTCAACAGGCCCAAAAAGGAAATAAGCTGGACGCTTCAGGTACGAAAGATTTTGTGTATTCCTTAGTACGTAGCATGTAATATATGCATATATTGGATTGGGGAAAAAGAAATCGTCGTATTTTGTTAATAGATGGCGATACTTAAACATATCTTGTGTTGTACTTATCGCATCGGGTCATACTATACATCGCATCGGGTCATACTATACGACGATTTAAAGACTCAAGCACAATCTATGCTACAAGTGTCTCTTTGACAGTGTTGTGATCGAACGTTTCAGTCTCAAGTTCACCAAGGAAGAAATTCGTCATATTTTACATTTCTACTACCTGAGAGGTAAAGATGCAACGAAGGCGGCCGAACAAATTTGTGAAGTTTATGGGCCCGATACTGTAACGATTCGCACAGAACAAAGTTGGTTCGATCGATTTCGGTCTGGTGTAATGGATGTCAAAAATACACCCCGTACTGGTAGGCCAATCGTTGTAGAAACCGATAAAATTGTCGAAATCATCCTAGTAGACCGGCATTTGAGCTCTCGCTCGAATGGCCAGGAATTGGGTATAGACCATAAAACCGTTTGGAACCATTTGCAGAAGATTGGATTCCAAAAAAAGCTGGATGTTTGGGTGCCACACGAGTTGACGAAAAAAAAATCTCTTGGATTGAATCAATGTGTGCGGTGAACTGCTGGAACGGAAGTCGACCCATTTTTGAAGCGGATGGTGACTGGTGATGAAAAGTGGATCACGTACGAACCATCGCCAATCCCAGATTGACGGTCAGGAAGGTTTTGCTGTATGTTTGGTGGGATTGGAAGGGAATTATCCACTATGAGCTGCCCAACTATGGCTAGACCCCCAATTGGGTCCTCTACTGTGAGTAACTCGACCGTTTGAACCAGGCGATCGACCAGAAGCGGCCAGAATTGGTCAATAGAAATGATGTTATGTTCCACCAGGACAACGCTCGGCCTCACTCATTTTTGATGACCCGCCAGAAGCTACGGGAGCTCGGATGGAATGTCTTATCGCATCCACCGTATAGTCCGGACCTGGCACCAAGCGATTACCATCTCTTCCGGTCCATGCAAAATGCTTTTGGTGCTACTAATTTGGCCTCAAAAGAAGCTTGCGAAAACTGGCTGTCTGAGTTTTTTGCAAATAAAGAGGGGGGGGGGGGGGGTTCATAAGAGGGGGATAATGAAGTTTCCTTTTAATGGCAACAAGTTTGCGAACAAACCGGCGCATATTTGACTCAAATCGGATAATTCTAAATATGTTATGATAAATAAAGTGTCAAATTTCGACCATAAATACGATATTACTTTTTCCCCAACCCAATATTATGTGAGAGTATCTACTTTCGGATGATATTGGCATTCATAGTCTTGAATTTGCAAAAAAACAACAACTTTGACCTATTATAACTTTGTTAGTAATAGTGCGTTTTCCACCAAACTTGGTAAGATGTTATAGCCTACATCACTGCAATTTCGTGGTACTAGGATGAACATAAGGGGAGCTTTGCAGCCAATTACCAAAAATTATCGTCTTTTCTTCTTTTTCTTCAGCCTTTGTCCCGTTCACAAGCGGGGTCGGCTCGTCGTGATCGGCTTCGCCATTTGGCTCTATCGAATGCCTGATCTGGGTGCAATCTCGAGGGTTTTAAATCCCCATCCAGCGTATCAAGCCACCGTTGTTTAGGTCTGCCTTTTGGTCGTTTACCATCGACTTCGATGTTCAGACCAATCTTGGCAAGTGAATTCTCATTTGCACGAATTGCGTGACCATATCATCGAAGACGCCTCTCTCGCAACTTTTCCACGATCGGTGCAACCCCATAACGATCGCGGATATCCTCATTTCGGATGTGATCTAAACGTGTGACGCCACTAGTCCAACGTAGCATCTTCGTCTCCATTACCGCAAGACGCCGTTCATTGTCTTTTATGGTCGGCCAACACTCAGAACCAGAGAGAGCGACTGGACGGACGACGTTGCGGTAAATTTTAGATTTGAGACGTTCGTTGATACGTCGATCACAAAGGACACCAGTTGTGGAACGCCACTTCATCCAGGTTGCGTTAATGCGTGAAGCAATTTCATAACGCCGTTCTCCATTGGCTGATAGCGTTGACCCGAGGTATTTAAATCGCTCAATGGGCAGATCACTGCCGCTGACAGTGATTGTGCCTGTTTCATGGGGACCGGTCGTCAAAAATTCAGTTTTGTTTAAATTCAATCTGAGACGGTGTTGCATGAGGCGATCATTCCATTCTTGAATAAGTTGCTTGAAATTATTTTTGCTATCAGATACTAGGAAAACATCATCTGCATAAAGCAGTGTGTAGGGCGCTGGACGTTGGATATCCCGTGTGACAGTGTCCATAAGAAAAAAAAGGTGTGGTGAGAGGGCGCTTCCTTGATGAACACCAACAGAGACACGAAGCGGTTTTGATACATACGCATACTTCGAACTTTACTTTTCGGATCGTGGTAGAGCAATTGAACCCAGCGCACGAGTTCTTCTGGCACGAAGTGTTGTCGTAGAGCATACCAGATGAGTTCGTGTGGTACACGGTTAAACGCTTTCTCGAGATCCAGAAAGGCAATGTAAAGAGGGCGATGCTTCTCACGGTGTTTCTGCATGAGTAACCGCGCAGCGTGTAATGCGTCAGTAGTTCCGCAGTTCTTAACAAATCCGGCTTGATTCACGGTTATTTCAACGATTTCGCGAATACGGTTGTCAAGAATGCGTTCAAAAATCTTCATGGTATGGGAAAGTAACCGGATCGGACGGTAATTTGAACATTCTGTTGGGCTACCTTTCTTTTTCCATATTGGAACAGTGGTACTTTCTTGCCAGTCAGATGGTGTTGTTCCTTCCTGAATAACCCGGTTTAAGAATTCACTGAACCACAGTGTTGGGCCCCGGCTCTTCGCTTTCCAGAGCTCAGATGCAATGTCGTCAGGTCCTGCTGCTTTCCCCAATTTCATTTGTTTTATTGCCTCCTCGACTTCAGTTGCGCTGACAGGCGGAACTGCTCCAAATGTCGGCAATGATTGTGGAAGTGGAGGATGAGCAAATTCTTCAGTTTAAATCTGCTCGAAGTATTCTCGCCATCTATCCGTTGCGGCTCGACGGTTGGTAAGCAAAGTACCGTTCTTGTCATTAACACAACAGAAGTGTTCGATATCCTGTGTGCGTTCATCACGGCTTTTAGCAAGTCGATACAGATCTCTTTCGCCATCCCGAGTGTCCAGTTTATCGTAAAGATTTTTGAAATGGTTCGCTCGGGTGACAGCGACCGCTTTCTTTGCTTCCCGGTTGGCATTCTTTTAAATTTGCCAATTAGCAGGCGTTTTATCGTCGAGAAATTTGTGGTAGAGGCGTTTCTTTTCACGGACCTTCATTTCAACATCATCATTCCAAAGCCAAGTATCTCGGTTGATGTACCGCTTACCCGACTTGGTGACCCCGAGGGTTGCAGAGGCCGCTTTGTGACAAGTCTTTTCATTTAGAAGTTGCCAGAAGGCATCTTTCTCGGCATCAGGTCGACCTGTCTATGGTGCATACGCGGTGAAGAAGTGAATAGTGCGATCAGCTGATATAATGGTGAGCTTCATCAACCGATCATCAAATCGTTCGACTTCTTTAATGGCATCGCGGAAACCCTCTGAGATGGCAATGCCAATACCATATTGAGTGTGTGGGTTACCAAAATAGAGAAGTTTGTAACTATTTTTACCGCGTTCGCGTTCAATGTCGCAGCTTTTGGCACCAAACCATCGGGTTTCTTGCAGAGCGCAAATATCAATGCACCTTTTCCGAAGGGCTCTTGCGAGTTCCTCGGTCTTTCCAGTTAGGGTGCCAACATTTAGCGTGCAGACACGTATTTGTTTTGTTCGTTGTGTGCGGACTAACTTGCTTAAGTCCTGACGCCGTCCATGCGTCAAGAATCCTTGCCTATTTCTCGACAGGACCGGGGCCCGTCCTGCCGCGTCGACTGAGGTGGACGCCCCAGCATTTCTCCGAGGCTTGTGACTCAATCCGATCATCATGTTTGTAAAGACATTGTATGCATTTTCTTGGTCGACCTGTCGCGGGGTCTGTCACCAAGAGAGATCAGGTAGGATTTAGCATAGTAGAATAACTCCAACTATACTCTATTTATCTCTTTCCCTGATCTCAGCATTTTATTTTGGTTTTACTGAGGATAGTACAGAGTACGTTGCCTCAAACCCTCCTTCTTTACCTGGGCTTGGGACCAGCATACTATGTTAATAGCATGGCGGAGTTTGGAATTACCAAAAATTATCGTAATATACTATTATTAACTTTATTTGCACAGATATCGATGTAGAAGGTAGCAGCCTCCTGATTTTTTTTTTTCAGATCTTTCGACTGGGTAGTTTCTGAGAATGGCTCCCTTAAACAAATGATCGCTTTCAACCCCCTGCACTCCCCACCTTTCTAACAAATGTCAAAACTAAACTAATCGGCTTGGAAAAGTACTAACCAAGGCCTTTTAACTATATTTGATGAAAAAAAAAAGGTTACACCCCCCGTTTGCATGTATTCCCTTAAATTCGACCTAAGAGGATGTAACTCACTGTATGCGTGAGCGTTCACAGTTCCCACCTTTCTACCAAATTTGGTGTCAATCGCTATATCCATCTCCGAGAAAAATGCGTGTGACGGACAGACAGACTGACAGTAAACCGATTTGAATAAGGTTTTGTTTTACCAAAACCAACAAGTGGAACTAAAAGTTCAGAAGGGCCTAAAGTTTCCAAAGTAGGAATGCCGGCTAGCGAAGCGAAACTGAAGGAAAATAAGAACGGTGGTTGGACTAAGGTCGTGAACAAAAAAAAAAGAAACTAGAAACCATAGGTGCGAATTCACCCGGAGGCAATTGTAAGCTTCAGCAGAGGAAGTCTAAGGTATGCGGAGATACTGAAGAAGGTGAAATCTGACACCGACCGATTTTGTGCGAAAGAAAAGAGGGACGAGACAATCGGCATATTGCCAGAAGTAGTAAATGACCAGAAACGGAAACGAGGTTAATACAAATAAACCTCAATCATTGCAGGGTCGCGCAAAATTTGCTTGCGCTGATCACTTACGAATCCGCGGTGGAAATTACTATCATTAGTGAACCGTATAGAAGTGTTTACGGTGGTGTATGGGTCACAGATTCGAAGGTGATGTAAACACTTATCGGAAAGGGAGATCTGGATCAATTGAAGATCTGACTTTTGTCCCGGCAAGTTAGCGAGGACTTCCCCTACAACGAACACCAGACAATCACCTTTGAAGTAAGGACGAAACCATAAGGCAGAAGATTCGCACCCCGGAGACCGAAACCCAAAAGAACACCAGGATGATCTGCAAAAGCAGCATTCATGGAGCTATGGCTAGACCTGCCAAGCAAAGCAGGCAGCTCCACGGGTAGAGCTCTCCACGTTACACAAAGCATCTCTAAAACATGTGACGCGTCGATGCCTAGGAGATGATCATTCCCCACTAAAAGACCGAATTATTGGTGGAATAGTGAACTTGCCAGCCTTCGTTCGATTTGCCACAGAGCCAAATGAACGGCTCAGAGGGCAATAGGTAGGATCGATCAAGGGCAAAAGGAACATGACTATAGGCAAGCTCGCGCGGAGTAAGAAGAAATGGAGCTCAGTTTGGAAGCGGAAATAAATCTGTGGGGCAGCGCTTATAAAATTGTGACAGGACGATTCGGAGGCCGATTGTCTCCGCAGATTACGTGCCCTATGTTCTTGTTGAAAATAATCCAGGGGTTACTGACACTTTCCAATGCCCCCTGATTGTGATAGCGATCCCACCAAGGACGAACTGCTGGAAATTTGCAGTCGAATAGGCGACAGCAGAGCCCTGGGTCTGGATGGCGCACCGGATAAGGCGATCAAACTTACCGTCAAATGTAGACCAGATATGTTCCCTGAGCTGTTCGAAACGTGCATGTCCGATGGTATCTTTCCTGCACCATGGAAGCGACAGAAACTGGTGCTGCTACCTAAAGTTGGCAAACCTCCAGGGGAACCGTCCTCCTATAGATCCACATGTCTTCTAGACACTATGGGGAAAATATTGGAGCGGGTTATTTATAATAGATTACTCTCAGTCATCAAAAGCAAAAGGGGCCTTTTAGATAGGCAGTATGGGTTCCGTAAAACCAGATCGACCATTGATGCCATCAAAATTGTTGCTGGCTTGACCGAAAATGCAATTCGCAGAAGGAGTTGTACCAGTAAATATTGTGCTTTGGTGGCCCTGGATATGAGGAATACATTCAACTCGGCCAATTGAAACCTTATAAGAAAGTTTCTGGCAACGATTGGTGTTCCTACCTACTTCGCCGCTATTATCGATAGCTACCTGCAACAGCGAACACTCTAGTATAATACCGATGATGGACCCAAAGAGTACGTTGTCTTCGTGGGTGCCCCACAAGGCTCTGTACTGGGCCCACTACTGTGGAATATCATATATAATGATGAACTTAACCTTTCGGTTCCCGAGAAGGCCACGGTGATGGGTTACGCTGACGATATAGCACTGGTTGTGATCGCAAAGCATCTCAAGGATGTTGAGTTGTACTCAAGCCAAGCAATCAGTATTGTTAAGGTTTGGTTAGAGAGTCCTGGACTGGCACTCGTTTAAGAAAAGACGAAAGCGGTCCTCATCACTAAGCGCCGTAAGAGAAATTACCCCTGCATTAGAATCGGGAATCGTATCAACACTTTCAAGCTGTCCATCAAATACTTGGGGGTGATGATAGACGGGAAATTCAATTTTAAGCAGCACGTAGAGTATACTTACGAAAAAGCGTCTACCACGAGTATGGCTCTCGCAAAGATGATACCAAACGTAGGAGGCCCGCGGCATACTTGCATGCTGCTCATATTCAGGGTGGTGAGGTCTATCGTGCTGTATGCAGTCCCAGTTTGGGGAAAAGCACTGCAAGTTTTAGGCAATGCACATAAACTGAGTACGGTTTACAGAAGAACATTCTTAAGGGTGTGTTCTGCCTTGGGGACCGTCTCAGATGATGCAGTATTCGCTATCTCGAGAATGATGCCGATTGACATCCTGCCAACCGAAATGATGAACAGGGTGAGATCCATAAGCAGGGACAAACAGCTTGAACCCTTCATCGGGGAGTGGCTGGAGAGAAAGCATAGGGAGATAAATTACAATCTCATCCAGTTTCTGACTGGCCATGGAGGATACCGTCAATACCCGTATGGGTTTAAATTGGACCTAATTGTCCAAACTGCGACGGGGCGCGTGGAAAAAAGATGGAACCTAGAGGAAACTCTAGGTGAAGTGCTATCACCGGAAAATTTTGTCCGGAGAATGGAAACATGCCAGGAAAGCTGGGATGTGATCAATTCCATGATTAAGGTAATCCAGGATAAACTGCGAGAAACAGAAAAGGTGAGGAAGGCGCGGTTACGGACCCCGCGAGTAGATAGAAGAAGACCTAACTAAAGTAAGCTAACTCCGTTCCGTGATGTAATATCTAACGGTGGTTCCACGCGGTAGGGGTGAGTCAGGGGTGGCTTTATTGGGTAAAAATTCCACATTCTGTCGTGCCCATGCCAGAGCCTTTTGAAGATTTCCACCTCCTGAAAAAAGACAGACAGACAGTGAATCGATTTTAATAAGGTTTTGTTTTACCCAAATCCTTAAAAAGGGAGATTCTTCAAGATTAGAATTTTCATATTTCGTTCGAATGTCAATTATTCTCGTTAATTATGATGGCAACATCATTTTTGCATGGCTTCAGAGGCGAAATTGCAAAGTTTGAACTGCTATAACTTTGGCGTTAATGACCAGATTTCTATGATGAATTTAAAGGGGGTTCTTCAGAAAATGTCTAAAGGCTGGTAATATACCATTAGTTAGTTTATTTGAGCAGATATCGGAATGCGACATATTGATCATCATCTAAGCGTACTTTCCTGATTTTTTTTTTGATTTTTGGGTTGGATAGTTTCTGAAAATGAGTCCTCTCTCACTTTAAGTGTGTACATTTTGACTCTTTACTCACGCACTTCGCAGTTCACGTCAAAACTAATATCAAATTCGAAAAGTACTAGTTAACCTTTTATCCGATACCGGCACTTGACTATATTCGATGAAAAAAACGTTTCCATCCTCCTTTGCAATTGCACGTCCAAACTAATATCAGATTTGAAAAGTACTAATCAAGGCCTTTCATTTGATACCCTAAAAGACTATAGCCGGTGAAATAAATGTAAATCCCTCTTTTGCATGTATGGTTAGCCCTCATTTAAACTCCTCCTAAATTTATGTCAATGACTCTATGAGGCATTTCATAGTACCCATCGGTCCACCAAATTTCGTTCGGATCGGTTTAGCCGTTTTGGAGAAAAGTGCGTGTGATAGACAGACAGACAGAAAGTGAATCGATTTTAATAAGGCTTTGTTTCACACAAAACCTTAAAAATGGCTGAGTATCGCTTAGAAGAACAGAGTAAAATAGGAAAGTACCATCAAAAGAAACGGCAATGGAAACCGAAGAAGGCGGTTGAGGGGAGCCAGCAGGAAGCAAGCAAACAGCATCAGTTTTTTTTTGTTTTGTGGCGCTCTTTAATTATATCTAGTTATTGCATTATTCCAATATCCACTCATGTTTCAAAGAAAGGCGTCTGCAAATAGCCTAAAACGGGCCATACGATAACTTTGTAAAAAACGCCTTTTATTGCATCTTTTGCAAAGAAATCCTGCTGAAGAGACCATTCGATAGGGCACCTAACCGTACCTAGATTGAAGTATTATTATTAGAATAAGTAAGTAAATAAGCCTTCTCGCGCTCTAGGTGCAAGCGCGGTTTTTTAAATAAATATGTTACTTTTAAAACTATAAATTTGTCAAGATCTATGTGCAGAATAAATATACCATTTAAAGCTAAATCAGAGAAGATCGGGCAGGGCAAACATTTGTAATAGCCATTCGTTTTTAATATATATTTAAGATAGCTAGGGTACATTTAAGCTAGAAGTGAAAATAGCAGACACTGGGAAAATAAATGATTATAAATTTGATGAAAAATTTATCAAAGCGCTCAGCTTCAAGTTAAAAGCGGACAGCGACAGACCGCATAAATAAAAAGTGACCAAAGATAGTGTGTAGTAAAGTGAGTGAAAAACAAAGAGTAAAATGGCTGAGTCTCGCTCGGAAAAACAGAGTAAAATAGCAAAGTACCACTAAAAGAAGCGGCATTGGAAAGCTAAGAAGGCGGTTGAAGCGACCAAATAGGAAGTAGCAGAAGAGAGCAGGCAATATACAAATCGGGGTAAGGGTAGGTGGGAGAGATCTCTAATTTTGTCTTGAGGTTCTCGTTAATTAGATAGGATTAATATTACTCCAATTGGGACAGAGTCACCAGAAATAACCATTTATGTCTCAAAGACAGGGGCCCATAGATAGGCTAAAACGGGCCATACCATAATTTTCTAAGAAGCGTCGTTTATTTTAGACCTTGTAACGAAAGCCTACTGGTAGGGTCCAAATGTGTCTAGACGTCCGTGAAGAGTCACATTCACAATATGGGTAGGTAAATTTCAGCTAGGAATATGGAAGTATGGGATTATGATCAATATTTTAGTTCATTGGCCAAACAAAATCCATAACACAAGGCCATGTTGGCCAAGTTCTGCATTAATTTATACATCGGGCCAGGGGTCATGATCTAAACTCAACATTACAAACAGATATTCTTAATTACTATTCACTTGATGGCTTTTAATATAGTTGAATGAATGGAATTGGAGAAGTTGAATAACCTGAAATTAAAACGAACTGAATGATTAAGCACTAACATTAGTTTCATGAATTCAAAATGAATTGGCAACTATCGATATCAGAAGCTGTGGTAACCATATGAAGAGCAAGTTGAAATTTCCATAGACAAGACGTTGAAATTTCCATAGAGAAAACTGTCAAAAGCGAAGACATGCGTGTGACAAAGACGTTTTTGAGCCATGGAATTTTCCATTGACGTGGAACATGGATAAATATTTGATAAAATTACCGGTAAAATTTGGAATATCTTAATCAAATGACATGCACAGCTTGCGAAACTTGCAAAATCCACGATGATGAGCGTAGTGAATGTCATTCCTTTTGATTGTTAGTGTTTAACTTCGAGGAGGTAATAACTCAGGAAATAATGTAAATACTTAATGTAATTTTATGAATTGTGATTTATAAGGATTATCCCGTGTTTCACATCCGAGGAGCCGATTTTTTTCGGGATCAATTGTATCTAGTTATAGTGTAGAATATATGGACAAAGTGCATTTTTGATATTCAGAGTCGTTCGGAAATTACAGTGTGACACAGGTAAAATGTCACTTGCCAGGTTTATGTCAATCGCCGTAATAAAACGCATATTTATCGATCTGAATGATGTTCGAATAACTTCTTTCACATAATAAGAATTGGACCCAGGGCTTTACTTGTGTTTCTTCAAGAAACCTAATGTTTATGAAATATGTATAGCAGATTAATCATCAGTTAAGATTTTATGGTTAAAAATCGTATTCTACTTTTTAAAAGCGTCTTTCTCGAAACTGCATGTTGAAAATCGGCTGCCAGCATAGCCCAAAATCTATCGAACCGAATTCATTAAAATTTTCACGACTTATTCAGAACATATTTCTACGGTTCGCAAGCTAGGATAATTGCCATTCATTCGGTAGTTTTATTTACAATAAATTTGCAACAAAAAAGTTTAACAAGGCACCAAAAATTTAGTTTTCAATATTTTTTAATAACCCTAGTTAGTTTAGTCCCCACGTTGTATGCCGTTTACATTTTCTCTTTAAGATAATTACAGTGCCCTTTAATGCGGCAGCAGAAAAAAAACCCTTTTTGGAGATGGGTGAATAAGTTGTTCTGTATTTCAATAACAAACCTTGCAATTGAGCGAAAAAAAAATAAATACGCATCCTCAAGACTTTCGTATTTGTACCTTCATCTTCTTTTTCTTCAGCCTTTGTTCCGTTCACAAGCGGGGTCGGCTCGTCGTGATCGGCTTCGCCATTTGGCTCTATCGAATGCCTGATCTGGGTGCAATCTCGAGGCTTTCAAATCCTCATCCAGCGTATCAAGCCACCGTTGTTTAGGTCTGCCTTTTGGTCGTTTACCATCGATTTCGATGTTCAGACCAATCTTTGCAAGTTAATTCTCGTTTGCACGAATTGCGTGACCATACCATCGAAGACGCCTCTCTCGAAACTTTTCCACGATCGGTGCAACCCCATAAGGATCGCGGATATCCTCATTTCGGATGTGATCTAAACGTGTGACGCCATTAGTCCAACGTAGCATCTTCGTCTCCATTACCGCAAGACGCCGTTCATTGTCTTTTATGGTCGGCCAACACTCAGAACCATAGAGAGCGACTGGACGGACGACGTTGCGGTAAATTTTAGATTTGAGACGTTCGTTGATACGTCGATCACAAAGGACAACAGTTGTGGAACGCCACTTCATCCAGGTTGCGTTAATGCGTGAAGCAATTTCATAACGCAGCTCTCCATTGGCTGATAGCGTTGACCCGAGGTATTTAAATCGCTCAGTTCTGGGCAGATCACTGCCGCTGACAGTGATTGTGCCTGTTTCATGGGGATCGGTCGTCAAAAATTCAGTTTTGTTTAAATTCAATCTGAAACCGTGTTGCATGAGGCGATCATTCCATTTTTGAACAAGTTGCTCGAGATCATTTTTGCTATCAGATGCTAGGAAAACATCATCTGCATAAAGCAGTGTGTAGGGCGCTGGACGTTGGATATCCCGTGTGACGGTGTCCATAACAAAGACAAAGAGGAGTGGTGAGAGGGCACTTCCTTGATGAACTCCAACAGAGACACAAAGCGGTTTTGATACATACGCATACTTCGAACTTTACTTTTCGGATCGTGGTAGAGCAATTGAACCCAGCGCACGAGTTCTTCTGGCACGAAGTGTTGTCGTAGAGCATATCAGATGAGTTCGTGTGGTACGCGGTCAAACGCTTTCTCTAGATCCCGAAAGGCAATGTAAAGAGGGCGATGCTTCTCACGGTGTTTCTGCATGAGTAACCGTGCAGCGTGTATTGCGTCAGTAGTTCAGCAGTTCTTGACAAATCCGGCTTGATTCACGGTTATTTCAACGATTTCGCGAATACGGTTGTCAAGAATGCGTTCAAAAGTCTTCATGGTATGGGAAAGTAACCGGATCGGACGGTAATTTGAACATTCTGCTGGGCTACCTTTCTTTTTCCATATTGGAACAGTGGTACTTTCTTGCCAGTCAGATGGTGTTGTTCCTTCCTGAATAACCCGGTTAAAGAATTCACTGAGCCACAGTGTTGGATCCCAGCTCTTCGCTTTCCAGAGCTCAGATGCGATGTCGTCAGGTCCTGTTGCTTTCCCCGATTTCATTTGTTTTATTGCCTCCTCGACTTCAGTTGCGCTGACTGGTGGAACTGCTCCAAATGTCGGCAATGATTGTGGAAGTGGAGGATGAGCAAATTCTTCAGTTTAAATCTGCTCGAAGTATTCTCGCCATCTATCCGTTGCGGCTCGACGGTTGGTAAGCAAAGTACCGTTCTTGTCATTAACACAACAGAAGTGTTCGATATCCTGTGTGCGTTCATCACGGCTTTTAGCAAGTCGATACAGATCTCTCTCGCCATCCCGAGTGTCCAGTTTATCGTAAAGATTTTTGAAATTGTTCGCTCGGGTGACAGCGACCGCTTTCTTTGCTTCCCGGTTGGCATTCTTATAAATTTGCCAATTAGCAGGCGTTTTATCGTCGAGAAATTTGTGGTAGAGGCGTTTCTTTTCACGGACCTTCATTTCAACATCATCATCCCAAAGCCAAGTATCTCGGTTGATGTACCGCTTACCCGACTTGGTGACCCCGAGGGTTGCAGAGGCCGCTTTGTGGATCGTGTCTTTCATTTGGTTCCATGATTCTTCCCCATTCGTAATGGTTGGCAATCGTATGAGTGAGATCGTTTCTTTTTTCTTCTCACCAAATCGCCACCATTTAATGCGCGGCGGGCCAGTGCGTTCCTCACGCCGTTTTATCGTTGGCTTAATTCGCAGGACAGCAATCAACGGCCGATGTTGAGGTGCGATGGTCTCATAGGGAACGACTTTGCAATCAGTGATAGTGGTAAAATGTTGGCGTCTTATGAGAATATAGTCGATTTGCGTTTTATTGTTCCCACTATAAAATGTGGGCAGATGAGACAATCGTTTGATGAACCATGTATTCATAAGTACAAGGTCATGGGTGTCCGCAAAATCGATTATACGCTCGCCACCTTCATTGCGCGCTCCGAACCCCTTTCCCCCATGGCACCTGTTACCGTCTGCCTTTTCACCCACATGACCATTAAGGTCGCCGGCAATGATTATGTAATCGTCAGCAGGCACGTGACAAGTCTTTTCATCGAGAAGTTGCCAGAAGGCATCTTTCTCGGCATCAGGTCGGCCTGTCTGTGGTGCATACGCGGTGAAGAAGTGAATAGTGCGATCAGCTGATATAATGGTGAGCTTCATCAGCCGATCATCAAATCGTTCCACTTTTTTAATGGCATCACGGAAACCCTCTGAGATGGCAATGCCAACACCATATTGAGTGTGTGGGTTACCAAAATAGAGAAGTTTGTAACTATTTGTACCGCGTTCGCGTTCAATGTCGCAGCTTTTGGCACCAAACCATCGGGTTTCTTGCAGAGCGCAGCTATCAATGCGCCTTTTCCGAAGGGCTCTTGCGAGTTCCTCGGTCTTTCCAGTTAGAGTACCAACATTTAGCGTGCAGACACGTATTTGTTTTGTTCGTTATGTTCGGACTAACTTGCTTAAGTCCTGACGCCGTCCATGCGTCAAGAATCCTTGCTCATTTCTCGACAGGACCGGGGCCCGTCCTGCCGCGTCGACTGAGGTGGACGCCCTAGCATTTCTCCGAGGCTTGTGACTCAATCCGATCATCATGTTTGTAAAGACATTGTATGCATTTTCTTGGTCGACCTGTCGCGGGGCCTGTCACCAAGAGAGATCAGGTAGGATTTAGCATAGAAGAATAACTCCAACTATACTCTATTTATCTCTTTCCCTGATCTCAGCATTTTATTTTGGTTTTACTGAGGATAGTACAGAGTACGTTGCCTCAAACCCTTCTCCTTTACCTGGGCTTGGGACCAGCATACTATGTTAATAGCATGGCGGGGTTCGTATTTGTACCTTCATCCACAAAAAAATTTTAAAAAAAAACGGAATGCAACTCACGTCCTCAGCCATGTAGTCTTCCACTGAGAAAGAGAAACAAATAGAGGTGAAATCTTGGAATTTGAGGTTAAAGAGTGAAAACCGTGTTGCACAAGGCGGTCATTCCATTTCTGGACAAGTTGCTCGAGTTCGTTTTTGCTATTAGACGCTAAGAAAAATAATCTGCAGAAAGAAGTTTGTGTGTCCGGAGGGCTAAAGTGGTTAGAACGTTGTCTTAGCGGAAGGTCGCGGTTTAAATCTCACTGGTGGCAGAGATATTTGTTATTGTGACTGGATGTCGGATACCAGTCGGCTTAACTGTAAATGGGTACCTGAGTTAAATCAGAGTAATAATCTCGGGTGAGCGCAAAGCTGACTACATTGCCTCCTACAGTGTATGGTAGTGTACCATTACTTGAAAGCCCACTATGAATTGTTGCGCCAACGATTATTATTATTATATAAAGCAGGGTGGTCAAAGTGTAGTATAGGTCCCAGGGCGAAATGTGGATTGGTACCCACGATGGAGCGTAAAACCTGGAAAACGTCTGCTGAACTAACACCAACAGCTCTATTACCAAACCCTATCTACACTTCCACGTGGTGATCGCTGGGAGTTCTTTCTTAACGAAAAGCTGCAGAAGGAGAAAGATGACGGCGAATCTCCCGCGCCTAAAAACGGGACAAATTATACCAACTGGTCCTCCAGGTTGCGGGTTGGGTAGGGCTGACAACCCTACACGGAAAACCGAAGTTACGAAGCCTCAACAGGAACCTCGGACTGAATGGATTTTACAACGACGAACTCGACAACGAAAAAGGAATAACGATTTGCACATTTTTTCATGGAAGGTGCGCTTCGTGTACAGAGATGGAGCTGCCAAGCAGCTAGCCGATACCATATCCCGATATAGGGCTTATGTAATAGCGTCGCAGGAGATGCGTTGGACAGGGACCGGTTTCCTGGAAAAGAGTCGCTACATCATATACTATAGCGGCCATCCAGTAAACCATATGCTCGGAGTAGGTTTATTAGTCAGCCAAAAAATGAAACCTGCTCTTTATGTTGAAAACATAAACGAATGGCTATGTACTCTGCGCTTGCGAGGTAAATTTAGGAACATAAGCCTCATTAATGTTCACGCCCTACAGAGGAGACTGCAGAATTGGAGAAGGATATCTTCTACGAGGCAGTAGAACGAATCCTCGAAGCCAGTCCCAGATATGATATTAAAAAAATACTAATAAATAATGGGGATTTTAACAGTCAAGTAGGGACGGAGCCCGTATTCAGGCGATACGTTGGCTCCCATAGCTTACATCAAAATACAAATGATAACGGACTGCGGATTATTCAATTAGCAGTGTCACACGAAATGGTTGTTAGAAGTACCTGGTTTGCGCGGAAGCGGTCCACAAACAAACGTGGGCCTTTCCAAACGTTACCACTTTCAACCAAATTGACCATGTGCTGATCGAAGGCTGCTACCTCTCAGCCTTTATGAATGTCAGAACATATATTGGACCAATATAAATTCGGACCACTAGCTCGTTGGCATGGTGCTCCGGGCTCGAATAACAACACCACCCGGAATCCTCTCTGACAATCAGGTGAAAGTTAACACTGAAGCTATCTGCAACACAGCCCTCTGCAACACTTATAAGAGGGAAATAGATGCCGCAATAACTGCAGTCAATAGAGATCCTGGAGATGAAGCATCAACAAATGATCTTCACAATCACCCGAAGAATGTTATCATAAATACGGCCACAAACATACTTGGCCCCAGTCGCAAAAAGAGTCGGAATGGCTGATTTGACGAAGAATGAAAGCTAGCAACGGAACGGAAGAATGCTGCACACCAAGTAATGTTGCATTTCCAAAGAACGTGGGCACGCACAGAGACTTATCACGAACTCCGGCGAACGGAGAAACGACTTCACAGACGGAAATAGGAAGCCTGAGAGAATCAACAGATCTGTGAACTCGAAAAGTACAGGGAGCAACCGCACCAAACGTGCAAGTTTTACCAACAAATCAGCAGGATGAAGCCTTATACATCTCGGTGCTCATCTTGTCGAGACAAAGAGGGAAATCTGATTTTCGACAGAATGGGCATATTGGAGCGATGGGTTGATTGAATTTTGATGAACTACTGAACAACCAGAAAATGGGCGAGTTGAAGGACGCGCCAACTGAAGACGACGGACAATTACTGCCACCATCAAGTACAGGAGAAACAGTCCGTGCAATTCATCATCATCACAACATTGGCCCACACCAAAGAGGCTTCACTCCAGGCAAATCAGCAACAGATCAGATTTTCTCTCTGCCGCAAGCGATGGAAACACTGTTGGAATATGGGCATCAATTGCATCATCTTATTGCCTTTAAAGCATAGCCAGGGTAAAACTGTACACGGCCATGAGATAATTCGGTATCTCGATGAAATTAATAATACTGACTAGGCTGACCCTGACAAATGTGCGAGGCCAAATAAAAGCAGCAGGATCAGTCTGAAGACCATTCGACATCAACAACGGTCTACGACAAGGGGATGCCCTTTCATGCGTCCCCTATAACCTGGCCCTCGAGAAAGTGATCCGTGATGCTGAGGTAAATGCAAGAGGTACGATCCTCTTTAAGTCCACCCAACTACTGGCCTATGCTGACGATATCGACATCTTGGGAAGAACCACCCCTTCATCCAGATCGAGCAGGCGGTGTGAGATCTGGGGCTGCACATAAATGAAGGCAAGATAAAATATATGGTGTGAACATCAGCACCAAAAACCAACCAACCAACAACATCAAACCGCACTGGTCAAACGGAAAGAATAAAAATAGCAGACTACAACTTTACCGTTTATAATTGCTCCCATCAAAGGTCGAAAATCACAACCGATAACAGCTACGACGATGAAATCCCCGCACGGTTGTTGTCAGCCAACAGAGCCTATTTTAGCTTACAGAAACTTTACCGCTCGAAACGTCTCACTATAGGGTCAAAGCTGTTACTGTACAAGACAATGACCTTGCCAGTCCTCACGTATTTCTTGGAGACTTGGGTTCTTAGCAAGAAAAATTGCGAACTGTTGGCCGCGTTCGAGAGAAGAATCCTCCGATGAAGTTTTGTCCTCCTACATGAGGATGGACGATTCCATAGCCTACATAACGATGAAATCTATGAGCGATAACATGACCGTCAGGTTGTGGATAAAATTCAGCTCAATAGGTTATGGTGGGCGGGTCACTCAATCCATATGGATGATCCAGCCTGGATAGTCTATAAGGGCAATATCTATGGTAGAAAAAGACGAGGCAGACCGTACCTGAGATGAAACGATGGCGTAGGTTAGGACGCCAGACAGCTTTTAGGGATATCGAATTGGTGGACCTCGGCGCAAAACCGGGATGTCTGCAGTTCCTTATTAAGGCAGGCCTACACCCAATACCAGTTGTTGCGCCGTTGATGATGATGATATAAAGCAGTGTATAGGGCGCTGGGCGTTGGGTTTCTCTTGTGGCTGTGTTTATAAGAAAAACAAACTGGAATGTGGAGAGGGTGCTCCCTTGATTAACACCAACAGAGACACGAAGCGATTTTGATACACCCGTTGCACTTCCAACTTCGAGCCATCCTTCAATATGGAAAGTAGGTTGTAGCCCCCACCAGAAAAGGTTGAATCTTTTAACGGGTCGCTGGGATTAGATTGGATATCGCTCAGCTTAAAATCAAGAGTCCCCCTTTCCAATGCCTCCTCAGGTTCAATGGGAAAGTGGCTGGGAGAAGTGAAATCTATACATTATTCGGACCTTGAGTCTTTCCTGCACATCGACCACTCGGTTTGCTCGTAGTTAGGATAGGAGACCATTTACATCTATTAAATATGCAGGTCAAAAATAAATAACCATTCAAAAGAGAAATAACGGGAATAAAAGACATGGTATTAACAAGACACAATAAATCAGAGTACACTTTAAATATACTAGCGATTACACTACACAAATACCATATAAGCGCGAGAGGTTAATGTGCGCATCGTACAAGAGACATCCACATATCAGAGAGTGTGTTCTGTCGCTTTTAATGCAAGCGCAGTTTGTAAACTATCCAGATACATAATAAATAATTGTCAAGATATATATATAGTAAAATACACTTAGAGTAAAATTAACAGAAGGTCGGGTAGGCCGAACAAGTGTAATAGCCATTCATTGCAATTAAATTAACTTAGTAAAGCTAAAACCTGAGTAATAATGTAATAGAGTAAGTCACTACTGATAATGAAAAACTTGGAAAAAGCGCACAATTGCAAAGTGGAAAAGAAACAAGTCGGGAAACATGGAGCCAGACGCTTCAGGTATGCAAGGTTTTGTGTATTTCTTTTATAAAGAGATTTGAGTGTGCATTTGTCCCATTAGTATATAACACGTAATATATGCATATATTATGTGAGAATATCCACTTTCAAGTTATATTGACATTCAAAGTCTTGAATTTGCACAGAAGCGACAGTTTTGACCTATTATAACTTTTTAAGTAATAGTGCGATTTTTCGGTTAAGTAGTTTCTGAGAGTGGGTCCGATAACGAAATGTTCACTTTCAACCCTCCGCACACCCCACCTTTCCAACAAACGTCAAAGCTAAGACCGGCTTCGAAAAGTACTGACCGAGACCTTTAATTTGATACCCCATACCCCCATTTTGCATGTATAGGGACCGCCTTAAATTCGACGTAAAAGGATGTAACTCACTATATGCATGAGCGTTCACAGTTCCCACCTTTCCACAAAGTTTGGTGTTAATCGCTACAACCGTCTTCGAGAAAAATGGTCGGATAGACAGACAGACAGCAAACCGATTTTAATAAGGTTTTGTGGTTTTGATAAAAGATAGTGTGTAGTAAAATGAATGAAAAACCGGGAGACCATCCAGTATAAAACCCGGTAAACAAAGGACGAAGAGCAAAATGGCTGAGTATCGCTCGGAAGAATAGAGTAAAATAGCAGAGTACCATGAAAAGAAGCGGCAATTGAAACCGAAATAGGAAGTGGCAGAAGCCAGCAGGCAGTAGTGAAAACCACAAGAAGATTGATCAGTTCTTTTTGTTCTGAGGCGCTCGTTAATTAGATAGGATTCACATTATTGCAATCTGAATAGAGTCCACACTGTCGGTTCAGAAATAATCACTCATGCTTCAAAGATAGGGGCCCGTAAATAGGCTAAGACGGAGATCTTTTGCAATGAAATCCCATGTGAAGATACCTTTTGACAGGGTTCCCAGGCGTCCGCGTAGAGTCACCTTCACAATGTGGACAGTTGAATTGAATTGAAAGGGTCGTGTACAAATTACGCGTTCGGACTGAGCGGAAAGGTTTTTAAAAAACACAGAATTTATAATACACTATTAACTTTATTTGAAGTGAAAAATTTAATTACACTTAACTTATTCAAATGTAGTTAACAGACTGGTCCCGGGAGGCTACGTTGTACCTATTGTTTGCAAGAATTTCCGATCGAAATTCTTTCCCATTCCCATTCGTTACCTCATTGACCAGCTGTAACCTCCAATATTGACAAGGTCGTATCGTTATTGCGATAAACAGCAGCTGCATAAAGAGGTATGCTGCACAATACTTCCGCTGAAGTAGCGTGTTCCGTATTCCGAAACACACGATCGACGACCTTGCGTGTATTTACTTCCATGTGATGTTTACCTACCAGCAGATATAAGAGTTTATGCTGTTTAATGAACGTGCCGTCGCAGCTTAAACGTAGAACGAGACGGACGAGCGAGCACCACAGCACGAGTCGGACGAGCGAGTACCGCCGAAAGAATTGGTTAAGTAGAATTTTTTGTAAAATAAAGTAGTAGAAAGTTAATTTATTCGGTGTTGTTATTTTGGAAAGTGCAGCAGAGGAGTTGGTTTAATATCGGTAAGGAACTTTTTCACACATATTCCCTTTCAGCAGCGGCATCCAGGGAGATCCGCAATTTCAGGGTGTGAAGCTAGGCGAGATTTTCTAACGCAAATCAGGAGTTTCACGGGCCGGATCCTCATTGGTTACTTCTCCCAAACATTTGGTCCTTCGAGTCGGATACACGGACCTATGGATACACGGGTGAGTCAAGTTGAACAAGCTAACTATGAATATATTTGTGTTAGTGACAAAATTATAAAATATTTGTGCCGTGATATCAAATTATCATCATCATCAATGGCGCAACAACCGGTATTCGGTCTAGGCCTGCCTTAATAAGGAACTCCAGACATCCCGGTTTTGCGCCGAGGTCCACCAATTCGATATCCCTAAAAGCTGTCTGGCGTCCTGACCTACGCCATCGCTCCATCTTAAGCATGGTCTGCCTCGCCTTCTTTTTCTACCATAGATATTGCCCTTATAGACTTTCTGGGTGGGAGCATCCTCATCCATACGGATTAAATGACCCACCCACCGTAACCTATTGAGCCGGATTTTATCCACAACCGTCGGACGGTCATGATATCGCTTATAGATTTCGTCATTGTGTGGGATTCGGAGTCGTCCATCCTCATGTAGGGGGCCAAAAATTCTTCGGATTTTTTCTTCAGCAAAAACTTATCGATACCCAACAAGAAAGGATCCACCAGGTTGAAAACCTGAGAGAGACTTCAGTTAAACTAAGGCAGGAAAAGCGAACGAGGGAGCGTTTCGAATCAGTGTGGCACGAAATCCATGAGCTTTATAAGGGATTCTTCGCGGATCACCATCGTCTCCTGCATCTAAACCCATCTCAAGACTTGGTTTACTTCCAGCAACATAAGTCATCAGTGGCGATCGAAGCCTACGCGAGAGCGAAAGAGTTCGTAGCTCGAATTTATCCTGACATCGTCGAAGATGATGGAAATACTGACACCGAAGGTGCGGTAGGAGGGGAAAGGGCCAGGCAGGGGACAAATGGTGTGGAAGATACTCCCGACGTGGGTCCAACAACGGTGTCTAATGTCACGGCTCCGCTGGATCAAGAGGGCTGGGCTAGACTAGAAGAGGCCAGTGCATTTCGGGATTGGTCCAGGTGGTCCCAAAGTGAACCTAGTGCTCCGGTTAGTAATTTCCTTCCAGTTGGTACTGACTATGGCATAGGGAGGAATGTTGCGGATGGGTTACCCTCCTGGAATCGAGGTTACCGCTCAAGATCGTGCCCGCCGGTTCCTGAGATCCCTTCGTTCTCTGGAGATATCAGTCAATTCGAGTCTTTCCGAAGCATTTTTAATTCTGTCTTCGAAGACTCGGATATCGGCCAGGCAGAAAGGCTGATGATGCTCCAGAGTAAACTAAAGGGCGATGCGAAGCGGGTTGTAGAGCACTTGGGGGTGTATGGGGAAAATTATGGGAAGACTTGGGAACTCCTCAATCGGCGCAGTAGCAACCCCCGGGCGCTGATAGAGAAAGACATTCAGGCCCTCTTTGATCTTTCTATGGTCACCCAAAAAGATCCAAGTACCATCGGAAAGGCACTCGACACTATGAGATCGGTGGCCCAGAATCTAAGGAGAGCTGGGTTTAACTGTGACGAAGGAGTCCCGTTTATACCATTTATTGTCTCCCGGAAGATGGACGCCCCTACTCGCAGAGAGTTCGATTCATCCTTGAAGAAACCCAAGCTACCCGTGACCATGTACGATGTAGACCAGTTTTTGGAGAATCGCTACAACATAATGGTCCCGGGCTGGGAGGGGACGGGTGGTTCACCGGTATTCACTACTTCAGAGAGGAGTGCTCATCGGAGGGAAGATAACCCAGGGGGAAAAAAGAAGCCATATAGGGAAGTGGCCCTCACCGCAAAGACTGACTGAGACAATAAAAAACGTTTTTCTAGCTACATATGTATGGAGGATCACAAGGTTTTATTGTGTCCGAGGTTACTAAACAGCGATAATAAAGTAGAACTATTGCGGCATTACAAGCTGTGTGTGTACTGTACGTCCTACAAATATCGGCAAGGGGTAGAATGCCAAAAGCGCAAAATGATGAAATGTGATATATGCCATGGGCAACACATTACGATTCTGCACCCCTGCCATCCTCAAACGGGCTGTGCTACTCAGCCAGGTAGTTCGTCTCATCATGCCGAAAAGTCCGCACTAGCAACTCGTTCCAGTACCATCCTGCAGCAGTAGTCAAGTTATGAGGAAAAGATCGGCAGTCAGTCTCAGTTCGTTACTTGGTGGACCAGGGAAGCCAGAGCAGTTATATAACTGGGAATCTGGTTCAGAAATGAAGGCTACCCAAAAAGAAAACGAGTGTTGAAGTTTTAGGCGTAGGAGGAATTTCTGCTGGTAAAGTATCTTCCGTTGTAGTTCTGACTCTGCATTTGGAGGACGGATCGAAAGTAGAAACGAAGACACTGATTGTGAGACGAGTGACCAAAGGGGGCCTCCCCCGCTTACCACGAAAAATTAATAGTTTGTTCGCCGGTAAGAGGTTGGCTGACTCGGTTACGGACCATGTCCCTCATATTCCAGTGCTTCTGGGATCAAACATCTTCCCACAGTTGTTCTTGGAGGGAGTGGAAGTCGCTAATGGGTTCTTAGCTCAAAACACGCGTCTCGGTTAGGTGATTTCCGGTTCGGAAGATATTTGTGGTTCCAAGATCACCATTACTCATGTGTCTATGGAGGAGTTTGAGCAAAGTTTAAGGAACTTTTGGGACATGCCCTTAGATAAGGGTGAAGAGAGCAATCTGGCGAAGGAAAGGTGCGAGCACCTGTTTCAAACTGAGCACTATCGGGAGGCCGATGGGCGATATGTGGTACCCATCCCTTGGCGACAGGAAGATATTAAGCTAGGAGATTCCTTTAGTAAAGCAGTCCAGCTTTTCCTCGGGCAAGAGAAGAGGTGGATGAGAAACTACGAGCTCAAGCAAAAATCGGACGAGTTCATGTCTGAATATCGAAACTTGGGACACATGGAGGAGGTTCCTCAGGAGCTTCGGAGTGATACCAGTGGGGAAGTCTATTATATGCCCTATCTGAGCATCCTTCGCAAGAATGCAACAACCACTAAACTCAGAAATGTGTTTAATGCTTCAAGTCCCACATCTAACGGAGTCAGCCTGAATCAGAAGATTCTTCCAGGTCCAAGGCTTCAGAATCAAATTTTAGACATTATCACACGCATGCGCAAGTTTCAGTATGTTTTTCTAGTGATATCACTAAGCTGTATCGCCAAATTCGCTTAGGGCCGAGGACCAAATTAAGTTAAGGATTATGGTGAGGTGTGATCCCGCGCAACCCACTACAGAATACTTTCTAAAAACCGTCACTTACGGAATGAATTGCGCACCCTGGCAGGCGATAAGGACACTTCATCAAGTTGTCGAGGATAATGCGCCCGACCAGGGGACTAAGTGGGTGATTAAGAACGCATTTTATATGAACGATTTGTTGTGCGGAGGAACAACACCAGAGGCCGCTAAGACGTTGATTCGGAAAATATCAACGTTGGAGAAGAAGGACAAATGGGTCGCCAACAGCAAGGACATATTGGAGGTTGAAGACAAGGCACTCCATGTGGATGCTTATGTTAATTTGCAGAAGGCCAAGATTGACCTTAAAGAAAGAAGAAGGACAAAATGGGCCGCCAACAGCAAAGACATATTGGAGCGTGTAGACAAGTCACTCCATGTAGACGCTTATGTAAATTTGCAGAAGGCCGAGAGTGACCTTAAAATTCTCGGACTGCATTACAACCCTCGCCAGGACCGATTTCAGTATAACATAAAGGCCAGCCAGGTCATGAAGCTCACCAAAAGGAAGGCGTTAAGTGTTGCTGCCTCTCTGTATGATCCAATTGGATGACTGCTCCCTGTTGTCATGAAGCTGCGGATGGAAATTCAGAAGCTATGGCAGAAGGGACTTAATAGGGATGATAGGATTCCAGAGCCAGGGCAGGGGCAGTTTCTCAAGATATTCTCTTCCTTGGAGTGCATTGACCAAGTCCACATTACTAGGTGGACTGGGTATAGTAGGCCGGAGGACATGACTGAACTAATCGGGTTTAGCGATGCGTCAGGGGATGGATACGCAGCGGTAATATATAGTCGCGTCAGAATAGGCAACGAATATTTCGTGCGCTTGCTCCCGGCCAAAGGTCGTGTTACTCCCTTAAAGTCCAGGTTGAGCCACGAATCTCGGGGCTGCACTATTCCAAAATTGGAATTAGAAAGCATTGTCCTACTAACTGCATTATTTTAAAACGTAAGGAGTCTGGGCGATATTCCGCTGAGGTTTATAGCTTACACTGATTCTATCCCATGATTTATGGTTTAACGGGCCTCCGTTTTTAAGAGACGAGTTGCCACCCACGCCTTTCTGCTTTCATGATGCAACTTATGTTTCTGTTGATAGTGAGGACCATACCCAATCCGATGACATTATCACACGATTCTCATCCTTTAGTCGGTTAATAAATGTGGTTGCTCGATGCTTGAGGTGGAGAACCAAAAGATCCGGTGTTTTCTCTGTTGAAGAGTTGCATCTGGCGGAGGAAGCAATAGTCCGGAGTCAGCAGCAGGAGCTTTTTGTCAAACTAATAGCAAGAATAATGCAAGGGCTTCCTGTAGAGAGGCAGCACTGCTCTCGATCCCTTTGTGGACAAGGAAACCGGCCTTTTTCGAGTGGGCGGAAGATTAAGTTACGCCCAATTCCATTTGGTCAAAAGCACCCTATTATCATGGGGAAATCTAATCTTACGGATTTATTGATTAAACAGGTGTACGAGGCCAACGATCACTGTGGTATAGGAGTGACCATGACACTGATTAGAGAAAAGTTTTACATTCTCGCCCTGCAACAGCGCACAAAGAAATTGATTAGGAATGTAATCGATTGAGGGGGCAGACGGTGGAGCCTAAGATGGCGGACCTTCCAGTGGAACGGGTGAGTCCCTCCTTCGTATTTGAAAATGTGGGGACCGATTTATGCGGTCCTTTCCATATACAAAGTGGGTTTCTCCGGAAATCTAGACCTATGAAGGTGTACGTGGTAATTTTTGTGTGTCTGTATACCAAGGCTCTACATCTCGGAATTTGTACTGACCTCAGTATAAATGCGTATCTGAATGCTTTCCGAAGATTCACGAGCAGACGGGGTTAGCCGGGGTCAGTCCTGTCTGACAACGGTACGAATTTGGCAGGGGCTGCTCGAATTTTAGACAAAACTTGGCAGCAAGTGCTGTCCAGCCTTGAGAGCAATGTGGCGCAGCAGCGTATTGTTTGGCGTCATAACCCCCCAAGGGCTAGCCATTATGAAGGGTTGTTTGACGCCGCTGTCGGCAGCTTTAAACGCTATGTGAAAAAAATGGCTTCTGTGGTGAAACTAACTTACGAGGACTTTCATACGGCAGTATGCTCGTGGGAGGCCATGCTCAACAGCAGACCTTTGTCCCCGCTAACGGATAATTGCAATGATTTTCAGGTTCTAACTCCCGCACATTTTCTGATCCAGCGCGACCTGCGTATACCTCCAATGGGCAAAGGGCTCAAGGAAACTCTACCCGCCACAAAAAGATGGTAGCAAATTCAAGAGTTGCAGACTCAATTTTGGACTAAATTCGAGAACGAGTGCCTAGGGTACCTACAAAAGATATCGATGGAAGAATCAGGGTCGGCAGCTTGTATATGGGGACCTGGTTCTAATTAAAGAAAAGGATCATAGCCCGCTAAACTGGAGAATGGCTCGCGTGACTGAAACCTTTCCCGGCTGTGGTGGGATTGTAAGGCAGGTCAATCTTAAAACAGCAAGCAGGGAGGGGGTCCATCGGGCAGTGCACCAACTGGTCCCTCTTCTTCCGGAGGAGGATGATTACGCCTCGATAGACCGCCAAGAACCTCGGACGGTCAACGCTGAATCCAAAAGAGTTCAATCCCGTCCGAGGACTCGAGCCGTGGTGAAGGCGCCGGGAGGATTGCTAGCGTAAGTCGCCCTGGTACTATGCACTTTCATTCTGGCGCCCCAGATAGCTTTGTGGACAATAGACCCGGTGCTAGAAACTAAAATTGTGAATATTGACGAGGTTCAAGTCAAAGCATTTGTGTGAAACAAAACCTTATTAGAATCGATTCGATGTCTGTCTGTCTGTCCGTCTGTCTGTCACACCCGATTTATTCGGAAACGGCTAGACCAATTGTCACGAAAATTGGTAAGAGTATGTGATCTGCCGTTCCCTTTACATGCAGCAACTGGCGCCGTTTTGTGTTAAGTTTAAGGAAGGCTCCTCATACAGGTGAAAGGAGGCTGCAAAATTTTTTTTTACAGAATGTAGCCATGTGGGATATCAAATGAAAGGTATAAATTAGTACTTTTCGAAACTGGTCCAATATTTGATATTGGGTGAAACATAGGGGAGTGAGGGCTCAAAATATGACCATCAAAAAGTGTAACAGGTCTCGTTCTCAGAACCTATCCAACCGAAAAATCCGAAAAAAAATCACAGTAGTGCATCTCTTTAAAATCTAGGCCTCGAAATATATCCGGTTCCGATATCTGCAGAAATAAAGTTAATAATAGTATATTTCCACATTTTAGAAATTTACCCGGTACCCCCCTTATATTCACCGCAGAAGTACAAAAGTTAGCGTAGGTGTAATGAAGAACATGGTGCATAATTCGGTCAAGTTTGAAGAAAATCCAACTATTATTAACAAAGTTATAGGGGGTGAAACTTTACAATTTTTTGTGAATTTCGTGCACTCTACAACCTGCATGACGTTATCATCACATATCAATTGGTCAATACCACAACGAAGTTAGCTCGTATGGATCGGGTGGAAAAGGATTATTTTGTTTTAGTTTTTTAGTCATTTGTATATGAATATCAATATTCCAACGAAACATGTGTGTGTGTAGGTATATAGTATATACGTGCTAATGGACTTTGCGGGTAGTGCCTAATTCAGATAGACGGAGTAAATCGGAAATATGGGTACGATCAATTTATATACGTGCCTATATGTGTACAGTATTCGGAAATAGACAGTTTGTTTGTTTAGGGTGAGCGTAATATCTACGGATGTAATATGTACGTATGTCTCGCAGTTTGGAAAAATATGAAGGAGTATGTTGGATTTGTAGCTATATACGGATAGAAAAATGTGCGTTGAAATTTCTTAGATAAGATGAACACCTTTATACCCGAAGCGCGAGCTTTCCGTATTCCGACTTGTTGTAAAATAAAGTAGTAGAAAGTTAATTTATTCGGTGTTGTTATTTTGAAAAGTGCAGCAGAGAAGTTGGCTTAATATCGGTAAGGAACTTATTCACACATATTCCCTTTCAGCAGCGGCGTCCAGGGAGATTCAAAAGCTTCGAAAGAGAAGCTCAGGAAAAAAAGCAGATCCACAATTTCAGGGCGTGAAGCTAGTTATGTATGCGTCAGCACACACAAATCATAAAAACAAATTACACGTGCCTGTATCTATTCCGCCAGATTCAGAAACCTTAGACGCAAAGAAACAAGGCACCGTCTGGAAAGAATTTGCCGCATTTCTGGAAAAATGCAAGCAGCCAGACGCTTAATCAGCATTTATAAATGCATAAATATAAGAAATCAAATAACATCTCGCCCAGTTGCCGCGAAACACCCGTCACCTAAATTTGTCAATTACTATTGTTCGAAATAAATATTCCAAAAGTAAAACTAAAACTCTGTTTCATTATTTTTTTTGTCCCCGCTTGGAGCCTGGGACTCAATTGGCGCAGTCGGTAAACCGAAACGCGACTTAAAATCGTTAAATTATCGGTCGAATAGTAGAAAAAGGCAAATCGATCGGAAAGACAATTGTCCGTGAAATTGGTTTTAATCAAAAAGATTGATCAGTAAACATGAAAATAAAGAAACTATTAAAATTGTTCTAATTAACAGAAACAATCGCGCAGGTTAATTAGGGTCGACCAAATTAACCTAGTTATTATTTAGAGTGGAAAGGCCGGTGTAAAGCCACAATCTTCTTTCTTTTTCTTCAGCCTTTGTCCCGTTCACAAGCGGGGTCGGCTCGTCGTGATCGGCTTCGCCATTTGGCTCTATCGAATACCTGATCTGGGTGCAATCTCGAGGCCTTCAAATCCCCATCTAGCGTGTCAAGCCACCGTTGTTTAAGTCTCCCTTTTGGTCGTTTACCATCGACTTCGATGTTCAGACCAATCTTGGCAAGTGAAGTCTCGTTTGCACGAATTGCGTGAAAATACCATCGAAGACGCCTCTCTCGCAACTTTTCCACGATCGGTGCAACCCCATAACGATCGCGGATATCCTTATTTCGGATGTGATCTAAACGTGTGACGCCACTAGTCCAACGTAGCATCTTTGTCTCCATCACCGCAAGTCGCCGTTCATTGTCTTTTATAGTCGGCCAACACTCAGAACGATAGAGAGCGACTGGACGGACGACATTGCGGTAAATTTTAGATTTGAGACGTTCGTTGACACGTCGATCAAAAGAACACCAGTTGTGGAATGCCACTTCATCCAGGTTGCGTTAAGCAATTTCATAACGCAGTTCTCCATTGGCTGATAGCGTTGACCCGAGGTGTTTAAATCGCTCAATTCTGGGCAGATCACTGCCGCTAACAGTGATTGTGTTGTTTCATGGGGATCGGTCATCAAAAATTCAGTTTTGTTTAAATTCAATTTGAGACCGTGTTGCATGAGGCGATCATTCCATTTTTGAACAAGTTCCTCTAGATCATTTTTGCTATCAGATGCTAGGAAAACATCATCTGCATAAAGCATGTTATTACCGTTAGTTTATCCCAGATTATGCCAAAGTGGCACAACCGATGACAAAATATTTACAAAAACAATGCAAAATTAACATAAATGATCCTAATTATATACAAGCCTTCGAAAAACTGAAAATTCTCATAAGTTCGCATCCAATTTTACGATTCCCGAATTTTAGCAAACGATTTCATCTTACTACTGATGCTTCAGACTACCCAATAGGCGCCGTTCTTTCGCAAGAAGGCCACCCTATTTGCTTTGCGTCAAGAACGCTTAATTGTCACGAGCAGAACTATTCCGCTACGGACCATATTTGTGTGGAAACAAGTTCAAAGTGTTCACTGATCACCAGCCCATAAAGTATTTGCAAGCAAAATATAAAGGCAAAGATCTCTCTTCAAGACCCCAGAGATGGTTGTTAAAATTAGGAGAATACCAATTTGACACCGAATATATTAAAGGCAAGGAAAATCGAGCGGCAGATTTTTTAAGCAGGATTGAACATAACGAGGAAATTAAATCACAGATCCCTGTCTCTAACAAAACTAATACATTTTCAGATTTAAGAGTTCTAGCAAATATAGAAAACGAAAACGACGATGCCACCATGGCAACCATACATTCTGCAGAGGAGGAACTACTTGATTATATTCCGATCAAAGAGGAAATTGTTAATAATTACAATACCCAAATTATCCTCACAAATAATAAAGTTGGTGAAATTGACATCGTACATAAAAAACATATCATATATATAGCAGAACACGACTTTGAAAATCTCAGTGACACCCTGAGAAGATATATAAACAAGTCGGGAAACCGGAAGCTAGACGCTTCAGGTACGAAAGGTTTTGTGTATTTCTTTTATAAAGAGATTTGAGTGTGCATCTGTCCCATTAGTATGTAGCACGAACTATATGCATACATTATATGAAAATATCTACTTTCAAGTGATATTGACATTCAAAGTTTTGAATTTTCACACAATGGACAACTTTGCCCTATTATAACTGTGTTAGTAATAGTGTGATTTTCGCCAAATTTGGTTAGATTATGCCCTACACTGTCTTGTGATTCTAGGGTGAACTTAAGGGGGTTTTCCTGTCAATTACTAAAATTATAGTAATGTACTATTATTAACTTTATTTAAACAGGTATCGGTATGGAGGGTATTTCGGAGCCTAGGCATTATAAAGTGGCAGCCCCCTGATTTTTTTCAGATTTTTCGGTTTGGTAGTTTCTGAGAATGGGTTCGATAAAAAAATGACTATTTTCAACTACTTTTACTCTCCACCTTTTCAACAAAAGTCAAAACTAAGACCAGCTTCGAAAAAGTACTAACCGAGACCTTTAATTTGATACCCAACATGACTATATTTGATGAAAAAAAAATGTACACCCCCCTTTTGCATGTATTAAATTCGTCGTAAAAGGATGTAACTCACTGTATGCGTGAGCGTTCACAGTTCCCACCTTTCTACTAAATTTGGTGTCAATCGCTATAACCGTCTCCGAGAAAAATGCGTGTGACGGACAGACAGACAGACAGACAGTAAACCGATTTTAATAAGGTTTTGTGTTTACACAAAACCTTAAAAAAGGCACCATCGGAATTTATTCGGAACTTTCAGATCATAACTATAACATCGTGCAAGAAAAAATAAGAGAACTATTTTCCAATGACAGACAGATTAAATTCATAAAATGTTCTTTCAGAGCTTTAGATGTCGTGCAAGAAAGTTTGCACTTTGAAATTCAAGAGACATTCAACAAAATTAAATTCAAAATATATTATCCGAAATTGTTTGATCTCATTCATGTGGTAATAAACCAATGTGACTTGTGTCAAGCCGTGAAATATGACCGTAGGCCAATAAAAACAAAATTTACTCTCTCCGAAACGGCAAATACTATCAACCAGATAATTCAAATAGATATTTTCACTGTAACGAAGCAGTTATTTCTTACAATTATTGACAAATTTTCAAAATTCTGAGCAGCTTATTTCCTAACGGACAGGAACCACGTTACCTTAATCGAAATACTTGAAGAACATTTTGCACGAATAGGCAAACCACAGAAAATTGTGGCAGGAAACGAATTCAACAGCGTTTTAATAAAAGAGTTTCTAGACTCAGAAAACGTAGAATTACACCTAACAAAACCACATAATAGTACCGGAATCGCAGACGAAGATTCCATGAGACAATCATAGATAAATTTAGAGTTCTTACCTACCTAAAACGGCAATTTTCTACTAAAAGAATAATGCCACAAGCAGTAAGAAATTATAACGATAGGTATCACTCTACAATTAAGTGCACGCCAAATGATGTGCAATCACACAGTATAAATTTCGACGAAATAAGAGCAAACCTAAAGGAAACAAAAGAAAAATGGATAAAGAAAACAAATGAAAAACGCGAGGAATATAATGAAAAAAGGACAACAGGCTTTTTAAAGAACTATAAAGCAGCCAGATTAAAACATCAACCCAGATTCGTTAAAGGTAAACTTCAAAATGTTCATCCCAGCAATATCAAAAGACCCTTGAAGTTCAATATATTTCCCAATGATGAAGACAATCCCGATAATATAATAGAACAGAACTTCCAGGCTTTACCGAAGAACAATTATCAATAATCAATACAGCAATAACCGAAGGTCCAGATGACGAAGTGCTAACATCCAAATTTCGTATGGATATCACCAGACGCGATATCAAAACATTGCAAAATAATAAATGGTTTGAACGACAAAATAATAGAATTTTATTTGAAATTAATCGTCGAACGGAACAAAGAAAGTAACTCTCCAAATTCACCCAAGGTCTTTGCGATGAAGACATTTTTCGCTACACGCCTTCTCAATGTAGGTTACCAATCAATTAAAAGATGGACACGAAACGTAAATATTTTCGATTATGATATTCTACTGATACCAGTACACGTTAACTAAAACCATTGGGCTATTTCCATAGTTGATTTCCCAGGTAGTAGTAGGTAACGCACAACATTGGCTTTTCGGGACGATGGACGACCAAGATAGAAAAAAACATAGGACGAACACCTTAAGACAATTGACATAAACGACCATAACATTATACAAACCATTAACCAACAAGTAGAAATCATAGAAATTTTAGCGACACAATCAAAAGACTTGGAGACAATGACTAGTAAAATAAATAGCATTTTGAATACACCTTTGCAAACAATTTATATCACGACCAAATTTTCAAAATTGAAATTTTAGAAGGAAGAATTGATCACATATAGGGCAACATTGCATCCGCGAGATGTACACCCTAACATTCTTACAGATGACGAGATAAAAACATATAATATCGATGTAAATAAATTACAATATGTAAAGTTTGGTTTATGTAAAGCAGAAGACAGTCTATTGATTTTCGCAATAAATAAATAAATATTAGAACTGGATGAAGAAACAATTGTTATTAAAAATGCCGAAAAACTTGCAACAAATCAAACATGTGGCACTAGAAACCTTATTGTATCAGGAAATCATCTGATACATTTTAATAATTACCGAAAATCTCTTTTCTAAATCACTACTTTTCAAATATTAAAGATAGAAGAAACGAGAGATTCGATTATTCTAACGAAAAAAACCCTAAATTTTAATTACAAAATAACTTTGGATGATATAATTGTAAACAATATACATAACAAAGAAAATTGAAGAATTGCAAATACATAAAAATGCAAATATTGCACTAAATTTAAGTTAATTTCCATATTATTCCTTGTAATCTTGTCAATAATATTATATTTTCGAAAACTAAAAGTTCAAATAGAAAATCGAATTCAGGAAATTCTCCTCAAGGTCAAAATCAGCATTTATAAATGCATAAATATAAGAAATCAAATAACATCTCGCCCCAGTTGCCGCGAAACACCCGTCACCTAAATTTGTCAATTACTATTGTGCGAAATAAATATTCCAAAAGTAAAACTAAAACTCTGTTTCATTATTTTTTTTTGTCCCCGCTCGGAGCACGAAATTCGCTAACGCAAATCAGGAGTTTCACGGGCCGGATTAGCATTGGTTACTTCTCCCAAACAACTATATTTATCATAAATTATTGCTGATCTCGCGTCTGGACTTTGGAATGAATTATTTGCTGATGTGCGTTTTGCATTTGCCGCGTTTTCCAGAAATTGTATAATGTTGCACATTGCGGTTTCGTATTCTATTCGTTCAGATGCAGATGGATATGTAACTCTCCCCCCCCCCCCTTCTCTTTGAATTTTCCTAAATTCGATTTTTCTTCTCGAATTTTTGCAAACTTTACTATTATATTCAAAAAATTGCAAATACAATTACAAAAACAAAACCAATATTAATACCATATGTGATTTTTCTATGAACTTGGAGTTCTTCAATTTGATGTATGTTTTCATCATTATACTCGTATAATTAATATCATCCAAAGTAAGTTTATCTGTGAGGTTTGATTTTTTTGATTAGTTGGGTAGAAAAATGATCTCGACTTTTCTCTTTAATGTTAAAAAAATAGTTATCGAGATTTGTAAATTGTCAATTACTGGAATGTAATAATTGATTTCTTGGACAAAATTAATTTTCTTGAGTTACAATTTTTGAACTATTTCCAATTGCTTAGCATTCTTAATTATAATAGAATCGTTTCTTTCTGTATCTAATTCTATATATTTCCGTATTTAATTTTTTATAAGATTACAGTTTTGCTTGTACATACAATGTTTACCTATACTAAGTTCGTTCACATAATTTAAGTTTTTCATAGTTGTATACAGAATTGGTAAGACTAAATACAATTTCGTTTGGGCAGTCTATTTCTATATTTTGATCATTTGGTCCAGATATAATCATTTTCAATTGGATTGTTATATATTCTTTTGGTATTTTAATTGCAAATAATAACAAATTATTTTCTGATTTGGCTACTCGGACTCTAACGTAAGATAATTGATTTAAATTAATTTCATATTTTTGGATTTCTTCGTCAGTGAGAATACCTGGATGCAATAAACCATACCTAGTGGAGGCAATGTTATCTTGAATATGTTCGATTTTTGATTATCTGAATTTTAAACATTTGATCATAAAAATGGTTATTTGCAATTTAGAGGTTATTAATTCTATTCAAAATAATTTCCCGGTCTCTTTTAACTATTTTTTTGAGCTGTTTAAACGTTTCACTATAGTTTTTATTAATTTCCACTTGTTGATTAATTGTACTGATTAAGTTATGGGTATTTAAATCAAGTGTCTTTAGGTGATCGTCGATCTCTTGTCTGGCTTGTGCGTCCATTGTTCTGAATAGCCATTTTTGGGTATTTCCTACTAAATTAATAAGTCCACGTTTATGTCTCGTTTCCTGGGGTATAAGGGTTATAACTTTGTTTATCAAATGTCTGAGTTCTGTGAGTATTAAATCCTTATGTTGTCCGTCTAAATTGTCTGCGTTCGTCCTGAAGTCAGTTATTAGGTCCAAAATTTCGGTGGTGTTGATAACGTGAAGTATTATGTTTGTTTTGGAAACAATGTCAGTTTTGTCTAGCTGAATTTCTGCGAACCCTGTCTGTTCTTTAATTTCATGAATATTCAATAATCCTTTCTCTGGATTAATCGAACTGAATAGTATCAGTAATGCCATGATAATCTGCAGTTTTGTGGTGTTATTAGTATAATGATTATTGGGACTACTTAAGACTAATTTTCAGGGGAAGATAAAAACTTATAATAATAGTTTTCCCTCGGTAATTTCTAAGATCATTCTTTTTTTAAGGTTTTGTGTAAAACAAAACCTTATTAAAATCGATTCAATGTCTGTCTGTCTGTCACACGCATTTTTTCTCCTCCAAAACGGTTAAACCGATCCAAATGAAATTTGATGGACAGATGGGAACTATGAAATCCCCACGCATACAGCGCGTGGCATAAATTTAGGTGGAGTTTAAAAGGGGGGCTCCCCATACATGCAAAAGGGGGATTGAAAAAATTTTTTCACCGGATATAGTTGTGTAGGGTATCAAATGAAAGGTCTCGATTTGTACTTTCCGAACTGACATTAATTTTGGCATAAATTGCAAAGTGCCTGAGTAAGGAGTCAAAATGTACGCATTTGAAGTGAGACAGGACTCATTTTCGGAAACTACCCTACCTAAAAATCCGAAAAAAATCGGGGTGGTGCGCGTAGATGAAATCTAGGCCTCAAAATATGTCCCATTCCGATATCTGCTCAAATAAACTTACTAATAGTATATTACTACTTTTTAGAAATTTACTGAAAACCCCCCCTTAAATTCATCCTAGGACTTCCGAATTTTGTACCCAGCATAGGGGACAATATTTCGTATATATCGCTCAGTTCTGGCAATGGCAGTAACCTCAATGCTATAAGCCAATGGAGAACTACGTTATGCTCCTCACATAGGAAAAACACAAACCTTTTATACCTGAAGCGTCAAGCTTCCGGTTTCCCGACTTGTTTAGGTCTGGAATGTTATTTTGTGAAAAGGTTATTTCGCTGTTCCTTGGGATGTACTCTGCAATCATGCAGCTGAATACCCCACAATCATTGCTATTTGATTGGCCAGGACAATCTACTACATTTTCTTTAATAAATGGAGATGGATCTAATGGGTAGATTTCTTTTATCTAGAGATTTCTTCTTTCATATATTTTTCCAAGGAATCTAACAGGTGAGAATTTGGTGATCCCAGAAAATCATAATATTTAATTGTTTTGTTCTATAAGTTGATGATCGCCATGCACCAATGAACATTATTTACATGAACAGGTACTAATATGATATCATATGTGGAGATATCAGCGCTTCGAGTCCATCTACGGACTCCATTATAGCCCGGAATTCAAAAGGCGTGGAACAAAAAATGTGTTATCACATAGATTTTTGAGTCTTTGTTGTTCGCTGCGTTCATTATAATTTTCCTCTATTTGCGTTAAGCTTACTTATGTATTTCTTTCCACACTTGTTTATACTTTCTTTTATCTTTCCAACGTCTACTTTTCCACTTTGAACTTCCCGGGGAGTACACTTTATAGTAGAATGGAACCTATGGTTTAATTTCTAATTGCCTTCTGCAATACTTGTTTAGGTGAGAATTTTCTCTGCGTCAGAGTAATAATTCTGAATTTTTTCCGCAATAATGTTATGCAACTTTTCTACGTCTGCTATGCCCGTGTGGCTGTAAGCTTTCGTAAGATGGAGTTTTACACGTTCCATTCTGTAGAAATTCCTTTACCTGGATAGCATTAAAGTCATTTCCTGCCATAATTTTTTTTGGCTTGCCTATTTTAGCAAAATGTTCTTCTGAAACTTCAATAATGGTTGTACGGTTTCCGTCGGGCAAGTAATAGGCGGAACCAAATTTGGAAAATACGTTCATGGCAATAAGAAAAGAGCATTCCATTATAAAGTAAGATCCACGTGAATAATTTGGTTGATTTGTGGTGGGTGTTTCGGTAAAGCAAAATTTAGGTTTGATAGAATTGCGGTCATATTTGACTTCCTGACATACATCGCATTGATTTATGACAATTTGAACCAATTCCCCTAACTTTGGATAAACGATTTTATTTTTCACCCTTTTTAAGGTTTTTTGAATACCTGAACGTGTACTTTCTCTAACTTGATACAAAGAAATTTATTTCACTGCTTCTACTTGAGTTCAGTTCAGTTTTGTTTGCTAAACAAAACCTTATTAAAATCGGTTTCAATGTCTGTCTGTCTGTCCGTCTGCCTGTCTCTCTGTCACAGGCGCTTTTCTCAGAAACGGCTATACCAATTGACACGAAATTCGGTGAGAAGGTGGGACCTGTGGAACCCCAAATATGCAGTGAGTGATATCCTTCTGCCTTCAGATTTAGAAGGAGTCCCCATACATGTAAAAGGAGGGTGTAAAATTTTTTTTCACCAAATATGTCATAGTCATGTGGGGTATCCAATTAAAGGTTTTAATTAGCACTTTTCGAAGGCCGCTATTTGTTAAAAAGGCGGGGAGTGGGAGGGGTGGAAAGTGATGATTTCTTTAACGGACCCATTCTCAGAAACTACCCAACCCAAAAATCTGAAAAAAATCACGAAGCTGCCTCTATATGGTGCCCAGGCCTCAAAATACTCTCCATATCGATATCTGTTCAAATTAAGTTAATAATAGTATATTACCATATTTTTGGGAAAATTGAGTAAAACCCCTCTTAAGTTTACCTCGAAGTTATAAAAGTTCGTAGTAGTATAAAATATAATATGAAGCATATTATCTCCAAATTTGATCAAAATCATACTATTAGTAACAAAGTTACAGTAGCTCAAAGTTGCCTTTACGTGTAAATTTACAACCCGAAGTACTAAATCTGACATGCTAAATGCATATTCTTAACGGGCTAGTGGGATAGTTCTACACTCAAATATACTCACAGAAGAAGAAATCAAAACCTTTCATACCTGAAGCGCCCAGCTTCCGGTTTCCCGACTTGTTATATCTTGAGCTCGATATTTACTGATTTACTGACCACATAATGGCGAGAAATTCTTTACCGTTTGCTGAATAATTTCTCTTGTGGGTAGGGCTGACAACCCTACATGGAAAACAACTTGTTACGAAGCCACAACAGGAGCCTCGGACAGGACGGATTTTTAAAACGACGGACCCGGCAACGAACACGGAATAACGATTTGCGCATTTTCTCATGGAACGTGCGCTCCCTGTACAGAGATGAAGCTGACGAGCAGCTAGCCGATATAACAGCGTTGCAAGAGATGCGATGGACAGGGACCGGTTTCCTAGAGAAGAGCCACTACACCATATATTATAGCGGTCATACAGTAAACCATGTGCTCGGAGTAGGTTTCTTAGTCAGCCAAAAAATTAAACCTGCTGTTATCGGCTTTGAAAACATAAGCGAACGGGTATGCACTCTGCGCTTGCGAGGCAAGTTTAGAAATATAAGCCTCATAAACGTTCACGCCCCTACAGAGGAGACTGCAGAGTCGGAGAAGGATACCTTCTACGAGGCAGTAGAACGAAACCCTCGAAGCCTGTCCCAGGTATGATATCAAAATCATACTTGGGGATTTTAACAGCCAAGTAGGGAAGGAGCCCGTATTCAGGCGATACGTTGGCTCCCATAGCTTACCCGAAAAAACACATGATAACGGACTGCGGACTATTCAATTAGCAGAGTTACACGAAATGGTTGTTGGAAGTACGTGGTTTGCGCGGAAAGCGGTCCGCAAACATACGTGGGCCTCTCCAGACGGGACCACTTTCAACCAAATTGACCACGTGTTTGATCGAACGCCGCCACTTCTCAGCCTTAATGAATGTCAGAAAATATAGGGGGGCCAATATAGACTCGGATCACTATCTCGTTGGCATGGTGCTCCGAGTTCGAATAACAATACCACCTAGAATCCCCTCTGACAATCAGGTGAGAGTGAACACTGAAGCCATCTACAACACAAAACTCCGCGACACCTATAAGAGGGAAATGGATGCCGCAATAACCGCAGTCAACAGAGGACCTGGAGATGAAGCATCAACAAATGATCTTCACAATCACCTAAAGAAGGTTATCCATGGATACGGCCACAAACATACTTGGCCCCAGCCGCAAAAGGAGTCGGAACGGCTGGTTTGACGATGAATGTAAGCTAGCAACGGAACGGAAAGAATGCCGCATACCGAGTAATGTTGCATTCTCAAAGAACGCGGGCACGCGCAGAGACTTATCACGAACTCCGTCGAGCGGAGAAGCGACTTCACAGACGGAAAAAGGAAGCCGGGGAGAACCAACAACTCTATGAACTCGAAAAAGTATAGGGGGCAACCGCACCAGGCGCGGAAGTTTTACCAACAAGTCAGCAGGATGAAACCCTTACACACCTCGATGCTCATCCTGCCGAGACAAAGAGGGAAATCTGATTCCGACAGAATGGCATATTAGAGCGATGGGTTGAGTACTTTGATGAGCTACTGAACAACCAGAACCTCGGCGAGTTGGAGGTCCCGCCAACTGAAGACGACGGACAATACCTGCCACCACCAAGTTTAGGAGAAACAGTCCGTGCAATTCATCGGCTAAAAAATCATAAATCGCCAGGAGCCGATGAGATTACAGCCGAATTGATTAAATATGGAGGCGACCAGTTACACCAAGTGGTTCATCAACTTGTGCTCAAGGTATGGGACAGCGAATCAATGCCTGACGATTGGCAACGAGGCATAATCTGTCTCATACATAAAAAGGGAGATATCACACAGTGCAGCAATTATAGAGGTATCACGTTGCTGAGTACCATCTATAAGATATTCTCCACTATCTTGCTAGGCCGAATAGCGCCATACGCCCAGAACATCATTGGCCCATACCAAAGAGGCTTCACTCCAGGCAAATCAGCAACAGATCAGATTTTCTCTCTGCGGCAGGCGATGGAAAAACTGTTGGAATATGGACAACAGTTGCACCATCTATTCATCGACTTTAAAGCCGCCTATGATAGGATTTTTTTTTTTTTTTTTTTTTTGGAGTAGGGTAGGTGAATGCGTTTACGCACAGAGTGTTGGACTCCCGCAACAGCACGCTGGCGGACTACCAACTAAACACCTCCCTGTCATCAGAGAACTAGCCTGGAACCGTTTGACACATTACTTCGGGCTAGCCCTCCCGCTCTCCCGGCTTTGGGAGCCTTCAAGTCAGGGAATTCCTTTCACCAACGGGAGGGGAGGGGAGGAAGGGAGTTGTTAGTTCAGGGAACCCCTTACCGTCCGATCCCTCTGCCGGTCGAGTTCAATCTTCTTCGTAGTAAGAAGAGCCCGAACATAATGCGCAATACGATTCCAGCTGCCAGCGCTCTTCAGCATCTCTCTGACAATGTTGTCTGGAGAGAGCTCCCCTGTGTTTGCATAAAGCTGCTGGCGGAGGCCATCCCACCTCTCGCAAGAGAAAAAGGTGTGTTCAGCGTCATCCGGCACTCTATTGCAGAACACACAATCAGGAGATCGCGCCTTCCCAACCCTGTGCAGGTAAGACTGAAAACCTCCATGCCCACTTAGAAGTTGGGTAAGGAAGTAATCAATCTCACCGTGCTTTCTGTTCAACCACGGATCTAATTTGTCGATGAGCCGCGCAGTCCACTTGCCCCTTGGCTCATTTTGCCAAGAAACTTGCCACTCGTTAAGGGTGCGTTGACGTTCTTCACGGGCAACCACTTCTCTTAAGTTTTCGCCCTTACGGCGATAGATAGCTTTGCGCTCCTTGGCAAGGAGGGCAACGGGGATCACTCCCGCAATCACCATCACAGCCGGTTCGGAGACAGTGCGATAAGCAGACGCCACTCGCAAAGCTCCCCGCCTCTGCACTTGAGCTAGGCGTTTACGATGCACCTCCTTGTCAAGGGCATCAGCCCATACCTCCGCACCATAGAGAAGGACGGACTGCGTTGCTCCCATGAGGAGACGTCTCCTAGTTGATATAGCGCCGCCCACATTCGCCATTAGCCGACTCAAGGCCGCGACTCCTGCTGCAGCCCTGTCCGCGGCTGCTTTGATTTGCTCGAAGAAGCTCATCTTCGAGTCGAGCATTAAACCAAGGTATTTAACCGCTGGTTTTGACTCTATAGTCAACTCGCCGATCGATATGGGACGCAAGGTCGGGATTCTCCTTCTGGTCAGGATGACTACTTCGGTTTTCTCCAGCGCAAGGTTGAAACCGTGAGCAGTCATCCATCCGCTTACCCGTCGCATCAATATGCCAAGTCTGCTTTGCGCCTGTTCAACAGTGCGTCCGGCAACAAGTGCCGCAACGTCGTCTGCATAACCGACCAGGCGCGACTCTTCAGGCATATCGAGTCTCAGCAGACTATCGTAGGAAGCGTTCCAGAGGTCCGGCCCTAGGATCGATCCCTGCGCTACTCCCGACGTGATTTCCATCCTCCTCTGGCCCTCTAGCGTCTCATAGAACAGGGAGCGGTCTTTCAGATAATCCCTCAATATCCGCAAGAGATAGCTTGGCACGTGAAAGGAGTTCTCTAGTGTGCCCAGCATATCTGTCCATCTTACGGAATTGAAGGCATTTCTGACGTCGAGCGTTATGAGGAGCACTATCCGTCGAGATCGGCGGCTGTGCGCCCCGGCTCGATTAAACGCATCTACGACCTCCATAACAGCATCCACTGTAGATTTCCCTGTTCTACACCCGAACTGCCTTGCGGATAAGTCCCCGGCAGCACGGATCGCTTCAGCGAGTCTACCCCTGATGAGCTTCTCGAGCACTTTTCCGGCCGTGTCAAGCATACACAGCGGTCGGTATGCAGACGGGAGCTCCGGATCTCCTTTACCCTTACGGATCAACACGAGTCTGGCCACTTTCCAGCGAGAAGGAAAAATGCCCTCCTTCAAGCACGCGTTGAACGCTTCGAGCAGCAATTCTGGCCGTTGGCGGAACACCAGTTTGTAAACTTCCGCCGGGATGCCATCAGGGCCTGGCGCCTTCCTGTTTTTCATAGTGAGAACCGCTTCTTCGAGTTCTCCCATTGTGAAAAGGGGGCAATCCACGAGGCTTTCCGCGCTGTTTACATCAACCCGTACAGGGTGTCTAGGGAACAATGCCCGCACAATGCGGTCCATCTGGTCGGTGCTCAGTATGCAGGGCTTCCGCAGAGCCCCGATTTTCCGAGTGACAAGCTTATAGCCAAGTCCCCACGGGTCATCATTCACCTCATTAACAAGGTTTTGCCAGCCGCGAGCTTTGCTTTTATTTATAGCGCTGCGGAGTCTCCTTTTTGCTGATCTATATTGTGCCTTTATGGCACATGCCTCCTCGTTGGCGTAGAAACGTTGTGCCAAACGGCGGAGCTTATGACACTCCTTCCGTAGGTCGGCAATTTCCGCCGTCCACCAGTACATAGAAGGCTTGTCGCGCCTGGGGCCTCTCCGGGGCATGGAAGCCTCACACACCGTCGTTATCAGATTCATCACTGAATTTACGACGGTGTCAGCTGCGACACCGCCACCCCCCGGAGTGCCCCCCAGTGCGGCCCTACCTGCTCCAAGAGCTTCGACGAACCTTCCGATGTTCACCTTCGCGACATTCCACACGCAGGGGGAATGTCGTGTTGGTGCTCGCCGGCAAGTAGCGTCAAACACTTCGAACGCAATGTACTGATGATCACTTGCCGAGAAGTCTTCTAGGACTCGCCACCCGTCCACCGATGATGCCAGAGATTCCGACGCAAAAGTTATGTCGGGAATGCTTCCTTCACAACCTGAGCGCCGAAACGTTGGCGTGGATCCGGTGTTTAAAATTACGAGCCCGGTTCTCGCCGCCATTTCCAGAATCCGTTTCCCTCTGGAGTCTGATTGAGGCATGCCCCATTCAAGAGCCCTGGCATTAAAATCACCGCCAACCAGGATTCGTCCCTCCGTGCTCGAAACGGCGTCCTCCAGAGCATCAAGCCGGCGTTGAAAGTCCGGAATCGACTCATTCGGCGTCAGGTAAACGCTAAAAAACGTTATCCCTAAACACCGGATCCAGGCAAATCCGTCCCCCCGGCCTTCGGCAAGAACGCGAAGTCGAACGTCGTCCCGAACCCAGATGGCAGCGGTGCCCGATAAGTCCAGATACCATGAGGACGGGTCCTTGTTTCGGTATTGCTCGCTAATCAGCACTAGATCAGCATTTACTTCCGCAGCGAACTGCTCTAGCAACTGGTGAGCGGTTGCACTCCGGTGCATGTTAATTTGCAAAATGCGGATCATGGCGTTCGCACCCTAGCCCTCTCCAATTCCGCCCTGAAGATCGGACACCGTCCCGAGCCCGCAGTGTGTGCGACGCTTTCGCCAGACGCACCACGATCCCTGCAGAGAACACAACTCTCGCTTTCCTTGCAAGTCTTCGCTTGATGACCCGCTTGGCCGCATCTCCGGCATGCTGTCCTCCTGTCCGGACCCTTGCAAGCTGCTGACGTGTGTCCATAGTCCAGACACCTGTAGCACTTGGTGGGGACTATCCGCATTCGTACCCTGCATACTACCCATCCGATTTTGATTCTCCCGCTGTTAAGGAGTTTCCTCGCATATTGCTCGGGGACATCCACCACGGCAAGTTTTTGGCCTCGAGCATTTACAGAGGTAATAGCTACCCGGGCATTGGTTACCTCTGGACATTCACGCTTTAGCGCCTCCTCTACTTCGACCTTTTCTGTGAGGCAGTCAAGATCCCGTATTTCCAGAGAGCACATGGGTTCTAGGCTGGAAACAAGGGCCTTCTCCCCCAATAGCCCCTTGACCGCTTCGCAGAACGTGCTCTTGTTGGTCGTCTTTGGGCCCAGTTCGACGAGAACTCCACCACTCCTTGTTTTCCGTATCGAAGACACCTCTGCTCCGTTCTCCTCGGGTTTCATCCTGTAGCGGATTTCACTAAGGACTTCCGCAAATGTCTTGCCTTCCGTCGGCTTAATGAGCAGAGCCGACGGTCTAGTCCTTCTTCGTTTCCTCGTTTTTTCCGCTACTGGCTTTGGGTTGACAGCCTCCTTGTTTTTGGACCGACGTGTCTCTGGCGCCGGAGTCCGTTGTTTCTTTTTATCCTTTTTCGCCTTTTTTTTTTTGGGCCTTGGAGACTACTTCGATAAAGTCTCCTTCAGGCACGTCGTCCTCTTTCCGCTTTTTCCCCTGTTCACTTTGCAGAGGGCTATCTGCGGTCCGTTTGACGCAAGCAGCATTCTCAGCGGGGAGTGCGACTGTTTCTGCTCTACAATCGTCTTCCGCTGCTCTCCACGTGCGTCTATAAAAGGAAACGCGGTCCAGTAGCTCCTCCAGTTCCATCAGCCCGTTTTTGACGCCTTTGCTGACGTTTCTCTGAAGGAACGTTGCCGACCGCATACGCTTCACCACTGCTGCGCACTTTCGGATGAGCCTTTCCTCTTCGGCTCTAGCGAGGACGGTCGAATGCATTTCCACTCGATTTGTGCCCAAATCCATCTGCTCAGGACTAGCGTTTCTCACTGAGCTTACTTCCAGGACAGGGGCACTGCAAGGTAGTGGAGTTGCCATCCCCGCACGGTCAGTCGCACCACTTGATGAGGCTTCCTCTTTATTTGGGCGCCCCGGTGTCTCATCGGGTATATCAGCCCTCGTTGCCTCTTTCACTGGTCGCTGCGGTGAACGACGCATCTTTGTGCTCCGCCCAAACGCACCCAGCTCTTCCTCCTTGTCTGTTGTTTCGTCGTTTTTTTTTACAATTTTCAGAATATTCTCCATGAAAAAGTTACCAGCGCATCGTGTGCAAGGAAGCGGCCGCAATAGTCAAGAACGGGTATACCCTCGGGGACACAGCCCCTACCCCAGTTCCCTGAGGCCTGACCTACGCTTAGCTGATCCCGGAATTCACGGACGGATCAGCGCTCGCTCGGGGCAACGCGGTCTACTAACACCGGTTCAATGCACACTTCCCGACCAGGGTCCCGAAGGGGCTGGCTCCTGATACACGTCCGCAACTACCACCTTGGCAGAGCTACGCTCACATCACCCCGTCGACGCCGACAGAGAGTTGTCGACGGCTCCGGAGACTCCCAGTGTGTCCCGACGTGTACCGGTCATTCGCGGTTCGCTCTTCACCGAGAAGCTTTCTCGAGGCTACTACCTAGGACGCAGGTATGCTGCCAGCTAGGGGGCAAAAACTACTTACTCGGGAACCTCGGGGACGTCACACCCCGTATCGTAAGCGACCCGTTTTAAAAAATCGCAACGACCCCTGAGGGGCCTATGATAGCATAGCCAGGGTAAAACTGTACACGGCCATGAGAGAATTCGGTATCCCAACGAAATTAATAAGACTGACTAGGCTGACCCTGACCAATGTGCGAGGCCAGATAAAAGCAGCAGGATCACTCTCAAGACCATTCGACATCAACAACGGTCTACGACAAGGGATGCGCTATCATGCGTCCTCTTTAACCTGGCCCTCGAGAAGGTGATCCGTGATGCTGAGGTGAATGCAAGAGGTACGATCCTCTTCAAGTCCACCCACCTACTGGCCTATGCTGACGATATCGACATCATGGGAAGAACCACCCGAGATGTACAAATTGCCTTCATCCAGATCGAGCAGGCGGCGCGAGATCTTGGGCTGCACATCAATGAAGGCAAGACAAAATATATGGTGGCAACGTCAGCACCGAAGACGAATCAACCAACACATCAAACCGCACTGGTCAAATACAAACACGAACAAGAATAAGGATAGGAGAATACAACTTTGAGACCGTTGACAATTTCTCCTATCTGGGGTTGAAAATCACAACCGATAACAACTACGATGATGAAATCCGCGCACGGTTGTTGTCAGCCAACAGAGCCTATTTCAGCTTACAAGACTGTTCCGCTCGAAACGTCTCACCATAGGGTCAAAGCTCTGACAAGACTATGATCTTGCCAGTCCTCATGTATTCCTCGGAAACTTGGGTTCTTAGCAAGAAAAATTGCGAACTCTTGGCCGCGTTCGAGAGAAGAATCCTCCGAAGAATTTTTGGCCCCCTACATGAGGATGGACGATTCCGTAGCCTACACAATGTGGATAAAATCCGGCTCAATAGGTTACGGTGGGCGGGTCACTTAATCCGTATGGATGAAGATGATCCCACCCGGAAGTCTATAAGGGCAATATCTATGGTAGGAAAGAAGACGAGGCAGACCCTGCCTAAGATGGAGCGATGGCGTGGGCCAGGACGCCAGACAGCTTTTAGGGATATCGAATTGGTGGACCTCGGCGCAAAACCGGATGTCTGGAGTTAAGGCAGGTCTAGAGCGGATACCGGTTGTTGCGCCGTTGTTGATGATGATGATTGATGATGATGTGAGCGTTTAATGTGCTTGAGGCAAATGAAATTGGATGGCCGTTTTGGAATAAACAGCACCTATCGTATAATTAGAAGCATCGGTAGTGAGTTGAAAAGTCTAGTCTGCGAATCGCAAGATGGAATGAGAACTAATAAGGGTCTTAAGTTTTTCAAATGAATCTATGAAGTTTGGATCATTGGAATTGACTTTTATGCCTTTTTACAGGTATTTCGTCATTGGTTGGGCTACTTTCGCGTAGTCTTTTATAAACTTTCGATAATAGCCCGTTAAACCCAAAAATTGTTTTATTTGTTTTTGATTCTTAGGGATTACGATCGATTACGCTTCTTTTTTGCGGATTAGGTTTTAATCCCTCCTTATTGATTACATGTCCTAAAAAATTTGTCTCTTTTTTGGATGAAATTGCACTTATCGATTTGCACTTTTAGTTGGTGTGCATTCAAAACTTTGAATATTTCAGATAGAGACTTCATGTGCTCTTGGAATGAAGTACTGGAAATGAGGATGTTATCAAGGTAAACAACGTATGTCTTATTGATGTAGTCTCTAAGAATGTCATTCATAAGTCTTTGGAATATTGTTGGGGGCATTTTAAGACCGACCGGCATCCTTATAAATTCATAAAGACCATGCGGGGTTACAAAGGCTGTTTTGGCCTATCACCTATCTTAACGAGGATTTGATGATATCCTTTAGCCAGGTCAATAGTGGAAAAATATTGGGACCTTCCATATTTATCTAAAATAGAATCTTTATTAGGTAAGGGGAACTTATCGTCCACGTTACATCTTTAAGTTTCCTGCAGTCGATTACTATCCGGAACTTTTTTCGCCCTGGATTGTCAGCCTTTTTCGGTACGACAATCAGTGGAGTCGAATATTTCGAATTGCTCTTTTGGATGATTACTTGTTCTTCCATTTGAACTATTTGTTTTCTCACTTCCTGCTCATGGGATGGTGGGAAATGATACAACTTGGAATTAATTTGGTGATCCGTGGTAGTTTTTATTTCATGAACTATACTTGTAGTACTGGTAAATTTGTCACCTTCTTTATAAAAAACTTGTTCAAATCGTTTGACCAATTTCATTACTTCCCTTCTTTCTTCATTTTTCAAGTGATCTAAAGTCAAATGTTTTTATGTCATCATCTTGGGTTTGTTCTAATACGCAAACTTGTTTGATTGGGTATGGGTTATTGATAAAAGGAATTATCTATTAGCCGTTGAGTGTTACTCTTTTTCGCTCTATATCTATCAGAGTATTCAGATTATATAACAGATCGAAGCCTATTATGAACTGATACGTCATGAACTTTCCATCTAATCTGTGCCTGTAGGGGGGATTCAAACTCTTCTGGAGCTGGAGTGTGAATTTCCAAATATATTGCGTCTTTTCCGGTAATGGTAGTGATTTTCTGACTACTATTTATTTATTCTATTCATCTACTATACTGAACGATGATCCACTAAATATTTGTTATGATATGATATATGTTATGAAACTAAATATTTCGTGTTTTTTATTGTGATTTGAATCATAGGTAGTTCATCCGAGGCTAATTGTAACAAAAAATTTTCCTCTTCCTTTGAACTAACTAGATTTGACTCAGGTTGTCCTCTGGGTCCATTTTCACTTCTATGGGAGTTTCTTTTTTCGTTGTCTTGACTAGTGAATTCGACATTATCGATTTCCATAGGAGTTACCTCCTGCTGTTGCCTACTACGGCCTGAGTTCATCCTAGAATTCCCTGAACTCCGTCTGAATTGTCTTGACCTATTAGGGTACTCTTTACGATTATGATTGTTATCATTAGGATTACTATTATTTTTGAGTCTGTTCGACAAATGCAAATCGACAAATGGTAGCCAAAGACAATTCACGTGTTTACCATGCTTAGCCTTTCACTTCCATGCATCGATCCACTCTTGGTCCGACTTCACCCTACTCAGAGGATTGAAAGATCGATCCTTCAAGTTAAGTGGAGTCAGTCCACAATATGCCTTACAGACAGCCGCATGCAAGGGACTCGCCTGCTCTTTGCTGTAAAAATAAGCGCGCAGCGAGCCGACTTGGCGATGATGTTGTGCCGCCGCGTCAACCACGTCCTTACCTCCGATGTCACGAGGCAGGTTCATCCGCTCCACGGCAGACTTTGGATGATGCATTCGGAATTTGGACATAGTTGTCCGTATCCACCGGTGGACGTTTTCCAGTTGGGTCTTCGTCTAATGCAATATTCCGAATGCATAAGCGAATACATTCAACGCGCTTGTTTTATTCTTCCCCGAGAGAAGCGATTTCAGTAGCTGCGACGTGTAAAGTTACACGTCGCAGGAATTCGGACAGCAGAGCATCCTTCAGATCACCAGCTCGAGCATGGGTTCTTTGCAGAATTCCTAGGTACTTCTGTCTCGGTTATAGCTTCGATGTGGAGGTCACCAATGCTATGTCCGGCATGCGGCTTCTCTGATTCCTTGCGTATGTTGCATTCTGGACACGGCTGGAATAACTTTCGCCACACCGTCGTAATCGACTGCATATGATAGAAAGTTTCTGCTTTAGTGTGTCCAGAATTTCAACAACGGGTGTCTCACAGGGGATGGCATAGTTCCGGTAAACCCTCTGCATTTTATTTCTCACCCGTCGGCTGACATTGCCAGTGCTGATCTGAATCAGTCTAGCAATGTCCTGCCTTAGTGAGTCCCACCGACGTTCCAGACGAATTTTCCATGGTGGATCTCTTTTGTCACTCAAACCAATAACACGAAAGCGAATTTTCTGACCGTGCAATCTGATAGCCGCAACTGCACCACAATACACAAGTGATTGTAGTTGCAGCAGCGACATATCAGCACACAGCCGAGATGCAATCTTATCATTGATTTGGGATAAAATTCCCGGAGTTGCTGGAGATGGACAGAGCCTGGGAATACCTGGGCTATACCAAGTATCCATATCTGAAAATTCTATACACGCTCTTTGGAATTCGTCCCGAACCTCTGGTGGAGAAGAGTGCTTCGCGAATACTGAAAATGTTGAATGCAGTGCGGCGTGGTGTTGTTGGTGCCGCCGCCTCTGCCCCCATCGACTCTCGGTCACCAGTTTCCCCGATGGCCTCAAGTCGAACACGCTCCCTGATGGTGGCCGGGATTGTGTCGCTGCGAGCAATAAAGTGGTACTGGTCTGCGACTCGCTGCACAGTCAGGTACGCGAATTGCGGGAAACGCTCGACGAATCTCTGGTGCAACAAGGGGCGGTAAGATGTTGTACGCGCCCCCGCCGTTATTTCATAGCAGGAGCTGCAGCAAGCAGAACTGTGCTCCTGGTCATCGTGGCGCCTAGACGTCGAACCGCCTCACGACTAGCGGTTTCGACGCCGTGCTGCCCATTACGAGAGCCCGACCCAGCCACCAAGTCAGTTAACTAACTAACTCCTGCCGGTTATCCGTACCGGCCTTAAATTTTTTCTTCTTCTCATAGCTGGATTTGCATTTTTTACCTAACTGCTAGGTGTTGCGATAGCTTCCTGAGTGAGTAATCTGCAAGACTACAAAGTTCCTGCACTTTCCTCACCTACCCCCTGAGACGCTGCGGTGGCACACAGCCATTCAGACTGAAGCTATCATTTCCTCCTCCTTTCACAGCCGGGCTTGGGACCGGCGACGGCGGAGTTAGTTATAGTTGTTTTGAGTTTCTGATTGAGGATTATTTCTTCTGTCCTGAGTAGAGTCGTTAGAGTAGTTCCGTCTACTGTAATTTGTCGTAGTGTATTGTGGCTGTTGTCTCGTTTGCTGCGAATCAGCTTGATTTTGGAAAAAATGATAACGTTTAGGAGAGAATCTTTTCGAGTCAAATGGGGACTGTCTATTTTTATCTTTTATGGCATCCATTTCGAAACTCTGGCCTAATACACGTATCTTCTCAGTTGCTTGGTTTTTATTATTTCTGATATATCATACAATTATAATATAATAAATTTTGTCTAATAGGACGCCCTGTGTCATTTCTTTACATATGTTGACCAATAGGGAATTAATATTACTTAAGTTTACGTACAAATCATTTTTATAAAATAAGCTCATCCGCTTTATTTTTTTTTTGAATTTCTATAGCTAAATCACTTACTGTGTTAATTTTTAAACTGTTAATTTTCCTGTAGATATCCGCTGGTTCCATGTCTGGTTTGAAGCGAAGTTTTAAGTTGGACTTGATCAGCTCCCAATCACATCTGGTGCGGGAATATTAATGATAACATCCTTTGCTGCTCCTTGTATTTTTTCAAAATATATCTGTCTGGTTGCTGCTTTTCTGAACTTCTCGTCGTTTATAGAATTGAGATAATATTCGGTGCTACTGATGAAGGCATTCAACGAAACGATACTTTATTTAACATACTTAGAATTATTCGATTTAAGTCAAATATGCGCCGTTTTGTTCGCAAACCTGTTGCTATTTATAAGGCAACTTCATTATCCCCCCTTAATAAACCCCCCCCCCCCTCCTTATTTGCAAAAAACTCAGACTGCCAGTTTTCGCAAGCCTCTTTTGAGGCCAAATTAGTAGCACCAAGAGCGTTTTGTATGGGCCGAAAGAGATGGTAATCACTTGGTGCCAGGTCCGGATTATACGGTAGGTGCGATAGGATATCCCATCCGTGCTCCCGTAGCTCCAGGGTGGTCATCAAAGATGTGTGAAGCTGAGCCAACTCTGGTCGCTTTTGGTCAATCGTCTGCTTCAAACGGTCGAGTAGAAGACCGAACTGAGGGTCTGGCCATAGTTGAGCAGCTCATAGTGGATGATTTCCTTCCAATCCCACCAAATACACAGCAAAACCTTCCTGGTCGTGAAGCCGGGCTTGGCGATGGTTTGGGCCGGCTCGCGGCCCTTCGACCACGATCTTTTTCGTTTGAGGTTGTCGTTTTTTAGTCCATGGATCCCTAGTTTGGAGCGTAGCACCCCAAGCATTAAAAATCTAAAAAATCAAAAAATTTTACTGACGGATGGGGACTTAGGATCCCGCAGATCCTAAACAACAATCTAGCTTTAGTCTAGCTTAGACTACAACGACTGGCGTTTTAAGTCCAATATAATTCGCAACCTTGTCGTGTTTTTGGGATAATAAAAGGGAGCGTCTTTCCACCTGTTGGCACTTTCGGTCACGCTGCTCCCAGGGCAGAGGTGAGGCAGCGTCTGATGAGTTGCCTCTGCCCTGGAGGAAAGGTGATAAGTCTTCGCGCGTGCCTGCGTTCTTTGAGAATGCAACATTACTTGGTATGCGGCATTCTTCCGTTCCGTTGCTAGCTTACATTCATCTGAGTGAAATTATGCGGTGATTCTAATGATTAATTATTTTAAATAATAAAAACTTGTTGTTTCTTTTTCGTTGGTGTGAATATCTATTCTTGCAAATACCGATATTTCGGGAACCACTTGTTCCCTTCATCAGTGGTAACAAGTTTCTTTAAAATTACATTCATCGTCGAACCAGCCGTTCGGACTCCTTTTGCGGCTGTGGCCAAGTATGTTTGTGGCCGTATCCATGATAACGTTCTTCAGGTGGTTGTGAAGATCATTTGTTAATTAATTAGTTATTTTGCATTTATTACAAGTTTAACCGACTGCGCCAATTACGTGTTCGGACCGAGCGGGAAGGTTTTTAGAAAACACAGGATTTATAATATACTATAAACTTTATTTGAATTGAAAAATTTAATTACACGTAACTTATTCAAATGTATTTAAGAGACTGGTCCCGGGAGGTTACGTTGCACCTATATTTATCATAAATAATTTGCTGATCTTGCGTCTGGACTTTGGAATGAATTATTTGCTGATTTTAATTTTGCATTTCCCACGTTATCCAGAAATTGTCTAATGTTGCACATTGCGGTTTCGTATTCTATTGGGTCAAATGCAGATAGATATGTAACTTACATGAGTGACAAAGCCCAGAGAAAAGACTGAATTCTTATGGGATAATAGGAATATAATTTATAATTAGTTGGTGAATTATATAAGTGTTGTTAGAAATCGGAATATTTGAATTTGGAAGTACGGGGGTTTGAATTTGAAATTAAAATATTTTCAAGTTCAATTTGAGTTTAACTTAATTGTGATGAATGGTAAAGGGGGCAGGAAGGGGATTAGATACTGAGATAAATAGTAAATTGAAGAAGTTGCCATCATCTGAACTTAAAAAGAAATAAATGATTAGGAACTAACACTAGTTTGATGAAAACATAATACACTGGCTACTATTGATATCAAAAGCTGTTGCAACCATATGAAGAGCACGTTGAAATTTCTATTGACAATTTAAATGCTGTCTAAAGCGAATACAAGCATATGACAAGGATATATTCAAACCATGGAATTTTCCGCTAAAATGGAACATGGATAGATTTGGTAAAATTACCGGTAAAATTTTAAATAACCTTCCGGGTCACTAAGCCGGTTAAGCGGCACATCAACCGAGATATTTGGCTTTGGAATGACGATGTTGAAATGAAGGTCCGTAAAAAACGCCTCTATTACAAGTTTCTCGACGATAAAACAAAGAAAAGAATCGCTGTCATCCTCGCGGACCATTACAAAAATCTTTACGATAAACTGGTAACTCGAGATGGCGGGCGAGGTCCGTATCGACTTGCCAATAGCCGAAATGAACGCACGCAGGGTGTCGAACACTTCTGTTGCGTTAACAACAAGAATGGTACTTTGCTTACCAACCGTCGGACCGCGGCGGATAGATGGCGAGAATACTCCGAGCAGATTTCAACTGAAGAGATTGCTGGTGCACAGAGGTGGCCGTGAGGAGTTCCATGCGCTTATCGAATCATTACCTCCATGCGCTGACAAGTGAAGTCCATGGTGTTTTACGTAGGCACCCGTCGTGAGACTTAATCCTACGGTCCTCTTAAGACACGGATTGATTTTGTGACCACAATCAGAGCCCCGCTGAGACAAGCAACAACGATACCAGTCTATACCAAGTGCATGGCTTAGCATTCATACTGGTGGATGCAAGAATTACCTAAGTCTCTAACGAACTATGGAGTACGGCACCCGTGTTGATACGCAACACCACGTCGAGGCCCGAAGGTCTCTTCTCGCTTCAGCAGAGAGAGAGCCTCCCGGTGCCACCACTATGGAGGTTCTCCTCGGCCACTTGGTTTTGGTTTGGCCGACAGGGTTGCCGCCCCGTCTTCCTCATCGCCACCTCTGAGCACCAGTTGCGCTGACATGAAAGTCCTGGGGGGTTTAACACGAGTTCGGACACGGATTGATTTTGGGACCACAATCAGAGCCCCACCATGCAAGCACAGCGGTCCTGGTTTATACTGAGTGCAGGCTCAGCATTCATACCAGTGGATGCAAGGCCTATCTAACACCTCTGGCGCAACTAAGGAGTACGGCACCCGTGTTGATACGCAACACCACGTCGAGGCCCGAAGGTCTCTTCTCGCTTGAGCACAACCACAACCACCATGAAACTCCCGCTAGGGGGGCCAACCGTAAATAATCGAGCTGTCCTCACATACAACAGGAGTTCACCCGAAGTATGTGAGTCCAGGGGCTTTCCCGGTTCCCATGGTACCAGTATACCCCTGGTAAGGTTTCGTGACCAATTTGCCACTTCAGATGAGTCCCCGTGCAGACTCTGGTCTGATCGCCCTTATTAGGCCTTTGGAGCATTTGCCTACTGAATCACGACCGGCAAACCAAAGTGATTACAGCGTCTCCCGGTGCCACCACTATGGAGGTTCTCCTCGGCCACTTGGTTTTGGTTTAGCCGATAGGGTTGCCGCCCCATCTTCCTCGCCGCCACCTCTGAGCACCTTCATGCGCTGACAAGTGAAGCCCATAGTGTTTTACGTAGGCTCCTGCTGTGAGACTTAATCCTACGGTCCTCTTAAGACACGAATTGATTTTGTGACCACAATCAGAGCCCCGCTGAGACAAGCAACAACGGTACCAGTCTATACCAAGTGCATGGCTTAGCATTCATACTGGTGGATGCAAGAATTACCTAAATCTCTACCGAACTATGGAGTACCGCACCCGTGTTGATACGCAACACCCCGTCGAGGCCCGAAGGTCTCTTCTCGCTTGAGCACAACCACAACCACCATGAAACTCCCACTAGGGGGGGCCAACCGCAAATAACCGAGCTGTCCTCACATACAACAGGAGTTCACCCGACGTATGTGAGTCCAGGGGCTTTCCCGGTTCCCATGGTACCAGTATACCCCTGGTAAGGTTTCGTGACCAATTTACAACTTCATATGAGTCTCCGTGCAGACTTGGGTCTGAGGTGGAGGATGAGCAAATTCTTCAGTTGAAATCTGCTTCAAGTATTCTCGCCATCTATCCGTTGCGGCTCGACGGTTAGTAAGCAAAGTACCGTTCTTGTGATTAACACAACAGAAGTGTTCGATATTCTGTGTACATTCGTTACGGCTTTTAGCAAGTTGATACTGATCTCTCTCGCCATCCCGAGTGTCCAGTTTATCGTAAAGATTTTTGAAATGGTTCGCTCGGGTGACAACGACCGCTTTCTTTGCTTCCCGGTTGGCATTCTTATAAATTTGCCAATTAGCAGGCGTTTAGAGAGGCGTTTCTTTTCACCGACCTTCATTTCAAAATCATCATTCCAAAGCCAAGTATCTCGGTTGATGTACCGCTTATCCGGCTTGGTGACTCCGAGGGTAGCAGAGGCCGCTTTGTGGATCATGTCTTTCATTTGGTTCCACGATTCTTCCCCATTTGGAATCGTCGGAAATCGTATGAGTGAGATCGTTTCTTCTTTCTTCTCACCAAATCGCCACCATTTAATGCGCGGCGGGCCAGTGCGTTCCTCACGCTGTTTTATCGGCGGCTTAATTCGCAAGACGGCAATCAACGGCCGATGTTGAGGTGCGATGGTCTTATAGGAAACGACTTTGCAATCAGTGACAGTGGTAAGATGTTGTCGTCTTATGAGAATATAGTCGATTTGGGTTTTACTGTTGCCACTATAAAATGTAGGGAGATGAGACAATCGTTTGATGAATCATGTATTCATAAGTACAAGGTCATGGGTGTCCGCAAAATCGATTATACGCTCGCCACCTTCATTGCGCGCTCCGAACCCCTTTCCCCCATGGCACGTGTTACCGTCTGCCTTTTCACCCACATGGCCATTAAGGTCGCCGGTAATGATTATATAATCATCAGCAGGCACGTGACAAGTCTTTTCATCGAGAAGTTGCCAGAAGGCATCTTTCTCGGCATCAGGTCGACCTGTCTATGGTGCATACGCGGTGAAGAAGTGAATAGTGCGATCAGCTGATATAATGGTGAGCTTCATCAACCGATCATCAAATCGTTCCACTTCTTTAATGGCATCACGGAAACCCTCTGAGATGGCAATGCCAACACCATATTGAGTGTGTGGGTTACCAAAATAGAGAAGTTTGTAGCCATTTTTACCGCGTTCGCGTTCAATGTCGCAGCTTTTGGCACCAAACCATCGGGTTTCTTGCAGAGCGCAGATATCAATGCGCCTTTTCCGAAGGGCTTTTGCGAGTTCCTCGGTCTTTCCAGTTAGGGTACCAACATTTAGTGTGCAGACACGTAATTGTTTTATTCGTTGTGTTCGGACTAACTTGCTTACGTCCTGACGCTGTCTATGCGTCAAGAATCCTTGCTCATTTCTCGACAGGACCGGGGCCCGTCCTGCCGCGTCGACTGAGGTGGACGCCCTAGCATTTCTCCGAGGCTTATGACTCAATCCGATCATCATGTTTGTAACGACATTGTATGCATTTTCTTGGTCGACCTGTCGCGGGGCCTGTCACCAAGAGAGATCAGGTAGGATTTAGCATAGTAGAATAACTCCGACTATACTCTATTTATCTCTTTCGCTGATCTCAGCATTTTTGTTTTTGGTTTACTGAGGATAGTACAGAGTACGTTGCCTCAAACCCTCCTCCTTTACCTGACCTTGGGACCAGCATACTACGTTAATAGCATGGCAAGAAAGTACCACAGTTTCAATATGAAAACAGAAAGGTAGTCCAGCAAAATGTTCAAATTACTGTCCAATTCGGTTACTTTCCCACACTATGAAGATTTTTGAACGCATTCTTGACAACTGTATTCACGAAATCGTTGAAATAACTGTGAATCAAGCCGGATTTGTTAAAAACGCGGAGCTACTGACGCAATACACGCTACGCCTTTACATATGGAGAAACACCACATTTCTCGATCTAGAGAAAGTGTTTGACCGTGTGCCACACAAACTTATTTGGTATGCCCTACGACAATACTTAGTGCCACAAGAACTCGTGCGCTGGGTTCAATTGCTCTACCACGATCCGAAAAGTAAAGTTAGAAGTATGGCGGGTTTATCAAAACCGCTTTGTGTCTGTTCTGTTGTTGTTCATCAAGGTAGCGCCCTCTCACCACTCCTCTTTATTCTTGTTATGGACACCGTCACACGCGACATCCAACGTCCAGCGATACACTGCTTACTGCAGATAATGTTTCCCTAGCATCTAACAGCAAAAATAATCTCGAGCAAATGGAATGATCACCACATGCAACACGGTCTCAGGTTGAATCTGAATAAAACTGAATTTTTGACGACCGATCCCTATGAAACAGGGTCAACCACTGTGAATGGCAGTGACGTGCCCAGAACTGAGTTATTTAAATATCAATGGGTCAATGCAATCAGCCAGTGAAGAAGTGCGTTATAAAATTGCTTGTCGCATTGACGCAACCTAGATGAAGTGGCGTTTCACAAATGGTGTTCTTTATGATCGACGTATCAGCGAGCGTCTCAAATCTAAAATTTACCGCGATGTCGTTCGTCCAGTTGCTCTCTATGGTTCTGAGTGTTGGCCGACCATAGAAGACAATGAACGACCTGTTGCGGTATTGGAGATGAAGATGTTGTTTTGGACTAGTGGCGTGACACGTTTCGATCACATCCGAAATGAGGATATCCGTGATCGTTATGGGGTTGCACCGATCGGGGAAAAATTGCGAGAGAGGCGTCTTCGATGGTATGGTCAGGTAATTTGCGGTAACGACAATTCATTTGCCAAGATTGGTCTGAACATAGAAATCGATGGACAGGCCGAAACAATGGTGGCTTGATACGCTGGGTGGGAATCCGGATCAGGCATTTGATCGAACCAAATGGCGAAGCCGATCACGTCGAGCAGACGTCGCTTGTGAACGGGACAAAGGCTGAAAAAAAAGAAGATCGGTGAAATTTGAAATATCGTATTCAGCTGGGTACTACATGGTGCTCGCGAACCTCGCAAAGTCCAGGGCGACGAGCGTGGTTTATGTCATTGCTTTTGATTGGGAGTGTTAGAACGGAATTCGAAGGAGGAAATACCAGGAAATACTTTATGTAATTTGATGTATTGTGATTTAATGGAATATTCTCTTTGGTCCTGCGTCGATTTGAGAGTTCCTCTTAATGTTTCGGAAGGCAACTCACGTCCCCTGCCATGTAATTTTCCACTGAGAAAGAGAAACAAATGCAAGTGGAATTAAGGGTCCCGTATGAAGGTCGTTTGCTCGCTTTTTTAGAAATTTTTTGAGAAGAACTGGATAAAGATAAAAATACGAATTTTGCGCCATATATTTATTTCAGAACATCGGCGAGTTGGAGGTCCCGCCAACTGAAGACGACGGCCAAATACTGCCACCAACATGTTTAGGAGAAACAGTCCGTGCAATTCATCGGCTAAAAAATCATAAGTCGCCAGGAGCCGATGGAATTACAACCGAATTGGTCAAATATGGAGGCGACCAGTTACACCAAGTAGTTCATCAACTTGTGCTCAAGGTATGGGACAACGAATCAATGCCTGACGATTGGCAACGAGGCATAATCTGTCTCATACATAAAAAGGGAGATATCACACAGTAATTATAGAGGTGTCACGTTGCTAAGTACCGATCTATAAGATATTCTCCGCTATCTTGTTAGGCCGGATAGCGCCATACGCCCAGAACATCATTGGCCCATACCAAAGAGGCTTCACTCCAGGCAAATCAGCAACAGATCAGATTTTCTCTCTGCGGCAGGCGATGGAAAAACTGTTGGAATATGGACAACAGTTGCACCATCTATTCATCGACTTTAAAGCCGCCTATGATAGCATAGCCAGGGTAAAACTGTACACGGCCATGAGAGAATTCGGTATCCCGACGAAATTAATAAGACTGACTAGGCTGACCCTGACCAATGTACGAGGCCAGATAAAAGCAACAGGATCAGTCTCAGGAACATACGACATCAACAACGGTCTACGACAAGGGGATGCCCTTTCATGCGTCCCCTATAACCTGACCCTCGAGAAAGTGACCCGTGATGCTGATGCAAGAGGTACGATCCTCTTTAAGTCCACCCAACTACTGGCCTATGTTGACGATATCGACATCATGGGAAGAACCACCCTAGATGTACAAACTGCCTTCATCCAGATCGATCTTGGGCTGCACATCAATGAAGGCAAGACAAAATATATGGTGGCAACGTCAGCACCGAAGACGAATGAACCAACAACCTCAAACCGAACTGGTCAAACAGGAAGAATAAGGATAGGAGAATACAACTTTGAGACCGTTGACAATTTCTCCTATCTAGGGTTGAAAATCACAACCGATAACAGCTACGATGATGAAATCCGCGCACGATTGTTGTCAGCCAACAGAGCCTATTTCAGCTTACAAAAACTGTTCCGCTCGAAACGTCTCACCATGGGGTCAAATCTCTTACTATACAAGACTGTGATCTTGCCAGTCCTCACGTATTCCTCGGAAACTTGGGTTCTTAGCAAGAAAAATTGCGAACTCTTGGCTGCGTTCGAGAGAAGAATCCTCCGAAGAATTTTTGGCCCCCTACATGAGGATGGACGATTCCGTATCCTACACAATGCCGAAATCTATGAGCGATACCATGACCCTCCAGTGGTGGATAAAATCCGGCTCAATAGGTTACGGTGGGCGGGTCACTTAATCCGTATGGATGAGGATGATCCCACCTGGAAAGTCTATAAGGGCAATATCTATGGTAGAAAAAGAAGACGAGGCAGACTCTGCCTAAAATGGAGCGATGGCGTTGGTGGACCTCGGCGCAAAACCGGGATGTCTGGAGTTCTTTATTAAGGCAGGCCTAGACCGGATACCGGTTGTTGCGTCGTTGATGATGATGATGATATTTATTTATATCTTGAGCATGAGTAATAATTTTTCGAGCCCGAAAGAAAAATAGTAAATGGTATTTTAACGAGGGGACTTAACTACAGTCCGCGAACTAGATTATTAAAAAATATTAAGAGCTAAATTTTTGGTGCCATGTTAAACTTTTTTTTTGTTGTGAATTTCGGTGTTTTGTCAAGGCTCCTCTAATGAATAAAAAACTACCAAATGAATCGCAATTATCCTAGTTTGCAGACCGTAAAAATATGTTTCTTAATAAGTCGTGACAATTTCAAAAAATTTCGTTGGATAGATTTTGTGCTATGGTGGCAGGTTTTCAATATGCAGTTTCGAGAAAAACACATTTAAAAAGTTGAATGTGATTTTTAGTCATAAAATCTTAACTGACCATTAATCTGCTATACCTAGTCAATAAACCTTAGGTCTCTTCAAGAAACACATGCACAGCTTTGGCTTCAATTCATGTCTTTTTAGCGAAATCATTCGAACGCCATTCGGACTGATAAATGCCTGCTTTATTACGACGACCGACATAAATCTGGCATGTGACTTATTACGTGTTTAACATTATAATTTTCGAATGATTCCGAATATCAAAAAACCATTTTGCCCCTATATTCTACACTATATCTAGATACAATTGATGCCGAAAAAGAAAATTCGATTGCCTGGAGACGACACACGGGACCCTTAAAGGTTTTCAAATGAATTCGGGTTTAAATTATAATATTAATTACAAATGGAGCAATGAGTAAAGAGTGGGAAAGTGTCTTCTGATAGGATAATATAATAGGAATAGAATTTATGTGGTGAATTATATAGGTGTAGCTAGAAGTTGGAATTATTGTCTTTGAAAGTAAGGGATTTGAAATTAAGATATTTTCATTTTTGAATTTAACTTTAACCTAATTGTGATGATGGATAAAGGGTGAGAAAGGGAAATATTGGTAGGATGAAGGAATTAGGTGATGAGTCAGATAGATTTCGCTAGAAATTGATAAATATAGGAATATTTAACTAGGCGGAAATTACAGTAATGTAATAGTTAAATAGTTAGTGTAAATTGAAAGGAAAATAGAGTGGGGAAAAAGGCAAGTTCAAATTTAAAGTAAATGATAGAATTTTGGAAGTTTGATAAACAGAATTTAACGTTAGTTTTAATTATGAAGCTAGTACCATATTTGAAAACCAACAAAGAGATTTGTGGATGGGTTACTAATAAGAAAGATTTGAGATAGAATGAACAGAGGTAGGATTTACAAAAATAGATAGATAGTAGGTGAAGTCTACGCGAGTGGGTAATAATCCGCCCGATTGGTTCAAAGGGATCAGTATGTAAAAAAAAGAAGTGTCGAAAGATCGATCATCAAAAGCAGAGCGCGGGTTTATCGTCTAACTAGTATATGTTCTTGGGATGAGAAGTCAGCAGGTAATGAACGTGTAGGTGTAAATGGTATGCTCTGTTTGAAACTGGACACATACTAGGGAGACCTCTTAATGGGAATTTAGATGTAACTTCAAGATGAGAATCAGGAAAAAATATATACGACATGAGCCAATTCAAGCCAGATTCTGAAAGTATTGAAGGATGGGTGAGGAAGGGCAAAGTGACCACGGGAGGGTTAGAAGATATGCTTGACATAAGTTCAGGTTCTAGACACGGAAGCAATCAAATTTTCAGAAGCAATCATACCTACAGGGCAATGCGGAGTGCCTATTACAACATATTTTCAGCAAGAGGGATGAATTGATACCTACTTCTTTTTCTTTACCTTCAGACTATGTCACGTTCGGCTGGTTGTGATCGGTTCCGCCATTTGGTTCTATCGATCTGGAAGTAGTCGCGAGGCTTTCCAATTCTATCCGGCATATCAAGCCACAGTTGTTTCTGCCGGCCTTTTGGTCGTTTACCATCGACTTCGATGTTCAGACCAATCTTGACGAGTGAATTCTCGTTAGCGCGAATCACGTTACCATACAATCGAAGACGTGTCTCTCGTAATTTTTCCACGGTCGCGGTAAATTTAAATCGATATCCTCATTTCGCATGTGATCAAAACGTGCCACGCCACTAGTCCAACCCAATATCTTCAGTTTCATTACCGCAAGACGCCGCTCATTATCTTTTGTAGTCGGCCAACGCTCAGAAACATAGAGAGTGACAGGACGGACGACATTGCGGTGAATTTTAGATTTGAAACGTTCGTTAATACGTCGATCACAGAGAACCCCTGTTGTGGAGCGCCACTTCATCCAGGTTGCGTTAAAAAAACATAGAAAGCGACAGGACGGACGACATTGCGGTAAATTTTAGATTTGGGACGTTTGTTAATACGTCGATCAGAAAGAACACCGGTTGTGGAACGCCACTTCATCCAAGTTGCGTTAATGCGTGAAACAATTTTATAACGCAGTTCTCTATTGGCTGACAGCATTCTTCTTTTTCTTCAGCCTACAGCTTACGAGCCGAGTTCGCTTGTGAACGAGCACAAGCGGAGTCGGCTCCTCGCGATCGGTTTTGCCATTTGCCTCTGTCAAATCCTTGATCTGGATGCAATCTCGAGGCTTTTAAATCCACATCCAACGTATCAAGGGGCCTTTTGGTCGTTTACCATCGACTTCGATGTTCAGATCAATCTCAGCAAGTGGATTCTCGTTAGCGCGAATCGTTCGTTGATACGTTCGTTGAAAGGTCACCTGGAACGCCATTTCATCTAGGTTGTGTTAATGCGTGAAGTAATTTCATAATGCAGTTCTCCATTGGCTGATAGCATTAACTCTAGATATTAAATCGCTCAGTTCTGAGCAGGTGACTACCCCTGAGGTGATTATGCCTATTTCATGGGGATCGGTGGTCAAAAATTCAGTCTTATTCAGATTCAATCTGAGACCGTGTTTTATGAAGCAACGATTCCATTTCTGGACAAGTTGTTCGAGATCATTTTTGCTATTATACGCTTGGAAAAATCATCCGCATAAAGCAGTGTGTGTGTCCGGATGGTGGTTAGAGCGCTGGGCTGTCTTAGTGGTAGGTCGCGGTTCAAATCTTACTGGTACCAGAGAGATTTGTTATCGTTACTGGATGTTGGATACCAGTCGACTTAGCGAGCGCATTGCTGATGTCCGGATGGCTCAAGTGGTTAGAGCGCTGGGCTGTCGTAGCGGAAGGTCGTGGTTCAAATCTCGCTGGGGGCAGAGGAATTTGTTATCGTGATTGGATGTCGAACACCAGTCGACTCAGCTGTGAATGAGTACCTGAGTCAAATCAGGGTAATAATCTCGGGCGAGCGCAATGCTGACCACATTGCCTCCCACAGTGTACTGTGGTGTACCGTTACGGTCTTGAATGAAGTGCTCTAACACACTTCAAGGCCTTGATCCAATATGGATTGTTGTGCCAACGATTGTTGTGCTGACCACATTGCCTCCTACAGTGTATTGTAGTGTACCAGTAATGTCATGAGTAAAGTGCTATAGCACACTTGAAAGCCCTGATCCAATGTGGATTATTGCACCGACGATTATTATTATTATTATATAAAGCAGTGTACAATAACAATAACAAATCTCAATAACAAGAACAAAGTGAGAGGGCGCTTCCTTGTTAAACAACAACAGAGACATCCGCCGCACTTCGACCTTTACTTTTTGGATCGTGGTAGAGTAATTGAAGCCAGCGCATGATTTCCTCTGGCACTAACTGTTGTCATAGAGCATATCAGATGAGTTCGTGTGGTAAACGGTCAAACACTTTCTCTACATCCGCAAATGCAATGTAAAGAAGGCGATGCTTCTCCCGGTGTTTCTCCATGAGTACCCATGCAGCGGGTATTGCGCCAGTAGTTCCTCAGTTCCTGACAAATCCGTCTTGATTCAAGGTTATGTCAACGATTTCCAGTATATGGTTGTAAAAATTGCATTCAAAAATTTTCGTGGTATGGGAAAGTAACCAGATCGGAAGGAGGTTGGTAGGTAGATATCCGCCGTTCGAGGAGCCTAATTGTTTTTGTTTTGATGCCACAAATTCCTAAGAACGTGACTGCTCTTATGAGAGCACTGAAGCGGATCTGCAGAGGCAGCTCGTAGCCTTCACGAAGGAAAGCAGCTCTTCTACCTTGCAGCTAGAAATCTCTATGAGCTCCCCAAAGAATGGTTTGTCCAGTGTTCATTGTCTGACTCTAGCTAGGACTGGGGATCGCAGGGAAAGTGCATGAGGGACCCCACCTCTCCCTTCTCCGCCGCCTTTGCAATGCGAATTATAGGGTATGCCGAGCCCGAGTCCTTTATTGGCCAGTGTCCCGTGCAGACCGCCGTTATTTTGAATGCTTTTGCATGCGTCTGGCGCAAGAGCTCTCGTCGTCGGGCTTTGTTATAAGGGGGCTTAATCCTCCTTGGGGGGAACAGCTGGTAAGCCTTCGCCATTAAAAGTCCACGGCAGGTAAGTAGAGCGAATAGACTCCGCCCTTGAAAGCTACTAGCGAGACACCGACTGTTCCCACCGAGGGGTTGCCAAGAGCAGTGTCCCGCCTGACCAATCCGTCAGCCCGCTCATTCCCCTATGGGCGAGACCCTAGAGAAGGGTGTTTAACCTCAGCTCTATTTTTAGTCTCCAATTAATCATCAGTTCTGTTTTGGTTGGGTTTATGCCGAGTCCGCATCTTGCGGTCCGCAGGCAAACGATTCGCAACGCTCCTTCCATGATGTCGCTCATAATGGACGGAAACATCCCTGATACTAATATCACCAAGTCGTTGGCATATGCCACTACCTTCACCCCGCTGCTGTCCAATATTCGTAAAATTTTGTCTATTACTATTAACCAGAGTACCGGAGAGATGGCGTCACCTTGGCGCGTGCCTCTGTTTACAGCTCTGGTCAAGTGGTTGCCTCCTTATCCGACTGGATTATCCTCGTATTTAGTATGGATATAATCCAATGCGAAAGATACTCTTCCAATCCAATACCGGTCAAGGCTTTCTTGATGGCGTTGGTAATAATGTTATTAAAAGCTCCCTCCATATCCAAGAAGTCATATAGGGAATACTGCTTGCACTGCAGTGACCGCTCAACCGTGCCAATTACCTTGTGGAAAGCGGTTTCTGTAGATTTTCCTTTGAGGTAGACATGCTGGGACTTAGAGAAAGGCGTCCTCTCCATAATCGCCTTTAAGTGGATGTCCAGGATGCGCTCTAGCATAAAAGAGGTGAGGCTGATTGCTCGAAAGTCCTTCGCGAACTCATGGACGCGTCTGCGCACTTTCGGTATGAAAACCACTCGTATGCGTCTCCAGGAATTAAGCTAACTTAGTTGAGCAGAAACCTAAGTAATAATGTAATAGCGTAAACCACTATCAAAAATGGAAAACGTGAAAAACGTGCCCAATTGCAAAGTGGAAGAGAAATAAAAATTAGTGAATGACAATGTGTAGTAAATTGAGTGATAAGCCGGGGGTCAATCCGGGAAACAAGCCTGCCACCAAACCCGGTAGACAAAGGACAAAGAGTAAAATAGCTGAGTATCGCTCGGAAGAACGGAGTAAAATAGCAGAGTACCATGAAAAAAAGCGGCAATGCCAACCGTAAAAATAGGAAGTAGCAGAAGCAAGCAGGCAACAGGAAAAACCGCAAGATGGTAGGTCGATCAGTTCTTTTTGTTCCGAGGCGCTCGTTAATTAGATGGAGTTCATATTATTGCAATCTGAGAAGAGTTCTCACTGTCGATTCAGAAATAACCACTCAAGCTTCAAAGATAGGGGACCATAACAGCTTATCCGGCTAAGACGGACGATCACTTTCGAAAAAGCATCTTTTATTGCGCGGAGATTCACTTTGACATTGTGGGTAGCTGAATTTGGAGGGCCGTTTACATGAGTGACAAAGCCGATTGAAAAGACTGAATTCTGATAGGATAATAGGAATATAATTGCTAGAAATCGGAATATTTGAATATGAAGGTAAGAGATTTGAATTTGAAATAAAGATATTTCCAACTTGAATTTGAGTTTAGCTTAATTAGGATGATATGTAAAGGGGCGGAAAAAGGAAATATTGGTAGGGAATCAGATGCTGAGTTAGATAGATGTATCAACAGATACAGATACAGTATTATTATTAGAATAAGCTAGAATAAGTAAGTAGATAAGCCTTCTCACGCTCTAGCTGCAAGCTTGTTTTTCATTATCATCAACGGCGCAACAACCGGTATCCGGCCGGCTTTAACAAGGCGCTCCACACACTCCGGTTTTCCACCGAGGTCCACCAATTAGATATCTCTGAAAGCTGTCTGGTGTCCTCGCCTACGTCATCTTTTCATCTCGAGAACTCTTCTCTCGAACGTGACCAAGAGATCGCAATTTTTTGCTAAGAACTCAGATTTCCGTGTAATATATAAGGACTGGCAAGATCATAGTCTTGTAGAGTAAGAGCTTTGACCCTTTGAGCGAAACAGTTTTTGTAAGCTGAAATAGGCTCTGTTGCCAACCAACAAGCGTACGCTGATTTCAAAGTCGTAGTTGTTATCGGTTGTGATTTTCGACCCTACATAGGAGAAATTTTCAACGGTCTCAAAGTTGTAGTTCCCTATCTTTATTGTTTTCGTTTGACCAGTGCGATTCCATGTTGTTCGTTCTTTGGTTTTTAGCACTGACGTTGCCACCATGTACTTCGCGCCGCTTGCTCGATCTGGATGGAGGTAGACTGTACATCTCGGGTTGTGTTTCCCATAATGTCAATATCGTCAACGTAGACCAGTAATTGGGTGAACTTCAAGAGGATGGTGCCTCTCACCTTTACGTCTGCAGTGGGTCAGGTTAAAGAGTACGCATGATAGGGTTCCGCAGTAGTTCCGCAGTTCTTGACAAATCTGACTGGATTCACGGTTATTTCAATGATTTCGCGAATATGTTTGCCAAGACTGCGTTTAAAAATTTTCGTGGTATGGGAAAGTAACCGGATCGAACGGCAAAGTACCGTTCTTGCCATTAACACAACAGAAGTGTTCGATATCCTCTGTGCGTTCATTTCAACTTTTGGCAAGTTAATGCGGACCTCTATCGCCATTCCAAGTGTCTAATTTATCGTAAAGGCAGCGATCGCTTTTTTTGCTTCCCGGTTGGCATTCTTATAAATTTGCCAATTGAGTGGTGTTTTATCATTGAGAAACTTGTCATAGAGACGTTTCTTTTCACGGACCTTCATTTCAACATCGTTACTCCAAACCCCAGGATCTCCGTTGATCTACTGCTTACCCGGTTTGGTGACCCCGAGAGAAGCAGAGGCCCCTTTGTGGATCATGTCTTTCATTTGGTTCCACGATTCTTCCACATTCGTAATAGTCGGTAATCGTGTGAGTGAAATCGTTTCTTCTTTCTTCTCGCGAAGTCGCCACCATTTAATGCGTCGCGGACCAGTGGCACACTCGCCACCCTCATTGCGCGTTCCAAACCGCTGTTATCGTCTGCCTTTTTACCCACATGATCATTAAGGTCGCCAGCATTGATGATATAGTCGTCAGCGGGCACGTTGCAGGTCTTTTTGCCGAGAGGTTACCAGAAGGTATCTTTCTCGGCATCAGATCGAACTGTCTCTGATGCATATGCGGTGAAGAAGCTGATATAATGGTGAGATTCATCAGCTGATCATCAAATCGTTCGAATTCTTCAATAGCATCACGGAAACTCTGAGATGGCAATATGAACACCATATTGAGTGTGTGGGCTACTAAAATAGATATTTTTATAGCCACTTTTACCATGTTCGCGTTCAATGTAGCAGCTTTTGGCACCAGTCCATCGGGTTTTTTGGAGAGCACAGATATCAATTCCTCGGTCTTTCTAGTTAGGTTGCCAATATTTAGCGTGCATTTGCGTGTATTTGATTTGCTCGGGCTAATTTACTTACATCCTAACGCCATCCAGGCGTCAGGAAACCCTTGTTATTTTTGTTTTACTGAGGATAGTACAAAGTACGTTGCCTCAAACCTGCCCCCCTTACCTGGGCTTGGGACCAGCATACTATGTTAATAGCATGGCTGAGTTGCTTTTAGAACTATAAATTTGTCGAGATCAGAATAAATGCACTATTCAAAGTTAAATCAGAGAAGGTCGTACAGGTCAAACATTTGTAATAGCCACTCGTTTGTAAAAAAATATTTCATACTAGCTGACCCGACAGACTTCGTACTGCCTCAATCGATAAATAAAAGACCTAAACTTTTGTATAAAATAATTTTAAAACAAACAAAATAAATCCGTATTTAATAAAAAAGCATATTGTGAAGCATTCCGTCTGCAGATTCGATCAATTTCATTATGTCGTGATTGCTGTTGTTGTGTTTAATGTGCACGAGCTCGTTGCATTCTAAGTCTATCTACTTCATTATCACTCACTAGATAACGCAATTCTGACATAGCAATACGACTATTTTCTTGATCTGTCTCTCTCTGGTCATCAGTGCGGTTAGCACGTGAGCTCTTCGCACATTTGATTGACTGCGATGACCTAAGTCAGGTTGTCTTCTCCTCGGCATGGTAAATTATAAATAATGAAAGTGAGAAAATTTTGAAATATTTATGGAAATTCAGAGAAGGTTTAAACGGTAAGAAACAAAAATACTAAAAACAGAAATTCTATTTTCCAATACAACATTTTCTGAACTGTGAAATATTTAATGTCTTTTGTCTTTTTAGAAATAAAAGATTGTCACTTGGTTGTCAAATATTTCTAGTTGCGTGAGGTTCGATGAACACAGTGAGTGATTGAACTTTATTGAATATCAATAAAGTTCAAATTGACTCTAAATTTTATTTAAAAAAAGAAACGTTTATATGGGAAGAAGAAAAGTGTTGTTTTTAGGGTTTTTTCAGCCATTCTCGAGTTTTAGCGAGACTAACGAACAGCAATTGATTTTTATATATAAGAAAGCCACATTTAAACTAGAAATCAAAATAATATGTGTTCAATGTTAGACACTGGGAAAATAAATGATTATAAAGTTGAAAAAAAATTATCAATCAATTGTGGAAGCGGACAACGACAACCACATAAATAAAAAGTGACCAAAGACAGTGTGTAGTAAAGTGAATGTAAAGCCATGAGCTAACCCGGCTCCAAACCTGGTAAACAATGGACAAAGTGTAAAATGGCTGAGTATCGCTCGGAAGAACAGAATAAATACACCATTTAAAGTTAAACTGGGTCAGGCGGGCCGAAAATTTGTAATAAATATTTCAGATAGATAAGCTACATTTAAACTAGATATAAAAATAATGTGTTCATGTTAGATATTGGGAAAATAAATGATTATAAAGTTGAAAAAAAATTATCAAAGCACTCAGCTTGAAGGTAGAAGCGGACAGTGACAGACCACATAAATAACAAATCGGGAAACAGGGAGCTTGACGCTTCAGGTATAAAGGGTTTTTCGTTTCCCTTTGTGAGGAGCATACCGCAGTTCTCCATTGGCTGATAGTGTGGCGCAGCAGGGTTAACGACATTCGAAAAAAATTTCGGCTTTGAAATGAAATGTGAAAAATAATTGAAGTTGAGTTGACAATGAATTTCCAGTCAAGCTAAACGAATTATTGAAAAATAAAAGTTTAACTTTGAGAGAGTCTCGCTAATTATTCCTTAACTTTATGTCAATAAATTTATTTAAGCTCACATCCAATATCTGAACAAGGTAGCACAATCAGGTCGTACTAAGACTGAAGTGGTGACCCCCAAACAAAAAGTCAGAGTAACGGATCTTCGCACTGTCAGAAGACTCCGCCACCGTTGTTGTAATTCTGACTTGCAGCAGCGAACCCATCATTTACCAAGTATCCACACCCACCCGGAGAGCTGGCGCATCAGAAGTTCAACGAGCGCGACCACCTTTCAACATTCGCAGCAACAACCTAGACCACAGGTAGATTCTAGACAGCTACTACACTCCCCCTTGCTCCTGAAGAAGGGAAATCAATGCGGGTACGCACGATTTCAAATTGCTCTGCCCTTGAGCATGAGCGAGATATAACGAAAACCACATCACCTGTGTTTGACATGCCGCCAGGACCTGTCAATGTGTTGGTGAGATTGGCACGTTTTTATCTATGTATAAGTGAATACGTGAAACTACTTTTGGCTATATGGGTGGGCACGCATTAGTGCCATGGCTGACATTCTTTTCATTTCTCTCTTACCAACATGATTTGACGAAGGTTATGATTTCGTCTTCTTTAGCGCCGATCATGTGTACAGATAATTTGCCGCAATATATTTGCAAGTCAGGGCATTTTAGTGTGGGTACTGCTTATTATATATATAATGGGTGGGTACTGCTTATTATATATATAATATAATATATATATACTGTGACCTAGACAACGAACGATTATTTGGCAACCGCGCCTCAAACTCAAATAAGACCACAACTGACTTCATCTCAACAGCCACCACAGCAGCATTCGCGGTCACAGATGCAAAAGTAGGCCCCATTTGATCCACAGCAAACAGGGGTGTCGATTGGAAATTTAGTTGGGCCACTGTCGACGACGACGACACTGGCAAATGGTGTCTCTTCGTCAATCCCTCAAATCGCCCGAGGAATAAAAAGAACTTGTTATAATTGTTAACATATTTGGAAAAAAACTAATCTTAATAATCATCATAAAACCGCCGCAAGAGACGGCGTTGATACTCTTTGGATTTCCGCTCTTTTGGCGAGTTTTCATTGTGGCCTGCGCATCAGGCGTCCGCTTCGGGGTACGTCGGTGGTGTCTCTTTTTTCTGTCGAACGTGACATTTGTGGGTGAGGTCTGCCGTACTTAACTTTTGCGATTGACAATAAAGACGCGGCAGGCTCATCGGACCCTCAGGTGACCGCATTCGCTGTGCGCGTCCCTCCCTTCTGGCGACGGAATCCGAAGCTGCGATTCGCTCATCTGGAGGTACAATTCCAAGTGTCGGGAATCACAGCGGACGCGACTAAGTTTAATTATGCCATTGTGGGCCTGGATGAGGATGAGTCCATGCTCCTACATCATAGAATCGGTCTCCTACACCGTATTGGAAAGAGAGTTGATGAAGCGCCTGTCGGTAAGTAAGTTCGCTAAAACTGGATCACTTGCTGGCAGGTTTGACGTTGGGCGTTCAAACTCTCAGCCAATTGCTTCTCGAAATGAGGCAATTAGGTGGGAGCAAGATCGACGATGACCTGTTGAAGTTGCGACGACTTCCGGAGAGCACCCAGGCGGTTCTCGCGTGCGTCCCCGGTTCTTTGGCGGCGCTGGCAACTGCGGCTGACAAGGTACATGGGGCGCACGCGCGTCCCATGGTAGCGGCTGTTCAGTAGCCTCATGAATTAGGCGAGTTGAAGCGTGTGATGGCCGCTCTTGTGGCCAACATGGCAGAGATGAGGGCGGCGCTGGACGCTCAGCGTTCGGGCGGCAGGTCGCGACCTTGCTCGCGGTCTACTACTCGAAAAGGGCGATCGGGTAGCAGGTCGTCAGGACAACCTACAGGTCGAACCATTTATTGGTACCATCGCAGATTCGGCGAAAAAGCTACCAGATGTACGCTCACGTGTAAATTTGCGCCTACCTCAAAAAACTAGGTCCGCGGGGGTCCTGGTAACAGCCACCCAAAACGCAGCGCCACGTCGCCTAACAATTTATGACCCTCTCAGCGGGCGCAGTTATCTTGTAGATCCTGGTGTGGAAGTTTCGGTTCTTCCCGTACCCCGGCACCATCGGCTATACCCTCAATCTTTAAAACTTGCGGCGGCAAACTCCTCGCGTACTAACACCTACTGGTACAGGTAAGTTGACATGAGTCTTGGCTTGCGTAGGAAGTTCCCGTGGCGATTCATCCTGGCGGATGTCAGCTTTCCCATTTTAGGCAGAATCTCATCTCTTCCCAACAACAATCTTTCCGTACTTTTGGAGGACATTATTGACTCTCGTGTTCGGGCACTCGTCTAAAAGTTCAGCCAGATTACTACCGAATGTAGTCTCCCAAAACTAGTGAAGCAAAACGTGGAGCACCACATTAACACCACTGGTTCCCCGATCTTCTCGAAGGTGCGTCCCCTACCACCCCAGAAACTGGTTATTGCACGGAAAGAATTCGAACAACTTATGTAACAGGGTATCTGCAGACCTTCAGAGAGCTGTTGATCTTCCCCACTCTATATGCTCCCCAAGCCAAATGGGGAATGATGCCCCTGTAGAGATTATAGAAGGCTAAACGCGCAGACTGTTCCTGACCGATATCTTATCCCGCTTATCCACGACTTTGCGCATCATCTCGCAAACTGCCGCATTTTTTCGACCTTGGATTTAACCAAGGCGTATCACCAAATCGCTGTAGCTCCAGAACACATTTCAAAGATGGCAATATGCACACCCTTTGGAGTCTTCGAGTTCACACGGATAACTTTCGGGTTGTGCAATGCGCGCAAACCTTTCAGAGGTTTATTCACTCGGTTCTGCGAAACCTCGACATCTGTTTCGTGTATTTGAATGATGTTTTGGTCGCTTCTTCCTCAGAGTCTGAGCACTTAGCCCATTTCGAGTGCATTTTTCAACGTCTCCTTGAGGCCGGTTTAGTTCTAAACGTTGATAAATGCAAGTTTCTCTAAACACAGGTGCGAATCCCGACCAAGACAAGGTGGAAACAATCACAAGCTTCCCGCGTCCGAAACCGGTGAAGGATTTGCAAAGGTTCTTGGGCATGCTAAACTTCTATCGTCATTTCCTGCACGCCCAACAACAGTCCATTTTGAGTGCGTACTTGTCTGGGCCCAAAACAAAAGACACACGAGAGATTGTGTGATCTGAAGAGGCTGTCCGCGCGTGTCACAAGTTCCGACAACAACTGGCTGATGCTTCACTCTTGGCATTTCCTCAGCACGATGCATCCCTAACCGTTTTGTTGATACTTCTGACATCGCAGTAGGTGCTGCTTTTCACCAAAAGGTGAATCAAGTTTGGCAGCCGTTGTGCTTCTTCTCTAGACAGTTAATCCCTGCTCAACGGAACTACAGCTCCTACGATCGAGAACTACTCGCAGCGTACTTGAGTATTAAGTACTTACGTTTCTCCCTAGAAGGCAGGGCGTTTACAGTGTTCACAGACCTTAAGCCTCTTCCGTATGCTTTGAAACAGAACCCCGACAAAGCGTCCCCTCGTCAGCTTCGACACCTGAGCTTTAAAGGCCAGTTCATGTCCGACATTCAGCACGTGTCCGGCAAGGACAACATAGTTGCTGACACTTTGTCACGTGTCTCCGAGGTTAACATCAGAGCCTCAAATCCAACCCCAAATACAAATTTCGGGAGTTGCTCATCTTCGGCTCGAACCTCTCTCTCTGCTGCGAATACTCGGGAAAGGGACCCCGGCCATACATTCCGGCCACCTTTTGCAAGGAAATGTTCCGCGCGGTTCACGACGTAGCGCATCCAGGCATCAGGACGAGAAATCGGTTAGTCACCGAGAAATACTGCTGGCCTTCCATGAATAAGGACATCACCTCCTTGACCAGAGAGTGCATCGCATGCCAGAAATGTAAGTTCACCAGGCATGTAAGTTAAGTCCTTGGGGTTTTAACGTAGGTATCTGTCATGGAGACTTAATCCTACGGTCTTCTTAAGACACGGATTGATTAGCTAGCGACGATCCGTCCTGGATTCATGTCTTGCCTGTTGTCCTACGTGGCCTCCGAACAACCCGCCGAGAGGAATTTGCTTCCAGCCCCGCGGAACTGGTATACGGGGAGAAACCAAGGCTCCCAAGTGAACCGGTCTTAGACAAGAGATCAGGTCTCACAGACTCTGAATCGCTACGCCTGCTGAAAGACGATCTCCACCGCGTTAAAACTACACTCTCCCCCCAAGGAGCTGGACATGTGCAAGCATGTCCTGGTCAGGACGGATGGTCTCCGGAAGCCGCTGCAGCGTCCATACGAAGGCCCGGCGGGGAGAAGGCGGAGCGAGCATTTCTTTCAGCTCGAGATGGGAGGACACAAAAAGGCTGTCTCCTTATCCAGACTGAAGCCCGTGTGTGCCCCCGATCAACGTCGCGTTCGTTTCGCAAAATGATGGGGAACGCAGTTCCAGGTTCAGTCGCTGAAACCCTTAGGTTTCATCTGGGGGCGGAGTGATATGACGCAGGAAGGTTAACAAATTTATTTCGAATGTTGTTAATTCGACTATCAGATGCCACCACCGGTGGTCTCCGTGGCGGAGTAGGCTTGGAAATGAAATGTGAAAAATAATTGAAGTTTAAAAAGTTGAGTTGACAATGAATTTTCAGTCAAGCTAAACGAATTATTGAAAAGTTGTAAAATTTTAACTTTGAGAGAGTCTCGCTAATTATTCCTTAACTTTGAGAGAGGCTCGCTAATTATTACTTAACTTTATATCAATAAATTTATTTAAGCTGTGATTTCTAAATTTATTTTAAAATGTCAAGGCTCCGACTCGAAAGCAGTTGCTAGACATATTCAGGTCGTATTTAGACCAAACAGCATTGACTCGTGATATTTAAATTGCCCACCGCTGTCAGCTGCAGTAACCTGCCCAGAACTGAGCGAATTAGATATCTCGGGTCAATGGTATCAGCCAATGGAGAACTGGGTAATGAAATGCTTTCACACATTAATGCAACCTGGATGAAGTGGCATTCCACAACTGGTGTTCTTGGTAATCGACGTATCTGCGAACGTCTCAAATCTAAAATTTACCGCAATGTCGTCTGTCTGCTGCTCTCTACATTGAGTTGTGAGTTTTGGCCGACTATAAAAGACAATGATCGGCGTCTTGCGGTAATGGAAACGAAGTTGTTACGTTGGACTAGTGGCGTGACACGTTTTGATCACATCCGAAATGAGGATATCCGCGATCGATATGGGGTTCCACCGATCGTGGAGAAACTCCGAGGAAATCGTCTTCGATTGTATGGTCACGTAATTCGCGTTAACGAGAATTCACTTACCAAGATTGGTCTGAATATCGAAGTCAATGGTAAGCGACCAAAGGGACAGTCGAAACAATGGTGGCTGGATACGCTGGATGGGCATTTAAAATTTGATAAAATAAAATAGCGAAACCGATCACGAGAAGCCGACCCCGTTTGTGAACGGGACAAAAGCTGAAGAAAAACAAGAAGATGTGAGGAGCGACGAGCGCATGACAGCTCTGTGTCACATAGTTAAAAATTACATTGCCCTTTAGTTTTTCGAAAGCGATTTAAATAAATCATTTGATGGAAAGCCCTGTATTGATATTAGTCAACTACATATCCTTCACACTCTGAGCTTAATATTATTTGCAAATGCGAAGAATTTAACCTACAACAGACAAATGGAAGAAGTAGATTCTTCATAAATGGAATTTTAATATTTCATTCGAATGTGAATTATTCTCGTTAATTTTGATGTCGGCAGTAGTCCTCAATGTCGATGCAAAATTTAGTACTTTTAAGATATAAGATGGTAATACACTATTAGTAAGTTTATTTGAGCAGATATCGGAATGTGGCATCTTTCAAGGCTTAAATTTCACGCAAGTGTTTTGCACAAAACCTTAAAAAGGGCTAGGTAGAACTAGATTCTTCATAAATGGGAATCTAAGATTTCACGCGATTCTCAATTATTCCGAAAATGAGTCCTGTCTCAATATAAGTGCGTACATTTTGACTTCTTAATTACGCACTTTGCAATTCACGCCAAAACTAATGTCAGTTTTGGAAAGTAATAATCGAAACCTTTCATTTGATATACACCCTTTGCATGTATGGGGAGCCCTCCTTTAAACTCCACCTAAATTTCTATCACTCACTATATGCGTGGGATTTCATAGTTCATAGTAGAGAAAAGTGCGTGCGACAGACATACAGTGAATCAATTTCAAGGTTTTGTTTTACAAAAAACCCTAAAAAGTGGCCAAAGACAGTGTGTGAAAAACCGTGAGCAAACCCGGTACCAAACCTAGTAAATAGTGGACAAAGGGCAAAATGGCTGAGTATCGCTCGGAAGAACAGTGTAGAATAGTAAAGTACCACTAAAAGAAGCGGTATTGGAAAGCGATGAAGGCGGTTGAAATGGCCAAATAGGAAGTAGCAGCTGAGAGCAGGCAATAGGCAAATCGGGGTGAAGGTAGGTGGGAGAAATGGTTAACTTTGTCTTGAGCTCTTCGTTAATTAGATAGGATTAATATTACTGTAATCGAGACAGAGTCGCCACGGTCAATTCAGAAATAACAACTTATGTCTCAAAGAGAGAGACCCATAGGGTAAAACGGGCCATACTATAACTTTCTAAAAAGCACCTTTTATTTTAGTTCTTGCAACGAAAGCCTACTGGACGGGATCAAAATGCATCTAGGCCTCTGCGTGGAGTCACTTTCACAATATGGGTAGGTAAATTTCAAGTGCCGTTCACTTAAGTCACAAAGCTGAGAAAATCATGTCTTTAGGAATAGCGAAGTAGTGGTATAACGAGCAAATTAGTTCATCGTCCAAATAAATTAACAGCAAAGCGCCACTTTCTGTATTAATTTATCCATCGGGCCAGGGGACCTGCTTATCATGAACTAAACTGAACAATACATAAATTTTTTATTTACTTGATGGTTTTCACCATAATTGAATGAATGGAATTTGAACGTAAATTGGAGAAGTTTCCATAACCTGATATTACAACGAAATAAATGATTAAGAACTAGCATTAGTTTTATGAATTCATAATACATTAGCAACTATTGATATCAAAACTTGTGGCAACCATCTGAAGAGCACGTGGAAGTTTCCATAGACAATTTGAATGCTGTCAAAAACGAAGCACTACTGGGTACCACATGGTGCTCCCGAAGCTCGGAAAGCCTACGGCGACGAGTGCGGTAAATGCCATTCCTTTTGATTGCTAGTGTTTAACTGTTAAAATGGAATTTCGAGGAGGGAATCATTCAGGAGATATTTTCGGTAATTTTATTTTATTGTGATTTAATTGAATATTCTCTTTCTTCGTCAGCTGATTTGGCATTTCGTCTGAATGTTTTAGAACGCAACTCACGTCTTCAGTCATATAATTTTCCACCGAGAAAGAGAAATAAATGGAAGTGGAATTTTTTTAATTTGAGGTTAAAAACTGAATTTGCAATGAATTCGCGTTTAAATTATAATTTTATATACATATTGTGGCGAAAAAGCTGCAGCAAACGGAACAGTGCTGGTGGTCGTCGTGGGGCGTACACATGGAACCGCCCCACGACTAGCGTGCTATCCATTTCGGGACCCCGACCCAGTCACCAAGTCAGACGACTCCCGTCGGTTATCGGCACCGGATCTCAAACTTCTACTTCTTCTCATTTTTGGTAGTGCACTTTATCCCAAACTGCCAGGTGTGGTGATAGCTTCTTCAGTGAGTAATCTGCAACACTGCAAAGTTGCGGCAATTTCCTCACCCATCAACTGAGACGCTGCAGTGGCGTACAGCCATTCAGACTGAAGCTATCCATCCCTCCTCCTTTCACAACCGGGCTTGGGACCGGTTACGGCGGAGTTCGATTTATTCCGAGTTGTCACAATCTCGGCAGATGCCGAATTGTACCTAATACTAGCCCTAAGTGTCAAGCATTTAGGCTCGGACGATACTACCTACTTAAGCACTAAAGGGGCGTTGGTGGCTTGCCGGTGGTAGGTCGTTTCCGTCGAAAACTCCCCGCAACATCGAGGACGTATGCAAAATGGTGTACCTCTGCATGGTTTGAACCAGACTGTGCGAAAGTCCCAGGACATCAAGGGAAGCCGTGAAGGATTTAGTTACAATACCCTGTAGTTGTTGCTGACAATATTATGGGAACTACAACGACCCGCTCGAAACGCCAAATTTTTGTCATTTCCCGAGCCAGTGGCTCATAGTTCCCATTTCCTTCCGAATAGTTCCGTTCGATGTTACTATTATGGGAGAAAGGTATATCAATAATATACGCGGAGCGACCTGTCTTGTCAACTAATAGTACTTCAGGCATGTTATGTGGAATATGGCAATCAGTTAGAACTTGCTGTAAGTGGAACTATCAAGTACTGCGGCTCATATCGGTAAACCGGACATGTTCCCGGAATCAGCCCATGCTTGTAAGCAAGGTTTCGATGAATAACCTTACATACAGCATTATGCCTGGTGATGTATTGCACCAGTGCTATAACAATGCAGTTAGAAATGAGATGGTCTAACTTCTCTAGCTCCGAACCACACATTTTGCACTGGTCGTTCTCCACCCGTCCTTTCATGATGAGCTCTTTATAAGCTCGGGTGGCGACCACGCCATCCTGAATGGCGCAACCGAACCTCTCCGTCTCAGCAAAGAGCTCCCCAGTACATAGCCATCTGTTCGACTAATGCAAATCGGCAAATGGCTGCCAAAGACAATTTACGTGTTTACCGTCGACTTCCATTCGTCGATCCACTCTTTGTTCGACTTCACCCCATTTATTTCAAGTTAAGTGTAGTCAGTACACAGTCTGTCTTACAGTCGCATGCAAGGGACTCGCCTGCTCTTTGTGTAAAAATAAGCACGCAGCGAGTCGACTTGGCGATGATGTGCTGCCGCGTCAACCACGCCCCTATCTCCAATGTCACGAGGCAGGTTCATCCGCTCCACGACAGACTTTGGATGATGCATTCGGAATTTGGACATAGTTGTCCGTATCCACCGCTAGACGTTTTCCAGATCGGTTTTCGTTCACGACAATATTCCAAATGTATAAGCCAGTGAAGAGATAACGTATACATTTAATCCGCTTATCTTATTTTTGCCCGGGAGATGTACTTATCAAGCGTGTCAGTTCGCATTTAGCACGTAGGCCATATTTAATTGCAAAACCATGCCCTCTAGATCCATTCAATAGCCATGAAAAAGGGTTCAGTGCCATGCAAATCAACGGGGACTCAATGAATCTCCTTGGAAGATGCCCCCCGTATATAGACGGGCTCTGAGGTATTAGCACCGCAAGATGTACGCACTGATAGGGTGGTATGCCACCCTTCCATAACTGTCGCCAAAAACTTTGTTAGTTTCGGATTAATGCGATAGAGATGTAGGACATCGATTAGCCAAGTATGCGGGACGCTATCGAAAGCATTGGCATAATCAAAATTGCAACTAAATAGGTTTCTTTGGTCTTTAGTTCGGCAGCCCTTCTGCTCCTCGGACAGATGGTTGTTAGTCTCGAGGTACGCATTGAGCCTTCCTCTAATAATGGACGTTATGAATTTGTAGAGGGTTGGTAAGTAAATAATCGGTCATGTATCTGCGGGGTCCTGCACCGTGTCTTTCTTAGGGATTAAATAGGTAATCCCCGCAGTGGTGAGTAATGAAATTTCCTCCGGCCGACTAATGACCGCATTTATGCTGTGTGCCAACCGACCATGTATACTAATAATAATAATAATCGTTGGCGCAACAATCCATATTGGATCAGGGCCTTGAAGTGTGTTAGAGCACTTCATTCAAGACCGAAACGGTACACTACAGTATACTGTAGGAGGCAATGTGGTCAGCATTGCGCTCGCCCGAGATTATTACCCTGATTTGACTCAGGTACTCATTTACAGCTGAGTCGACTGGTATCCGACGTCGAATCACGATACAAATCCCACTGCCACCAGTGAGATTTGAACCGCAACCTTCCGTACGACAGCCTTGTGCTCTAACCACTCAGCTATCCGGACACCATGTATACTGCTGAACTTTTTGTAACAGAAGTTCTACACTCGATCCAGAGCTGGGCCCCTCCAGCACCGTGTCCTTCTTAGGGATAAGTGAGAAAGCGTGGAATTTCCTCCGGCCGACTCGTGACATGATTTATGCTGTGTGCCAACCGACTGTATACGCTGGTAAATTTCTTATACGAGAAATTCTGCACCCGATCCAGAGGCTCTGTGGGATTCGTTGCGAGATCTGAAAAAACTCCGCTGGTTCCTCGCGTATGTTGCATTCTGGACACGTCTGGAGTGATTTTCGCCATACCATCGTAATAGACTGCATATGACAGAAAGTTTCTGTTTTAGTGGGTCCAGAATTTCAACTACGGGTGTCTCACTGGGGATGGCATAGTTCCAGTAAACCGTCTGCACTTTATTTCTCACCCGTCTGCTGGCATTGCCACTGCTGATCTGAATCAGCCTCTGAACGTCCTGCCTTAGTGAGTCCCACCGACGTTCCAGACGAATTTTCCATGGTGGATCTCTTTGGTCACTCAAACCAATAACACGAAAGCGAATCTTCTGACCGTGCAATCTGATAGCCGCAACTGCACCACAATACACAAGTGATTGTAGTAGCAGCAGCGACATATCAGCACACAGCCGAGATGCAATCTCATCATTGATTTGGGATAGAATTCCCGGAGTTGCTGGAGATGCACAGAGCCTGGGAATACCTGGTCTATACCAAGTATCCATATCCGAGAATCCAATACACGCTCTTTGGAATTCGTTCCAAACCTCAGCTGGACGGTGGAGAAGAGTGCTTCGGCCAGTACTAAAACCGTTACTTGCAGTGTGGCGTGGTGCTGTTGATGCCGCAGCTTTTGCTCTCATTGACACTCGGTTACCAGTGGCCGCGATGACTTCAAGTCGAACACGCTCCTTGATGATGGCCCGGATTTTGTCGCTGCAAGTTATAAAGTGGTACTCGTTCGTACTCGTGCGCGAATTGCGGGAAACGCAATTATTAGCTGTTGTTGTTAATAGGTGATTTCTTCACGAGAAAAAGCAGGCAAAGAATAGTCACAGTAAGACAGCCGCGGGTGAAGCTAGCCTTCAATGTATAAAGTAGGTTGTATCCCCCACCAGAAAAGGTTGAATCATTTACCACATCGCTGGGAGTAGATTGGGTATCGGTCAGCTTAAAACCGGGAGAGTGTCCTATTTGATGCCTCATCAGGTTCAATGGGAAAGTTGCTGGGAGAAGTGAAATTCATACATTCTGCGGTCGGTGTGCAGAAAAGAAGATGTAAATGGTCTCCCATCCTCGCTCCGGGCGAACCAGGCGGTCGGTGTGCAGAAAAGAAGATGTAAATGGAGAATATCAAGAATGTACAGATTTATAAATGAAAGTCACAAAATATATAACCAGCCAAAAGAGAAATACTTGGAATAAAAATCATGACATTAGCCAGACACAATAACCTAGAGTTCACTCTTAATATACACTAACACAGCATATATGCGCGGGGGGTTAGATGAGCGGGCCGCACAAGAGACACACACATATAAGAGAGTGTGTAAAAAATTCAATGATGAAGCGAAGGCGGCACCTTCAATAGCTTTTATTGCAAACCTTCTATAGCTTTTATTTGCAAACTATTCAGATACATAATAAATATAATAATTGTCAAGATAGATGATAGACATTTACACAGAAGATCGGGTAGGCGAAACAAGTGTAATAGCCACCCATTGCAATTAGGCTAACTTAGTTAAGCTAAACCGTGAGTAATAATGTAATAGAGAAAACCAATAACGAAAATGAAAAACATGGAAAAGTGCTCAATCGCAAAGTAGAAGAGAAATAAAAATTGATGAAAGATAGTGTGAAGTAAAATGAATGAAAAACCGGGAGATAACCCGGTAAACAAAGGACAAAGAGTAAAATGGCTGAGTATTGCTCGGAAGAACAGAGTAAAATAGCAGAATACCATTAAAAGAAGGGGCAATGAAACCGAAGAAGGCGGTTGAAGTGACCAAATAGGAAGTGGTAGAAGCGAGCGACAAAGGGAAAACCTGAACAGGGTAGGTTCATCAGTTCGTTTTGTTTTGAAGCGCTCGTTAATTACATAGGATACACATTATTGCAATCTTAATAGAGTCCTCACAGACGATTCACTAAAGCTTCAAAGACAGGGGTCCGTAAATAAGCTAAAATCGGCCATACGATGATTTTCCAAAAAGCACCTTTCAACGAAATCCTACTGAAGAGACCGTTTGACAGGGTACCTAGGCGAACGCATAGAGCCAGTTCCACAATGTGGCTGAATTTGAAGGGCTGTGAACATGAGTGACAAAGCCGAGAGAAAAGGCTGAATTTTGATGGGATAATAGGAACAAAATTAGTTGATGAATTATGTAGGTGTAGCTAGAAATTGGAATATTTGAATTTGAAAGTAAGGTATTTGAATTTGAAATTGAGATATTTTCAATATGAATTTGAGTTTAGCTCGATTATAATCATGGGTAAAGTGGGCGGGAAAAGGGAATATTGGTAGGACATGGGAGTCAGTTACTGAGTTAGATAGATGTACCTACAAGTTGAAGTATTGTTATTAGAATAAGTGAGGAGACAAGCCTTCTCGTGCTCTAGGTGCAAGCGCAGATTTCTTATATAAATAATTTGTCGAGATCTATATGCAGAATGAATGCACTATTTAAAGTTAAATCAGAGAAGGTCGGGCAGGCCAAACATTTGTAATAGCCACTCATTTGTAATAAATATTTCATATAAAAAAGCTACATTTAAACTAGAAATCAAAATAATATGTGTTCAATGTTAGACACTGGGAAAATAAATAATTATAAAATTGAAAAAAACTTATCAAAGTATTCAGCTTCAATGTGGAAGCGGACAACGACAACCACATAAATAAAAAGTGACCAAAGACAGTGTGTAGTAAAGTGAATGAAAAACCATGAGCTAACCCGGCATCAAACCTGGTAAACAATGGAAAAACGAGAGTAAATAGCAAAGTACCACTAAAAGAAGCAGCATTGGAAAGCGAAGAAGGCGGCTGAAGTGACCACATAGGAAGTAGCAAAAGAGAGCAGGCAATAGGAAATCGAAGTGACGGCAGGTGGAACAGATCTTTAATTTTGTCTTGAGATCCTCGTTAATTAGATATTAATATTACCGCAATCGGGACAGAGTCGCCATGGTCAATTCAGAAATAACCACTTATGTCTCAAAGAGAGGGGCCCATAGATAGGCTTTTATTTTAGCACTAGCTAAGCTAAACGATGCGGGATGAGTCGAGGATTCGGCTGTACCAAATTTGACAACTGCAGACCGCACCGCCAAATGACCGTACAGAAGACAAAAGACAAACACACTTCAGCAAAATCCACCTATGTACCCCGGAGCGGACGCTTGACGCGCAGACCAAAATTAAAAAACTCGCCACGAGAGCGGAACTTCAACGACGAATTTTAAAAAAAACATCGTCGTCGTCTCTTGCAGCGGTTCTATATTTATTTATGCTTTAACTAGTAATTTAGGACACGGAAGGACTATGTCAGAATTTTACAACTTAAAAAAAAAAACGTTTTCCTTGCGGCGGCTTGCACTAACAGCGTTTTTGAGCTTGGGCTCCTGAGCGTGCGGATCATCCTTGTCGGCGACTCCAGCATCCTGCGGTGACGTCGTCGAAATCAGCTTCAGCTTTCAGCACTAAACATCGGGGGCACAAAAGAACCAATGGAATTTTTCACGTCTTCCAGTCGGCGCTGATACGGGACCAGCGGCACACAAAAATCAGCCCGAAACAGGCCCTGCGACGATGTCGGCTCTCGCTCAAGTCCTGGCTGCGCTGCTTCGCTCTACCTGGGCACAATCGTCGCGATAGCAAATTTGCGCACAAACCTGCTTTTTCTCCTCCTTCCAATTAATCTCGAACCGGACGAGTTCTTCGGGGTCACCAATTGAATTAAAACATTTTATTTATTCTACAACTTGTCTTTACAATTATTATTTTAGTTTTTATCTTTAATAGTCCAATTCTTTGCAAACCACAATTTTTAGGTACACCGGAACATAGACTAGGTTTTTACAATCAATACTCGATAGATTTAACAATTAGACTTTATTAATTAATTTATTTAAAGAATGAAGAAAGAGTGAAGTGACTATTTTCTCGTTAGAGGCAGAAGAGAATTATCTCGCTTCATGTGTTTCTTTTCTGCTCCTAACTCATGGCATACTTTTGTCGCTAGTCTTCCACTTCCGTGGCGAGCTCTACAAAGTGGATAGCTCCGCGCCATCTATTTGTTCGCATTCGCAACATTCGAAATAAATTTCGAAATAAATTTCGAATGCTGCGAATCCTGCCGCGCCACAAGTTTAAGATAAAATACAAATGAAGTCGACCCGCTTGTGAACGGGACAAAGGCTGAAAAAAAGAAGAAGACAAATGAAATCGACCAGTCTGGTCGATGGTTAACAACTTAATCATTCAATTATTTAATACTGTGTCACAATAGTCGGCAAAGTCCCTACTGCTCTTTTTAATCGGCCTCGTGACGAAGTTTGAATATGCCACGGAGAACACCGGTGGTGGCATCCGTCAGTCGAATGAAGGAATCCTGCTACGCCACAGATCAATATTTTAGTTCATGGGCCAAATTCATGTTGGCCAGGTTCTGCATTGATTTATCCATCGGGTAAGGGGACCCGCTTATCATGATCTAAACTCAGCATTACTAACAGAAATTTTTTATTTACTATTGACTTCGGAATGGAATTTAAACGTCAATTGAAGAAGTTGCCATAACCTGAAATTAAAACTAAATAAATGATTAAGAACTAACATTAGTTTGATGAATTCATAATACGTTGGCAACTATTGATATAGAAGCTGTGGCAATCATGTGAAGGGCACGTTGAAACTCCCATTGACAATTTGAATGCTTTCAGAAGCGAAGGGAAGCATATGGTTTCGCCATTTGGTTCTATCAAATACCTGATCTGGATGCAGTCGCGGGCTTTCAAATTCCCATCTAGCGTATTAAGCCACCGTTGTTTGTGCTGGCCTTTTGGTCCCTTACCATCGACTTTGATGTGCAGACCAATGTTGGCGAGTGAGTTCTCGTTAGCTTAAATCACGTTACCATACAATCAAAGACGTCTCTCTCGTATTTTTTTCACAATCGGTGCAACTCCACATAGGTCCGGATATCTTCGTTCCGCATGTGATGAAAACGTGTCCCGCCACTCATCCAGCACAACATCTTCATCTCCATTATGGCAAGACGCCGTCTATTGTCTTTTTTAGTCAGCCAACACTCAGAAATATAGAGCGGTAGGAAAGACGACATTGCGGTAAAGTTTGAGATGTTCGTTAATACGTCGATCGCAAAAACACCAGTTGTGCAACGCCATTTCATCCAGGTTGCGTTAATGGGTGAAGCAATTTTATAACGCAGTTTTCCATTGGCTGATCGCATTTTTCCTTTAGCTTTTGCCCTGTTCACAAGCGGGGTCAGCTCGTCGTGATCGATTTCGCCTGGCTCTATCAAATTCCTGATCTGGATGTAGTCGCGAGGCTTTTAAATCCATTCATTGTCTTTTATAATCGGCCAACACTCAGAACCATAGAGAGCGACAGGACGGATGATACTGCAGTAAATTTTAGATTTGAGACGTTCGTTGAAACGTCGATCACAAAGAACACCAGTTGTGGAACATCATTTTATCTAGGTTGCGAAGTATTTAAATCACTCAGTTCTGGGCAGGTCACTGCCACTGACAGTGATTGTGCCTGTTTCATAGGGATCGGTCGTTAAAAAATTCAGTTTTGTTTAGATTCAATGTGAGACCGTGTTGCTTGAAGCGATTATTCCATTTCTGGACAAGTTGTTCGAGACCATTTTTGCTAATAGACGCTGGGAAAACATCATGTGCATAAGGCAGTCTATAGGCACTGGACGTTTAATATTCCGTATGACGGTGTCCACAACAAGCACGAAGAGGAGTGGTGAGAGGGCGCTCCCTTGATGAACACCAACAGAGAGATGAAGCGGTTTTGATACACACTTCGAACTTTTTGGATCGTTGCAAACAAATTGAACCCCAGCCCATGAGCTCTTTTGGCACTAAGTGTTACCGCAGAGTATACCAGATTAGCTCGTATGGCACACGGCCAAACGCTGTAAAGAAGGGCATGCTTATAAAAGTGTTTCTCCATGTGTAACCACACAGCGGGTTTAGCGTCAGCAGTTTGGCAGTTCTTGACAAATCTGGCTTGGTTGACGGTTATTTCAACAATTTCGCGAATACGGTTGTTAAGAATGCGCTCAAAATTTCCTCTAGTATGGGAAAGTAACCGGATCGGAAGGAAATTTGAACATTCTGCTGGAATACCTTTCTTTTTGCATATTCGAACTGCAGTACTTTCTTGCCAGTCTGATGATGTTCTGCCTACCGGAATAACCAATACATATTCGAACTGTGGTACTTTCTTGCCAGTCAAATGGTTTTCTGCCTACCTGAATAACCGGATTGAAGAATTCACAGAGCCACAGTGTTGGGTCCCAGCTCTTCGCTTTCTAGAGCTTGGTTACGATGTCGTCAGGTCCTGTTGCTTTCCCCGATTTTACCCTTTGGGGAATGGAAATATTTGTGGGATGAGAGAGAGTTAGATGGTGAGTCAGGCAGATTTAGCTAGAAATTGATAGATAAGTAAATAGTAAATTAGGTGGAAATTAGAGTAATGCAATGCTCAAATCGTTAGTGTAAATTGAGAGAAATCTAGAGGGGAGGCATAGCAAGGTTTAAAGTTAAATAATAGAATTTTGAAAGTGCCTTTAACATTAATCTCCCGGACGGGGGATTAACCGGAAGAAAATGAAATGGCACTTATATATGTGCAAGTAAAAGCTGTTGTTGTTAATAGGTGGTTTCTTCACGAGAAAAAGCAGCCAAAGAATAGTCACAGGTTGATAGCAGCGGGTGAAGTCAGGCTTCAATGTATAAAGTAGGTTGCAGCCTCCACCGGAAAAGGTTGAATCATTTACCACATCGCTGGGAGCAGATTGGATATCGCTCAGCCTAAAACCTGGAGAGTGCCCTGTTCAAAAGCGCCACTTTCTACAGCCTTTAATGCAAACTATTTAGATACATAATAAATAATTGTCAAGATAGATGATAGAAATTTACACAGAAGATCGGGTAGGCTAAACAAGTGTAATAGCCACCCATTGCAATTAGGCTAACTTAGTTAAGCTAAACCGTGAGTAATAATGTAATAGAATAAGCCACTATCGAAAATGGAAAACATGAAGAAAACGCTCAATTGCAAAGTGGAAGAGAATTAAAAATTAATGAAAAATAGTGTGAAGTAAAATGAGTGAAAAATCGGGAGATAACCTGGTCAACAAAGGACAAAAAATAAAATGGCTGAGTATCGCTCGGTAGAACAGAGTAAAATAGCAGAATACGATCAAAAGACGCGGCATTGAAACCGAAGAAGAAGGTAGAAGTGACCAGATAGGAAGTGGCTAAAGCGAGCGGGCAACAGGGTAGGTGGATCAGTTCTTTTTATTTTGAGGCGCTCGTTAATTACATAGGATACACACTATTGCAATCTAAATAGAGTCCTCACTGTCGATTCAGAAATAACCACTCATGCTTCAAAAACAGGGGTCCGTAAATAGGCTAAAACGGGCCGATGACTTTCTAAAAAACACTTTTTATATAGTTTTGCAGCGAAATTCTGAAGAGACCGTTTGACAGAATAGTTAGACGGCCCCGTAGAATTCAATTCATAGTATGGGTTGCTGAACTTCAAGGACCGTTTACATGAGTGATAGAGCCGAGAGAAAAGACTGAATTCTGAAGAAATAATAGAAATAGAGTTATTTAATAATAATAATAATCGTTGGCACAACAATCCATATTGGATCAGTGCCTTGAAGTGTGTCAGCACAGTACACTGTAGGAGGAAATGTGGTCAGCATTGCGTTCGCCCGAAATTATTACCCTGATTTGACTCAGGTAATCATTCACAGCTGAGTCGACTGGTATCCGACTTCAAATCTCACTGTCACCAGTAAGATTTTAATCGCGATTTTCTGGTACGACAGCCCTGCGCTCTAACCACTTGAACCATCCGGACACAAAAGTTATTTGGTGAATTATATAGGTGCTGCTAGAAATTGGAATATTTGAATTTGAAAATAAAGGATTGGAATTTGAAATTAAGGCATTTTCAATTTGAATTTAACTTAATTATGATGATGGGTAAAGGCGACGGGAAAGAGAAATATTGATAGGACATAGGAATTAGATGCTGAGTTAGATAGATGTTGCGGGGCTGGGTCTGGAGAGACCGGGGGTGGTTTTTAGTGGGTGTGAATTCCACACGCACCCGCTGTAGTTCCGCCGTTCGGGCGGCGGACGTGTCTTTCTAAGATTTTCCACCTCCGTGTACGCACAAAAAAAAAATAAAAAAAAAGATAAATGTTGCTACAAAGTGAAGTATAGCCTTCTAGATGCAAGCGCAGCTTTCTTATATAAATATGTTGCCTTTACAACTATAAATTTGCCGAGATCTATATGCAGAATGAATGCACTATTTAAAGTTAAATCAGAGAAGGTCGGGCAGACTAAACATTTGTAATAGCGACCCGTTTGTAATAAATATTTGAGATAGATAAGCTACATTTAAATTAGATATAAAAATAATATGTGTTCAATGTTAGACACTGGGAAAATAAATAATTATAAAGTTGAAAAAAATTTATCAAAGCACTCAGCTTCAATGTGGAAGCGGACAATGACAACCACATAAACAAGTCGGAAAACGGGAGGCTGTGTGCTTCAGGTATGAAACGTTTTGTTTGCTTCTTCTGTGAGTATATTTGATGTGTAGAACTATCCCATTTGTACGTAGCTCGTTATGTGTATGTATTTAGCATGTCAGACTACGCACTTTAGTGTGATAGTGATATTTAGTTGCAGTAAATTTACATGGTAAAGCCAATTTTGAACTATTGTAACTTTGTTTCTAATAGTATGATTTTGATCAAACCTGGGGACAACATGCTTCATATTATATTTTATACTACTTCCAACTTTTATAACTCTGGGATAAACTTAAGAGGGGTTTTTACTCAATTGTACCAAAAATGTGGTAATATACTATTATTAACTTAATTTGAACAGGTATCGGTATGGATAGTATTTTAACGCCTGGGCACCATATAGAGGAAGCTTGATGATTCTTTCTCAGATTTTTCGGTTGGGTAGTTTCTGAGAATGGGTCCGTTAAAGAAATAATCACTTTCCACCCTTCCCACTCTCCGCCTTTCCAACAAATCCCAAAACTAAGTGCTTCGAAAAGTACTAATCGAGACCTTTCATTTAATATCCCTGACTGACTACATGACTATATTCGATCAAAAAAAATTGTACACCCCCTTTCGCATGTATGGGGACCCCCCTAAATCTCAACGTAGAAGGATGTCACTCACTGCATGTCTAGGTGTCCACAGTTCCCACTTTCTCACCAAATTTCGTGCCAATCAGTATAGCCGTTTCTGAGAAAAGTGCATGTGACAGACAGACATTGAACCGATTTTAATAAGGTTTCGTTTTGCAAAAAAACCTTAATAAAAAGTGACCAAAGACAGTGTGTAGTAAAGTGCGTGAAAAACCGTGAGTAAACCCGGCACCAAACCTGGTAAACAATGGAGAGAGGGTAAAATGGCTGAGTATCGTTTGGAAGAACAGAATAAAATAGCAAAGTACCACTAAAAGAAGCGGCATTGGAAAGCGAAGAAAGGGGCTGAAACGACCAAATAGAAAGTAGCAGAAAAGAGCAGTCAATAAGGAAATCGGGGTGAAGACAGGTGGAACAGATCTTTAATTTTGTCTTGAGATCCTCGTCACGGTCGACTCAGAAATAACTACATATGTCTCGAAGACAGGGATCCATAGATAACCATACCATAACTTTCCAAAAAGCACATTTTATCTCAGTTCTTGTAGCAAACACCTACTGGACAGGGTGGAAATGCATCTAGAGGTCTGCGTAGAGTCACTTTCACAATATGCTTGGGTAAATTTCAAGGGCCGTTCACTCAAGTCACAAAGCCGAGAGAAAATCATCTCCCTAGGAATAGCGAAGTATGGGATAACGATCAATATTTTAGTTCATGGGTCAAATAAATCCACTTCACAAGGCCATGTTAGCCAGGTTCTGCATTAATTTTTCCATCGGGCTAGGGGACCCTATCATGATCTAAACTCGACATTACAAACAGAAATTTTTTATTTACTATTAACTTCATGGTTTTTAATATACTTGAATGAATGGAATTTGAAAGTAAATTGAAGAAGTTGCCATAACCTGAAATTAAAACGAAGTAAACGATTAAGAACTATCATTGGTTTGATGAATTCATAATACATTGACAACTATTGATATATGGTTGCCACATATGAAGAGCGCGTTGAAATTTCCATTGACAATTTGAATGGTGCCAATAGCGGAGACAAGCATATAACAAAGACGTACTATATTCAACCTATTGATTACAGGTAGATACTATACAGCTACCACGCTCCCTCTTGCCTCTCAAAAAAAAAAAGGAAAATCATTGTGAGTAGATACGAATTCAAATTGCTCTGTCCTTGGGCATAAGCGAGATATAGCGAAAATCGGATCGGCTGTGTGACATGCCACGTGGACTTGCCAATGGATTGGTGAAATTAGCACGTTTTTTGTCTATGTATAAGTGAATACGTGAAACTACTTTTGGCCATACGGATGAGCACGGCATTAGCGCCAGAATAGGAAAAGCTGATCGAACGAAGTATATGATATTGCCAGATGGAGAAATATGGTCAAAATGTTTGGCGCCAATCCGTTTGTCATTTTGAACGAAACTAATTAAATAATTAATGGTGTAATAATTCTATAAACTGCAAACTACCTATCTTAAATTATCATGCAATTATATTCTGCATCAATAAATTTGGGGCTGTTTTACACAAAGCTTTAAAAAGAATAATAACCTCATTTAATATGTTCGCTCTTATTGCTCTTACGAAATTTTGTTTTCTCTCGCTGTACCGTTGGGTTCTTTTGCCTAATATCGCCACCACTTTCAAGTAAAGAGGAAACTTTGTATGGCGAACACTTATAAATGGTGCATATCTGCATTTACAATTTTAGTCATTCCATTTAAACTTTGCCGTAAGAAACGCTTTTCATACAAAAACTGATCCCATTTCCGTTAATTTCTCAATAAAAGCACAATTATTTCACTTCCCCGTTCATAAACGGGTTCGGCTCGTTGTGATTGGTTTCGCCATTTGATTCTATCAAATGCCTGAGCTGGATGTGGTCACGAGGATTTCAAACCTCCATCCAGCGCATCAAGCTACAGTTGTTTTTGCCGAACTTTTGGTCGCTTACCATCGACTTCGACGTTCAGACCAATGTTGGCGAGTGAATTCTCGTTACACCGAAAATGTCTGCCTCGTATTTCTTCACGATCGGTGTAACTTCACATCGATCGCGGATATCCTTATTTCGCATGCAATGAGAACGTGTTACGCCACTAGTCCAACCCAACATCTTCATCTTCATTACCGCAACACACCATTCATTGTCTTTTGTAGTTAGCCAACACTCAGAACCATAGAGAACGACAGGACGGGCGACATTGCGGTAAATTTTAGATTTGAGACATTTGTTAGTACGTCGCTCTTCGCTTTCTGGAGGTCAGTTAGGATGTCGGTAGGAAAGGGAAATATTTGCGGGATAAGAGATTTAGATGGCGAGTCAAGTAAATTTAGCGAGAATTTGATGGATAGGGAAATAGTTAATTAGGTGGAAATTACAGTAATACAGTACTTAAATGGTTAGTGGAAATTGAAAGGAAGATAGAGTGGAGGAATAGCAAAGTTCGAAGTATGATTAAATGATAGAACTTTGGAAACTTCCAAAGTAAATAAACATTAACCTCTCGGATGGGGGAATAAGAAGAAGAAAATGAGATGGAACATATATATGAGCAGGTATTAGCTGTTGTTGTTAATAGGTGATTTCTTCAGGACGAAAAGCAGAGAAGGAATAGTCACAGTTTGATATCCGCGGGTGAAGCCAGCCATCAATGTACAAAGTAGGTTGCAGCCCCCACCAAAAAAAGATGGGTCATTTACCGAGTCGTTGGGAGTAGATTGGATATCATTCAGCATAAAAGCAGGAGAGTGCCTTGTTTGCTGGCGCCTCAGGCTCATTGGAAAATTGCTGGGAGAAGCGAAATCCATACCTTCTACGGGCGATGCGTCCTTTCTGCACATCGACCACCTGGTTCGCTCGGAGTGAGGATAGGAGACCATTTACAGCTTATATTAAATATGAACGAATGGAGAGTATCAAGAATATACCGATTTATAAATGTAGGTCACAAATAGATATCCAGCCAAAAGAGAAATAACTGGAATAAAAGTCATGATATTAGCCGGACACAATAAGTCAGAGTACACTCCATAAAGTGCGAAATTGGAAGTGGCAGAAAGAGCAGGCAACAGGTAAAACCGCAAGAAGGTAGGTTGATTTTTCTTTCTATTTCGAGGCGCTCGTAAATTAGATTGGATTTACATTATTGTAATCTGAATAGAGCGCTCACTGTTGATTCAGAAATAACCACTCATGCTTCAAAGATAGGGGTTCGTAAATCGACTCAAACGGACCATACGATAACTTTATAAAAAACATCTTTTATGGAGTTTTTGCAGCGAAATCCTATTGAAGAGACCGTTTAACAGAATACCTGGGCGTCCGGGGAGAATCACTTTGACAATGTGGGTAGCTGAATTTGCAGGCCGTTTACATGAGTGATAAAGCCGAGAGAAAGGACTGAATTCTAATGGAATAATAGGAATAGAGTAACTTGGTGAATTACATAGGTGTAGCTAGAATTAGAAAGTAAGGGATTCGAATTTGAAACAAAGACATTTTCAATTTGATTTTGAGTTTAACTCAATTATGATGATGGGTAACGGCGGCGGGAAATATTGGTAGGACGTGGGAATTAGATGCTGAGTTAGGCAGATGTTGCTACAAAGTGAAGTGTTATTATTAGAACAAGCTAGAATAAGTAATAAGATAAGTCTTCTCGTGCTCTAGATGCAAGCGCAGTTTTCTTATATAAACATGTTTTAACAACTATAAGTTTGTCGAGATCCATATGTAGAATAAATACACCATTTAAAGTTAAATCAAAGAAGGCCGGCAAATATTTAAGAGAGATAAGCTACTTTTAAACTAGATGTAAAAATAATATGTATTCAGTGTTAGACACCGGGAAATAAATGATAATAAAGTTGAAGAAAATATATCAAATCACTCAGCTTCAAGGCGGAAACGGACAACCATAGACCACATAAATAAAAAATGAACACAGTCAATGTGTAGTAAAGTGAGTGAAAAACCGTGAGCAAACCCGGTAAACAATGGAAAAGGGTAAAATGACTGAGTATTGCTCGGAAGAACAGAGTAAAATAGGCAAACTACCACTAAAGGAAGCGGCATTGGAAAGCGAAGAAGGCGACTGAACTGATCAAATAGAAAGTAGCGGAAGAGAGCATACAATAGGCAAATCGGATGCAAGGTGGGTGGAACAGATTTTTAATTTTGTCTTGACGTTCTCGTTAATTAGATAGGATTAATATTCCTGCAATCGAGACAGAGTCGTGGTGACTTTCAATTCAGAAATAACCACTTATGCCTTAAAGACAGGGGCCCATAATAATAATAATAACTCCGCCGAAGCCGGTCCCAAGCCCGGTTGTGAAAGGAGGAGGGATAGATAGCTTCAGTTTGAATGGCTGTACGCCACCGCAGCGTGTCAGGGGGTAGGTGAGGAAAGTGCAGGAACTTTGCAGTCTTGCAGATTACTCACTGATGAAGCTATCTCAACACCTGGCAGCTAGGGATAAAATGCACCACCAACAATGAGAAGAAGGAGAAATTTGAGGTCCGATACGGATAACCGGCGGGAGTCGTCTGACTTGGTGACTGGGTCGGGCTCTCGTAATGGACAGCACGGCGTCGAAACCGCTAGTCGTGGGGCGATTCGACGTCTAGGCGCCACGACGACCAGGAGCACAGTTCCGCCTGCTGCAGCTGTTTCGCCACAATCTGTGGCGACCACTTCAGCAGGTTCGCGTAGGAAGCGGATGAAATGGACTGAAGAAATGAACCTCTTCATCATCCGCTCCTACTACGAAATAACGGCGGGGGCAGGTACAACATCTTACCGCCCCTTGTTGCACCAGAGATTCGTCGAGCGTTTCCCGCAATTCGCGCACGTGAATGTGCAGCGAGTCGCAGACCAGTACCGCTTCATTACTCGCAGCGACACAATCCCGGCCACCATCAGGGAGCGTGTTCGACTTGAAGCCATCGGGGAAACTGGTGACCAAGAGTCGATGGGGGCAGAGGCGGCGGCATCAACAACACCACGCCGCACTGCAGGCAACAGGTTCAGTACTCGCCGAAGCACTCTTCTCCACCGTCCAGCTGAGGTTTCCGCTGAGGTTCGGGACGAATTCCAAAGAGCGTGTATAGAATTCTCGGATATGGATCCTTTGCTTAGACCAGGTATTCCCAGGCTCTATGCATCTCCAGCAACTCCGGGAATTCTATCTCAAATCAATGATGAGATTGCATCTCGACTGTGTGCTGATATGTCGCTGCTGCAACTACAATCACTTGTAGTAGTGTGGTGCAGTTGTGGCTATCAGATTGCATGGTCAGAAGATTCGCTTTCGTGTTATTGGTTTGAGTGACAAAAGAGATCCACCATGGAAAATTCGTCTGGAACGTCGGTGGGACTCACTAAGGCAGGACATTGCTAGACTGATTCAGATCAGCACTGGCAATGCCAGCCGACGGGTGAGAAATAAAATGCAGACGGTTTACCGGAACTATGCCATCCCCTGTGAGACACCCGTTGTTGAAATTCTGGACACACTAAAACAGAAACTTTCTGTCATATGCAGTCGGTTACGACGGTATGGCGAAAGTTATTCCAGACGTGTCCAGAATGCAACATACGCGAGGAACCAGCGGAGCTTTTTCAGATCTCTCAACGAATCCCAACAGAGCGCCCAGACAATACAGTTCTCGGTGACGGAAGCGAAAGAGTATTGGGGTGGACTTTGGGGGTTACCTGCCCAGCATGCTGAGCATGCTGAGTGGATCACCGCCGAAGGCACCCGCCATGCCAATACACCTGGCATGAATTTCGCGGATGTTACCGAAGAGGTAGTTCGACGAGCCATAAACAGCTCGAAGAACTGGAGGGGCCCAGGTCTGGATCGGGTGCAAAATTTCTGGTATAAGAAATTTACCAGCGTACACAGTCGGTTGGCACGCAGTATAAATGAGGTCATGAGTCGGCCGGAGGAATTTCCACCTTTCCTCACTGCGGGGACTACCTACCTTATCCCTAAGAAGGACACGGTGCAGGACCCCGCAGACACAAGACCGATCACTTGCTTACCTGCCCTCTACAAATTCATCACGTCCATTGTTAGTGGAAGGATCAATGCGCACCTCGAGACCAACAACATTCTGTCCGAGGAGCAGATGGGCTGCCGAGTTGGGTCAAGGGGTTGCAAAGAGCAACTCATTATCGACTCGGTAGTTGTAGGACAAGCAACTAGAGGCCAGAGAAACCTCTTCAGTTGCTATATCGATTATGCCAAGGCCGCCAAGGATAGCGTTCCGCATACCTGGCTAATCGATATCCTACATCTGTATCGCATTGATCCGAAACTAATAAAGTTTTTGGCGACAGTCATTGAAGGGTGGCATACCACCTTATCAGTCCGTACATCTGAGGGTGCTAATACCTCAGAGCCCATCCGTATATGGAGGGGCATCTTCCAGGGGGATTCATTGAGTCCCCTTTGGTTTTGTATGACACTGAACCCCCTTTCATGGCTACTGAATGATTATTATTATTATTCTGTTAAGGGAAAGTCGCACCGCGTCCTTGAAGAACTATTGTGCCCCTTTTACTGGTTATAGTGTACCTGTTGATCATAGTATCTCAAGCAGGCCAGTAACCGTTAGGAACTTTAGTATGTTCCCCACTTTCAGAAGTTTCAGCTTTGCATCTGGTATTAAGTGTTCTCCCAGATGTATCGACCTACTTTGCACAAGTGCTGGACACTGTCCCAGGACGTGCAAAGAGGTTTCGTCCTCCTCCTCACAGATGCTGCAGGCAGTGTCCGTTGATATCCCTAGCTTCCCTAGGTGGTAGTTCAGCCGACAATGACCAGTGAGAATTCCCACTATGATTCGGAGGTTCTTTTTGGTGAGGTTTAAGCAATCCTTTGTGCGCATGGGTTCGTATCCCCCAATAAGCACCCTGGACTGCTCCATCCCTGGTAGGCCCGCCCAATATAGTTCCCTCAACCGGTTTTCTTCGTTTCTTAGATTCATAGCCATGAAACCGTTTCCGATTCCACAGAAGGGTTCTGGCCCGTATAAAGGCATCCCTGCTCCCTTCTTGGCTGGTACATCCGCTGCCTCATTGCCTTCCAGCCCAGCATGGCCTGGAACCCAAAGTATCCAGACCTTGTTGGACGAGCCGAGTGTATTCAGTCTCTCAAGGCATTCCCATACCAGTTTAGAGTTCACCTGGTTGGACCTAAGTGCCTTGATCGCTGCTTGGCTATCGGTGAGAATAGCTATGTTCTGCCCCCTGTAGTTCCTTTGCAGATTAAAGGAGGCACATTTGTGTATGGCGTAAATTTCCGCCTGGAATATGCTAGTGTACCTGCCCATTGGCTCAAAGTACATTTTCCTTGGACCAATGACACCGGCACCCGCTCCCTCTGCTGTGAGGGATCCGTCAGTGTACCAAGTAATCAGTTGCTGGTTTAAGCCGTATGTCGCAGCCACGCTCTCCCAGTTTGCCTTGTTACTCCAACGTGTTTCAAACTTCTTATCGAAGTGAAACCTCGTTGTCATATTGTCCCTCGGTATCAGTAATTCGGGATACCGCCTAGAAAGGATATCAATCTTCCTTCGATTTAGGCAGCTCCCCGCCTCACTCATGCTACCGGCCATCCTGAATATTGATCTCCTTGCCTGCATCTGTATGTGCAGATGGAGAGGGGTTAATCCCAGAAGGACCTCCAGGGATGCCGTTGGGCATGTCCTCATTGCCCCACTGATACATATGCAAGCCAGCCTTTGGAGCTTATGTAATTCCCTGGCTTGTGTGCTGAGTTGGGTTCTTTCTGCCCAGATTGCAGTATATATCCAAAGTAGTATCTTCGGGCTACAACCCCATTTTTTTCCTGCTATGGATCTGGAAGTCATCAGAACCCTCGTGGCTTTCCGACAAGTGTTTCCGACATGTGTCTTCCAGAGTAATTTTTGGTCTAGCGTGATTCCCAAGTATTTGACCTCTGTTTCTCGTTTCACCTCCATATCATGTAATGTTATGGCTTTCAGGTGATCCAGCTTACGCCTCTTAGTGAATGGTACTATGGTGGTTTTGGTTGGGTTAATCCGCAGTCCCACCTTCCTGCACCAGGCACTAGTAACCCTTAATCCAGTTTGGATTCTTTCACATAGGGTATCTTCATATTTGCCCCTACAGATTAGAACAATGTCGTCCGCGTAGCCCTGGACTTGCATTCCAGTATTAGTTAACACGTCCAGGAGTTCATCCACTACCATACTCCACATCAGCGGCGATAGTACTCCGCCCTGTGGACAGCCTTGGGTGGTGTTCATGGTAATAGAATTTGTACCTGTTTGTACCTCTATTTGTCTGCTTTCTAGCATTTTGCCCATCCAGAGTGCCAGGGTGTTTCCCACTCCTTTGCGGCTCAGGGCATCCTGTATCTCTGTGTGCGATGTGTTGTCGAATGCTTCTTCGATATCCAAAAACGCGCACAGTGCAATTTCTTTTGTTTCTATGGCGTCCCGTAGTACCTCTGTCAGCTGATACAGAGCAGTTTCAGTTGACCTTCCTGCCCGGTAAGCGTGTTGACAGTGATGTAAGGGATTACGCTTTAGAACGTTAGTTCTAATATAGTTGTCTATGACCTTCTCCACCGTTTTGAGTACGAACGATGTTAGGCAGATTGGTCTGAAAGATTTAGGGTGAAAAGGATCCTTTTTACCCGCCTTCGGAATAAAGACCACTTTTCTCCATGCCCTTGGTATGTAACCCAGTGCTATGCTCCCCCTTACCACCCTCAGAAGAGACTCTAAGATAATTCCTAGGCCTCTCTGGATAAGTGCTGGGAAAATGCCATCTGCTCCGGGAGATTTCATTGGTTGAAAGGTTCCCACTGCCCATCTTAGCCTAGCTTCTGAGCATACCCCTTTTGCTAGTTTCCAGCTCTCTTTCCTTCCCCTTTTATTCGTTGTTGGGGTGTCAGGCAGATTAATGTCGCCTGCCGCCGAGGGGTAGGACCCCGGGAAAGGAGTTCTGAGAAGCAGGTGTACCCTGTCCTCCTCATTCTCGGTCCCATCTTCCTTTTTCAAGCAGACAGAGGATATTCTCCCGTCTTTGGCTACAGCCTTGTACAGCCTGGTTGCTTCTGTGATCTGTTCAATCCCTTCACAGAATTCCCTAAAGCTGTTCCGTTTCACTTCCCTGATGGCGTTGCTATACGCAGTCAGTGCATTTTTATACCTCCGCCAGTCCCCGGTTCGTTTTGCCCGGTTAAAGAGTTTTCGTACCTCCGTTCTCATTCTGGCTAAGTTTCTGTTCCACCATGGTACATCCCTTGATGACTTGACTGTCTTGGCCGGACAGCTGGCCTCATATGCGTCAATGACGATTGTGTTGAGGTCTTCCACCACCGTTTCTAATTCTAATTCGCTCCTGATGTCACCGCTCCCTTGAAGGTGGGCAATGTTGTTGCTCAGGTGCATTGTGTAGGATTCCCAATCCGTTCTCTTGGGATTCCTTATTATTCTTTTTATTTCGGAGTTACCCTCAATGTCGAATCTGATTATCCTGTGATCAGACATTGAGGGTTCATCCGGCACCCTCCAATTCCTGACCATCCCGTTCATTAGGGTATTTCCTAGAGTTATATCTAGTACCTCTTGTCTGGTGCTGGTCACAAATGTTGGAGTGTTCCCTACGCTGTATATTTCTAACTTATTCATCATCATCATCATCAACGGCGCAACAACCGGTATCCGGTCTAGGCCTGCCTTAATAAGGAACTCCAGACATCCCGGTTTTGCGCCGAGGTCCACCAATTCGATATCCCTAAAAGCTGTCTGGCGTCCTGGCCCACGCCATCGCTCCATCTTAGGCAGGGTCTGCCTCGTCTTCTTTTCCTACCATAGATATTGCCCTTATAGACTTTCCGGGTGGGATCATCTTCATCCATACGGATTAAGTGACCCGCCCACCGTAACCTATTGAGCCGGATTTTATCCACAACCGGACGGTCATGGTATCGCTCATAGATTTCGTCATTGTGTAGGCTACGGAATCGTCCATCCTCATGTAGGGGGCCAAAAATTCTTCGGAGGATTCTTCTCTCGAACGCGGCCAAGAGTTCGCAATTTTTCTTGCTAAGAACCCAAGTTTCCGAGGAATACATGAGGACTGGCAAGATCATAGTCTTGTACAGTAAGAGCTTTGACCCTATGGTGAGACGTTTCGAGCGGAACAGTCTTTGTAAGCTGAAGTAGGCTCTGTTCTAACTTATTACTAAGAATAAATTCGAGAAGGTACTCACCTCTACGATTAGTGTCACTGCTTCCCCACACTTCGTGGTGGGCGTTGCATCGCAGCCGAGAAGAAGTGGTAACGCCCTCTCCTCGCAATACTCCGTCAGCTTTGCGACTTGTTCCGGTGGAGCCCGGCTCTCGTCTCTTGGGAAGTATCCCGATGCTACAACTACCTTTCGAGTGCTCCTCCCGGCTTCCAATGAGACTTGGATAGCCACAAGGTCCCCGGTTAAGAACTCTGAAAGACATATGTATTTTAGATTACGTTTGAGAATTATGCAAGCTCTTGGTTTTTCACAAGAGGAATCCCAAATTACCTGCATGTCTCCTCCTTGCAGACCGCGAATCTGCCCCCGGTACACCCAGGGCTCCTGAGCCAGCACTATTCCAATGTTCTCCTTGGAATTTGCCCTTGCAATCACTGCAGATGCAGCTCTCGCATGGTGGAGGTTTATCTGGGCTATCCTAGTGCTGGCCATTGGCTCCGTTATTGTTTGGAGCTCTTCTCCACTGTCGGAGTGTCACCCTCCTCCTCCGACATGGTGCTTTCCTGCGCGTCGCTGTCCACCCCGAGTCCTAGCAGTCCTAGGTCTAGGTCGTCCAGCTTCTGCTCTTCACTGGGCAGCAGGTCTATTTCCCTGGTTGATCCCGTTCTTTCCGCCTCTATGGCTTCCGCGACTTCTTCAGGGACCTCGGTAAGTTTTCCACCCGATGCCTCCTCTGAGGTCTCTTTCCTTGGCTTTTCCTTGTGCACATGCACGGGTGTGTTGCCAAATCGGTAGTTGATATGACAACTCCGACGTTTAATTGCCTCTAGGGATCGGTCATCTACCCCGATCGTGAGGAGTTTACCCTTTCCCTCCACCTTGCTTCTGAAGACTCTCCATAGTCGAGTATGGAGATCTTCGTTCTGAGCAATTAGGAGTCTCATAAGGTCTTCTGTTACTATTGCCGCGGCCTTTGGGAGAAAAACTGTCACCATGTGGGCTCGTGGTATATCATCTCCAGCACATGTTGACAGTTCCACCCCTTCCCAGCCTGGCAATCTAGGAATTATGGTTCCGACCCATTCTGCGGTACCTTCCGTCGCGCAGTCCACCAGTATAAGGCCTGGTCGAAAGTGTATCCCGGTGAACACCAGTTTCGACGTCCAACCCTTGATCATCTGCTTGACGACAAGTTCTTCAATGATTTCCTGTTCCTCCCGAGTGAGTATTTGCTCGGGAAACCTTTTTGGCAGTATGGCCAGTCGAATGCCCTTGACCGCACTAGCATAGCTAATGCCGGGCTTCCTGGGTCCTGCCTTCACTCCTGACCTGCCCGGGTTTTCTACTCCCGTGGGTTCAGGTCTGGGTTTTTTGGGAGCATTCCCTTCACGCGGGCTGATTTCTGCTGCTCCCCGCTTTCTCGGCTCCGGTAGAGATGGCTTAGATCTGTCCTGAGCCTTCTTAAGGGCCTCTTCTGGTTTCAGGCCTTCCTTCAGATAGCGCAGGTACCATTTAACCCCGGCGCCACTGAGACCTGTCTCCTTCCTGACGTCTGTTATATTTATCTCAGACGTGCTTTTGCTGGTCCCTGCTCTTTGAGCAGTGGTGTTCGTTGGCTGTAGTCCATGCAGTATACCAATGCTCACCTTGGATCCACTGCTTGACGTCCCAACTTCTCCCTTCTTGGGTGTAGTCACCTGGCTTTCAGTAATTCGGAGACGTGCCTCCGCCTGATTAACCAGTTTTGGTGCGGTACGGGGCCCCGCTTTTTTGGTTTTTTTTTTTTTTTTTCCAGTTTTGTACTCATTTGATTCCCACGAGTATGGGGGTTAAGAGGTCCGCCGTGCCATAGCCCCCCGTAGCACGGTAAGATCTAACTTACTCACTGAGGCGACCAGGTATCAGTGAGGCTCCGTTCGAATACAGTTAGTTACCCCCGACTGCAAACTATCCAATGGGCACGGTTCGCATGACACCCTGTATTGGGGGAGGTGTTTTTCATCTCCCCAGTCTAGATCCGTAGCGTTTTGTTAATAGTAGGGTCACCTCGTACAGGGTGTGGCTATCACCACTCACTAACGGTCTTGGTAGACGAGAGGCTTGGCCCCTGAAAAGGCACACACCGTCCCAGAGGAGAGACAACTCATCCTTAGAGAAAGATAGGTTGGCCTCAGGGAGCTATGTTCCGCATCAGTCTATCCTGCAGTACACTGCTTGACCCTACTGAATGATGCTAGAGGGCATGGTTTTGTAATAAAGTATGGCCTACCTGCTAAGTGCGAACTGACACACTTGATGTACTTAGATGACATCAAGCTGTATGCTGGTACTGACGACCATCTTAGAAGTCTGTTGCGAATAATAGACATGTTCAGCCGTGATATTCGGATGGAGTTTGGATTAGGCAAATGTCGAATCCAAGCCTTCCGCAAAGGTCATCACGAGCCACATGCCGGACATAGCATTGGTGACCTCCACATCGAAGCTATGACCGAGACAGACTTCTACAAGTACCTAGGAATTCTGCAAGGAACCCATGCTCAAGTTGGTGATCTGAAAGAAGCTCTGCTGTCCGAATTCCTGCAACGTGTAAAGCTGGTGCTGAAATCGCATCTCTCGGGGAAGAATAAAATAAGCGCGTTGAATGTATTCGCTATCCCTTCACTGGCTTATGCAGTCGGAATATTGCCGTGGACGAAGACCGATCTGGAAAACGTCCAGCGGCGGATACAGACAACTATGTCCAAATTCCGAATGCATTACCCAAAGTCTGCCGTGGAGCGGATGAACCTGCCTCGTGATATCGGAGGTAGAGGCGTGGTTGACGTGGCGGCACAACATCATCGCCAAGTCTACTCGCTGCGCGCTTATTTTTACAGCAAAGAGCAGGCGAGTCCCTTGCATGCGGCTGTCTGTAAGGCAAACTGTGGACTGACTCCACTTAACTTGAAGGATCGATCCTTCAATCCTCTGAGTGGGGTGAAGTCGGACCAAGAGCAGATCGATGAATGGAAGTCGAAGGCAATGCACGGTAAACACGTGAATTGTCTTTGGTAGCCATTTGTCGATTTGCATCTTTCGAACAGATGGCTGTGTGCTGGGGAGCTCTTTGCTGAGACGGAGGGGTTTATGTGTGCCATTCAGGATGGCGTGCTCGCCACCCGGGCTTATAAAAGCTCATCATGAAAGAACGGGTGGAGAACGACCAGTGCAGAATGTGTGGTTCGGCGTTAGAGACGTTGGACCATCTCATTTCTCGCTGTACTGTTATGGCACCGGTGCAATACATCACCAGGCATAATGCTGTATGTAAGGTTATCCATCAAAACCTTGCATATAAGCGTGGGCTGATCACGGGAACATGTCCGGTTTACCGATATGAGCCGCAATCAGTACTTGATAGTTCTGCTTACAGCATGTATTGGGACCGACAAGTTCTGACTGATCGCCATACCGCACACAATAAGCCTGACGTACTGTTAGTTGACAAGACGGGTCGCTCCGCGTATATTATTGATGTTGCTATCCCCCATAATAGCAACATTGAACGGAAATACGTGGAGAAGAGGGTGAATTATGAGCCATTGGCTCGGGAAATCAAAGAAATTTGGCGTCTCGAGCGGGTGGTTGTAGTTCCCATAATATTGTCAGCTACAGATATTGTACCTAAATCCCTGATGGCTTCCCTTGATGTCCTGGGATTTTCGCACAGTCTGGTTCAAACCATGCAGAAGTACACCATTCTGCATACGTGCTCGATGTTGCGGGGGGTACTCGACGGACTCTCCCACTGACCTACCACCGGCCACCACCACCAGCGCCCCTTTAGATTTTAAGTAGGTAGGATCGTCCGAGCCTAAATGATTGGCACTTAGTGCTAGTATTAGGTAAAATCCGGCATCTGCCGAGATCGTGATAACTCGGAAATAATAATCATTGGCACAATAATCCATATTGGATCAGGGCCTTGAAGTGTTCGTTTTGAGAAGCTCTGGCCAAGCTCTGGTCAATAAGGCGGATTTGCGCTCAATATAATTCGTAGGCATGTCGTGTTTTACGAATTATATAAATGAGCATTCAACATCTGCGAGCCGCTACGGTCACGCTGCTCCCAGGGCAGAGATGAGGCAGCGTGTGACGATTTCCATCTGCCCTGGTAAGAAACCGTAAAGCCGTCGTCGCTTGGCTTCCTTGAAGTGTGTTAGAGCACTTCATTCAAGACCGTAACGGTACACTAGGAGACAATGTGGTCAGCATTGCGCTCGCCCGAGATTATTTGACTCAGGTACTCATTCACAGCTGAGTCGAATGGTATCCGACGTCAAATCACGATGCAAATCCCACTGTCGCTAGCGAGATTTGAACCGCGACCTTCCGTTCGACAGCCTTGTGCTCTAATCACTCAGCTACCCGGACACCAATGATTACCTCCTCGAAATTCAGGAAATACTTACTGATTTTATTTATTGTGATGGATTGGATTATTCTCTTTGTTCGTTCGTTGATCTGACATTTCGTGGGAATGTTTTCGAATGCAACTGACGTCCTCACCTATCTAATTTTCCACCGAGAAATGGAAACAACTGGAAGTGGAATTTGAGGTTAAAAAGCGAATTTCAAATTATTATTCAAATTTCAAAATTATAATTTTAATTACAAATGGAACAATGAGTTAGGCGGGGGAAAGTGAGTTCTGATGGGATAATAGGAGTAGAAATAGGTGGTGAATCATATAGGTATAGCTAGAATTTGGAATATTTGAATTTGAAAGTATGGGATTTTAATTTGAAATTAAGATATTTTGAATTTTAAATTTGACTTTAACCTAATTGTGATGATAGGTAAGGGTTGGAAGAAAAATATTGGTAGGACAAGAGAATTAGATGGGGAATCAGATAGATTTAGCTAGAAATTGATTGATATAGAAATATTTTAACTAGTCAGAAATTACAGTAATGCAATAGTTAAATCGTGCAGTGTAAATTGAAAGAAAAATAGAGTGGAAAAATAAGGAAGTTCAAAGTTAGAATAAATGATATAATTTTGGAAGTTTGATAAACATAACTTAATATTAGTTTCAATTATGAAGTTAATAACAAAATTGAAAACCAACAAAGAATTGTGAAATTTGAGATTAAATGAATAGAGGTAGGGTTAACAAAAATAGATAAATAGTAAGTGAATGGTAGGCAAGTGTCATAGTCCGCCTGGCTGGTTTGAAGGGATGAGCACTGAGTAGGCCAGTAGGAGTAAACGGTATGCCCTGGGTGTCTAAAGCTGGACGCATACTATGGAAAGCTAGTAACGAGCATTAAGATGTAGGTTGAAGATGAAAATCAGGGAATCGAAGGCAGAGTCTTAAAGTATAGAAGGATGGGAGAGGAAAGGGACGATGACAGAGGTTATAAGATGTGCTTGACATAAGTTTAGGTTCTAGACACGGAAGGAATCAAATTTTCAAAGTTTCCATCCCTACACTGCTATGCAGAGTGCCTGGTACAACATATTCTCAGTAAGAGGGATGAATTCCTACCTCCTGCTTCTTCAATCTTTGTCCCTTTCATAAATGGGTTCGGCTCGTTGTGATCGGTTCCGTCATTTGGTTCTATCAAATGCCTGATCTGGATGTAGTCACGAGGCTTTCAAATCTCCATCCAGCGTATCAAGCTACAGTTGTTTTTGCCGATCTTTCGGTCGCTTACCATCGACTTCGATGTTCAGACCAATGTTGGCGAGTGATTTCTCGTTAGCGCGAATTGCGTGACTATACAACCGAAGATGTCTCCCTGGCATTTCTTAACGATCGGTGTAACTTCACATCGATCGCGGATATCCTTATTTCGCATATGATGAACACGTGTCACGCCACTGGTCCAACCTAACATCTTTATCTCCATTACCGCAAGACACCATTCATTGTCTTTTGTAGTCAGCCAACACACAGAAGCATCGAGAACGACAGGACGGGCGACATTGCGGTACGTTTTAGATTTGAGATGTTTGTTAGTACGTCGCTCTTCGCTTTCTAGAGCTCAGTTAGGATGTCGGTAGGTCCTGTTGCTTCTCCCGATTTCACCCTTTAGCGAAGGGAAATATTTGTGGGATAAGGGATTTAGATGCGAATCCCGTAAATTTAGCTAGAAATTAATGGGCAGGGAAGTAGTTAATTTGGTGGAAATTACCGTAATGCAGTACTTAAATGGTTAGTGTAAATTGAGAGGAAGATAGAGTGGAGGAATAGCAAAGTTTCAAGTACGATTAAATGATTGAATTTTGGAACGCTCCTGAAATAAATAAAAGTTAACGTCACGGGAATGAGATGATACATATATATGAGCAGGTAATAGCTGTTGTTATTAATAGGTGATTTCTTCAGGACGAAAAGCAGAGAAGGAATAGTCGCAGTTTGATATCCGCGGGTGAAGCCAGCCATCAATGTAGAAAATAGGTTGTTGTCCCCACCAGAAAAGGTTGAATCATTTACTGAGTCGCTGGGAGTAGATTGGATATCACTCAGCATAAAAGCAGGAGAGCGCCCTGTTTGCTGGCGCCTCAGGCTCAATGGAAAATTGCTGGGAGAAGCGAAATCCATACCTTCTACGGGCGATGCGTCCTTTCTGGTTCGCTCGGAGTGAGGATAGGAGACCATTTACATATTCTATTAAATATGAACAAAAGGAGAATATCAAGAATATACATATATAAGTTAAAGAACCATCAACGATTTTATTTAAAAAAAATTTAATTATTATTCGAGATGTGTAATCTACAATATACTGCTAAAGACTAACTACCGAATTCTTACTACTAAACATGAAAAGTAGCACGAATTATTGCAATTTGCCAATTATGCATTTGTTTTGATTTCACCTGTATCGATGACCGCTGACTCAGGTGATACCGCGCGTGTTGTCTTTCCGGTCGATATCGATGTCTATGCTGAAGTTAATATGCTGACGTTAACTCTTCCCCCTCTAGCTTCCTGATGTCCTCATCAGGATCAAAAGAATGGACTACTGTAGATTTTTGGCGTACTCGAAGGTGGCGGGATACTGATGGTTGCCGGATGTTGATGTCGCATCTTATCGGTTTCTGTGCTTTGCGTGATACTGATTGTTGATCGATTTCCCCCCAGGAATTTGTTAATTAGGAAGACGATCACGATGATAATTATAACCATGGCGAAACCGCAGTTGGTAAGTTTGACGATCTTATTTTCGGTTTTCATTAGCTCAATCTCGTGGAAATTGTTAATATGAAGTTCTTTGATTGACTCCAATGAAAGTATCTCTTTGTACTGCTTCTCTCGTGGTGTTGGCTGGAAAATTGCAGGTAGAGGCTGTAAGTATGAAGCATCATTAGATGAGAATGACTGGCCATTCAGATTGATCGTTGCGTTTTCGAATTTTATGATAAAAGTGCCATTTAGCTCACGGGAAGTTTCATTGATATTTACAGGTCCCTCATAATCATTTACGAGAAGTATGCCGGATGTAATTTCTTCCAATGTCGGTACTTGCTGTCCGCTAATTTTATTGCAACTGGAATCGGAGCTCAATAATAATCTAGGAATACAAGAAGTGTTACTGATATCTATTAAGTTCATTTGATTACATATTGACAACCTGTTTATATTGTTACATTCTTTTACAATGCTATAAATTTTCTTTTCATTTTTCAGAATAAACTTACTAAAGATTTCTATTACTGCATTTCCTTTCTTGAGCCGGTTTTACTAAAATTTTGGCAAATGTTTCTTCAGAAGTTATCGGAACATTAACAATGTACAATAAAGTCAGATCATTGGAAATAACCTTCACCTTAGAAAATTCTAAAGCTTCCTCCGGTGTAGAGTAGGGAAGTTTTTCTTTATCTAATACATTGAGAGCTACTTCTATCTCCTTTGGGGTTAACATCATTGTATTAATGGTTCCACTTTTGGCAAAATTTACAGCGTATCTAATATTCACAAGTTCTTCCTTGATAAGTTTTAGTTTATATTGCGTGGAACTTACAAATTCTTGCTTATAATCTTGGCTGGTCTTTACAAATTTCTCAATTTTGTTTGCAACATTCGTTAACTTGTTTAGCTGTTCATTAAGGGATTTATTTATAATGACCTGCTGGTTGCTGTTTTTAAGTAGATTATTAATTTTGTCTTGTATCGTAACGTAATCCTCATGATCGGGACTGCCCGCTACCCATTTCCACGCTGAACCCAAAAAATTTAACGAACGTTTTCCTACTCTAGGTTTAAGATTATCCAACAATTCCCGAGTTTGTTGCAATTCGTGTTCTAAATATGGGTGTAAGGGATTTTCAACGGTAATGTCTTGTCTTAAAGTTCCTTCGATTTCTAGTAGCAGTCTGTCGTATTGTTTAAGGTCCACGTCGTGGATGATTTTAAAGTTCCCCGTCTGTGTCTTTGCTTGTCCATAGTCTATTGTCACAATCTGAGAGTTGGTGTAGTCGAGAATTTCTACGCTTCCAGCCACAATATGAAGAATAAACCTGTGAAAAACAATTACGTTTTAATATTACTTTTATGAACAGTCTTGCCTGATTCCGTAATAACAGTACTATTCCTATTTTCCTGGACAACTTCCCTTGTGTACCTAACCGTCAATTTCGAACCTATTCTTTTATTATGCTTAATGTAAATGATCTCCCCTGGCTGATAATTTTTGATTGGTTTTCTTCTTTTATTATGATTAGTAATATCTTTCTCCTGTCGCCGTTTGATCTTTTCTATATTAGATAAACGAGCTTGCTCAAAATCTTCTGGACTGACCCTGGGGTTTCTCCCGAAGAATAGCTCTACTGGTTTTTTCTTTGTTGCGGAATGAATGCTATGGTTGTACTCGTTCACGGCACGCGCAAGAAGTTCGTCAAAATCGCGATGGGGATTCTCGGATTTGAGACACCTCATAATCTCTGAGAGGGTTGAATGGAAACGTTCCACCTGGCCGTTAACTTCACTCTTATATGGAGGAGTTTTAAAGATGTTAATGCGCAGTTCGTTTTCTAACATTGATTTTATGGAGGCAGCGTTCAATGCTTTCTCGTTGTCGATAACAACAAATTCTGGAACGCAATAGTAGAATAAGATATCTATTAGAGGGCGTCTGATATCCTCTATGGAACGGGAGGGAATAATTTTTGCCTGAGCGAACTTAGTTAATTTGTCTATTGCGGTGAGTACTAATTTTTTTTCAGTCGAAAAGATGTCTATGTGCACAGTATGACCGGGATAATTCGGAATGGGAGTTGGATTCAAGAAGGGTTTACTAGGGTGTCGGTCATATTTATTTTCTTTACAAATTCTACATTCTGGGAAAATAAAAGTTTTCCAAAAGTTGGATTCTGTTCTCCTCCGCATTTCTGTGAGCTCGCTGGTGTACGCGAAGAATCCTCTCTTCTTGCTCCATCTCATTAGGGATATCCTCTACAATTCTTTGCGCATACCGGATTCTGTAATCCCTGAAATGGCTGGGGTAAATTTCTTGGATTCTGCCCATATTTTCCTCACTAGTCTGTAGTCCATTAATGGTGTTAGGATTAAGATACCTCTTGAATATCTGTATAAAGTCTGTATCGTTATACTGGCGTTTAGTTATGATATGACGAGTGTAGTTATTAAAAGGATGAATGATTTGATAACTGTCCTCCTCTCCGATTTTAAGAACTAGCTGGTTTCTAAATACGTTAATCGGTACCTCTACCGTCGGAATTAAATTATGCGAGGAACTATCATCGCTGTGCTCAGAACAAGATGAGGTCTCGACAAGGAATCAGCTACGATATTCTCTTTCCCTGGCTTGTACCTTAGCTCATAATTGTACTCCTCTAGTATCGCTTTCCATCTCTTCATCTTACAGTTGGTATTCTTATTGGACAGCGCGTATGTTAGCGGTTGATGGTCAGTGAATATTTTCACTTTCCTTGAGCCGTACAAATAGTTCCGCAACGAGCCTAGAGCCCATATGATGGCCAACATCTCTTTCTCGTTTGTGGCATAGTTCTCCTCAGTGTTGCTCAAAGTCCGGGACAGAAAGGTTATGGGTTTGTTATCTTGAGACAAAACCGCGCCACTAGCATGGTTTGAGGCGTCGGTCGTCAGCTCGAACTCTTTTTCAAAGTCAGGGTACATTAAAATAACGTCATTGGAAATAAGGCAATTTTTCAAGTTATTAAATGCTTTTATGGCTTCGTCGCTCATATGAATGGGCTTCGTTTTCGAGATGTTCTTGGACACTAGTCCATCCTCCCCTCTTAAAAGCAGTGTTAGGGGTTTGGCGATCTTAGCATAATCCCTGATAAAGCGTCTGTAATAACCCGACATCCCGAGGAACGATCTAAGGTCTTTGAGTGTTTTGGGCATTGGGAAATGAACTATTGCTTCTACTTTCTTCGGGTTTGCCTTAACACCGTCCTTGCTAACAATGAAGCCCAAAAATTCTACCTCATCTTTAAAAAATTCGCACTTGTCTGCCTGTAGTTTTAGATTCGCCACCTCTAAAGTCTCTAAAACCTTCCGTAAGTTGTCAAAAAATTCGTCTTCGTTTTCACCATAGACAATTATATCGTCGATGTAGATCTCACACCGTTTCCCGATGTGTTCCCTGAGAACGTCGTCTAGGGCGCGTTGAAAGGTGGGTGGTGAGTTCCTTAGTCCAAAAGCAAGACGAGTAAATTCAAATTTACCATTATTTATTGAAAAGGCGGTTTTTCCTATGTCGGATTCTAGGAGAGGTATTTGATGGAATCCGCTTTTGAGATCTAAAACTGCAAAGTATCTTTTCTTACTGAGGTTGGCAATAACGTCATTAATATCGGGGATTGGATAGGCCTCTGGAATGGTGACTGAATTTAGTTTCCTAAAGTCGACCACAAGTCTGTATTTCTTCTGGCCTGATGCGTCGGTTTTTTTGGAACTATCCAGATGGGTGAATTATATGGGGATTTAGATGGGCGAATGACGCCGTCTCTTAGAAGTTCGTTGATCTGCTTTTCAACCTCGTTCTTCAGAGCCCTAGGATAGGGATAGGATCTGGTGTAAACAGGATCTTTGGTGGTAGTTCGTATTTCCCCTTTAACGTTAGTGGTGCAGGTTAGCTTCTGGTCAGGGTCAGCAAAAATACTAGGACATTTTTTAAAGACGTTCATCAATTTGGATACTTGGCTTTCGGTCATATGCGAAGTCCGAAGATTCAAATTATTAACTGTTTCTGAGATATGCTGCTTAAGGGGTATGGATATGCCTGGACCGATTGTCATAAAATTATCCTGGGTATAAATTACCGCGCCTATTTGTTTCAGAGTATCGTTTCCAATTATCCCATCAAATGCGATGAGAGTCGGAAGAATGAAGAATTTCAGTTTCCCTATCAAAGAGTGGTGGCTAATTTTAACGTTCCCTCCGACCGAATTTGCATAAAAGTTTTTTTCATTGAGAATTGGGTATCTAATATGTCTCGGCTGCACATAATTTTTATTTGAGCCGGTATCTATAAGAAATTTTAATATCTCTCCGCTCCTTGTAACGTGTTCGAAATAAGGTAGCGAAGAGGACCTTAGTCTAAAAAATAGATATCGTCCAAATGTTCTGGTTCGTCGAGTCCTTCTGTGTAGTCGGCGATGCTCTGTTCGTAATTGTCGTCCTCTTTGTCCATGTTTTCTTTGTAGTCTGTCAATGTTGGATCGGTTTCGTCCGTTTGTTCCGTATAGAATGTTCTCTGAAGTTTGTTCGGTACATGATCCTGCTGTGGAACATTACGTTTCGGTGCAACGATCGGTGGTATGTTTCTCGGTCTGTTTTGATAGTTTACAGCCATTGACCTAATTGACCTATCCACGTCCATTGGTTCCGGGCGTGGTTGTGGTTTAGGAGGGAGTGGTTGGGGATTATGATATTGCGGTCGTCTCATCTGCAGATTATAAGAAGGGTTTTGATGCAGTCTTGCGTTTGGAAATGGCAGCTGCTGTTGCAAGGGTTGCCAGTTCATCCTACCATTAGAATTAAAAGATTGCGGATTATGTACTAATTCCGGATAAAACCCTTGTCTGGGTACGAGAACCGGTTGCGGATGAGAATTCATATTCCTTCTTGGAGGCACTGGTGGGGAATTTGAGAAATGTGGCTTTCGCGCCAAACCTTGTGAATTATTTGCATGTTGTGTACGATAGTCCATATTCTGCAATTTCAAGCAAAAGTGTAATGCCTGTGGCAGATCAGCAGGTTCCCTAACACTCAGTAACTTCGGTAGATCACCCTTTAAACCTCTGACAAACGTATCTAAGGCCTTATCCCTATAAGCCTGCGTCATGACGTTCATTGACTCTTGGCCGAGATCCATAGCAGAAAGCTTATTGAGAATCAGGGAGAGGTGATGGTAAACAAGTTGGTAAAATTCGGGAATATTATTTGTACCCTGAACCAAAGTAGTTAGTTGATATTCAAGGGTTCCTAAATTCCGTTTATCCGCATAATGAAGAGTAAGGCACTTGGATATCTTCTCCCAATTCAGGGGTGTATTGTAGGATTCCAGTGCTACGTCTGCATAACCCACTATCTTATTTCGTATTACGGAGAGAATGCCGTAATACTTGGGTGTTCCCTTAAGATGCTCATAAATCCTCAATATCCTGTCTACGCTTTTCTTCCATGAGCTAAATTCCCCTGCCTCTCCGGAAAACTGTCGCAAGCTCTTCACGACGTCCGGAATTTTATCCATGTCCGAAAGATCTCTATTATCGCCTATATTTATGGGAATATCTACCTCGTTATTTATATCAGAAGCTAGATTCATGAACGAGTGGAAAATTTGTCTTCCTTGAAGCTGCATAGCCTCAGCCACCACACGATTAATATAACCCGATAGATCATTTTGAATGTTTGGCGGAAGTTGGTTGGGATTTATTTGAGGAATTTCCGCTCCTTCCTCAGGAATTGGAGGAGGCATATTATTTGCTCCTAGTCTTGACGGTCTTATAAGATTATTTGGGTTCGACATAGAGCTGATTAATCGAGATTTTTTTTTTTTTTTAAATATCCGCGAGAAGAATTATTATCACCGATTTGCAATTCTAAATAACCGAAAATTCACACTGATTATAATCAATTTAGCCGTTTGCGTATCCAAAAACCTTATTTAAAATCAACAACACCGCATTACAAACTGTCAATTAAAAAGGAAAAAAATTTTACCAGCCGCTGAAAATTTCAATTAAATTCAATAAAATCGTAAAAATCTACTTCAAAACAGAATATTACCTTCCACTATTTACTGTTTCAAAATTTCTCAATAACTTTCCATAAAATCACAAAATATCTTTTTCATGCGGAATCTTTTTTTTTCACTTGTTGTGTTAATTGCTTGTTAATCTTTTTACACAATTGTAATGAGTTTCCTTAATTTACTTTTCAATTTAATTAGTTTTTGCTAAATTCAATTAATTTTAATAAGAGATAACTTACAGTAACCTTATCGTCGTTTCCATTTCCTAGTCTTGGAAATTTACTTATTTTTCGACAAAAGCTCGTTGACTGGCTTACAATGATTATAAATTGGTTCGGACCACTACTTCGATCTGGATGGCTTGATCCGCTTCCTTCCTTTGGTTGTTAAAGTACTAAGCAGCCTGAATCCACGATGCTACACTGCAACTCCTGCGATTGGGTAATCACAGGTTAATTATTGGCTGCTTGGTTATCGCTTCCACACAATATTAAACTCGCGTTGGATTCCTTTGACACGGCTTGGTTATTGCTCGTAGAAAAGGATACCGAATGAAGGAAAAAAGTTAACACTTCAATTAGCGCGAGATAGTTATGTTGCTTGTGCAAGTGTGGTCCCTGCTCGGGCGCCAGCTAAAGAACCATCAACGATTTTATTTAAAAAAAATTTAATTATTATTCGAGATGTGTAATCTACGATATACTGCTAAAGACTAACTACCGGATTCTTACTACTAAACATGAAAAGTAGCACGAATTATTGCAATTTGCCAATTATGCATTTGTTTTGATTTCACCTGTATCGATGACCGCTGACTCAGGTGATACTGCGCGAGTTGTCTTTCCGGTCGATATCGATGTCTATGCTGAAGTTAATATGCTGACATTAACTTATATAAATGCATATTACAAATAAATAACCACCTAAAAGAGAAATAACGGGAATAAAAGTCATGATACTAGCCGCGCACAATACAAGTACACTCTGAATAGCGTGAAATAAGAAGTGGCAGAAGCGAGCAGGCAACAGGCAAAACCGCAAGAAGGTAAGTTGATCTAGTTTGAGGCGCTCGTTGATAACGATAACGATAACTTTCCATAAAATAACTTTTATGGAGTTTTTCCAGCCAAATGCTACTGAGGAAACTATTTGACAGGATACCTAGGCCGCGTAGAATTACTTTGATAATGTGCGTACCTGAATTTGAAGGAGCGTTCACATGAGTGACAAAACCGAGAGAAAAGACTGAATTCTGATCTAATAATAGAAATGGAGTTATTGGGTGAATTATATAGGTGTAGCTAGAATTGAAATATTTGAATTGGAAAGTAAGGGGTTTGAAATTGAAACTAAGACATTTTCAATTTGAATTTGAGTTTAACTTAATTATGATGATGGTTAAACGCGTCGGGAAAGGGAAATATTGATAGGACATGGGAATTAGAGGCTGAGTTAAATAGATGGTGCTACAAAGTGAAGTATTATATGATAATTAGAATAAGCTAGAATAAGCAAGTAGATAAGTCTTCTCGTGCTCTAGATGCAAGCGCAGTTTTCTTATATAAATATGTTGCTTTTGCAATTATAAATTTTGTCGAGATCTGTATGTAGAATAAATATACTATTTGAAGTTAAATCAAAGAAGGTCGGGCAGACCAAAGACTTGTAATAGCCACCCCATTTTAATAAATGTTTAAGACAGATATAAAAATAATATGTGTTCAATGTGTTCTGTGTGTTCTGCCTCAAAGACAGGGGCCCATAGATAGGTTAACACGGGCTCCTATCATAACTTTCTTAAAAGCGCTTTTTATTTTAGTTCTTGCTACGAAAGCCTACTGGACAGGGTGGAAATGCATCTAGAGGTCCGCGTAGTCACTTTCACAATATGTGGGTAAATTTCAAGGCCTTCTACTCAAGTGACAAAGCCGAGGGAAAATTATCTCTTTTAGAATAGCCAAGTATGGGATTACGACCAAAATTTTAGTTCATGGGCAAAATAAATCCACCACACAAGGCCACGTTGGCCAGGTTTTGCATTCATTTACCATCGGGCCAGGGGACCGCTTTTCATGATCTAAACTCAACAATACAAAAGAAATTTTTTATTTACTATTCACTTGATGGTTTTTAACATAATTGAATGAATGCAACTTGAACGTAAATTGAAGAAGTTGCCATAACCTAAAATTAAAACGAAATAAATGATTAAGATTTGATTAGATTGAAGAATTCATAATACGTTGGCAACTGTTGATATAAAAGCTGTGGCAACCATGTGATGAGGACGTTGAAATTTCCATTGACAATTTGAATGCTGGCGAAAGCGAAGCCAAGCATGTGTGACACGCACGTATTATTTTCAACCCATTGATTAGGATCATGGATAAAGAATTGATAAAATTACCGGTAAAATTTGAAATATCATAATCAAATGAGAACCATAGCTGGGTATTACATGGTGCTCATCAACCCCGGGAAAACCACGCCGACAGGGGCGGTGAATGTCATTCCTTTTGAATTTGAGTGTTTAACTACTAGAATGGAATTTCAATGATTACCTCCTCGAAATTCAGGAAATACTTTCTGATTTTATTTATTGTGATGGATCGGATTATTCTCTTTGTTCGTTCGTTGATCTGACATTTCGTCAGAATGTTTTGGAACGCAACTGACGTCCTCACCTATCTAATTTTCCACCGAGAAATGGAAACAAATGGAAGTGGAATTTGAGGTTAAAAAGTGAATTTGAAATTATTATTCAAATTTCAAAATTATAATTTTAATTGCAAATGGAACAATGAGTAAGGCGGGGGAAAGTGAGTTCTGATGGGATAATAGGAGTAGAAATAGGTGGTGAATCATATAGGTATAGCTAGAATTTGGAATATTTGAATTTGAAAGTAAGGGATTTTAATTTGAAATTAAGATATTTTGAATTTTAAATTTGTCTTTAACTTAATTGTGATGATAGGTAAGGGTAGGAAAAAAATATTGGTAGGACAAGAGAATTAGATGCGGAATCAGATAGATTTAGCTAGAAATTGATTGATATAGAAATATTTTAACTAGTCAGAAATTACAGTAATGCAATAGTTAAATCGTGAGTGTAAATTGAAAGAAAAATAGAGTGGAAAAATAAGGAAGTTCAAAGTTAGAATAAATGATAGAATTTTGGAAGTTTGATAAACATAACTTAATATTAGTTTCAATTATGAAGTTAATAACAAAATTGAAAACCAACAAAGAATTGTGAAATTTGAGATTGAATGAATAGAGGTAGGGTTAACAAAAATAGATAAGTAGTAAGTGACTGGTAGGCAAGTGTGTCATAGTCCGCCTGGCTGGTTTGAAGGGATGAGCACTGAGCAGGCCAGTAGGAGTAAACGGTATGCCCTGGGTGTCTAAAGCTGGACGCATACTATGGAAAGCTAGTAACGAGCATTAAAATGTAGGTTGAAGATGAAAATGAGGGAATCGAAGGCAGAGTCTTAAAGTATTCAAGGATGGGAGAAGAAAGGGACGATGACAGAGGTTATAAGATGTGCTTGACATAAGTTTAGGTTCTAGACACGGAAGGAATCAAATCTTCAAAGTTTCCATCCCTACACTGCTATGCAGAGTGCCTGGTACAACATATTCTCAGTAAGAGGGATGAATTCCTACCTCCTGCTTCTTCAATCTTTGTCCCTTTCATAAATGGGTTCGGCTCGTTGTGATCGGTTCCGTCATTTGGTTCTATCAAATGCCCGATCTGGATGTAGTCACGAGGCTTTCAAATCTCCATCCAGCGTATCAAGCTACAGTTGTTTTTGCCGACCTTTCGCTCGCTTACCATCGACTTCGATGTTCAGACCAATGTTGGCGAGTGATTTCTCGTTAGCGCGAATTGCGTGACTATACAACCGAAGATGTCTCCCTGGCATTTCTTAACGATCGGTGTAACTTCACATCGATCGCGGATATCCTTATTTCGCATATGATGAACACGTGTCACACCACTGGTCCAACCTAACATCTTTATCTCCATTACCGCAAGACACCATTCATTGTCTTTTGTAGTCAGCCAACACACAGAAGCATCGAGAACGACAGGACGGGCGACATTGCGGTACGTTTTAGATTTGAGATGTTTGTTAGTACGTCGCTCTTCGCTTTCTAGAGCTCAGTTAGGATGTCGGTAGGACCTGTTGCTTCTCCCGATTTCACCCTTTAGGGAAGGGAAATACATGTGGGATAAGGAATTTAGATGGCGAATCCGGTAAATTTAGCTGGAAATTGATGGACAGGCAAGTAGTTAATTTGGTGGAAATTACCGTAATGCAGTACTTAAATGGTTAGTGTAAATTGAGAAGAAGATAGAGTGGAGGAATAGCAAAGTTTCAAGTACGATTAAATGATTGAATTTTGGACGCTCCTGAAATAAATAAATGTTAACGTCACGGAAATGAGATCACACACATATGTATGAGCAGGTAACAGCTGTTGTTGTTAATAGGTGATTTCTTCAGGACGAAAAGCAGAGAAGGAATAGTCACAGTTTGATATCCGCGGTGAAGCCAGCCATCAATGTAGAAAATAGGTTGTTGTCCCCACCAGAAAAGGTTGAATCATTTACTGAGTCGCTGGGAGTAGATTGGATATCACTCAGCATAAAAGCAGGAGAGCGCCCTGTTTGTTGGCGCCTCAGGCTCAATGGAAAATTGCTGGGAGAAGCGAAATCCATACTTTCTACGGGCGATGCGTCCTTTCTGGTTTGCTCGGAGCGAGGATAGGAGACCATTTACATATTCTATTAAATATGAACAAAAGGAGAATATCAAGAATATACAGATATATAAATGCATATTACAAATAAAAAACCAGCTAAAAGAGAAATAACGGGAATAAAAGTCATGATACTAGCCGCGCACAATACAAGTACACTCTGAATAGCGTGAAATAAGAAGTGGCAGAAGCGAGCAGGCAACAGGCAAAACCGCAAGAAGGTAAGTTGATCTAGTTTGAGGCGCTCGTTGATAACGATAACGATAACTTTCCATAAAATAACTTTTATGGAGTTTTTGCAGCCAAATGCTACTGAGGAAACTATTTGACAGGATACCTAGGCCGCGTAGAATTACTTTGATAATGTGCGTACCTGAATTTGAAGGAGCGTTCACATGAGTGACAGAACCGAGAGAAAAGACTGAATTCTGATCTAATAATAGAAATGGAGTTATTGGGTGAATTATATAGGTGTAGCTAGAATTGAAATATTTGAATTGGAAAGTAAGGGGTTTGAAATTGAAACTAAGACGTTTTCAATTTGAAAATGAGTTTAACTTAATTATGATGACGGTTAAACGCGTCGGGAAAGGGAATTATTTATAGGACATGGGAATTAGATGCTGAGTTAAATAGATGGTGCTACAAAGTGAAGTATTATAATTAGAATAAGCTACTGTAGAATAAGCAAGTAGATAAGTCTTCTCGTGCTCTAGATGCAAGCGCAGTTTTCTTATATAAATATGTTGCTTTTGCAATTATAAATTTTGTTGAGATCTGTATGTAGAATAAATACACCATTTAAAGTTAAATCAAAGAAGGTCGGGCAGACCAAAGACTTGTAATAGCCACCCCATTTTAATAAATGTTTAAGACAGATATAAAAACAATATGTGTTCAATGTGTTCTGTGTGTTCTGCCTCAAAGACAGGGGCCCATAGATAGGTTAACACGGGTCCTATCATAACTTTCTTAAAAGCGCTTTTTATTTTAGTTCTTGCTACGAAAGCCTACTGGACAGGGTGGAAATGCATCTAGAGGTCCGCGTAGTCACTTTCACAATATGTGGGTAAATTTCAAGGCCTTCTACTCAAGTGACAAAGCCGAGGGAAAATTATCTCTTTTAGAATAGCCAAGTATGGGATTCCGACCAAAATTTTAGTTCATGGGCAAAATAAATCCACCACACAAGGCCACGTTGGCCAGGTTCTGCATTCATATACCATCGGGCCAGGGGACCGCTTATCATGATCTAAACTCAACAATACAAAAGAAATTTTTTATTTACTATTCGTTTGATGGTTTTTAACATAATTGAATGAATGCAACTTGAACGTAAATTGAAGAAGTTGCCATAACCTAAAATTAAAACGAAATAAATGATTAAGATTTGATTAGATTGAAGAATTAATAACACGTTGGCAACTGTTGATATAAAAGCTGTGGCAACCATGTGATGAGGACGTTGAAATTTCCATTGACAATTTGAATGCTGGCGAAAGCGAAGACAAGCATGTGTGACACGCACGTATTATATTCAACCCATTGATTAGGATCATGGATAAAGAATTGATAAAATTACCGGTAAAATTTGAAATATCATAATCAAATGAGAACCATAGCTGGGTATTACCTGGTGCTCATCAACCCCGGGAAAACCACGCCGACAGGGGCGGTGAATGTCATTCCTTTTGAATTTGAGTGTTTAACTACTAGAATGGAATTTCAATGATTACCTCCTCGAAATTCAGGAAATACTTTCTGATTTTATTTATTGTGATGGATCGGATTATTCTCTTTGTTCGTCCGTTGATCTGACATTTCGTCAGAATGTTTTGGAACGCAACTGACGTCCTCACCTATCTAATTTTCCACCGAGAAATGGAAACAAATGGAAGTGGAATTTGGGATTTTCGCACAGTCTGGTTCAAACCATGCAGAAGTACACCATTCTGCATACGTGCTCGATGTTGCGGGGGGTACTCGACGGACTCTCCCACTGACCTACCACCGGCCACCACCACCAGCGCCCCTTTAGTTTTTAAGTAGGTAGGATCGTCCGAGCCTAAATGATTGGCACTTAGTGCTAGTATTAGGTAAAATCCGGCATCTGCCGAGATCGTGATAACTCGGAAATAATAATCATTGGCACAATAATCCATATTGGATCAGGGCCTTGAAGTGTTCGTTTTGAGAAGCTCTGGCCAAGCTCTGGTCAATAAGGCGGATTTGCGCTCAATATAATTCGTAGGCATGTCGTGTTTTACGAATTATATAAATGAGCATTCAACATCTGCGAGCCGCTACGGTCACGCTGCTCCCAGGGCAGAGATGAGGCAGCGTGTGACGATTTCCCTCTGCCCTGGTAAGAAACCGTAAAGCCGTCGTCGCTTGACTTCCTTGAAGTGTGTTAGAGCACTTCATTCAAGACCGTAACGGTACACTAGGAGACAATGTGGTCAGCATTGCGCTCGCCCGAGATTATTTGACTCAGGTACTCATTCACAGCTGAGTCGAATGGTATCCGACGTCAAATCACGATGCAAATCCCACTGTCGCTAGCGAGATTTGAACCGCGACCTTCCGTTCGACAGCCTTGTGCTCTAATCACTCAGCTACCCGGACACCAATGATTACCTCCTCGAAATTCAGGAAATACTTTGTGATTTTATTTATTGTGATGGATTGGATTATTCTGTTTGTTCGTTCGTTGATCTGACATTTCGTCAGAATGTTTTGGAACGCAATTGACGTCCTCACCTATCTAATTTTCCACCGAGAAATGGAAACAAATGGAAGTGGAATTTGAGGTTGAAAAGTGAATTTGAAATTATTATTCAAATTTCAAAATTATAATTTTAATTACAAATGGAACAATGAGTAAGGCGGGGGAAAGTGAGTTCTGATGGGATAATAGGAGTAGAAATAGGTGGTGAATCATATAGGTATAGCTAGAATTTGGAATATTTGAATTTGAAAGTAAGGGATTTTAATTTGAAATTAAGATATTTTGAATTTTAAATTTGACTTTAACTTAATTGTGATGATAGGTAACGGTAGGAAAAAAAATATTGGTAGGACAAGAGAATTAGATGGGGAATCAGATAGATTTAGCTAGAAATTGATTGATATAGAAATATTTTAACTAGTCAGAAATTACAGTAATGCAATAGTTAAATCGTCAGTGTAAATTGAAAGAAAAATAGAGTGGGAAAATAAGGAAGTTCAAAGTTAGAATAAATGATAGAATTTTGGAAGTTTGATAAACATAACTTAATGTTAGTTTCAATTATGAAGTTAATAACAAAATTGAAAACCAACAAAGAATTGTGAAATTTGAGATTAAATGAATAGAGGTAGGGTTAACAAAAATAGATAAATAGTAAGTGAATGGTAGGCAAGTGTGTCATAGTCCGCCTGGCTGGTTTGAAGGGATGAGCACTGAGTAGGCCAGTAGGAGTAAACGGTATGCCCTGGGTGTCTAAAGCTGGACGCATACTATGGAAAGCTAGTAACGAGCATTAAGATGTAGGTTGAAGATGAAAATCAGGGAATCGAAGGCAGAGTCTTAAAGTATTGAAGGATGGGAGAAGAACGGGACGATGACAGAGGTTATAAGATGTGCTTGACATAAGTTTAGGTTCTAGACACGGAAGGAATCAAATCTTCAAAGTTTCCATCCCTACACTCCTATGCAGAGTGCCTGGTACAACATATTCTCAGTAAGAGGGATGAATTCCTACCTCCTGCTTCTTCAATCTTTGTCCCTTTCATAAATGGGTTCGGCTCGTTGTGACCGGTTCCGTCATTTGGTTCTATCAAATGCCCGACCTGGATGTTGTCACGAGGCTTTCAAATCTCCATCCAGCGTATCAAGCTACAGTTGTTTTTGCCGACCTTTCGGTCGCTTACCATCGACTTCGATGTTCAGACCAATGTTGGCGAGTGATTTCTCGTTAGCACAAATTGCGTGACTATACAACCGAAGATGTCTCCCTGGCATTTCTTAACGATCGGTGTAACTTCACATCGATCGCGGATATCCTTATTTCGCATATGATGAACACGTGTCACGCCACTGGTCCAACCTAACATCTTTATCTCCATTACCGCAAGACAGCATTCATTGTCTTTTGTAGTCAGCCAACACACAGAAGCATCGAGAACGACAGGACGGGCGACATTGCGGTACGTTTTAGATTTGAGATGTTTGTTAGTACGTCGCTCTTCGCTTTCTAGAGCTCAGTTAGGATGTCGGTAGGTCCTGTTGCTTCTCCCGATTTCACCTTTTAGGGAAGGGAAATATTTGTGGGATAAGGGATTTAGATGCGAATCCGGTAAATTTAGCTAGAAATTGATGGACAGGGAAGTAGTTAATTTGGTGGAAATTACCGTAATGCAGTACTTAAATGGTTAGTGTAAATTGAGAGGAAGATAGAGTGGAGGAATAGCAAAGTTTCAAGTACGATTAAATGATTGAATTTTGGATGCTCCTGAAATAAATAAAAGTTAACGTCACGGGAATGAGATGATACATATATATGAGCAGGTAATAGCTATTGTTATTAATAGGTGATTTCTTCAGGACGAAAAGCAGAGAAGGAATAGTCACAGTTTGATATCCGCGGGTGAAGCCAGCCATCAATGTAGAAAATAGGTTGTTGTCCCCACCAGAAAAGGTTGAATCATTTACTGAGTCGCTGGGAGTAGATTGGATATCACTCAGCATAAAAGCAGGAGAGCGCCCTGTTTGTTGGCGCCTCAGGCTCAATGGAAAATTGCTGGGAGAAGCGAAATCCATACCTTCTACGGGCGATGCGTCCTTTCTGGTTCGCGCGGAGCGAGGATAGGAGACCATTTACATATTCTATTAAATATGAACAAAAGGAGAATATCAAGAATATACAGATATATAAATGCATATTACAAATAAATAACCAGCTAAAAGAGAAATAACGGGAATAAAAGTCATGATACTAGCCGCGCACAATACAAGTACACTCTGAATAGCGTGAAATAAGAAGTGGCAGAAGCGAGCAGGCAACAGGCAAAACCGCAAGAAGGTAAGTTGATCTAGTTTGAGGCGCTCGTTGATAACGATAACGATAACTTTCCATAAAATAACTTTTATGGAGTTTTTGCAGCCAAATGCTACTGAGGAAACTATTTGACAGGATACCTAGGCCGCGTAGAATTACTTTGATAATGTGCGTACCTGAATTTGAAGGAGCGTTCACATGAGTGACAGAACCGAGAGAAAAGACTGAATTCTGATCTAATAATAGAAATGGAGTTATTGGGTGAATTATATAGGTGTAGCTAGAATTGAAATATTTGAATTGGAAAGTAAGGGGTTTGAAATTGAAACTAAGACGTTTTAAATTTGAATTTGAGTTTAACTTAATTATGATGATGGTTAAACGCATCGGGAAAGGGAAATATTTATAGGGCATGGGAATTAGATGCTGAGTTAAATAGATGGTGCTACAAAGTGAAGTATTATAATTAGAATAAGCTACTATAGAATAAGCAAGTAGATAAGTTTTCTCGTGCTCTAGATGCAAGCGCAGTTTTCTTATATAAAGATGTTGCTTTTGCAATTATAAATTTTGTCGAGATCTGTATGTAGAATAAATATACTATTTGAAGTTAAATCAAAGAAGGTCGGGCAGACCAAAGACTTGTAATAGCCACCCCATTTTAATAAATGTTTAAGACAGATATAAAAATAATATGTGTTCAATGTGTTCTGTGTGTTCTGCCTCAAAGACAGGGGCCCATAGATAGGTTAACACGGGTCCTACGTAACTTTCTTAAAAGCGCTTTTTATTTTAGTTCTTGCTACGAAAGCCTACTGGACAGGGTGGAAATGCATCTAGAGGTCCGCGTAGTCACTTTCACAATATGTGGGTAAATTTCAAGGCCTTCTACTCAAGTGACAAAGCCGAGGGAAAATTATCTCTTTTAGAATAGTCAAGTATGGGATTACGACCAAAATTTTAGTTCATGGGCAAAATAAATCCACCACACAAGGCCACGTTGGCCAGGTTCTGCATTCATATACCATCGGGCCAGGGGACCGCTTTTCATGATCTAAACTCAACAATACAAAAGAAATTTTTTATTTACTATTCACTTGATGGTTTTTAACATAATTGAATGAATGCAACTTGAACGTAAATTGAAGAAGTTGCCATAACCTAAAATTAAAACGAAATAAATGATTAAGATTAGATTAGATTGATGAATTCATAATACGTTGGCAACTGTTGATATAAAAGCTGTGGCAACCATCTGATGAGGACGTTGAAATTTCCATTGACAATTTGAATGCTGGCGAAAGCTAAGACAAGCATGTGTGACACGCACGTATTATATTCAACCCATTGATTAGGATCATGGATAAAGAATTGATAAAATTACCGGTAAAATTTGAAATATCATAATCAAATGAGAACCATAGCTGGGTATTACATGGTGCTCATCAACCCCGGGAAAACCACGCCGACAGGGGCGGTGAATTTCATTCCTTTTGAATTTGAGTGTTTAACTACTAGAATGGAATTTCAATGATTACCTCCTCGAAATTCAGGAAATAGTTTCTGATTTTATTTATTGTGATGGATCGGATTATTCTCTTTGTTCGTCCGTTGATCTGACATTTCGTCAGAATGTTTTGGAACGCAACTGACGTCCTCACCTATCTAATTTTCCACCGAGAAATGGAAACAAATGGAAGTGGAATTTGAGGTTGAAAAGTGAATTTGAAATTATTATTCAAATTTCAAAATTATAATTTTAATTACAAATGGAACAATGAGTAAGGCGGGGGAAAGTGAGTTCTGATGGGATAATAGGAGTAGAAATAGGTGGTGAATCATATAGGTATAGCTAGAATTTGGAATATTTGAATTTGAAAGTAAGGGATTTTAATTTGAAATTAAGATATTTTGAATTTTAAATTTGACTTTAACTTAATTGTGATGATAGGTAACGGTAGGAAAAAAAATATTGGTAGGACAAGAGAATTAGATGGGGAATCAGATAGATTTAGCTAGAAATTGATTGATATAGAAATATTTTAACTAGTCAGAAATTACAGTAATGCAATAGTTAAATCGTCAGTGTAAATTGAAAGAAAAATAGAGTGGGAAAATAAGGAAGTTCAAAGTTAGAATAAATGATAGAATTTTGGAAGTTTGATAAACATAACTTAATGTTAGTTTCAATTATGAAGTTAATAACAAAATTGAAAACCAACAAAGAATTGTGAAATTTGAGATTGAATGAATAGAGGTAGGGTTAACAAAAATAGATAGATAGTAAGTGAATGGTAGGCATAGTGTCATAGTCCACCTGGCTGGTTCGAAGGGATGAGCACTGAGCAGGCCAATAGGTGTAAACGGTATGCCCTGGGTGTCTAAAGCTGGACGCATACTATGGAAAGCTAGTCACTAGCATTAAGATGTAGCTTGAAGATGAAAATCAGGGACAAATATATATGACATGAACGAATCGAAGGCAGAGTCTTAAAGTATTGCAGGATGGGAGAAGAAGGGGACGATGACAGAGGTTGTAAGATGTGCTTGACATAAGTTTAGGTTCTAGACATGGAAGGAATCAAATCTTCAAAGTTTCCATCCTTACATTGCTATGCAGAGTGCCTGGTACAACATATTCTCAGTAAGAGAGATGAATTCCTACCTCCTGCTTCTTCAGTCTTTGTCCCTTTCATAAATGGGTTCGACTCGTTGTGTTCGGTTCCGTCATTTGGTTCTATCAAATGCCTGATCTGGATGTAGTCACCAGGCTTTCAAATCTCCATCCAGCGTATCAAGCTACAGTTGTTTTTGCCGACCTTTCGCTCGCTTACCATCGACTTCGATGTTCAGACCAATGTTGGCGAGTGATTTCTCGTTAGCGCGAATTGCGTGACTATACAACCGAAGATGTCTCCCTGGCATTTCTTAACGATCGGTGTAACTTCACATCGATCGCGAATATCCTTATTTCGCATATGATGAAAACGTGTCACGCCACTGGTCCAACCTAACATCTTCATCTCCATTACCGCAAGACACCATTCATTGTCTTTTGTAGTCAGCCAACACACAGAAGCATCGAGAACGACAGGACGGGCGACATTGCGGTAAGTTTTAGATTTGAGACGTTTGTTAGTACGTCGCTCTTCGCTTCCTAGAGCTCAGTTAGGATGTCGGTAGGTCCTGTTGCTTCTCGCGATTTCCGCCTTTAGGTAAGGGAAATATTTGCGGGAAAAGGGATTTAGATGGCGAATCCGGTAAATTTAGCTAGAAATTGATGGACAGGGAAGTAGTTAATTTGGTGGAAATTAGCGTACTGCAGTACTTAAATGGTTAGTTTAAATTGAGAGAAAGATAGAATGGAGGAATAGCAAAGTTTGAAGTACGATTAAATGATTGAATTTTGGACGCTTCTGAAATAAATAAAAGTTAACGTCACGGAAATGAGATGACACACATATATATGAGCAGGTAACAGCTGTTGTTGTTAATAGGTGATTTCTTCAGGACGAAAAGCAGAGAAGGAATAGTCACAGTTTGATATCCGCGGGTGAAGCCAGCCATCAATGTAGAAAATAGGTTGTAGTCCTCACCAGAAAAGGTTGAATCATTTACTGAGTCGCTGGGAGTAGATTGGATATCACTCAGCATAAAAGCAGGAGAGTGCCGTGTTTGCTGGCGCCTCAGGCTCAATGGAAAATTGCTGGGAGAAGCGAAATCCATACCTTCTACGGGCGATGCGTCCTTTCTGCACATTGACCACCTGGTTCGCTCGGAGCGAGCATAGGAGACCATTTACATCTTCTATTAAATATGAACAAATGGAGAATATCAAGAATATACAGATATATAAATGCACATTACAAATAAATAACCAGCTAAAAGAGAAATAACGGGAATAAAAGTCGTGATACTAGCCGCACACAATAGAAGTACACTCTGAATAGCGTGAAATAAGAAGTGGCTGAAGCGAGCAGGCAACAGGCAAAACCGCAAGAAGGTAAGTTGATCTGATTTGAGGCGCTCGTTGATAACGATAACGATAACTTTCTATAAAACAACGTTTATGGAGTTTTTGCAGCCAAATGCCACTGAGGAAACTATTTGACAGGATACCTAGGCCGCGTAGAATTACTTTGATAATGTGCGTACCTGAATTTGAAGAGCGTTCACATGAGTGAGAAAACCGAGAGAAAAGACTGAATTCTGATCTAATAATAGAAATGGAGTTATTGGGTGAATTATATAGGTGTAGCTAGAATTGAAATATTTGAATTGGAAAGTAAGGGGTTTGAAATTGAAACTAAGACGTTTTCAATTTGAACTTGAGTTTGACTTAATTATGATGATGGTTAAACGCGTCGGGAAAGGGAAATATTGATAGGACATGGGAATTAGATGCTGAGTTAAATAGATGGTGCTACAAAGTGAAGTATTATAATTAGAATAAGCTAGAATAAGCAAGTAGATAACTCTTCTCGTGCTCTAGATGCAAGCGCAGTTTTCTTATATAAAGATGTTGCTTTTGCAATTATAAATTTTGTCGAGATCTGTATGTAGAATAAATACACCATTTAAAGTTAAATCAAAGAAGGTTGGGCAGACCAAACACTTGTAGTAGCCACCCCATTTTAATAAATGTTTAAGATAGATATAAAAATAATCTGTGTTCAATGGTATGCCGATGGAAGCGATCGACCCCGCACCTGCATGGTAGTCTCCAAAGGCTTCCAGGCTAACCTGGTTAACGATCTATGTGATGGCGACACCACATCGGCTAAGCTAACCATAAAAAGTCAACAGGGAGATAAAGAGATACTATGGTGCTCTGCATACTTCCCCTACGACGCAGAAGACGTTCCCAGTGGAACATTCATCAGAGCTATCCAATATGCCAAAAGTAGAGGCATGGGGGTAATAGCAGGATGTGATGTCAACGCTCACCACATATGCTGGGGAAGTTCGAACATCAATGCAAGAGGATCGAGACTACTGGAGTATCTAGTAGGAACCGATTTGCAGATCCTAAATGTGGGTAATGAACCCACTTTCTTCAACGTGGTCAGGCGAGAGGTCATCGACATCACGGTGGCATCTCCTGACATCGCGGCTCTGATCGGAGAGTGGAGAGTATCAAACGATATCACACTCTCGGATCACAGACGCATTGATTTCGTTATGGGCATGGATCTACCTCCACCCACTCCATTTCGGAATCCGAGGAAGACAGATTGGGTAATGTATCAAACAGAATTGAACGCCCGAGTCACGATCCCTGGGAGGCGCATCAAATCCATTGCTGGAATTGAGAAGACAACCCAGATTATCACAACTAGCATGAGAAAAGCTTTCGAAGAAAGCTGTTCACTCAAGATGCCAAAGAAGGGTAAAACACCATGGTGGAACTCGGATTTGGCAAAACAGAGGAGAACGACAAGGATGCTTCTTAATCGTGCTCTGAAGGGCGAGTCAAGCCTTAGCTGGAATCGCTATAAAGAGGCACAAAAGGCTATAAAGAAGAGCATAAGATCGGCCAAACGATCATCTTGGAGACGCTTTTGCGAAGAGACTAACTCTCTTGAGGCAACCTCAAAGCTGAAGCGGATTCTGGTCAAAGAACGTAGCCAGAAACTGGGTTACTTACGTTTACAGAATGGGAAGTACACAGGAAGCGATGAAGAAACGGCAAATCATTTGCTTGAAGTACACTTCCCAGGCAGCATCCAAAATCTAATCTCGGGGCCAACAGGTGCATACAGCCCTCAACCGAGAGATTGGAATCTGGCATGCAAAGTAGTATCACTGGAGCGAGTGAAATGGGCATTTAACTCGTTCCACAGATATAAGTCTGCAGGTCCGGATGGCATCATTCCTGCGCTAGTAATAGAAGGAATGGATGCCCTGGGTCGACACATTCGGAATATATATCGGGCATGCCTAGCACACGCTTATATTCCAATTATATGGCGGGATGTGAAGGTGTTGTTCATTCCCAAACCAGGAAAACCCACCTACACAGACGCAAAAAGCTTTCGACCGATCAGCCTAACGTCCTTTCTGCTAAAAGGACTAGAAAGATTAGTAGATCGGTTCATAAGGGATACACACATTCCTAAATGGCCACTTCACCATAGGCAACACGCCTACCAGAAAGGCAAATCCACGGAGACAGCACTCCATGAACTTACGGCAAAAATTGAAAAGGCGATGTCCGATAAAGAATACGCTTTAGGCGCATTCATGGACATCGAAGGTGCCTTCAATTATGCCTCATTTGCGGCAATTTGTGATGCGGCAAGACAGCATGGAATCGAACCGCTGCTAATCAGTTGGATCCTTCACATGCTAGAGTGGAGAAAAATCCACATATCGGTCGGCCAGAAGTCTATTGAAGCAGGATGTCTCAGGGGCTGCCCACAGGGAGGGGTTCTCTCTCCACTGTTATAGCTCTTGGTGATGGATACCCTGCTGTGGCTCCTGGAAGACAAAAAAGTCTTCGCGCAAGCATTTGCGGACGACCTAGCCGTAATAATTACCGGCAAGTTTGCGGACACAGTATGTGACTGCTTGAATGCAACTCTGCATGTAATCCACAGCTGGTGCCTCCGCAATGGACTCACGGTGAACGCTAGAAAGACTGGACTAGTTATGTTCACTAAGAACGTCAGGTGGGGCAGCTATACGCTACCCACCTTAGCAGGGGCGGAAATTTAGCTGGCACAAACAGTCAAGTACTTAGGAGTACATTTCGACTCCAAGTTAACGTGGAAGCATCATATCCAGGAACAATACCAGAAATCCTGCAGATTGCTCTGGTGCTGTAGGAATGCGATAGGTAAGACCTGGGGACTTTCACCTAAACGGATATATTGGATGTATACATCCATAATAAAACTCATTTTGATGTATGCATGCATCGTCTGGTGGCCAAGACTGAACTTTGCTAACAGCAGGAAGCTGCTAACGCAGATTCAGAGACTTGGTTGCCTAAGTATTACTGGAGCAATGAGTACTACGCCGACTGCGGCACTTGAAGCCATCCTAAATTTACCCCCCATCCACTTGGAGGTAAAACGGAAAGCAGCCAACGACGCATATAGGCTCGATACCATTGGGGCGTGGAAAGGCGGCCAATCCAACGGGCATGCGTCTATATGGAAATTCCTTGAAAAACATCCGGTAGCCCTGATGCCGACCGATCATATGGTTTCCAGATTCGTCTTTGAAAAGAAATACACTGTCGTAATCACCGAAAGAGAAGAATGGTCGACAAGTGGCCATGAGTCCTTTCAGATTACAGACCTAATCATCTTCACCGACGGGTCAGTCATGGAGGATGGATCGGGTGCAGGCGTGTTCTCGGAGAATCCGATTATAGAACTGGCCCGACCCCTCGGAAAAATGACGACCATATTCCAGGCGGAGATATATGCCATTTCATTGGCAGCAGAAGAATGTCTGCGACAAAAATGGAGGGGTCGCACCATTCGAATCTGTTCCGACAGTCAGGCGGCATTATCAGCACTAAATGGCAACAACATATCAAGCCAGTTGGTGTGGAGTTGTCATCAGGTGCTGCTGAAACTTGGCCGACTGAACGAAACGTTCCTGATGTGGGTGCCGGGGCACTCTAACATTGCCGGTAATGAGGGGGCTGATAGACTGGCTCGCCGAGGGTCTGGATCCACAATGGTGGGCCCAGGACCAGCTCTTGGAATCCGACCATCTACTGTCAAGTCTACTCTGAAAGGTGAAATTGCAAGGATTCACGCAACCGAGTGGAGAAATTTGGACTCTTGCCGGCAAGCGAAAATCCTTGTGAAGGAGCCTAGGGCCACTAGAGCGGCATTTTTGTTGTCCCTTAAGAAGCGGGACATGAAAATCCTAGTAGGGCTTTTGACGGGACACTGCCCCTTAAGGGAGGGGTAGGGTCAGAAAATCGATTTTTTTTGTTTTACATTTTCTTGTAGATAAACATTTCAAAAATATTGTGTCAAAATTTCAAGTCAAACGGAGCAAAACTCTTAAAGTTATAGCCGTTTTAGTCCCCTCTACTCTAAGAGCGTACCTGCCGTAGCTGAGCGCGCGGAGCAGCTGTCGAACAGGTATACTGTGTATAGCTGTTTCGCTCCATTTTACTATTGGGATACGGTTCCTTTGGTATTCGAGAGAAGCAGCCGAAGCTGTGAATCTCTTGTAGTAGGTATTAGTATAGGTATAATATAGTATATGTACACATTTTGGAGCAAAAAGAGCAAACCGGAGCATCAGTTTGTCGTTAGGCATTTACTCGTGCGGCTCGTGCGACTTATCTGGCAGCCTTCCAATCGTTGAATTCGCAGCTAATATTGCAGCTGTTACATTCAATGAGGGTTCAGGAGCTCTATTAAGTTGTATGCATGATTTGGGAATCGGCCTTGGACCGAGTGCACACGCCTACGTAAAAGAAGTTGACGCATAACGAATTGGAAGGGCAGAATTCAATGCAACTACGCAGACAAAAGAGGCGAGAATTCAAGAAAGACTTGACAAAAAAATGAAGGAAGATCAGTATATTGCAGAGGGAACTGTCCTTTATGGTGCTGGAATCGATGACTCGGTGTAAGGTAAAGAAAAAAAAATTTTCCATCATTATTGTTTAGTTTTTTGTAGTTCAAAACTTTAAACGCGTTTTTCTCGAAATCATTTTTTTTTTTCCCGTGTTCAATTGCCTGAAAAAACTACTCAACCGAATCTTTTCAAATTTGGCACACGCTTTCTACATATAAAATTACTTCCCCCAACGATGCTTTTTTATTTTTTTTTTCCCTTTAAGGGTGTTTTCCACCCCCAAAATGGCGAAATTTACCGTGTAAAATCGCAATTTTGACTTAAAACAATCAGAAAAAATTTAAAAATCAAAAAATGATAAAAAAAAGCATCGTTGGGGGAAGAAAAATATCATATTTTAACGAAATTCATTTGCTTTTTTTATTTCAAATGATCCTGAATTGAATTACGTTGAACACCGCAAATCAAGTTTTCAAAAAGACGTCATCGAAAATTCACTGCCATTCGCTCATTTATCGATATTTTTGAATAAAAAAATTACCGAATATAGTTCAAATGTTACTTTATAACATACAAAAGAGTAAAATAAATTTACGTTAACTATATCCTCTAAAAAAATTTGTAAAAAAAGTGTTTTTTTTTGCACGCTTGACCCTACCCCTCCCTTAAACAACCATATGGAAAAGATTGGGGTAGTGGTTTCGGCTGTGTGCAGCCAATGTGAGGAGGAGGAGGAAACTGCCCTGCACTTTTTATGCAGCTGGCCGGCATCCTCAGATCTCAGACGAAGACACCTTGGCAAGGTTTTCTTCAATGAAGAATCTGCACACTCCCTGCCTCTTGAGAATGTTCTCAGATTCGCTAAAGCCTGCGAACACCGTAGGCGGGAAGCCATTGAATAGGCAACTTACGGGGATAGTCCAATGGGCCTAATAATGGCCTGAGTGCTCGCAGCTGCGGCTCCCCCCATTTAACTAAACTAACTAAAATCTGTTTTCAATGTCTAACACTGGGAGAATTAATGATTAGAAATGATGGAGAAATGATGGAAAGAGTTATCAAAGTATAAACGGACAGCGGCAGATCACATAACTAAAAAGTGACCACAGGCGGCATGTATTAAAGTGTATGAAAAATCGTGAGCAAATCCGGCACCAAACCTGGTAAACAATGGACAAAGATTGAAATGGCTGAGTATTGCTCGGAAAAATACAACTAAAAGAAGCGGCATTGGAAAGCGAAGAAGGCGACTGAACTGACCAAATAGAAAGTAGCGCAAGAGAGCAGACAGTGGGGAAATCGGATCGAAGGTGGGTGGAGCAGATTTTTAATTTTGTCTTGACGTTCTCGTTTAATTAACGAGAGGATAAGATTAATATTCCTGGAATCGAGACAGAGTCGTGATGACTTTCGATTCATAAATAACCACTTCTGCCTCAAAGACAGGGGCCCATAGATAGGTTAACACGGGATCTACCATAACTTTCTTAAAAGCGCTTTTTATTTTAGTTCTTCCTTCGAAAGCCTACTGGACAGGGTGGAAATGCATCTAGAGGTCCGCGTAGTCACTTTCACAATATGTGGGTAAATTTCAAGGCCTTCTGCTCAAGTGACAAAGCCGAGGGAAAATTATCTCTTTAAGAATAGCCAAGTATGGGATTACGACCAAAATTTTAGTTCATGGGCAAAATAAATCCACCACACAAGGCCACGTTGGCAAGGTTCTGCATTCATTTATCCATCGGGCCAGGGGACCGCTTATCATGATCTACATTCAACAATACAAAGAAATTTTTATTTACTATTCACTTAATGGTTTTTAACATAATTGAATGAATGCAACTTGAATGTAAATTGAAGAAGTTGCCATAACCTAAAATTAAAACGAAATAAATAAGTTTTGACTGGATTGATGAATTCATAATACGTTGGCAACTGTTGATATAAAAGCTGTGGTAACCATCTGATGAGGACGTTGAAATTTCCATTGACAATTTGAATGCTGGCGAAAGCGAAGACAAGCATATGTGACACGCACGTATATTTTCAACCCATTGATTAGGATCATGGATAAAGAATTGATAAAATTACCGGTAAAATTTGAAATATCATAATCAAGTGAGAACCATAGCTGGGTATTACATGGTGCTCGTCAACCTCGCAAAGACCACGCCGACAACGGCCGTGAATGTCATTCCTTTTGAATTTGAGTGTTTAACTACTAGAATGGAATTTGAATGGTTACCTCCTCGAAATTCAGGAAATAGTTTCTGATTTTATTTATTGTAATGGATTGGATTATTCTGTTTGTTCGTTCGTTGATCTGACATTTCGTCAGAATGTTTTGGATCGGAACTTCCGTCCTCACCTATCTAATTTTCCACCGAGAAATGGAAACAAATGGAAGTGGAATTTGAGGTTAAAAAGTGAATTTGAAATTATTATTCAAATTTCAAAATTATTATTCAAATTTCAAAATTATAATTTTAATTACAAATGGAACAATGAGTAAGGCGGGGGAAAGTGAGTTCTGATGGGATAATAGGAGTAGAAATAGGTGGTGAATCATATAGGTATAGCTAGAATTTGGAATATTTGAATTTGAAAGTAAGCGATTTTAATTTGAAATTAAGATATTTTGAATTTTAAATTTGACTTTAACTTAACTGTGATGATGGGTAAGGGTAGGAAAAAAAAAACGGGTAGGACAAGAGAATTAGATCGGGAGTCAGATAGACTTTGCTAGAAATTGATTGATATAGAAATGTTTTAACTAGTCAGAAATTACAGTAATGCAATAGTTAAATCTTCAGTGTAAATTGAAAGAAAAATAGAGTGGAAAAATAAGGAAGTTCAAAGTTAGAATAAATGATAGAATTTTGGAAGTTTGATAAACATAACTTAATGTTAGTTTCAATTATGAAGTTAATAACAAAATTGAAAACCAACAAAGAATTGTGAAATTTGAGATTGAATGAATAGAGGTAGGGTTAACAAAAATAGATAGATAGTAAGTGAATGGTAGGCATAGTGTCATAGTCCACCTGGCTGGTTCGAAGGGATGAGCACTGAGCAGGCCAATAGGTGTAAACGGTATGCCCTGGGTGTCTAAAGCTGGACGCATACTATGGAAAGCTAGTAACGAGCATTAAGATGTAGCTTGAAGATGAAAATCAGGGAAAAATATATAAGGCATGAACCAATTGAATGCAGAGTCTTAAAGTATTGCAGGATGGGAGAAGAAGGGGACGATGACAGAGGTTATAAGATGTGCTTGGCATCAGTTTAGGTTCTAGACACGGAAGGAATCAAATCTTCAAAGTTTCCATCCCTACACTGCTATGCAGAGTGCCTGGTACAACATATTCTCAGTAAGAGGGATGAATTCCTACCTCCTGCTTCTTCAATCTTTGTCCCTTTCATAAATGGGTTCGGCTCGTTGTGATCGGTTCCGTCATTTGGTTCTATCAAATGCCTGATCTGGATGTAGTCACGAGGCTTTCAAATCTCCATCCAGCGTATCAAGCTACAGTTGTTTTTGCCGACCTTTCGGTCGCTTACCATCGACTTCGATGTTCAGACCAATGTTGGCGAGTGATTTCTCGTTAGCGCGAATTGCGTGACTATACAACCGAAGATGTCTCCCTCGTATTTTCTAACGATCGGTGTAACTTCACATCGATCGCGGATATTCTTATTTCGCATATGATGAAAACGTGTCACGCCACTGGTCCAACCGCAAAACACCATTCATTGTCTTTTGTAGTCAGCCAACACACAAAAGCACCGAGAACGACAGGACGGGCGACATTGCGGTAAATTCTAGATTTGAGATGTTTGCTAGAACGTCGCTCTTCGCTTTCTAGAGCTCAGTTAGGATGTCGGTAGGACCTGTTGCTTCTCCCGATTTCACCCTTTAGGGAAGGGAAATACATGTGGGATAAGGAATTTAGATGGCGAATCCGGTAAATTTAGCTAGAAATTGATGGACAGGGAAGTAGTTAATTTGGTGGAAATTACCGTAATGCAGTACTTAAATGGTTAGTGTAAATTGAGAGGAAGATAGAGTGGAGGAATAGCAAAGTTTCAAGTACGATTAAATGATTGAATTTTGGACGCTCCTGAAATAAATAAATGTTAACGTCACGGAAATGAGATCACACACATATGTATGAGCAGGTAACAGCTGTTATTGTTAATAGGTGATTTCTTCAGGACGAAAAGCAGAGAAGGAATAGTCACAGTTTGATATCCGCGGTGAAGCTAGCCATCAATGTAGAAAATAGGTTGTAGTCCTCACCAGAAAAGGTTGAATCATTTACTGAGTCGCTGGGAGTAGATTGGATACCACTCAGCATAAAAGCAGGAGAGTGCCGTGTTTGCTGGCGCCTCAGGCTCAATGGAAAATTGCTGGCAGAAGCGAAATCCACACCTTCTACGGGCGATGCGTCCTTTCTGCAGATTGACCACCTGGTTCGCTCGGAGCGAGCATAGGAGACCATTTACATGTTCTATTAAATATGAACAAATGGAGAATATCAAGAATATACAGATATATAAATGCACATTACAAATAAATAACCAGCTAAAAGAGAAATAACGGGAATAAAAGTCGTGATACTAGCCGGACACAATACAAGTACACTCTGAATAGCGTGAAATAAGAAGTGGCAGAAGCGAGCAGGCAACAGGCAAAACCGCAAGAAGGTACGTTGATCTAGTTTGAGGCGCTCGTTGATAACGATAACGATAACTTTCCATAAAATAACTTTTATGGAGTTTTTGCAGCCAAATGCTACTGAGGAAACTATTTGACAGGATACCTAGGCCGCGTAGAATTACTTTGATAATGTGCGTATATAAATTTGAAGGAGCGTTCACATGAATGACAAAACCGAGAGAAAAGACTGAATTCTTATCTAATAATAGAAATGGAGTTATTGGGTGAATTATATAGGTGTAGCTAAAATTGAAATATCTGAATTGGAAAGTAAGGGGTTTAAATTTGAAACTAAGACATTTTCAATTTGAATTTGAGTTTAACTTTATTATGATGATGGTTAAACCCGTCGGGAAAGGAAATATTGATAGGATATGGGAATTAGATGCTGAGTTAAATAGATGGTGCTACAAAGTGAAGTATTATAATTAGAATAAGCTAGAATAAGCAAGTAGATAAGTCTTCTCGTGCTCTAGATGCAAGCGCAGTTTTCCTATATAAATATGTTGCTTTTGCAATTATAAATTTTCTCGAGATCTGTATGTAGAATAAATACACCATTTAAAGTTAAATCAAAGAAGGTCGGGCAGACCAAACACTTGTAATAGCCACCCCATTTTAATAAATGTTTAAGATAGATATAAAAATAATATGTGTTCAATGTCTAACACTGGGAGAATTAATGATTAGAAATGATGGAAAGAGTTATCAAAGTATAAGCGGACAGCGGCAGATCACATAAATCAAAAGTGGCCACAGGCGGTATGTATTAAAGTGTACGAAAAATCGTGAGCAAATCCGGCACCAAACCTGGTAAACTATGGACAAAGAGCGAGATGGTTGAATATTGCTCGGAAAAATACCACTAAAAGAAGCGGCATTGGAAAGCGAAAAAGGCGACTGAACTGACCAAATAGTAGCGGAAGAGAGCAGACAGTGGGGAAATCGGATGGAAGGTGGGTGGAACAGATTTTTAATCTTGTCTTGACGTTCTCGTTAATTAGATAGGATAAATATTCCTGGAATCGAGACAGAGTCGTGATGACTTTCGATTCATAAATAACCACTTCTGCCTCAAAGACAGGGGCTAATAGATAGGTTAACTTAACACGGCTCCTATCATAACTTTCTTAAAAGCGATTTTTATTTTAGTTCTTGCTACGAAAGCCTACTGGACAGGGTGGAAATGCATCTAGAGGTCCGCGTAGTCACTTTCACAATATGTGGGTAAATTTCAAGACCTTCTACTCAAGTGACAAAGCCGAGAGAAAATTATCTCTTTTAGAATAGCCAAGTATGGGATTCCGACCAAAATTTTAGTTCATGGGCAAAATAAATCCACCACACAAGGCCACGTTGGCCAGGTTCTGCATTCATTTATCCACCGGGCCAGGGGACCGCTTATCATGATCTAAACTCAACAATACAAAAGAAATTTTTTATTTACTATTCCTTTGATGGTTTTTAACATAATTCAATGAACGCAACTTGAACGTAAATTGAAGAAGTTGCCATAACCTAAAATTAAAACGAAATAAATGATTAAGATTTGATTAGATTGAAGAATTAATAACACGTTGGCAACTGTTGATATAAAAGCTGTGGCAACCATCTGATAAGCACCTTGAAATTTCCATTGACAATTTGAATGCTAGCGAATGCGAAGACAAGCATGTGTGACACGCACGTATTATATTCAACCCATTGATTAGGATCATCGATAAAGAATTGATAAAATTACCGGTAAAATTTGAAATATCATAATCAAATGAGGACCACAGCTGGGTATTAGATGGTGCTGATCAACCTCGCAAAGACCACGCCGAGAAGGCCGGTGAATGTAATTCCTTCTGAATTCGAGTGTTTAACTACTAGAATGGAATTTGAATGGTTACCTCCTCGAAATTCAGGAAATACTTTCTGATTTTATTTATTGTGATGGATTGGATTATTCTCTTTGTTCGTTCGTTGATCTGACATTTCGTCAGAATGTTTTGGAACGCAACTGACGTCCTCACCTATCTAATTTTCCACCGAGAAATGGAACAACTGGAAGTGGAATTTGAGGTTAAAAAGTGAATTTGATATTATTATTCAAATTTCAAAATTATAATTTTAATTACAAATAGAACAATGAGTAAGGCGGGGGAAAGTGAGTTCTGATGGGATAATAGGAGTAGAAATAGGTGGTGAATCATATAGGTATAGCTAGAATTTGGAATATTTGAATTTGAAAGTAAGGGATTTTAATTTGAAATTCAGATATTTTGAATTTTAAATTTGACTTTAACTTAATTGTGATGATAGGTAAGGGTAGGAAAAAAAATATTGGTAGGACAAGAGAATTAGATGGGGAATCAGATAGATTTAGCTAGAAATTGATTGATATAGAAATATTTTAACTAGTCAGAAATTACAGTAATGCAATAGTTAAATCGTGAGTGTAAATTGAAAGAAAAATAGAGTGGAAAAATAAGGAAGTTCAAAGTTAGAATAAATGATAGAATTTTGGAAGTTTGATAAACATAACTTAATGTTAGTTTCAATTATGAAGTTAATAACAAAATTGAAAACCAACAAAGAATTGTGAAATTTGAGATTGAATGAATAGAGGGTTAACAAAAATAGATAAATAGTAAGTGAATGGTAGGCAAGTGTGTCATAGTCCGCCTGGCTGGTTTCAAGGGATGAGCACTGAGCAGGCCAGTAGGAGTAAGCGGTATGCCCTGAGTGTCTAAAGCTGGACGCATACTATGGAAAGCTAGTAACGAGCATTAAGATGTAGCTTGAAGATGAAAATGAGGGAATCGAAGGCAGAGTCTTAAAGTATTCAAGGATGGGAGAAGAAAAGGACGATGGCAGAGGTTATAAGATGTGCTTGACATAAGTTTAGGTTCTAGACACGGAAGGAATCAAATCTTCAAAGTTTCCATCCCTACACTGCTATGCAGAGTGCCTGGTACAACATATTCTCAGTAAGAGGGATGAATTCCTACCTCCTGCTTCTTCAATCTTTGTCCCTTTCATAAATGGGTTCGGCTCGTTCTGATCGGTTCCGTCATTTGGTTCTATCAAATGCCTGATCTGGATGTAGTCACGAGGCTTTCAAATCTCCATCCAGCGTATCAGGCTACAGTTGTTTTTCCCGACCTTTCGGTCGCTTACCATCGACTTCGATGTTAAGACCAATGTTGGCGAGTGATTTCTCGTTAGCGCGAATTGCGTGACTATACAACCGAAGATGTCTGCCTCGTACTTTTTAACGATCGGTGTAACTTCACATCGATCGCGGATATCCTTATTTCGCATATGATGAAAACGTGTCACGCCACTGGTCCAACCTAACATCTTCATCTCCATTACCGCAAGACACCATTCATTGTCTTTTGTAGTCAGCAAACACACAGCAGCATCGAGAACGACAGGACGGGCGACATTGCGGTACGTTTTAGATTTGAGACGTTTGTTAGTACGTCGCTCTTCGCTTTCTAGAGCTCAGTTAGGATGTCGGTAGGTCCTGTTGCTTCTCCCGATTTCACCCTTTAGGGAAGGGAAATATTTGCGGGATAAGGGATTTAGATGCGAATCCGGTAAAATTAGCTAGAAATTGATGGACAGGGATGTATCATAGTTAACTTGGTGGAAATTACCGTAATGCAGTACTTAAATGGTTAGTGTAAATTGAGAGAAAGATAGAGTGGAGGAATAGCAAAGTTTCAAGTACGATTAAATGATTGAATTTTGGACGCTCCTGAAATAAATAAATGTTAACGTCACGGAAATGAGATGACGCATATATGTGAGCAGGTAATAGCTGTTGTTATTAATAGGTGATTTCTTCAGGACGAAAAGCAGAGAAGGAATAGTCACAGTTTGATATCCGTGGGTGAAGCCAGCCATCAATGTAGAAAATAGGTTGTTGTCCCCACCAGAGAGGGTTGAATCATTTACTTAGTCGCTAGGAGGAGATTGGATACCACTCAGTATAAAAGCAGGAGAGCGCCCTGTTTGCAGGCGCCCCAGGCTCAATGGAAAATTGCTGGCAGAAGCGAAGTCCACACCTGCTACGGGCGATGCGTCCTTTCTGCACATCGACCACCTGGTTCGCTCGGAGCGAGGATAGGAGACCATTTACATCTTCTATTAAATATGAGCAAATGGAGAATATCAAGAATATACAGATATATAAATGCACATTACAAATAAATAACCAGCTAAAAGAGAAATAATGGGAATAAAAGTCGTGATACTAGCCGCGCACAATACAAGTACACTCTGAATAGCGTGAAATAAGAAGTGGCAGAAGCGAGCAGGCAACAGGCAAAACCGCAAGAAGGTAAGTTGATCTAGTTTGAGGCGCTCGTTGATAACGATAACGATAACTTTCTATAAAACAACGTTTATGGAGTTTTTGCAGCCAAATGCTACTGAGGAAACTATTTGACAGGATACCTAGGCCGCGTAGAATTACTTTGATAATGTGCGTACCTGAATTTGAAGGAGCGTTGACATGAGTGAGAAAACCGAGAGAAAAGACTGAATTCTGATCTAATAATAGAAATGGAGTTATTGGGTGAATTATATAGGTGTAGCTAGAATTGAAATATCTGAATTGGAAAGTAAGGGGCTTGAATTTGAAACTAAGACATTTTCAATTTGAATTTGAGTTTAACTTAATTATGATGATGGTTAAACGTGTCGGGAAAGGGAAATATTGATAGGATATGGGAATTAGATGCTGAGTTAAATAGATGGTGCTACAAAGTGAAAAATTATAATTAGAATAAGCTAGAATAAGCAAGTAGATAAGTCTTCTCGTGCTCTAGATGCAAGCGCAGTTTTCTTATATAAATATGTTGCTTTTGCAATTATAAATTTTGTCGAGATCTGTATGTAGAATAAATACACCATTTAAAGTTAAATCAAAGAAGGTCGGGCAGACCAAACACTGGTAATAGCCACCCCATTTTAATAAATGTTTAAGATAGATATAAAAATAATCTGGGTTCAATGTCTAACACCGGGAGAATTAATGATTAGAAATGATGGAAAGAGTTATCAAAGTATAAACGGACAGCGGCAGATCACATAAATAAAAAGTGACCACAGGCAGTATTTATTAAAGTGTATGAAAAATCGTGAGCAAATCCGGCACCAAACCTGGTAAACAATGGACAAAGATTGAAATGGCTGAGTATTGCTCGGAAAAATACAACTAAAAGAAGCGGCATTGGAAAGCGAAGAAGGCAACTGAACTGACCAAATAGAAAGTAGCGGAAGAGAGCAGACAGTGGGGAAATCGGATGGAAGGTGGGTGGAACAGATTTTTAATTTTGTCTTGACGTTCTCGTTTAATTAACGAGAGGATAGGATTAATATTCCTGCAGTTGAGACAGAGTCGTGGTGACTTTCGATTCATAAATAACCACTTCTGCCTCAAAGACAGGGGCCCATAGATAGGTTAACACGGGTCCTACCATAACTTTCTTAAAAGCGGTTTTTATTTTAGTTCTTGCTACGAAAGCCTACTGGACAGGGTGGAAATGCATCTAGAGGTCCGCGTAGTCACTTTCACAATATGTGGGAAAATTTCAAGGCCTTCTACTCAAGTGACAAAGCTGAGGCAAAATTATCTCTTTAAAAATAGCCAAGTATGGGATTACGACATCTTCAAATGATTCAAGATATTATTGGAAAGCGAAGAAGGCGACTGAACTGACCAAATAGAAGGTAGAGAGAGCAGACAGTGGGGAAATCGGATGGAAGGCGGGTGGAACAGATTTTTAGTTTTGTCTTCACGTTCTTGTTTAATTAACGAGAGGATAGGATTAATATTCCTGCAATCGAGACAGAGTCGTGGTGACTTTCGATTCAGAAATAGCCTCTTCTGCCTCAAAGACAGGGGCCCATAGATAGGTTAACACGGGTCCTACCATGACTTTCTTAAAAGCGCTTTTTATTTTAGTTCTTGCTACCAAAGGATACTGGACAGGGTGGAAATGCATCTAGAGGTCCGCGTAGTCACTTTCACAATATGTGGATAAATTTCAAGGCTTTCTACTCAAGTGACAAAGCCGAGGGAAAATTATCTCTTTAAGAAAAGCATGGACAGAACAAATCCACCACACAAGGCCACGTTGGCCAGGTTCTGCATTAATTTATCCATCGGGCCAGGGGACCGCTTATCATGATCTAAACTGAAGAAAACAAAGGAAATTTTTATTTACTATTCACTTGATGGTTTTTAACATAATTGAATGAATGCAATTTGAACGTGAATTGAAGAAGTTGCCATAACCTAAAATTAAAACGAAATAAATGATTAAGATTTGATTAGATTGATGAATTCATAATACGTTGGCAACTGTTGATATAAAAGCTGTGGTAACCATGTGATGAGAACGTTGAAATTTCCATTGACAATTTGAATGCTGGCGAAAGCGAAGACAAGCATATGTGACACGCACGTATTATATTCAACCCATTGATTAGGATCATGGATAAAGAATTGATAAAATTACCGGTAAAATTTGAAATATCATAATCAAGTGAGAACCACAGCTGGGTAATACATGGTGCTCATCAACCTCGCAAAGACCACGCCGACAACGGCGGTGAATGTCATTCCTTTTGAATTTGAGTGTTTAACTACTAGAATGGAATTTCAATGATTACCTCCTCGAAATTCAGGAAATACTTTGTGATTTTATTTATTGTGATGGATTGGATTATTCTCTTTGTCCGTCCGTTGATCTGACATTTCGTCAGAATATTTTGGAACGCAACTAATGTCCTCACCTATGTAATTTTCCACCGAGAAATGTAAACAAATGGAACTGGAATTTGAGGTGAAAAAGTGAATTTCAAATGATTATTCAAATTTGGAAATTATAATTTTAATTACAAATGGAACAATGAGTAAGGCGGGGGAAAGTGAGTTCTGATGGGATAATAGGAGTAGAAATAGGTGTTGAATCATATAGGTATAGCTAGAATTCGGAATATTTGAATTTGAAAGTAAGGGATTTTAATTTGAAATTAAGATATTTTGAATTTTAAATTTGACTTTAACTTAATTGTGATGATAGGTAATGGTAGGAATAATAAATATTGGTAGGACAGGAGAATTAGATGGGGAATCAGATAGATTTAGCTAGAAATTGATTGATATAGAAATATTTTAACTAGTTAGAAATTACAGTAATGCAATAGTTAAGTCTTCAGTGTAGGGGTAGGTAGGTAGGTATCAGTGGCCGCTCCGAGGAGCCCAATTAGCGCTTTGGTGCGCCGTTTTGATGCCACAAACTCCCAAGACCGTGACTGTTGTTATAGGAACAGGGAAGCGGAGTCCAGCTGGCTCGGATCCTCAGAGCCAGCCCGTAGCATTCACGAAGGAAAGCAGCTCTCCGACCCTGTAACTAGAAATCTCACTGAGGTCCCCAAAGAATGGTTTACCCAGTGTCCGCAGCCTGACTCGAGCTAGAGCCGGGCAATCGCAGAGAAAGTGCATGAGGGTTTCCCTTCCTTCTCCGCAGCTTCGGCAATGCGAGTTGTAGGGTAAGCCGAGCCTAGCGGCATGGTCCCCTATGGGCCAGTGCCCCGTGCAGACCGCCGTAATCTTGAATGCATTTGCACGCGTCTGGCACAGGAGCTCTCGTGATCGGGCTATGTTATAAGCGGGCCAAATTCTCCTTGATTTGGCACAGCTTGTAAGACTTCGCCATCTCAGGCCCGCGGCTGCTAGGTAGTGCGAGTAGACTCGGCCCCCGACAGCCGCCAGCGGAACACCGACTGTGTTCCCCGAGGGACTGCCAAGAGCAGAGCCTTGCCTGGCCAATCCGTCAGCCCGCTCATTCCCTTCTATGTTCCTATGCCCGGGAACCCAGAGGAGAGTGATCTTGAGCGTGACGCCCAGATGGTTGAGCGTGTCTCTGCACTGCCCCACCAACCGGGAAGATGTCGACGTTGAGTACAAGGCCTTGATGGCCGCTTGGCTGTCGGTCAGAATGGCTATGTTACGCTTGGGACTCGAATCACGCTCCAGCCATCGACAGACTTCCAATATCGCCAGTACTTCCGCCTGGAATACACTGGTGAAACCTGGGAGACCATACGACTTGGATACACCGTGTGTATTCGAGAAAACCCCCGCGCCGACTCCATAGGCCATCTTTGATCCGTCCGTAAAGAATACCGTGTCATAGTCTTGCAACACGCCGCCGGTCTTCCACTTTGCCCTGGTTGGAAGGTCCACAGCAAAGTTTCTCGTGAAGTTCAGCTTGCGTGTGACATAGTCCGTGGGGGATGCCCAGATTTCTCGAGGTATTTCATCTAGAATGTTGCTGTGGCCATAGGACTTCGCTGCCCAGCATCCGGACTCACGCAGTCTTACGGCACTGCACGCTGCAACATATTTGATGTGGAGGTCAAGGGGGAGGAGATGCAGGAGTACATTGAGAGCATCTGCCGGGCAAGACTGCAGAGCCCCCGTAGCACCTGCACACGCGGTTCTTTGAATCCTATTAAGCTTCGTTCTATTGTATTTCTTCTTCAAAGCCTGCCACCATACAATAGAACCGTACGTCAGGATCGGACGTACTACAGCGGTGTACATCCAGAGAACCATCCTCGGCTGGAGACCCCATTTCCTGGCAAAGGTTCTCTTACAGGCATAGAAGGCTATACAGGCCTTCTTAACCCTCAGTTCTATGTTCAACCTCCAATTTAGCTTAGGATCCAGGATTACACCCAAATACTTCACATTAGAGGAAAGAACCAATCTTTGTTCATTCAGCCGTGGTAGATGGAATTCAGGTATCCTTGTCTTGGTGGTGAATAGCATCAGTTGCGTTTTGGTTGGGTTTATGCTGAGTCCGCATCTTGCGGCCCACAGGCACACCTTTCGCAACGCTCCTTCCATAATGTCGCTCATAATGGACAGAAACATCCCAGATACTAGTATCACCAAGTCGTCGGCATACGCCACCACCTTCACCCCGCTGCTGTCTAATGTACGTAAAATTTTGTCCATTACTATTAACCAGAGCACCGGTGAGATAGCACCACCCTGGGGCGTGCCTCTGTTCACAGCTCTGGTCAAGTGGTTGCCTCCCAGATCGGATTGGATTATCCTGGTACTCAGCATGGATATAATCCAATGCGTGAGATACCCCTCCAATCCAATACCGGTCAAGGCTTCCTTGATGGCGTTGGTACTGACGTTGTTGAAGGCTCCTTCTATATCCAAGAAGGCAGCAAGGGTATACTGCTTGTACTGCAGCGACCGCTCAACCGTGCCAATTACCTCGTGGAGGGCGGTTTCTGTGGATTTTCCTTTGAGGTAGACATGCTGGGACTTAGAGAAAGGCGTTCTCTCCATAATCGTCCTTAAGTGAATGTCCAGGACGCGTTCTAGGGTCTTCAGCACGAAAGAGGTCAGGCTGATTGGTGGAAAGTCCTTCGCGGACTCATGACCGCGCCTGCCCGCTTTCGGTATGAAAACCACCCGTGCGCGCCTCCAGGACTGCGGTACGTATCCTAAAGTGATGCAGCTCCGGTAAATCTCAACAAGCCACGGCACAACCCTTTCCTGCTGCTTCTGTAGCATGACTGGCATTATGCCATCTGGGCCCGGAGATTTGTATGCGGAGAAGCTGTTTATAGCCCAGCCGATCCTATCCCCGGTAATTACCGATTTGATAGTCTCGCACAGCTGGGGTTGCCGCAAACCCTCCAAGCAAGGTTCTGACTCACAGTCCTCCTCGCTGGAGGGAAAGTGCGTTTGCACCAGCAGCTCCAAGGTTTCACTAGAAGATTCCGTCCAGGAGCCTTCCGACTTTTTAAGGAAGGATGGACTCTTATGTTCCTTGGACAGAATCTTATTGAGCCTCGCGGATTCACTAGTGCTTTCAATGTTCTGACAATAGTCTAGCCAAGACCGCCTCTTGGCGGTCCTGATGGCCGACTTGTACTTCTTTAGGCAGTCCTTGTATGGCTGCCAGTATTTTTGCCTGTAGCAGATGTTGAAGATTTCTCTGGTCAACTTCCTGAGACTAGAGAGATCTTCGTTCCACCACGGTGGCAGGGTCTTTTTGCTGTACTTAGCAGGGCACGAGACTTTGAAGGCGGTATCAAAAGCCTTCTCCAGAGCCCCGACCTTTGACTCCAGTTCGTCTGTCGTGCCAATCCTACCAATTTGCGCACCGGAGAGTTTGTTCTTAATTACCTGACCAAACTTTCTCCAGTCGATCCTCCTGGGGTCTCTAAAGGGCTTGGAGACCTCTGCGGCGAGATCTAGACTGAAGAGTATCCAACTGTGGTCAGAGAAGGATCTCTGGTCAGACACTCTCCAGTCCTCCACCTTAAGAATCCCGTTGTCGGTTATTAGGGTGATATCAAGGACCTCTTCCCAACCGTCACAGTTCTCCGAGCAGGGGAAATGAAAGGTTGGTGTACTGCCCCTGTTACACACCGATAAATTTGAAGTAATAATAAAATCAAAGAATGACTCACCCCTTTCGTTGATTTCAGAGCTGCCCCAAAGCGTATGCCTTGCATTTGCGTCGCAGCCTATCAGCAGGTTGGCTTTCTTTGGTGTTATGGTGTTCATCAGATGTTGTAGTTCTTGTGGCGGAGCTGATCGGTCGTGAGCCATGTACGCCGAGGAAATATACACGTTCTCTGCCCCCACCTGCTCCAGCTTGACCACAACTAGGTCACTGGAACTCAGGTCCGGGCACAGAAAAGCGTGCAGACTCTTCCTCGCAAGAATACATGCTCTAGGTTTAGCCTGATCAGCGTCTCCTGTGCTGTGGAATAGATTAAAATATTTGTTTTGGAGCCCTTTGATGGTTCGGTCGCTTCCGACCCAGGGCTCCTGTATTAATGCGATGTCGATGTCTTCCTCTAAGAGGAAGACGAGCAGATTAGCCGAGGCACACTTCGAGTGCTGCAGATTTATCTGCGTTACCCTCAGCATGATCTGCTTTCGTGGGGGGTTCGACAGCCCCCGTCGGACCGTCGATCGTCATCTCCTCCAACAGCTCGTTGGCGGCGTCGATTGGGTCAAGGTCGTCGTCCGGTTTTGCGGAGCGGAACACTTTTACTTTGGCATACCTGACTCCGAACCACACTTTGTAATCGGCCTTTTTCAGTGCCTCCAGGCACTCCTCGTTTATGCGGAGTAGTACGGGCTGGCTGTTTATCTGAGGTTCCTCCTCCTTTATAACAACCCAGTCGTCCATGGGAATCCCGTGGTTGTGAAGGCGCAGGAAATGGACCAGCTTGTCCTTCTCCATGCGGATCTTCGGCAACCAAATGCGAGCGACCGGTCTCCTGGGAATCTCGTCATAAGGGATAGTCTTGAGCTTAACGCCCTCCCAAGCGTCGCTGATCTTAGCGACGCACGAGCCAAGAAAGTCCTTAGAGAACTGGTCCATGCAAGCTATTACGTGGAACCCACGGACCACATGAGATGAATCAAAGTGGGGAGTGAGTCCCGGGTGTTTGCCTCCGATTTCCACGAGATGTTCATAGACCATGCCCGACAGCCTAGCCTCAACACTGGTCCACACCTCCAGCGTTAGTTTGCCGCTAGCAGAATTGCCATCCGCCAGCGCCACCCATAAGTGACTCCTGGCCACATCGCTGAAGGTCTTCGCAGTACGTGGCCCACCGGCTGACGGTTGCTGAACAATTTCCTTCGTATGTTGCTTGGCGTCTGCGCTCTTGCCCACTCTACTCCGCTTTTTATCTTGTTCGACCTCGTCTTGAGATCGGTTACGTTTTAGAGCGATGGGCTTCGCCTTCTGTTCGTCAGCCCGGCGTTTGCTGTTGTATTCATCAACAATCGCCTGGTATTTAGCGAGGTCTTTTTCATCCCGCTCGTCGACAGTACCGGCCTCCTTATTCTTGGCAATCTTGCCGAGAATATGCATGGCCTTCTGGTACTGACTCTTGAGCAGGACACCCGTGGACCTTCGCTTCTTAGCCGGTTTCCGGCGATTCTTGTCGGTTTTCGTTTTCGAGGGATCCCCCGACGCTGAGGGCTTCGGGTCAGGAGTACTATGTCTGGTACTCGCTACACCCAGCCTGACGGCAGTGGATTCCAGGCTAGAATCCACTAGTCCGTCTGGCGCCTCGCTCCGGGAGGTCCCTGCGGTTGGTTTCAGCATACCGGTGCTACGGCTGGCACCGAGTGTACTGCTCTCGACGGCCACTGTCTCCTGGCTGGAGGCCAGCAGCTCGTCTTCAGTCTTCAGTGTAAATTGAAAGAAAAATAGTGGAAAAATAAGGAAGTTCAAAGTTAGAATAAATGATAGAATTTTGGAAGTTTGATAAACATAACTTAATGTTAGTTTCAATTATGAAGTTAATAACAAAATTGAAAATCAACAAAGAATTGTGAAATTTGAGAGTGAATGAATAGAGGTAGTGTTAGCAAAAATAGATAAATAGTAAGTGACTGGTAGGCAAGTGTGTCATAGTCCGCCTGGCTGGTTTGAAGGGATGAGCACTGAGCAGGCCAATAGGTGTAAACGGTATGCCCTGGGTGTCTAAAGCTGGACGCATACTATGGAAAGCTAGTAACGAGCATTAAGATGTAGCTTGAAGATGAAAATCAGGGAAAAATATATATGGCATGAACCAATTGAATGCAGAGTCTTAAAGTATTGCAGGATGGGAGAAGAAGGGGACGATGACAGAGGTTATAAGATGTGCTTGACATAAGTTTAGGTTCTAGACACGGGAGGAATCAAATCTTCAAAGTTTCCATCCCTACACTGCTATGCAGAGTGCCTGGTACAACATATTCTCAGTAAGAGGGATGAATTCCTACCTCCTGCTTCTTCAATCTTTGTCCCTTTCATAAATGGGTTCGGCTCGTTGTGATCGGTTCCGTCATTTGGTTCTATCAAATGCCTGATCTGGATGTAGTCACGAGGCTTTCAAATCTCCATCCAGCGTATCAAGCTACAGTTGTTTTTGCCGACCTTTCGCTCGCTTACCATCGACTTCGATGTTCAGACCAATGTTGGCGAGTGATTTCTCGTTAGCGCAAATTGCGTGACTATACAACCGAAGATGTCTCCCTCGTATTTTCTAACGATCGGTGTAACTTCACATCGATCGCGGGTATTCTTATTTCGCATATGATGAAAACGTGTCACGCCACTGGTCCAACCTAACATCTTCATCTCCATTACCGCAAGACACCATTCATTGTCTTTTGTAGTCAGCCAACACACAGAAGCATCGAGAACGACAGGACGGGCGACATTGCGGTAAATTTTAGATTTGAGATGTTTGTTAGTACGTCGCTCTTCGCTTTCTAGAGCTCAGTTAGGATGTCGGTAGGACCTGTTGCTTCTCCCGATTTCACCCTTTAGGGAAGGGAAATACATGTGGGATAAGGAATTTAGATGGCGAATCCGGTAAATTTAGTTGGAAATTGATGGACAGGCAAGTAGTTAATTTGGTGGAAATTACCGTAATGCAGTACTTAAATAGTTAGTGTAAATTGAGAAGAAGATAGAGTGGAGGAATAGCAAAGTTTCAAGTACGATTAAATGATTGAATTTTGGACGCTCCTGAAATAAATAAATGTTAACGTCACGGAAATGAGATCACACACATATGTATGAGCAGGTAACAGCTGTTGTTGTTAATAGGTGATTTCTTCAGGACGAAAAGCAGAGAAGGAATAGTCACAGTTTGATATCCGCGGGTGAAGCCAGCCATCAATGTAGAAAATAGGTTGTAGTCCTCACCAGAAAAGGTTGAATCATTGACTGAGTCGCTGGGAGTAAATTGGATATCACTCAGGATAAAAGCAGGAGAGTGCCGTGTTTGCTGGCGCCTCAGGCTCAATGGAAAATTGCTGGGAGAAGCGAAATCCACACCTTCTACGGGCGATGCGTCCTTTCTGCACATTGACCACCTGGTTCGCTCGGAGCGAGGATGGGAGACCATTTACATCTTCTATTAAATATGAACAAAGGGAGAATATCAAGAATATGCAGATATATAAATGCACATTACAAATAAATAACCAGCTAAAAGAGAAATAACGGGAATAAAAGTCGTGATACTAGCCGGACACAATACAAGTACACTCTGAATAGCGTCAAATAAGAAGTGGCAGAAGCGAGCAGGCAACAGGCAAAACCGCAAAAGGTACGTTGATCTAGTTTGAGGCGCTCGTTGATAACGATAACGATAACTTTCTATAAAACAACGTTTATGGAGTTTTTCCAGCCAAACGCTACTGAGGAAACTATTTGACAGGATACCTAGGCCGCGTAGAATTACTTTGATAATGTGCGTACCTGAATTTGAAGGAGCGTTGACATGAGTGACAAAACCGAGAGAAAAGACTGAATTCTGATCTAATAATAGAAATGGAGTTATTGGGTGAATTATATAGGTGTAGCTAAAATTGAAATATCTGAATTGGAAAGTAAGGGGCTTGAATTTGAAACTAAGACACTTTCAATTTGAATTTGAGTTTAACTTAATTATGATGATGGTTAAACGTGTCGGGAAAGGGAAATATTGATAGGATATGGGAATTAGATGCAGAGTTAAATAGATGGTGCTACAAAGTGAAGTATTATAATTAGAATAAGCTAGAATAAGCAAGTAGATAAGTCTTCTCGTGCTCTAGATGCAAGCGCAGTTTTCTTATATAAATGTGTTGCTTTTCCAATTATAAACTTTGTCGAGATCTGTATGTAGAATAAATACACTATTTAAAGTTAAATCAAAGAAGGTCGGGCAGACCAAACACTTGTAATAGCCACCCCCCATTTTAACAAATGCTTAAGATAGATATAAAAATAATATGTGTTCAATGTCTAACACTGGGAGAATTAATGATTAGAAATGACGGAAAGAGTTATCAAAGTATAAGCGGACAGCGGCAGATCACATAAATAAAAAGTGACCACAGACGGTATGTATTAAAGTGTATGAAAAATCGTGAGCAAACCCGGCACCAAACCTTGTAAACAATGGACAAAGAGTGAAATGGCTGAGTATTGCTCGGAAAAATACCACTGAAAGAAGCGGCATTGGAAAGAGAAGAAGGCGATTGAACTGACCAAATAGAAAGTAGCGGAAGAGAGTAGACAGTGGGGAAATCGGATGGAAGGTGGGTGGAACAGATTTTTAATTTTGTCTTGACGTTCTCGTTTAATTAACGAGAGGGTAGGATTAATATTCCTGCAATCGAGACAGAGTCGTGGTGACTTTCGATTCAGAAATAGCCTCTTCTGCCTCAAAGACAGGGGCCCATAGATAGGTTAACACGGGTCCTACCATAACTTTCTTAAAAGCGCTTTTTATTTTAGTACTTGCTACGAAAGCCTACTGGACAGGGTGGAAATGCATCTAGAGGTCCGCGTAGTCACTTTCACAATATGTGGGAAAATTTCAAGACCTTCTACTCAAGTGACAAAGCCGAGGGAAAATTATCTCTTTAAGAATAGCCAAGTATGGGATTACGACCAAAATTTTAGTTCATGGGCAAAATAAATCCACCACACAAGGCCACGTTGGCCAGGTTCTGGTTAATTTATCCATCGGGCCAGGGGACCGCTTATCATGATCTAAACTCAACAATACAAAAGAAATTTTTATTTACTATTCACTTGATGGTTTCTAACATAATTGAATGAATGCAACTTGAACGTAAATTGAAGAAGTTGCCATAACCTAAAATTAAAACGAAATAAATGATTAAGATTTGATTAGATTGATGAATTCATAATACGTTGGCAACTGTTGATATAAAAGCTGTCGCAACCATCTGATGAGGACATTGAAATTTCCATTGACAATTTGAATGCTGGCGAAAGCGAAGACAAGCATATGTGACACGCACGTATTATATTCAACCCATTGATTAGGATCATGGATAAAGAATTGATAAAATTACCGGTAAAATTTGAAATATCATAATCAAACGAGAACCACAGCTGGGTATTACATGGTGCTCATCAGCCTCGGAAAGACCACGCCGGCAAGGGCCGTGAATGTCATTCCTTTCGAACTTGGGAGTTTAACTACTAGAATGGAATTTCAATGATTACCTCCTCGAAATTCAGGAAATACTTTCTGATTTTATTTATTGTGATGGATTGGATTATTCTCTTTGTTCGTTCGTTGATCTGACATTTCGTCAGAATGTTTTGGAACGCAACTGACGTCCTCACCTATCTAATTTTCCACCGAGAAATGGAAACAACTAGAACTGGAATTTGAGGTTAAAAAGTGAATTTCAAATGATTATTCAAATTTCAAAATTATAATTTTAATTACAAATGGAACAATGAGTAAGGCGGGGGAAAGATGAGTTCTGATGGGATAATAGGAGTAGAAATAGATGGTGAATCATATAGGTATAGCTAGAATTTGGAATATTTGAATTTGAAAGTAAAGGATTTTAATTTGAAATTAAGATATTTTGAATTTTAAATTTGACTTTAACTTAATTGTGATGATAGGTAAGGGTAGGAAAAAAAATATTGGTAGGACAAGAGAATTAGATGGGGAGTCAGATACATTTAGCTAGAAATTGATTGATATAGAAATATTTTAACTAGTCAGAAATTACAGTAATGCAATAGTTAAATCGTCAGTGTAAATTGAAAGAAAAATAGAGTGGAAAAATAAGGAAGTTCAAAGTTAGAATAAATGATAGAATTTTGGAAGTTTGATAAACATAACTTAATGTTAGTTTCAATTATGAAGTTAATAACAAAATTGAAAACCAACAAAGAATTGTCAAATTTGAGATTGAATGAATAGAGGTGTAGGGTTAACAAAAATAGATAAATAGTAAGTGACTGGTAGGCAAGTGTGTCATAGTCCGCCTGGCTGGTTTGAAGGGATGAGCACTGAGCAGGCCAATAGGTGTAAACGGTATGCCCTGGGTGTCTAAAGCTGGACGCATACTATGGAAAGCTAGTAACGAGCATTAAGATGTAGCTTGAAGATGAAAATCAGGGAAAAATATATATGGCATGAACCAATTGAATGCAGAGTCTTAAAGTATTGCAGGATGGGAGAAGAAGGGGACGATGACAGAGGTTATAAGATGTGCTTGACATAGGTTTAGGTTCTAGACACGGAAGGAATCAAATCTTCAAAGTCTCCATCCCTACACTGCTATGCAGAGTGCCTGGTACAACATATTCTCAGTAAGAGGGATGAATTCCTACCTCCTGCTTCTTCAATCTTTGTCCCTTTCATAAATGGGTTCGGCTCGTTGTGATCGGTTCCGTCATTTGGTTCTATCAAATGCCTGATCTGGATGTAGTCACGAGGCTTTCAAATCTCCATCCAGCGTATCAAGCTACAGTTGTTTTTGCCGACCTTTCGCTCGCTTACTATCGACTTCGATGTTCAGACCAATGTTGGCGAGTGATTTCTCGTTAGCTGCGAATTGCGTGACTAAACAACCGAAGATGTCTCCCTCGTATTTTCTAACGATCGGTGTAACTTCACATCGATCGCGGATATTCTTATTTCGCATATGATGAAAACGTGTCACGCCACTGGTCCAACCTAACATCTTCATCTCCATTACCGCAAGACACCATTCATTGTCTTTTGTAGTCAGCCAACACACAGAAGCATCGAGAACGACAGGACGGGCGACATTGCGGTAAATTTTAGATTTGAGATGTTTGTTAGTACGTCGCTCTTCGCTTTCTAGAGTTCAGTTAGGATGTCGTTAGGTCCTGTTGCTTCTCCCGATTTCACCCTTTAGGGAAGGGAAATATTTGCGGGATAAGGGATTTAGATGGCGAATCCGGTAAATTTAGCTAGAAATTGATGGACAGGCAAGTAGTTAATTTGGTGGAAATTACCGTAATGCAGTACTTAAATGGTTAGTGTAAATTGAGAGAAAGATAGAGTGGAGGAATAGCAAAGTTTGAAGTACGATTAAATGATTGAATTTTGGACGCTCCTGAAATAAATAAATGTTAACGTCACGGAAATGAGATGACACATATATATGAGCAAGTAATGGCTGTTGTTGTTAATAGGTGATTTCTTCAGGATGAAAAGCAGAGAAGGAATAGTCACAGTTTGATATCCGCGGGTGAAGCCAGCCATCAATGTAGAAACTAGGTTGTTGTCCCCACCAGAAAAGGTTGAATCATTTACTGAGTCGCTGGGAGTAGATTGGATATCACTCAGCATAAAAGCAGGAGAGTGCCGTGTTTGCTGGCGCCTCAGGCTCAATGGAAAATTGCTGGGAGAAGCGAAATCCATACCTTCTACGGGCGATGCGTCCTTTCTGCACATTGACCACCTGGTTCGCTCGGAGCGAGGATAGGAGACCATTTACATGTTCTATTAAATATGAACAAATGGAGAATATCAAGAATATACAGATATATAAATGCACATTACAAATAAATAACCAGCTAAAAGAGAAATAACGGGAATAAAAGTCATGATACTAGCCGCACACAATACAAGTACACTCTGAATAGCGTGAAATAAGAAGTGGCAGAACCGAGCAGGCAACAGGCAAAACCGCAAGAAGGTACGTTGATCTAGTTCGAGGCGCTCGTTGATAACGATAAAGATAACTTCCTATAAAACAACGTTTATGGAGTTTTTGCAGCCAAATGCTACTGAGGAAACTATTTGACAAGATACCTAGGCCGCGTAGAATTACTTTGATAATGTGCGTACCTGAATTTGAAGGAGCGTTGACATGAGTGACAAAACCGAGAGAAAAGACTGAATTCTGATCTAATAATAGAAATGGAGTTATTGGGTGAATTATATAGGTGTAGCTAAAATTGAAATATCATATCTGAATTGGAAAGTAAGGGGTTTAAATTTGAAACTAAGACATTTTCAATTTGAATTTGAGTTTAACTTAATTATGATGATGGTTAAACCCGTCGGGAAAGGGAAATATTTATAGGATATGGGAATTAGATGCTGAGTTAAATAGATGGTGCTACAAAGCGAAGTATTATAATTAGAATAAGCTAGAATAAGCAAGTAGATAAGTCTTCTCGTGCTGTAGATGCAAGCGCAGTTTTCTTATATAAATATGTTGCTTTCCCAATTATAAATTTTGTCGAGATTTGTATGTAGAATAAATACACCATTTAAAGTTAAATCAAAGAAGGTCGGGCAGACCAAACACTTGTAATAGCCACCCCCCATTTTAACAAATGTTTAAGATAGATATAAAAATAATATGTGTTCAATGTCTAACATTGGGAGAATTAATGATTAGAAATGATGGAAAGAGTTACCAAAGTATAAGCGGACAACGGCAGATCACATAAATAAAGAGTGACCACAGGCGGTATGTATTAAAGTGTATGAAAAATCGTGAGCAAACCCGGCACCAAACCTTGTAAACAATGGACAAAGAGTGAAATGGCTGAGTATTGCTAGGAAAAATACCACTGAAAGAAGCGGCATTGGAAAGAGAAGAAGGCGATTGAACTGACCAAATAGAAAGTAGCGGAAGAGAGCAGACAGTGGGGAAATCGGATGGAAGGTGGGTGGAACAGATTTTTAATTTTGTCTTGACGTTCTCGTTTAATTAACGAGAGGATAGGATTAATATTCCTGCAATCGAGACAGAGTCGTGGTGAATTCAGATTCAGAAATAACCTCTGCTGCCTCAAAGACAGGGGCCCATAGATAGGTTAACACGGGTCCTACCATAACTTTCTTAAAAGCGCTTTTTATTTTAGTTCTTGCTGGACAGGGTAGAAATGCATCTAGAGGTCCGCGTAGTCACTTTCACAATATGCGGGAAAATTTCAAGGCATTCTACAAACATATATGGCATGAACCAATCGAATGCAGAGTCTTAAAGTATTGAAGGATGGGAGAAGAAGGGGACGATGACAGAGGTTATAAGATGTGCTTGACATAAGTTTAGGTTCTAGACACGGAAGGAATCAAACCTTCAAAGTTTCCATCCCTACACTGCTATGCAGAGTGCCTGGTACAACATATTCTCAGTAAGAGGGATGAATTTCTACCTCCTGCTTCTTCAATCATTGTCCCTTTCATAAATGGGTTCGGCTCGTTGTGATCGGTTCCGTCATTTGGTTCTATCAAATGCCTGATCTGGATGTAGTCACGAGGCTTTCAAATCTCCATCCAGCGTATCAAGCTACAGTTATTTTTGCCGACCTTTCGGTCGCTTACCATCGACTTCGATGTTCAGACCAATGTTGGCGAATGATTTCTCGTTAGCGCGAATTGCGTGACTATACAACCGAAGATGTCTCCCTCGTATTTTCTGACGATCGGTGTAACTTCACATCGATCGCGGATATCCTTATTTCGCATATGATGAACACGTGTCATGCCACTGGTCCAACCTAACATCTTTATCTCCATTACCGCAAGACACCATTCATTGTCTTTTGTAGTCAGCCAACACACAGAAGCATCGAGAACGACAGGACGGGCGACATTGCGGTAAATGTTAGATTTGAGATGTTTGTTAGTACGTCGCTCTTCGCTTTCTAGAGTTCAGTTAGGATGTCGTTAGGTCCTGTTGCTTCTCCCGATTTCACCCTTTAGGGAAGGGAAATATTTGCGGGATAAGGGATTTAGATGGCGAATCAGGTAAATTTAGCTAGAAATTGATGGACAGGCAAGTAGTTAATTTGGTGGAAATTACCGTAATGCAGTACTTAAATGGTTAGTGTAAATTGAGAGAAAGATAGATAGTACACTCTGAATAGCGTGAAATATGAAGTGGCAGGAGCGAGCAGGCAACAGGCAAAACCGCAAGAAGGTAGGTTGATCTAGTTTGAGGCGCTCGTTGATAACGACAACGATAACTTTCTATAAAACAACGTTTATGGAGTTTTTGCAGCCAAGTGCTACTGAGGAAGCTATTTGACAGGATACCTAGGCCGCGTAGAATTACTTTGATAATGTGCGTACCTGAATTTGAAGGAGCGTTGACATGAGTGACAAAACCGAGAGAAAAGACTGAATTCTGATCTAATAATAGAAATGGAGTTATTGGGTGAATTATATAGGTGTAGCTAGAATTGAAATATCTGAATTGGAAAGTAAGGGGCTTGAATTTGAAACTAAGACATTTTCAATTTGAATTTGTGTTTAACTTAATTATGATGATGGTTAAACTCGTCGGGAAAGGGAAATGTTGATAGGATATGGGAATTAGATGCTGAGTTAAATAGATGGTGCTACAAAGCGAAGTATTATAATTAGAATAAGCTAGAATATGCAAGTAGATAAGTCTTCTCGTGCTGTAGATGCAAGCGCAGTTTTCTTATATAAATATGTTGCTTTTGCAATTATGAATCTTGTCGAGATTTGTATGTAGAATAAATACACCATTTAAAGTTAAATCAAAGAAGGTCGGGCAGACCAAACACTTGTAATAGCCACCCCCATCTTAATAAATGTTTAAGATAGATATAAAAATAATATGTGTTCAATGTCTAACACTGGGAAAATTAATGATTAGAAATGATGGAAAGAGTTATCAAAGTATAAGCGGACAGCGGCAGATCACATAAATAAAAAGTGACCACAGGCGGTATGTATTAAAGTGTATGAAAAATCGTGAGCAAACCCGGCACCAAACCTTGTAACCAATGGAGAAAGAGTGAAATGGCTGAGTATTGCTCTGAAAAATACAACTAAAAGAAGCGGCATTGGAAAGAGAAGAAGGCGATTGAACTGACCAAATAGAAAGTAGCGGAAGAGAGCAGACCGCGGGAAAATGGCATGGAAGGTGGGTGGAACAGATTTTTAATTTTGTCTTGACGTTCTCGTTTAATTAACGAGAGGATAGGATTAATATTCCTGCAATCGAGACAGAGTCGTGGTGACTTTCGATTCAGAAATAACCTCTTCTGCCTCAAAGACAGGGGCCCATAGATAGGTTAACACGGGTCCTACCATAACTTTCTTAAAAGCGCTTTTTATTTTAGTTCTTGCTACGAAAGCCTACTGGACAGGGTGGAAATGCATCTAGAGGTCCGCGTAGTCACTTTCACAATATGTGGGAAAAATTCAAGGCCTTCTACTCAAGTGACAAAGCCGAGGGAAAATTATCTCTTTAAGAATAGCCAAGTATGGGATTACGACCAAAATTTTAGTTCATGGGCAAAATAAATCCACCACACAAGGCCACGTTGGCCAGGTTCTGCATTAATTTATCCATCGGGCCAGGGGACCGCTTATCATGATCTAAACTCAACAATACAAAAGAAATTTTTATTTACTATTCACTTGATGGTTTTTAACATAATTGAATGATTGCAACTTGAACGTAAATTGAAGAAGTTGCCATAACCTAAAATTAAAACGAAATAAATGATTAAGATTTGATTAGATTGATGAATTCATAATACGTTGGCAACTGTTGATATAAAAGCTGTGGCGACCATGTGATGAGGACGTTGAAATTTCCATTGACAATTTGAATGCTAGCGAATGCGAAGACAAGCATGTGTGACACGCACGTATTATATTCAACCCATTGATTAGGATCATCGATAAAGAATTGATAAAATTACCGGTAAAATTTGAAATATCATAATCAAATGAGAACCACAGGTGGGTATTAGATGGTGCTGATCAACCTCGGAAAGACCACGCCGACAAGGCCCGTGACTGTCATTCCTTTTGAATTTGAGTGTTTAACTACTAGAATGGAATTTCAATGATTACCTCCTCGAAATTCGGGAAATACTTTGTGATTTTATTTATTGTGATGGGTTGGATTATTCTCTTTGTTCGTTCGTTGATCTGACATTTCGTCAGAATGTTTTGGAACGCAACTGACGTCCTCACCTATCTAATTTTCCACCGAGAAATGGAAGTGGAATTTGAGGTTAAAAAGTGAATTTCAAATTATTATTCAAATTTCAAAATTATAATTTTAATTACAAATGGAACAATGAGTAAGGCGGGGGAAAGCGAGTTCTGATGGGATAATAGGAGTAGAAATAGGTGGTGAATCATATAGGTATAGCTAAAATTTGGAATATTTGAATTTGAAAGTAAAGGATTTTAATTTGAAATTAAGATTTTTGAATTTTAAATTTGACTTTAACTTAATTGTGATGATAGGTAAGGCTAGGAAAAAAAATATTGGTAGGACAAGAGAATTAGATGGGGAATCAGATAGATTTAGCTAGAAATTGATTGATATAGAAATATTTTAACTAGTCAGAAATTACAGTAATGCAATAGTTAAATCGTGAGTCTAAATTGAAAGAAAAATAGAGTGGAAAAATAAGGAAGTTCAAAGTTAGAATAAATGATAGAATTTTGGAAGTTTGATAAACATAACTTAGTGTTAGTTTCAATTATGAAGTTAATAACAAAATTGAAAACCAACAAAGAATTGTGAAATTTGAGATTGAATGAATAGAGGTAGGGTTAACAAAAATAGATAAATAGTAAGTGACTGGTAGGCAAGTGTGTCATAGTCCGCCTGGCTGGTTTGAAGGAATGAGCACTGAGCAGGCCAATAGGTGTAAACGGTATGCCCTGGATGTCTAAAGCTGGACGCATACTATGGAAAGCTAGTAACGAGCATTAAGATGTAGCTTGAAGATGAAAATCAGGGAAAAATATATATGGCATGAACCAATCGAATGCAGGATTGCAGGTATTGCAGGATGGGAGAAGAAGGGGACGATGACAGAGGTTATAAGATGTGCTTGACATAAGTTTAGGTTCTAGACACGGAAGGAATCAAATCTTCAAAGTTTCCATCCGATGTTGGCGAGTGATTTCTCGTTACCGCGAATTGCGTGACTATACAACCGAAGATGTCTCCCTCGTATTTTCTAACGATCGGTGTAACTTCACATCGATCGCGGATATCCTTATTTCGCATATGATGAAAACGTGTCACGGCACTGGTCCAACCTAACATCTTCATCTCCATTACCGCAAGACACCATTCATTGTCTTTTGTAGTCAGCCAACACACAGAAGCATCGAGAACGACCGGACGGGCGACATTGCGGGAAATTTTAGATTTGAGATGTTTGTTAGTACGTCGCTCTTCGCTTTCTAGAGTTCAGTTAGGATGTCGTTAGGTCCTGTTGCTTCTCCCGATTTCACCCTTTAGGGAAGGGAAATATTTGCGGGATAAGAGATTTAGATGGCGAATCCGGTAAATTTAGCTAGAAATTGATGGACAGGCAAGTAGTTAATTTGGTGGAAATTACCGTAATGCAGTACTTAAATGGTTAGTGTAAATTGAGACAAAGATAGAGTGGAGGAATAGCAAAGTTTGAAGTACGATTAAATGATTGAATTTTGGACGCTCCTGAAATAAATAAATGTTAACGTCACGGAAATGAGATGACACATATATATGAGCAGGTACTGGCTGTTGTTGTTAATAGGTGATTTCTTCAGGATGAAAAACAGAGAAGGAATAGTCACAGTTTGATATCCGCGGGTGAAGCCAGCCATCAATGTAGGAAATAGGTTGTTGTCCCCCCCAGAAAAGGTTGAATCATTTACTGAGTCGCTGGGAGTAGATTGGATATCACTCAGCATAAAAGCAGGAGAGTGCCCTGTTTGCTGGGGCCTCAGGCTCAATGGAAAATTGTTGGGAGAAGCGAAATCCATACCTTCTACGGGCGATGCGTCCTTTCTTCAGATCGACCACCTGGTTCGCTCGGAGCGAGGATAGGAGACCATTTACATCTTCTATTAAATATGAACAAAGGGAGAATATCAAGAATATGCAGATATATAAATGCACATTACAAATAAATAACCAGCTAAAAGAGAAATAACGGGAATAAAAGTCATGATACTAGCCGCGCACAATACAAGTACACTCTGAATAGCGTGAAATAAGAAGTGGCAGAAGCGAGCAGGTAACAGGCAAAATCGCAAGAAGGTAGGTTGATCTAGTTTGAGGCGCTCGTTGATAACGATAACGATAACTTTCTATAAAACAACGTTTATGGAGTTTTTGCAGTCAAATGCCACTGAGGAAACTATTTGACAGGATACCTAGGCCGCGTAGAATTACTTTGATAATGTGCGTACCTGAATTTGAAGGAGCGTTGACATGAGTGACAAAACCGAGAGAAAAGACTGAATTCTGATCTAATAATAGAAATGGAGTTATTGGGTGAATTATATAGGTGTAGCTAGAATTGAAATATCTGAATTGGAAAGTAAGGGGTTTAAATTTGAAACTAAGACATTTTCAATTTGAATTTGATTTTAACTTAATTATGATGATGGTTAAACCCGTCGGAAAAGGGAAATATTGATAGGATATGGGAATTAGATGCTGAGTTAAATAGATGGTGCTACAAAGCGAAGTATTATAATTAAAATAAGCTAGAATAAGCAAGTAGATAAGTCTTCTCGTGCTCTAGATGCAAGCGCAGTTTTCCTATATAAATATGTTGCTTTTGCAATTATAAATTTGGTCGAGATCTGTATGTAGAATAAATACACCATTTAAAGTTAAATCAAAGAAGGTCGGGCAGACCAAACACTTGTAATAGCCACCCCCCATTTTAACAAATGCTTAAGATAGATATAAAAATAATATGTGTTCAATGTCTAACACTGGGAGAATTAATGATTAGAAATGACGGAAAGAGTTATCAAAATATAAGCGGACAGCGGCAGATCACATAAATAAAAAGTGACCACAGGCGGTATGTATTAAAGTGTATGAAAAATCGTGAGCAAATCCGGCACCAAACCTGGTGAACAATGGACAAAGAGTGAAATGGCTGAGTATTGCTCTGAAAAATACCACTGAAAGAGAAGAAGGCGATTGAACTGAAAAAATAGAAAGTAGCGGAAGAGAGCAGACAGTGGGGAAATCGGATGGAAGGTGGGTGGAACAGATTTTTAATTTTGTCTTGACGTTCTCGTTTAATTAACGAGAGGATAGGATTAATATTCCTGCAATCGAGACAGAGTCGTGGTGAATTCAGATTCAGAAATAACCTCTTCTGCCTCAAAGACAGGGGCCCATAGGTAGGTTAACACGGGTCCTACCATAACTTTCTTAAAAGCGCTTTTTATTTTAGTTCTTGCTGGACAGGGTAGAAATGCATCTAGAGGTCCGCGTAGTCACTTTCACAATATGCGGGAAAATTTCAAGGCCTTCTACAAACATATATGGCATGAACCAATCGAATGCAGAGTCTTAAAGTATTGAAGGATGGGAGAAGAAGGGGACGATGACAGAGGTTATAAGATGTGCTTGACATAAGTTTAGGTTCTAGACACGGAAGGAATCAAACCTTCAAAGTTTCCATCCCTACACTGCTATGCAGAGTGCCTGGTACAACATATTCTCAGTAAGAGGGATGAATTTCTACCTCCTGCTTCTTCAATCATTGTCCCTTTCATAAATGGGTTCGGCTCGTTGTGATCGGTTCCGTCATTTGGTTCTATCAAATGCCTGATCTGGATGTAGTCACGAGGCTTTCAAATCTCCATCCAGCGTATCAAGCTACAGTTATTTTTGCCGACCTTTCGGTCGCTTACCATCGACTTCGATGTTCAGACCAATGTTGGCGAATGATTTCTCGTTAGCGCGAATTGCGTGACTATACAACCGAAGATGTCTCCTTCGTATTTTCTGACGATCGGTGTAACTTCACATCGATCGCGGATATCCTTATTTCGTATATGATGAAAACGTGTCACGCCTACTGGTCCAACCTAGCATCTTCATCTCCATTACCGCAAGACACCATTCATTGTCTTTTGTAGTCAGCCAACACGCAGAAGCATCGAGAACGACCGGACGGGCGACATTGCGGGAAATTTTAGATTTGAGATGTTTGTTGTCTTCGCTTGTCTTTGTCTTCGCTTTCTAGAGTTCAGTTAGGATGTCGGTAGGTCCTGTTGCTTCTCCCGATTTCACCCTTTAGGGAAGGGAAATATTTGCGGGATAAGGGATTTAGATGGCGAATCCGTTAAATTTAGCTAGAAATTGATGGACAGGCAAGTAGTTAATTTGGTGGAAATTACCGTAATGCGGTACTTAAATGGTTAGTGTAAATTGAGAGAAAGACAGAGTGGAGGAATAGCAAAGTTTGAAGAACGATTAAATGATTGAATTTTGGACGCTCCTGAAATAAATAAATGTTAACGTCACGGAAATGAGATGACACATATATATGAGCAGGTAATGGCTGTTGTTGTTAATAGGTGATTTCTTCAGGATGAAAAACAGAGAAGGAATAGTCACAGTTTGATATCCGCGGGTGAAGCCAGCCATCCATGTAGAAAATAGGTTGTTGTCCCCCCCTCCCCCCGCCAGAAAAGGTTGAATCATTTACTGAGTCGCTGGGAGTAGATTGGATATCACTCAGCATAAAAGCAGGAGAGTGCCCTCTTTGCTGGCGCCTCAGGCTCAATGGAAAATTGTTGGGAGAAGCGAAATCCATACCTTCTACGGGCGATGCGACCTTTCTTCAGATCGACCACCTGGTTCGCTCGGAGCGAGGATAGGAGACCATTTACATCTTCTATTAAATATGAACAAAGGGAGAATATCAAGAATATGCAGATATATAAATGCACATTACAAATAAATAACCAGCTAAAAGAGAAATAACGGGAATAAAAGTCATGATACTAGCCGCGCACAATACAAGTACACTCTGAATAGCGTGAAATAAGAAGTGGCAGAAGCGAGCAGGTAACAGGCAAAACCGAAAGAAGGTAGGTTGATCTAGTTTGAGGCGCTCGTTGATAACGATAACGATAACTTTCTATAAAACAACGTTTATGGAGTTTTTGCAGCCAAATGCCACTGAGGAAACTATTTGACAGGATACCTAGGCCGCGTAGAATTACTTTGATAAAGTGCGTACCTGAATTTGAAGGAGCGTTGACATGAGTGACAAAACCGAGAGAAAAGACTGAATTCTGATCTAATAATAGAAATGGAGTTATTGGGTGAATTATATAGGTGTAGCTAGAATTGAAATATCTGAATTGGAAGGTAAGGGGTTTAAATTTGAAACTAAGACATTTTCAATTTGAATTTGAGTTTAACTTAATTATGATGATGGTTAAACCCGTCGGGAAAGGGAAATATTTATAGGATATGGGAATTAGATGCTGAGTTAAATAGATGGTGCTACAAAGCGAAGTATTATAATTAGAATAAGCTAGAATAAGCTAGTAGATAAGTCTTCTCGTGCTGTAGATGCAAGCGCAGTTTTCTTATATAAATATGTTGCTTTGCCAATTATAAATTTTGTCGAGATCTTGTATGTAGAATAAATACACCATTTAAAGTTAAATCAAAGAAGCTCGGGCAGACCAAACACTTGTAATAGCCACCCCCCATTTTAACCAATGCTTAAGATAGATATATGTGTTCAATGTCTAGCACTGGGAGAATTAATGATTAGAAATGACGGAAAGAGTTATCAAAGTATAAGCGGACAGCGGCAGATCACATAAATAAAAAGTGACCACAGGCGGTATGGATTAAAGTGTATGAAAAATCGTGAGCAAATCCGGCACCAAACCTGGTGAACAATGGACAAAGAGTGAAATGGCTGAGTATTGCTCTGAAAAATACCACTGATAGAAGCGGCATTGGAAAGAGAAGAAGGCGACTGAACTGACCAAATAGAAAGTAGCGGAAGGGAGCAGACAGTGGGCAAATCGGATGGAAGGTGGGTGGAACAGATTTTTAATTTTGTCTTGACGTTCTCGTTTAATTAACGAGAGGATAGGATTAATATTCCTGCAATCGAGACAGAGTCGTGGTGACTTTCGATTCAGAAATAACCTCTTCTGCCTCAAAGACAGGGGCCCATAGATAGGTTAACACGGGTCCTACCATAACTTTCTTAAAAGCGCTTTTTATTTTAGTTCTTGCTACGAAAGCCTACTGGACAGGGTGGAAATGCATCTAGAGGTCCGCGTAGTCAGTTTCACAATATGTGGGAAAACTTCAAGGCCTTCTACTCAAGTGACAAAGCCGAGGGAAAATTATCTCTTTAAGAATAGCCAAGTATGGGATTCCGACCAAAATTTTAGTTCATGGGCAAAATAAATCCACCACACAAGGCCACGTTGGCCAGGTTCTGCATTAATTTATCCATCGGGCCAGGGGACCGCTTATCATGATCTAAACTCAACAATACAAAAGAAATTTTTATTTACTATTCACTTGATGGTTTTTAACATAATTGAATGAATGCAACTTGAACGTAAATTGAAGAAGTTGCCATAACCTAAAATTAAAACGAAATAAATGATTAAGATTTGATTAGATTGATGAATTCATAATACGTTGGCAAATGTTGATATAAAAGCTGTGGCAACCATCTGATGAGGACGTTGAAATTTCCATTGACCATTTGAATGCTGGCGAAAGCGAAGACAAGCATATGTGACACGCACGTATTATATTCAACCCATTGATTAGGATCATGGATAAAGAATTGATAAAATTACCGGTAAAATTTGAAATATCATAATCAAATGAGAACCACACCTGGGTATTACATGGTCCTCATCAACCTCGCAAAGACCACGCCGACAAGGGGTGGATGTCGTTCCTTTTGAATTTGAGTGTTTAACTACTAGAATGGAATTTCAATGATTACCTCCTCGAAATTCAGGAAATACTTTCTGATTTTATTTATTGTGATGGATTGGATTATTCTCTTTGTTCGTTCGTTGATCTGACATTTCGTCAGAATGTTTTGGAACGCAACTGACGTCCTCACCTATCTAATTTTCCACCGAGAAATGGAAGTGGAATTTGAGGTTAAAAAGTGAATTTGAAATTATTATTCAAATTTCAAAATTATAATTTTAATTACAAATGGAACAATGAGTAAGGCGGGGGAAAGTGAGTTCTGATGGGATAATACGAGTAGAAATAGGTGGTGAATCATATAGGTATAGCTAGAATTTGGAATATTTGAATTTGAAAGTAAAGGATTTTAATTTGAAATTAAGATATTTTGAATTTTAAATTTGACTTTAACTTAATTGTGATGATAGGTGAGGGTAGGGAAAAAAATATTGGTAGGACAAGAGAATTATGATAGATGGGGAATCAGATAGATTTAGCTAGAAATTGATTGATATAGAAATATTTTAACTAGTCAGAAATTACAGTAATGCAATAGTTAAATCGTGAGTGTAAATTGAAAGAAAAATAGAGTGGAAAAATAAGGAAGTTCAAAGTTAGAATAAATGATAGAATTTTGGAAGTTTGATAAACATAACTTAATGTTAGTTTCAATTATGAAGTTAATAACAAAATTGAAAACCAACAAAGAATGAATGAATAGAGGTAGGGTTAACAAAAATAGATAAGTAGTAAGTGATTGGTAGGCAAGTGTGTCATAGTCCGCCTGGCTGGTTTGAAGGGATGAGCACTGAGCAGGCCAATAGGTGTAAACGGTATGCCCTGGGTGTCTAAAGCTGGACGCATACTATGGAGAGCTAGTAACGAGCATTAAGATGTAGCTTGAAGATGAAAATCAGCGAAAAATATATATGGCATGAACCAATTGAATGCAGAGTCTTAAAGTATTGCAGGATGGGAGAAGAAGGGGACGATGACAGAGGTTATAAGATGTGCTTGACATAAGTTTAGGTTCTAGACATGGAAGGAATCAAATCTTCAAAGTTTCCATCCCTACACTGCTATGCAGAGTGCCTGGTACAACATATTCTCAGTAAGAAGGGATGAATTTCTACCTCCTTCTTCTTCAATCATTGTCCCTTTCATAAATGGGTTGGGCTTGTTGTGATCGGTTCCGTCATTTGGTTCTATCAAATGCCTGATCTGGATGTAGTCACGAGGCTTTCAAATCTCCATCCAGCGTATCAAGCTACAGTTGTTTTTGCCGACCTTTCGGTCGCTTACCATCGACTTCGATGTTCAGACCAATGTTGCCGAGTGATTTCTCGTTAGCGCGAATTGCGTGACTATACAACCGAAGATTTTTTCTAACGATCGGTGTAACTTGACATCGATCGCAGATATTCTTATTTCGCATATGATGAAAACGTGTCACACCGCTGGTCCAACCGCAAAACACCATTCATTGTCTTTTGTAGTCAGCCAACATGCAGAAGCATCGAGAACACAGGACGGGCGACATTGCGGTAAATTTTAGATTTGAGATGTTTGTTAGTACGTCGCTCTTCGGTTTCTAGAGTTCAGTTAGGATGTCGGTAGGTCCTGTTGCTTCTCCCGATTTCACCCTTTAGCGAAGGGAAATATTTGCGGGATAAGGGATTTAGATGGCGAATCCGGTAAATTTAAATAGAAATTGATGGACAGGCAAATAGTTAATTTGGTGGAAATTACCGTAATGCAGTACTTAAATGGTTAGTGTAAATTGAGAGAAAGATAGAGTGGAGGAATAGCAAAATGATTGAATTTTGGACGCTCCTGAAATAAATAAATGTTAACGTCACGGAAATGAGATGACACATATATATGAGCAGGTAATGGCTGTTGTTGTTAATAGGTGATTTCTTCAGGATGAAAAACAGAGAAGGAATAGTCACAGTTTGATATCCGCGGGTGAAGCCAGCCATCAATGTAGAAAATAGGTTGTTGTCCCCACCAGAAAAGGTTGAATCATTTACTGAGTCGCTGGGAGTAGATTGGATATCACGCAGCATAAAAGCAGGAGAGTGCCCCGTTTGCTGGCGCCTCAGGCTCAATGGAAAATTGTTCGGAGGAAGCGAAATCCATACCTTCTACGGGCGATGCGACCTTTCTTCAGATCGACCACCTGGTTCGCTCGGAGCGAGGATAGGAGACCATTTACATCTTCTATTAAATATGAACAAAGGGAGAATATCAAGAATATGCAGATATATAAATGCACATTACAAATAAATAACCAGCTAAAAGAGAAATAACGGGAATTAAAAGTCATGATACTAGCCGCACACAATACAAGTACACTCTGAATAGCGTGAAATAAGAAGTGGCAGAAGCGAGCAGGCAACAGGCAAAACCGCAAGAAGGTAGGTTGATCTAGTTTGAGGCGCTCGTTGATAACGATAACGATAACTTTCTATAAAACAACGTTTATGGAGTTTTTGCAGCCAAATGCCACTGAGGAAACTATTTGACAGGATACCTAGGCCGCGTAGAATTACTTTGATAATGTGCGTACCTGAATTTGAAGGAGCGTTGACATGAGTGACAAAACCGAGAGAAAAGACTGAATTCTGATCTAATAATAGAAATGGAGTTATTGGGTGAATTATATAGGTGTAGCTGGAATTGAAATATCTGAATTGGAAAGTAAGGGGTTTAAATTTGAAACTAAGACATTTTCAATTTGAATTTGATTTTAACTTAATTATGATGATGGTTAAACCCGTCGTAAAAGGGAAATATTGATAGGATATGGGAATTAGATGCTGAGTTAAATAGATGGTGCTACAAAGCGAAGTATTATAATTAGAATAAGCTAGAATAAGCAAGTAGATAAGTCTTCTCGTGCTCTAGATGCAAGCGCAGTTTTCTTATGTAAATATGTTGCTTTGCAATTATAAATTTTGTCGAGATCTGTATGTAGAATAAATACACCATTTAAAGTTAAATCAAAGAAGGTCGGGCAGACCAAACACTTGTAATAGCCACCCCCATCTTAATAAATGTTTAAGATAGATATAAAAATAATATGTGTTCAATGTCTAACACTGGGAGAATTAATGATTAGAAATGACGGAAAGAGTTATCAAAGTATAAGCGGACAGCGGCAGATCACATAAATAAAAAGTGACCACAGGCGGTATGTATTAAAGTGTATGAAAAATCGTGAGCAAATCCGGCACCAAACCTGGTGAACAATGGACAAAGAGTGAAATGGCTGAGTATTGCTCTGAAAAATACCACTGAAAGAAGCGGCATTGGAAAGAGAAGAAGGCGATTGAACTGAAAAAATAGAAAGTAGCGGAAGAGAGCAGACAGTGGGGAAATCGGATGGAAGGTGGGTGGAACAGATTTTTAATTTTGTCTTGACGTTCTCGTTTAATTAACGAGAGGATAGGATTAATATTCCTGCAATCGAGACAGAGTCGTGGTGACTTTCGATTCAGAAATAACCTCTTCTGCCTCAAAGACAGGGGCCCATAGATAGGTTAACACGGGTCCTACCATAACTTTCTTAAAAGCGCTTTTTATTTTAGTTCCTGCTACGAAAGCCTACTGGACAGGGTGGAAATGCATCTAGAGGTCCGCGTAGTCACTTTCACGATATGTGGGAAAACTTCAAGGCCTTCTACTCAAGTGACAAAGCCGAGGGAAAATTATCTCTTTAAGAATAGCCAAGTATGGGATTAAGGCCAAAATTTTAGTTCATGGGCAAAATAAATCCACCACACAAGGCCACGTTGGCCAGGTTCTGCATTAATTTATCCATCGGGCCAGGGGACCGCTTATCATGATCTAAACTCAACAATACAAAAGAAATTTTTATTTACTATTGACTTGATGGTTTTTAACATAATTGAATGAATGCAACTTGAACGTAAATTGAAGAAGTTGCCATAACCTAAAATTAAAACGAAATAAATGACTAAGATTTGATTAGATTGATGAATTCATAATACGTTGGCAACTGTTGATATAAAAGCTGTGGTAACCATGTGATGAGGACATTCTTGAGAGTTCAGCCGAACGCAGCAGACGTCCTTGGACAGCAGCAGAGGTAAAAGTTTTTTGAGAATTTATAAATTACAAGATTTTTTCTTTTTTCAGGAGTGGTTATCTTTTAGGTACCCTTTAATGATAAGCGTGGATAGTGTTAAGTTTTTGTGGGTAGAAAATAGTTTTTGTTTTTTGAAAAATTTTCAGCAGAAATCGCTATGGAGACGAGGGCCCAGAAAGCCCCAGAGGTCCGATTACTATCGGACCAATCCCAAGAGAAACTAATCGCCAGTCTGCAACGCAGTCTGGATGAAATTAATAAACAGCTAGCCGCGGCGAAAATTGAGATAGAGGAGCAGCGGAAGCAGAACGAGGGTCTGACAGCCCTCATTAAAAGCTTGCTGGAGTCAATAGACCTGCAAAACAGGGAGAAAAAAGAAAACGGCAAGCGTTTGCGCATCGAGAGTCCACAAGTGTCGGACTCGGAAAGCAACTCGTCATCGGAAGAGGAAATGTCCACCGACAACACGGACAACACCGCCACCGAGGAGGAGGAAGATGTAGACTTTCCACCTCTGCCGCCACCGAAACCAGTGCCAACATCTTCCGCCCACTTTTTTTAAAAAAACCGTAGTGAAGTCGCCGGAAAAGCCAAAGCCTTCAGGACAAGAAAGTCCTAAGGCTAAAGAAGCCGAAAAGGGCACGGTACCCGTGATCTTAAGGCAGCCATCAAAATGGCCAGCCATTGAGAAAGAATTGCGGAAAAGGAAAATTAATATCCTTCACGCGAGGAGGATTCACCTGGGAGTGAGAATAACTCCAGAGCAGCCGAGCGACCATCGGAAGATCACTAAATTCTTTAGAGAAAGTGGAATTCAATTCCACACATATCTTCTCCCAGAAGAGAAGAACATAAATATTATAATCCGGGGGCTCGAGGGAATAGCGCCCGAAGATGTAAAGGAAGACCTTGAGGATCAGGGCTTCCATCCTATAGAGTGCTTCTTCATAAAAATGAAGAACGGGCCCTCCAGACTACTGAAGGTGTTAATGCCGAAAAACGAAACCGGCATATACAATGTAAAATCGATCTGCCACCTGATCGTGAAAATCGAGTCCCAAAAACCGAGGACTTCCCAATCGCAGTGCCATAACTGTCAGCAGTTTGGACACTCTGCGAATAACTGTTTCGCTGACGCACGTTGCGTTAAATGCGAGGGATCGCACCACTTTTCCAAATGCGAGAGGAAGCAGGAGCAGAAGGCAACCTGCACCAACTGCAAAGGAGATCATCCAGCCAGCTACGGCGGATGTCCCAAAAACCCTAAAAACATTAAAAAAACCTTCGCCCAGATGGCGAAATCGAATTCTTCTCCACAGGTATCACAACCAATCAATAAGCCGACAGGAAAAACTCCAACAGCACCAAAAACTCCCTCTTCCTCAGCGAACTCGAAGCCTGTGCAAATGGATCAAGTGCTGAGCAGCATGCAAGCACAGATACAAAACATGATGGAGTCAATGATGACTAAAATGATCCAAAACCTGTTTAGCTCTCAGATCCCTCTAGGCAACCCAACTAAGATCCACCATGGTAAGCATTAAGCTTAACATTATCACATGGAACGCAAATTCCGTAAAAGGAAAAATGGGAGAATTGAAAGAATTCCTTTACGAGGCAGAAGTAGATAACTCATCCAGGAAACGTTCCTCAAACCAACAGACCCACTTAAAGTACCCAACTACGACATATATAGAAACGACCGACTTACTGGCCGTGGAGGAGGAACCGCAGTCCTCATTAAGAGAAGCATCGAGCATCACCGCCTGGAAACACCACTCATCACTGGAATGGAAGCTACAGTCATCGAGGCAAGGACAGGATCAGCTGATATAAAAATCATATCAGCCTACCGTCCTCCATCAGCAGATAATTTTTCAGAGGACCTTCAACTGCTACTCAACGGGGACAGACCGACTTTTCTCGCCGGGGATCTGAATGCGCGTTATCGAGACTGGGGAGCAACCCGAAACACCAAAGCGGGGAGAGAACTGCTCGCTTTCCTAAACGGAAACGAAGCAACTATTCACGCACCAGAGGAACCAACACATTATGGACGCAGCACAACCGGCACCATAATCGATGTGGCTATTACAAAGAATTACAGCAACCACATCACAATCAACGTGTTGGACGACCTCTCGTCGGATCACAAACCGGTGTTATTTTCAATATACAACATATATATTGAAAATCCACCGAAAATGATAAAAACCACCAACTGGGACACCTACCGCCATATTCTAAGACAATACACCACAACCTCAAAACTAGAAACTTCGAAGCAGGTAGAGATAGAGATTGAAAACCTAACCGCCCAACTAACTTCAGCCAAGCAGGAGAGCTCAACGGAGAGAGAAGTAAACGACCAACAATACTTCCGGCTCCCAAGAAATATTAAAGATAGAATAAGGGAGAGAAATCGCATCAGAAAAAGAGGAAGAATGACAGGAGATCCCAACCTGAAAAGAGAAGCGAATCGGCTCACTAATGTTATCAGAGATGACATTGACCGATTCAGAAACGAACAGTGGGAATACTTTCTCCAAAATCTTGAGCCGGGAAGCAACAACTTCTGGCGGCTCAGCAAATATTTTAAAAGAGGCTCGAGAAGGCAAATGCCTACAATTCATGGTCCCAATGGCCTTGAATTTTATAAAGAGGGAAAGGCCGAAGCGTTCGCGGACTCACTCGAACTCCAGTTCAGGGAGAACACCGCATCGGACGACGAATCTGAAGAAGAGTACGAGTCAGAAACAGAGACACAAGATGACTCAACACAAAGAGAAGACTGGGAACTGCAAACAGATCAGGTGGAAGTCCAAACCATCATTCATGGACTAAGCAGCAAAAAAGCCCCAGGATGGGATATGCTTACAAACGAATGCATCAAGAATGCACCGAATAACATCGCCGAATCAATCACTGCAGTAATAAATGCAGTACTCCGTCTCAGAACATATCCAAAAGCATGGAAAAAATCCATCATCATACTTCTGCCGAAACCGGGAAAGAACCCAACCTTCCCACAGAACTGGAGACCCATCAGCCTACTTCCAACAATTGGAAAAATTGCAGAAAGGGTAATACGGAGCAGACTGCAGGATCAACTCAACGAGCTCAACATCATCCCAGAGGAACAATACGGATTCCAACGAGATCATTCATGCGAGCTTCAACTGGCCAGAGTAGGCCAGCACATTCGCAGTGGTTTGAACAAGCGGAAATCGACCGGACTATTAATGTTCGATATATCGAAAGCCTTCGATAAAGTCTGGCACGCAGGGCTCGTAGCCAAACTAAAGAAATTTAAAATATCTGATTCTATGATAAGACTGATCCAATCCTTTATTGCAGATCGAAGTTTTAGGGTGGCACTGGAGGGGCACCAATCAACGGAAAAAAGAATAGAGGCAGGAGTACCCCAAGGATCGCCGCTTTCCCCGCTGTTATACACAGTATACACGGCGGACATTCCAAGACAATTTAACCGCTTCACAGGGATCTCCTTATTCGCGGACGACACATGCCTCTTCCACACATCGAAACAGGCACGCCTCATCACTAGCAACCTTCAGAAGGCAACCAACACAATGTTGGAATACTTCAAAAAGTGGAAGATAAAAATAAACCCGGAGAAGACCCAGGCAATCTTCATCACAAGAAAGAGAGAACAGAAACCGGAAAAAATCCAAATCGAAAATCAGCCCATCGATTGGAAACCAACCGCGAAATATTTAGGACTGACTTTCGACAGCAGACTAAATTGGAGAAAACACATAAAGTTGAAAAGAGATGCATGCACAGGTACCCTGAAATCCCTTTACCCTTTAATTAGATCTAAGAAACTAAACATTAAGAATCGTCCTTTAATTTATAAACAATTAATTCGCCCATCTCTGCTATACGGGAGCAGTATTTTCTACCAAACATGTAAGACATATAAAAAGCAACTGCAAATATGTCAGAATATAGCTATAAGAAAAATTTTCAATGTCCCGCATTATATAAGAAACCTAGATATACATAGCGATCTAAGATTAGAAACCATAGATAAGTACATTAAAGATAAAGCCCTGAAATTATTCCAAAAAATTGATTCACACAAGAATAAAACTTTAAATATCTTAAAACCAGAAAAACAGAAAAAAGAAACTTATCCTAGCTTAAAGGCATTAGTATTATAAGAATGTATAGTATTTTAAGGTAATTAGTATTATAAAGTAATATTGTTAATATTGTTAGTTAAGATAAAATTAGTTAAGTAAAAGTTAATTAAGAAAAAATTATTATTATTATTAGTATTGTAAGTAATTTATAACTAGTATAAGATATAAGTTTTATAACGTTGTTGAAAACAAAAAAAAAAAAAAACAAAAAAAAAAAAAAAAAGAGAGACGATAACCAACCAGAGTAAAGATGGACAACAATGTCCACAGCGAAAAGGGGAGCAAAGGTGTCGAACACCAGCTCCAGATTCATCACAGTTCCAAGAGTGATGAGGACGTTGAAATTTCCATTGACAATTTGAATGCTGGCGAAAGCGAAGACAAGCATATGTGACACGCACGTATTATATTCAACCCATTGATTAGGATCATGGATAAAGAATTGATAAAATTACCGGTAAAATTTGAAATATCATAATCAAATGAGAACCACAGCTGGGTATTACATGGTGCTCATCAACCTCGCAAAGACCACGCCGACAAGGGCCGTGAATGTCATTCCTTTTGAATTTGAGTGTTTAACTACTAGAATGGAATTTCAATGATTACCTCCTCGAAATTCAGGAAATACTTCGTGATTTTATTTATTGTGATGGATTGGATTATTCCCTTTGTTCGTTCGTTGATCTGACATTTCGTCAGAATGTTTTGGAACGCAACTGACGTCCTCACCTATCTAATTTTCCACCGAGAAATGGAAACAAATGGAAGTGGAATTTGAGGTTAAAAAGTGAATTTGAAATTATTATTCAAATTTCAAAATTATAATTTTAATTACAAATGGAACAATGAGTAAGGCGGGGGAAAGTGAGTTCTGATGGGATAATAGGAGTAGAAATAGGTGGTGAATCATATAGGTATAGCTAGAATTTGGAATATTTGAATTTGAAAGTAAAGGATTTTAATTTGAAATTAAGATATTTTGAATTTTAAATTTGACTTTAACTTAATTGTGATGATAGGTAAGGGTAGGAAAAAAAATATTGGTAGGACAAGAGAATTAGATGGGGAGTCAGATACATTTAGCTAGAAATTGATTGATATAGAAATATGTTAACTAGTCAGAAATTACAGTAATGCAATAGTTAAATCGTGAGTGTAAATTGAAAGAAAAATAGAGTGGAAAAATAAGGAAGTTCAAAGTTAGAATAAATGATAGAATTTTGGAAGTTTGATAAACATAACTTAATGTTAGTTTCAATTATGAAGTTAATAACAAAATTGGAAACCAACAAAGAATTGGGAAATTTGAAATTGAATGAATAGAGGTAGGGTTAACAAAAATAGATAAATAGTAAGTGACTGGTAGGCAAGTGTGTCATAGTCCGCCTGGCTGGTTTGAAGGGATGAGCACTGAGCAGGCCAATAGGTGTAAACGGTATGCCCTGGGTGTCTAAAGCTGGACGCATACTATGGAAAGCTGGTAACGAGCATTAAGATGTAGCTTGAAGATAAAAATCAGGGAAAAATATATATGGCATGAACCAATTGAGTCTTAAAGTATTGCAGGATGGGAGAAGAAGGGGACGATGACAGAGGTTATAAGATGTGCTTGACATAAGTTTAGGTTCTAGACACGGAAGGAATCAAATCTTCAAAATTTCCATCCCTACACTGCTATGCAGAGTGCCTGGTACAACATATTCTCAGTAAGAGGGATGAATTCCTACCTCCTGCTTCTTCAATCTTTGTCCCTTTCATAAATGGGTTCGGCTCGTTGTGATCGGTTCCGTCATTTGGTTCTATCAAATGCCTGATCTGGATGTAGTCACGAGGCTTTCAAATCTCCATCCAGCGTATCAAGCTACAGTTGTTTTTGCCGACCTTTCGGTCGCTTACCATCGACTTCGATGTTCAGACCAATGTTGCCGAGTGATTTCTCGTTAGCGCGAATTGCGTGACTATACAACCGAAGATTTTTTCTAACGATCGGTGTAACTTCACATCGATTGCAGATATTCTTATTTCGCATATGATGAAAACGTGTCACACCACTGGTCCAACCGCAAAACACCATTCATTGTCTTTTGTAGTCAGCCAACATGCAGAAGCATCGAGAACACAGGACGGGCGACATTGCGGTAAATTTTAGATTTGAGATGTTTGTTAGTACGTCGCTCTTCGCTTTCTAGAGTTCAGTTAGGATGTCGGTAGGTCCTGTTGCTTCTCCCGATTTCACCCTTTAGGGAAGGGAAATATTTGCGGGATAAGGGATTTAGATGGCGAATCCGGTAAATTTAAATAGAAATTGATGGACAGGCAAATAGTTAATTTGGTGGAAATTACCGTAATGCGGTACTTAAATGGTTAGTGTAAATTGAGAGAAAGATAGAGTGGAGGAATAGCAAAGTTTGAAGTACGATTAAATGATTGAATTTTGGACGCTCCTGAAATAAATAAATGTTAACGTCACGGAAATGAGATGACACATATATATGAGCAGGTAATGGCTGTTGTTGTTAATAGGTGATTTCTTCAGGATGAAAAGCAGAGAAGGAATAGTCACAGTTTGATATCCGCGGGTGAAGCCAGCCATCAATGTAGAAAATAGGTTGTTGTCCCCCCCCCCCCCCCCCCCCCCCCAGAAAAGGTTGAATCATTTACTGAGTCGCTGGGAGTAAATTGGATATCACGCAGCATAAAAGCGGGAGAGTGCCCTGTTTGCTGGCGCCTCAGGCTCAATGGAAAATTGTTGGGAGAAGCGAAATCTATACCTTCTACGGGCGATGCGACCTTTCTTCAGATCGACCACCTGGTTCGCTCGGAGCGAGGATAGGAGACCATTTGCATCTTCTATTAAATATGAACAAAGGGAGAATATCAAAAATATGCAGATATATAAATGCACATTACAAATAAATAACCAGCTAAAAGAGAAATAACGGGAATTAAAGTCATGATACTAGCCGCGCACAATACAAGTACACTCTGAATAGCGTGAAATAAGAAGTGGCAAAAGCGAGCAGGCAACAGGCAAAACCGCAAGAAGGTAGGTTGATCTAGTTTGAGGCGCTCGTTGATAACGATAACGATAACTTTCTATAAAGCAACGTGTATGGAGTTTTTGCAGCCAAATGCCACTGAGGAAACTATTTGACAGGATACCTAGGCCGCGTGGAATTACTCTGATAATGTGCGTACCTGAATTTGAAGGAGCGTTGGCATGAGTGACAAAACCGAGAGAAAAAACTGAATTCTGATCTAATAATAGAAATGGAGTTATTGGGTGAATTATATAGGTGTAGCTAGAATTGAAATATCTGAATTGGAAAGTAAGGGGTTTAAATTTGAAACTAAGACATTTTCAATTTGAATTTGATTTTAACTTAATTATGATGATGGTTAAACGTGTCGGGAAAGGGAAATGTTGATAGGATATGGGAATTAGATGCTGAGTTAAATAGATGGTGCTACAAAGCGAAGTATTATAATTAGAATAAGCTAGTAAATAAGTCTTCTCGTGCTCTAGATGCAAGCGCAGTTTTCTTATATAAATATGTTGCTTTGCAATTATAAAGTTTGTCGAGATCTGTATGTAGAATAAATACACCATTTAAAGTTAAATCAAAGAAGGTCGGGCAGACCAAACACTTGTAATAGCCACCCCCCATTTTAACCAATTTTTAAGATACATATAAAAATAATATGTGTTCAATGTCTAACACTGGCAGAATTAATGATTAGAAATGATGGAAAGAGTTATCAAAGTATAAGCGGACAGTGGCAGATCACATAAATAAAAAGTGACCACAGGCGGTATGTATTAAAGTGTATGAAAAATCGTGAGCAAATCCGGCACCAAACCTTGTGAACAATGGACAAAGAGTGAAACGGCTGAGTATTGCTCCGAAAAATACCACTGAAAGAAGCGGGATTGAAAAGAGAAGAAGGCGATTGAACTGACCAAATAGAAAGTAGCGGAAGAGAGCAGACAGTGGGGAAATCGGATGGAAGGTGGGTGGAACAGATTTTTAATTTTGTCTTGACGTTCTCGTTTAATTAACGAGAGGATAGGATTAATATTCCTGCAATCGAGACAGAGTCGTGGTGACTTTCGATTCAGAAATAACCTCTTCTGCCTCAAAGACAGGGGCCCATAGATAGGTTAACACGGGTCCTACCATAACTTTCTTAAAAGCGCTTTTTATTTTAGTTCCTGCTACGAAAGCCTACTGGACAGGGTGGAAATGCATCTAGAGGTCCGCGTAGTCACTTTCACGATATGTGGGAAAACTTCAAGGCCTTCTACTCAAGTGACAAAGCCGAGGGAAAATTATCTCTTTAAGAATAGCCAAGTATGGGATTAAGGCCAAAATTTTAGTTCATGGGCAAAATAAATCCACCACACAAGGCCACGTTGGCCAGGTTCTGCATTAATTTATCCATCGGGCCAGGGGACCGCTTATCATGATCTAAACTCAACAATACAAAAGAAATTTTTATTTACTATTGACTTCATGGTTTTTAACATAATTGAATGAATGCAACTTGAACGTAAATTGAAGAAGTTGCCATAACCTAAAATTAAAACGAAATAAATGATTAAGATTTGATTAGATTGATGAATTCATAATACGTTGGCAACTGTTGATATAAAAGCTGTGGTAACCATGTGATGAGGACGTTGAAATTTCCATTGACAATTTGAATGCTGGCGAAAGCGAAGACGAGCATATGTGACACGCACGTATTATATTCAACCCATTGATTAGGATCATGGATAAAGAATTGATAAAATTACCGGTAAAATTTGAAATATAATCAAATGAGAACCACAGCTGGGTATTACATGGTGCTCATCAACCTCGCAAAGACCACGCCGACAAGGGCTGTGAATGTCATTCCTTTTGAACTTGAGTGTTTAACTACTAGAATGGAATTTGAATGATTACCTCCTCGAAATTCAGGAAATACTTTCTGATTTAATTTATTGTGATGGATTGGATTATTCTCTTTGTTCGTTCGTTGATCTGACATTTCGTCAAAATGTTTTGGAACGCAACTGACGTCCTCACCTATCTAATTTTCCACCGAGAAATGGAAACAAATGGAAGTGGAATTTGAGGTTAAAAAGTGAATTTGAAATTATTATTCAAATTTCAAAATTATAATTTTAATTACAAATGGAACAATGAGTAAGGCGGGGGAAAGTGAGTTCTGATGGGATAATACGAGTAGAAATAGGTGGTGAATCATACAGGTATAGCTAGAATTTGGAATATTTGAATTTAAAAGTAAGGGATTTCAATTTGAAATTAAGATATTTTGAATTTTAAATTTGACTTTAACTTAATTGTGATGATAGGTAAGGGTAGGAAAAAAAATATTGGTAGGACAAGAGAATTAGATGGGGAATCAGATAGATTTAGCTAGAAATTGATTGATATAGAAATATTTTAACTAGTCAGAAATTACAGTAATGCAATAGTTAAATCGTGAGTGTAAATTGAAAGAAAAATAGAGTGGAAAAATAAGGAAGTTCAAAGTTAGAATAAATGATAGAATTTTGGAAGTTTGATAAACATAACTTAATGTTAGTTTCAATTATGAAGTTAATAACAAAATTGAAAACCAACAAAGAATGAATGAATAGAGGTAGGGTTAACAAAAATAGATAAATAGTAAGTGATAGGTAGGCAAGTGTGTCATAGTCCGCCTGGCTGGTTTGAAGGGATGAGCACTGAGCAGGCCAATAGGTGTAAACGGTATGCCCTGGGTGTCTAAAGCTGGACGCATACTATGGAGAGCTAGTAACGAGCATTAAGATGTAGCTTGAAGATGAAAATCAGGGAAAAATATATATGGCATGAACCAATTGAATGCAGAGTCTTAAAGTATTGCAGGATGGGAGAAGAAGGGGACGATGACAGAGATTATAAGATGTGTTTCACATAAGTTTAGGTTCTAGACACGGAAGGAATCAAATCTTCAAAGTTTCCATCTCTACACTGCTATGCAGAGTGCCTGGTACAACATATTCTCAGTAAGAGGGATGAATTCCTACCTCCTGCTTCTTCAATCTTTGTCCCTTTCATAAATGGGTTCGGCTCGTTGTGATCGGTTCCGTCATTTGGTTCTATCAGATGCCTGATCTGGATGTAGTCACGAGGCTTTCAAATCTCCATCCAGCGTATCAAGCTACAGTTGTTTTTGCCGACCTTTCGGTCGCTTACCATCGACTTCGATGTTCAGACCAATGTTGCCGAGTGATTTCTCGTTAGCGCCAATTGCGTGACTATACAACTGAAGATTTTTTCTAACGATCGGTGTAACTTGACATCGATCACAGATATTCTTATTTCGCATATGATGAAAACGTGTCACACCACTGGTCCAACCGCAAAACACCATTCATTGTCTTTTGTAGCCAACCAACATGCAGAAGCATCGAGAACACAGGACGGGCGACATTGCGGTAAATTTTAGATTTGAGATGTTTGTTAGTACGTCGCTCTTCGCTTTCTAGAGTTCAGTTAGGATGTCGGTAGGTCCTGTTGCTTCTCCCGATTTCACCCTTTAGGGAAGGGAAATATTTGCGGGATAAGGGATTTAGATGGCGAATCCGGTAAATTTAAATAGAAATTGATGGACAGGCAAATAGTTAATTTGGTGGAAATTACCGTAATGCAGTACTTAAATGGTTAGTGTAAATTGAGAGAAAGATGGAGTGGAGGAATAGCAAAATGATTGAATTTTGGACGCTCCTGAAATAAATAAATGTTAACGTCACGGAAATGAGATGACACATATATATGAGCAAGTAATGGCTGTTGTTGTTAATAGGTGATTTCTTCAGGATGAAAAGCAGAGAAGGAATAGTCACAGTTTGATATCCGCGGGTGAAGCCAGCCATCAATGTAGAAAATAGGTTGTTGTCCCAACCAGAAAAGGTTGAATCACTTACTGAGTCGCTGGGAGTAGATTGGATATCACGCAGCATAAAAGCAGGAGAGTGCCCCGTTTGCTGGCGCCTCAGGCTCAATGGAAAATTGTTGGGAGAAGCGAAATCCATACCTTCTACGGGCGATGCGACCTTTCTTCAGATCGACCACCTGGTTCGCTCGGAGCGAGGATAGGAGACCATTTACATCTTCTATTAAATATGAACAAAGGGAGAATATCAAGAATATGCAGATATATAAATGCACATTACAAATAAATAACCAGCTAAAAGAGAAATAACGGGAATTAAAGTCATGATACTAGCCGCGCACAATACAAGTACACTCTGAATAGCGTGAAATAAGAAGTGGCAGAAGCGAGCAGGCAACAGGCAAAACCGCAAGAAGGTAGGTTGATCTAGTTTGAGGCGCTCGTTGATAACGATAACGATAACTTTCTATAAAACAACGTTTATGGAGTTTTTGCAGCCAAATGCCACTGAGGAAACTATTTGACAGGATACCTAGGCCGCGTGGAATTACTCTGATAATGTGCGTACCTGAATTTGAAGGAGCGTTGGCATGAGTGACAAAACCGAGAGAAAAAACTGAATTCTGATCTAATAATAGAAATGGAGTTATTGGGTGAATTATATAGGTGTAGCTAGAATTGAAATATCTGAATTGGAAAGTAAGGGGTTTAAATTTGAAACTAAGACATTTTCAATTTGAATTTGATTTTAACTTAATTATGATGATGGTTAAACCCGTCGTAAAAGGGAAATATTGATAGGATATGGGAATTAGATGCTGAGTTAAATAGATGGTGCTACAAAGTGAAGTATTATAATTAGAATAAGCTAGAATAAGCAAGTAGATAAGTCTTCTCGTGCTCTAGATGCAAGCGCAGTTTTCTTATGTAAATATGTTGCTTTGCAATTATAAATTTTGTCGAGATCTGTATGTAGAATAAATACACCATTTAAAGTTAAATCAAAGAAGGTCGGGCAGACCAAACACTTGCAATAGCCACCCCCCATTTTAACCAATTTTTAAGGTAGATATAAAAATAATATGTGTTCAATGTCTAACACTGGGAGAATTAATGATTAGAAATGATGGAAAGAGTTATCAAAGTATAAGCCGACAGCGGCAGATCACATAAATAAAAAGTGACCACAGGCGGTATGTATTAAAGTGTATGAAAAATCGTGAGCAAATCCGGCACCAAACCTTGTGAGCAATGGACAAAGAGTGAAATGGCTGAGTATTGCTCCGAAAAATACCACTGAAAGAAGCGGCATTGAAAAGAGAAGAAGGCGATTGAACTGACCAAATAGAAAGTAGCGGAAGAGAGCAGACAGTGGGGAAATCGGATGGAAGGTGGGTGGAACAGATTTTTAATTTTGTCTTGACGTTCTCGTTTAATTAATGAGAGGATAGGATTAATATTCCTGCAATCGTGACAGAGTCGTGGTGACTTTCGATTCAGAAATAACCTCTTCTGCCTCAAAGACAGGGGCCCATAGATAGGTTAACACGGGCCCTACCATAACTTTCTTAAAAGCGCTTTTTATTTTAGTTCTTGCTGGACAGGGTAGAAATGCATCTAGAGGTCCGCGTAGTCACTTTCACAATATGTGGGTAAATTTGAAGGCCTTCTACTCAAGTGACAAAGTCGAGGGAAAATTATCTCTTTAAGAATAGCCAAGTATGGGATTCCGACCAAAATTTTAGTTCATGGGCAAAATAAATCCACCACACAAGGCCACGTTGGCCAGGTTCTGCATTAATTTATCCATCGGGCCAGGGGACCGCTTATCATGATCTAAACTCAACAATACAAAAGAAATTTTTATTTACTATTCACTTCATGGTTTTTAACATAATTGAATGAATGCAACTTGAACGTAAATTGAAGAAGTTGCCATAACCTAAAATTAAAACGAAATAAATGATTAAGATTTGATTAGATTGATGAATTCATAATACGTTGGCAACTGTTGATATAAAAGCTGTGGCAACCATCTGATGAGGACGTTGAAATTTCCATTGACAATTTGAATGCTGGCGAAAGCGAAGACAAGCATATGTGACACGCACGTATTATATTCAACCCATTGATTAGGATCATGGATAAAGAATTGATAAAATTACCGGTAAAATTTGAAATATCATAATCAAATGAGAACCACAGCTGGGTATTACATGGTGCTCATGAACCTCGCAAAGACCGCGCGGACAACCGCCGTGAATGTCATTCCTTTTGAACTTGAGTGTTTAACTACTAGAATGGAATTTCAATGGTTACCTCCTCGAAATTCAGGAAATACTTTCTGATTTTATTTATTGTGATGGATTGGATTATTCTCTTTGTTCGTTCGTTGATCTGACATTTTGTCAAAATGTTTTGGAACGCAACTGACGTCCTCAGCTATCTAATTTTCCACCGAGAAATGGAAGTGGAATTTGAGGTTAAAAAGTGAATTTGAAATTATTATTCAAATTTCAAAATTATAATTTTAATTACAAATGGAACAATGAGTAAGGCGGGGGAAAGTGAGTTCTGATGGGATAATAGGAGTAGAAATAGGTGGTGAATCATACAGGTATAGCTAGAATTTGGAATATTTGAATTTGAAAGTAAGGGATTTTAATTTGAAATTAAGATATTTTGAATTTTAAATTTGACTTTAACTTAATTGTGATGATAGGTAAGGGTAGGAAAAAAAATATTGGTAGGACAAGAGAATTAGATGGGGAATCAGATAGATTTAGCTAGAAATTGATTGATATAGAAATATTTTAACTGGTCAGAAATTACAGTTATGCAATAGTTAAATCGTGAGTGTAAATTGAAAGAAAAATAGAGTGGAAAAATAAGGAAGTTCAAAGTTAGAATAAATGATAGAATTTTGGAAGTTTGATAAACATAACTTAATGTTAGTTTCAATTATGAAGTTAATAACAAAATTGAAAACCAACAAAGAATGAATGAATAGAGGTAGGGTTAACAAAAATAGATAAATAGTAAGTGATTGGTAGGCAAGTGTGTCATAGTCCGCCTGGCTGGTTTGAAGGGATGAGCACTGAGCAGGCCAATAGGTGTAAACGGTATGCCCTGGGTGTCTAAAGCTGGACGCATACTATGGAGAGCTAGTAACGAGCATTAAGATGTAGCTTGAAGATGAAAATCAGCGAAAAATATATATGGCATGAACCAATTGAATGCAGAGTCTTAAAGTATTGCAGGATGGGAGAAGAAGGGGACGATGACAGAGGTTATAAGCTGTGCTTCACATAACTTTAGGTTCTAGACATGGAAGGAATCAAATCTCCAAAGTTTCCATCCCTACACTGCTATGCAGAGTGCCTGGTACAACATATTCTCAGTAAGAGGGATGAATTTCTACCTCCTGCTTCTTCAATCTTTGTCCCTTTCATAAATGGGTTGGGCTTGTTGTGATCGGTTCCGTCATTTGGTTCTATCAAATGCCTGATCTGGATGTAGTCACGAGGCTTTCAAATCTACATCCAGCGTATCAACCTACAGCTGATTTTGCCGACCTTTCGGTCGCTTACCATCGACTTCGATGTTCAGACCAATGTTGGCGAGTGATTTCTCGTTAGCGCGAATTGCGTGACTATACAACCGAAGATGTCTCCCTCGTATTTTCTAACGATCGGTGTAACTTCACATCGATCGCGGATATCCTTATTTCGCATATGATGAAAACGTGTCACGCCACTGGTCCAACCTAACATCTTCATCTCCATTACCGCAAGACACCATTCATTGCCTTTTGTAGTCAGCCAACACACAGAAGCATCGAGAACGACAGGACAGGCGACATTGCGGTAAATTTTAGATTTGAGATATTTGTTAGTACGTCGCTCTTCGCTTTCTAGAGTTCAGTTAGGATGTCGGTAGGTCCTGTTGCTTCTCCCGATTTCACCCTTTAGCGAAGGGAAATATTTGCGGGATAAGGGATTTAGATGGCGAATCAGGTAAATTTAGCTAGAAATTGATGGACAGGCAAGTAGTTAATTTGGTGGAAATTACCGTAATGCAGTACTTAAATGGTTAGTGTAAATTGAGAGAAAGATAGAGTGGAGGAATAGCAAAGTTTGAAGTACGATTAAATGATTGAATTTTGAACGCTCCTGAAATAAATAAAGGTAAACGTCACGGAAGTGAGATGACACATATATATCAGCAAGTAATGGCTGTTGTTGTTAGTAGGTGATTTCTTCAGGATGAAAAGCAGAGAAGGAATAGTCACAGTTTGATATCCGCGGGTGAAGCCAGCCATCAATGTAGAAAATAAGTTGTTGTCCCCACCAGAAAAGGTTGAATCATTTACTGAGTCGCTGGGAGTAGATTAGATATCACGCAGCATAAAAGCAGGAGAGTGCCCTGTTTGCTGGCGCCTCAGGCTCAATGGAAAATTGTTGGGAGAAGCGAAATCCATACCTTCTACGGGCGATGCGTCCTTTCTTCAGATCGACCACCTGGTTCGCTCGGAGCGAGGATAGGAGACCATTTACATCTTCTATTAAATATGAACAAAGGGAGAATATCAAGAATATGCAGATATATAAATGCACATTACAAATAAATAACCAGCTGAAGGAGAAATAACGGGAATAAAAGTCATGATACTAGCCGCGCACAATGCAAGTACACTTTGAATAGCGTGAAATAAGAAGTGGCAGAAGTGAGCAGGCAACAGGCAAAACCGCAAGAAGGTAAGTTGATCTAGTTTGAGGCGCTCGTTGATAACTATAACGATAACTTTCTATAAAATACAAATACCACTGAGGGAACTATTTGTCAGGGTACCTAGCCCGCGTAGAATTACTTTGATAATGTGCGTACCTGAATTTGAAGGAGCGTTGACATGAGTGACAAAACCGAGAGAAAAGACTGAATTCTGATCTAATAATAGAAATGGAGTTATTGGGTGAATTATATAGGTGTAGCTAGAATTGAAATATCTGAATTGGAAAGTAAGGGATTTAAATTTGAAACTAAGACATTTTCAATTTGAATTTGAGGTTAACTTAATTATGATGATGGTTAAACGCGTCGGGAAAGGGAAATATTGATAGGATATGGGAATTAGATGCTGAGTTAAATAGATGGTGCTACAAAGTGAAGTATTATAATTAGAATAAGCTAGAATAAGCAAGTAGATAAGTCTTCTCGTGCTCTAGATGCAAGCGCAGTTTTCCTATATAAATATGTTGCTTTTGCGATTATAGCATTATAATACACCATTTAAAGTTAAATCAAAGAAGGTCGGGCAGACCAAACACTTGTAATAGCCACCCCCCATTTTAACAAATGTTTAAGATAGATATAAAAATAATATGTGTTCAATGTCTAACACTGGGAGAATTAATGATTAGAAATGATGGAAAGAGTTATCAAAGTATAAGCGGACAGCGGCAGATCACATAAATAAAAAGTGACCACAGGCGGTATGTATTAAAGTGTATGAAAAATCGTGAGCAAATCCGGCACCAAACCTTGTAAACAATGGACAAAGAGTGAAATGGCTGAGTATTGCTCGGAAAAATACCACTAAAAGAAGCGGCATTGGAAAGAGAAGAAGGCGATTGAACTGACCAAATAGAAAGTAGCGGAAGAGAGCAGACAGTGGGGAAATCGGATGGAAGGTGGGTGGAACAGGTTTTTAATTTTGTCTTGACGTTCTCGTTTAATTAACGAGAGGATAGGATTAATATTCCTGCAATCGAGACAGAGTCGTGGTGACTTTCGATTCAGAAATAACTTCTTCTGCCTCAAAGACAGGGGCCATAGATAGGTTAACACGGGTCCTACCATAACTTTCATAAAAGCGCTTTTTATTTTAGTTCTTCATTCGATGTCTGGTAGTCCGTGTGGATTCATCAGAATTGAAGTCGGAAGTGAGTTTTGAAATTCCAAGTGTGACGAAATAATCTTGTTCGAGGCGTTTTGGTACTAGAACTTACATTTCAATAAAGGTCAAGTGAACGTTTATAGTGCCAATAGTAGCGAGTGGGATAAAACCGTCCCGGGAGGATTGGCCGGAAAAAGTGCTCATCAGAGACAAGTTGAAAATGCCTAAAATGGCTAAAAGTGCTGGAGTGTCGTCACAAAATCGCTTTTTGGTTTTGGCTGATGAGGTTATTGATCCCATAATTCCCGAAAAGGAACAAGCACCAAAAAAAATTAAAGTACCGCCAGTAACTTTCACAGAGCTACAACGTGAGACTATTCTCGCTATGCTTGGAGAATTGAAAATTGATAAATTTTCCATTAAAATTATTTCAATTTGACGCAGACTCTTGCTAGAGGATATTGCGGATTATGATAGGTTGTTGGCTTACTTAACGGCCAAAAACGTAAAATTTTTCACTTTCCAACGGCCAGAATTGCGCCCCATTAAAATATTGTTATCAAGGCTGCATGATATGTCCTGTGAACAATTGAAAAAGCATTTGAAGGCGGACCTCAACATTCCCTGCTTAGAAGTTAAAAAAATCAATAGAAAAGAGGAGGTGCTGAATAAAAGCGTTTATCTCCTCTATTTGGAAAGGGGAACGAAAATAAGTTCGCTCAGAGCGCATAAAGCTATTATGCACACATTGGTACATTGGAGCTACTACAATAATAAAAGGCGTGGCCCCACGCAATGTAGAAGATGTCAAATGTATGGGCATGGTTCCTCTCATTGTCATCTCTCTACGAAGTGTATGATTTGTAGTGGCGATCATCACTTTTCTCAATGCGAAGTTAACGATCGAGAACCTGATCGCATCAAATGCGCCAACTGCGGAGAACATCACTTAGCCAGCGACAAAAATTGTAAACATCGAATTGAATATATTGATCTAAAACAAAAGCTGTCACGGAAGAGTGGGAAGCAGGTGAATGTCGCTTCAGATAAACATTTCAAAGTTTCCGAAGCTTTTTTTCCGAATTTAGTGGGTACAAACTCCGTTGCTAAAATAAGTGGAATATCCAAACCTACTTACAGCCACGTTACGCGTAATATTCCGCAACGTACGGAAAATACTCAACTCAATGTTGAGTCAGCCAATTGTAGTGATAATCTGTTCTCTGCACAAGAGCTTCTGCTTCTATCACGGGAACTGCCGCAACAACTATCGAGTTGTAAAAATAAAAATGAACAATTCGATGTTTTAGTTAAATTGACTATCAAATTCCTATACAATTAACAAATTTTTGAAATGTTTGATATGGAAGAAGTCTAGCAAATAAGAAAACCGAATTTTTTGAGTTTTTATCGTCGAGCAATATTGATATTGCATTAGTTTCGGAAACTTGGTTAAAGAGTGACAGTGCTTTTACGGATCCAAATTTTTTTGTATATAGAAAAGATAGAAAGCAATCTAAGGGTGTTGCAATTTTTATACGAAGAAATATTAAACATGAATTATTGCCTAACCTAGGAACAATAGCTATTGAATCTATTGGAGTAAAGGTTAAACTTCAGTGGGGCACAGATTTGAATATAATTGCAGCTTATTTTCCAGGTGGTAATTCTAACGACATTAGCGAAAAATTATTTATCAGCGATTTACGGAAATTATGTAACCTAAATGGAAATTTTCTAATTGGCGGTGACCTTAATTGCAGAAATACTATTTGGGGTTGCAAGAGGAACAACAAATGGGGGAATGTTCTATATAAATACATCCAAACTCACCCCGTCTCAATGTTTGTCGCGGATGAACCAATGTATGTCCCATTTAACAAAAAAGTTTCGCCATCAAATCTAGATGTGGTCCTGTGTAATGTCCACAATATCTGTTCTGCACTAGATGTAGTTAACGAGCTAAACTCTGATCATTTGCCAGTTATCTTTAAGTTATATAGTTCTCCAGAGCTATTAACCAAACAATTTTTTTATAATTTTAAGTCTGCGGACTGGTCAAGGTTTCAAAAGAGTCTAAATACTGATATTGACCTCGCACAGGTTTCCAAATCAGATATTGCATCCACCGACATAATTGACAAATATCTCAGATCTTTTGAAAACTTGATACATAAAGCTATAAATCGTTGTGTTCCGAAAACACCTGTTAAAAAATTCATTCACATTTCCTTTCCCCCTGAATTGAAAAAGCTCATTGCGCTCAGAAACGCTTATAGACGTGACTGGCAGAGACACAGAAATGTCAACTCAAAATTTAGGTGGAAGCAAGTAAACTCACTGATTCAAGAGTTACTCATCATTGTTAGGAACAATCAGTGGAATAATATGCTGAGCAAACTTAAAAAAGGAGGCAAACCATTTTGGAACATTGTTCGCATTTTAAAAAACAAAAATAAACATATTCCGACTTTAGAAGATTGTGGTCAAATTTTTATAACTAAGAAAGAGAAGGCGAATCGTTTAGCAAGTACATTTGCTAAAAATTTTAGCGAAAATGAGGAACTGCATGATGCAGCAACAGAAGTCGAGGTTGAACGGACAATTAGAGAGTGGAACACACTTTCCGTGTCCGGAAGCTTCCCAACGATTAAACCAAAGATTATATGGGATATAATCAAATCGTCTAAACCGAAGTTATCCACGGGCTTTGATAACATCCCCAACATTTGCTTAATGAAGCTGCCAAGGAAAGCAATCGTATTTCTTATGCACATTTTCAATGCATGCATTAAATGTGGTTATTATCCAACTGTTTGGAAATTCGCAAAAATCATCCCGATTTTGAAGCCACAAAAACCTGCTCATGTAGCTAGCAGTTATAGACCTATAAGTCTTCTGAGCAATCTTGCAAAAATGTTTGAGAAGATCATCAAACAACATCTTTCTGTCCACGTGGAATGTCAAACAAGTCGGGAAACCGGAAGCTGGACGCTTCAGGTACGAAAGGTTTTGTGTATTTCTTAGTACGCAGCACGTAATATATGCATATATTATGTGGGAATATCCACTTTCGGATGATATTGACATTTATAGTCTTGAATTTGCGAAGAAGCGACAACTTTGACGTATTATAACTTTGTTAGTAATAGTGCGATTTCCACCAAACTTGGTGAGATCATGCTCTATATTATGCCCTATATTGTTGCGAAATTTCGTGGTCCTAGCATGAATTTAAGGGGGGTTCTGCAGCGAATTACTAAAAAATATAGTAATATACTATTATTAACTTTATTTATGCAGATATCAGTGTGGAAGGTATTTCGGAGCCCAGGAACTATATAGTGGCAGCCTCTCAATTTTTTTCAGATTTTTCGGTTTGGTAGTTTCTGAGAATGGCCCCCGTAAAGGAATGGTCACTTTCAACCACCCGCACTCCCCACCTTTCCAACAAATGTAAAAACTAAGACCAGCTTCGAAAAGTACTGGCCGAGACCTTTAATTTGATACCCCACATGACTATATTTGATGAAAAAAAAATTTACACCCTCCTTTTGCATGTATGGGGACCCCCCCTTAAATTTGTTGTAAAAGGATGTAATTCACTGTATGCGTGAGCGTTCACAGTTCCCAGCTTTCCACCAAATTTGGTGTCAATCGCTGCAACCGTCTCCGAGAAAAATGCGTGTGACGGACAGACAGACAGACAGACAGATAGACAGACAGACAGACAGACGGACAGACAGACAGACAGACAGACAGTAAACCAATTTTAATAAGGTTTTGTGTTTACACAAAACCTTAAAAATGATACCGGACGAGCAATTTGGATTTAGGAAAAGGCATTCAACAAACCATCAGTTAATGCGTGTAAAAAATGCTGTTGAATTAGCTTTCAGTTCAAAACAATCTATGGCCTTAGTGTCCCTAGATATAGAAAAAGCTTTTGATAGAGTTTGGCACAATGGTTTACTCTACAAGCTCATAAAGGCGAACTTTCCGGCTTACCTTATTAATCTGGTGAATTGTTTCCTTAGTGGCAGGTCATTTAAGGTGCACATTTATAATAACCTTTCGGAGCCCCAGAATATTAGGGCAGGAGTTCCACAAGGCTCAGTGCTGGCCCCACTATTGTACCTTATTTACACACATGATTTTCCTCAGGCAGACGGTGTACAAATTGCAATATTTGCAGACGATACTGCAATTTATACAGCAGACACTCTCTATTCTAAAATCCAAACAACAGTGGAACATGCAATAGGTGTTATATTAGAATATTTTCAAAAATGGAAAATTAAAATTAACGAACAAAAAACTCAAGCCATATTTTTTACTAAACGTAGATCAATTCCTTACATACCTACCTCAGATTTATCCATAAATGGATGTAAAGTAAAGTGGACTAAGCAGCTTAAGTATTTGGGGTTTACGTTCGACAAATCTTTAATTTATAAAGATCACATTACTCAGACGATAAATACGGTTAATAGTCTGATTAAAGTTCTGTACCCACTAATTAATAGAAAGTCCCAACTAAGCATAGAAAATAAGCTGTTAATTTTTAAAATGATTTTCCAGCCTGTAATGTCCTATGCAGCTCCAATCTTCGCTACTTGTGCTAAATCACATACCACCAAGCTTCAAATTGCACAAAATAAAGTGCTGAAAATAATCTTAAATCGTTCGAAATTTTTCAGCACGAAAGCACTGCACTCTTTAGCTAAAGTTGACTTAATTGATTCAGTAATTAGTGTATTGAATAAGAAATTTTATGATGGGATTGCACTTGTGGATAATCTGTTAATAAATCCTTTAACGTAAAAAAAAAATTAGCTTATAATATATAGGTTAAGTTAGAATAAGTTTTAGTTTTACTTCAAGTTCTAGAGGTTTTTAATTGCCATTTTCCTCTAAATAACGCATAATGTATAAAGTACAAATTGCGCGCAGGCAACACTTCTAATTGTAAAATGTAAAGTTAGTTTAACTGGACTCTGAATTTCAAATTTTGTTATATAAAAAAAACACCTTTGTAACATATTATTGGCAATAAATTATATATATATATATATTTTAGTTCTTGCTACGAAAGCCTACTGGACAGGGTAGAAATGCATCTAGAGGTCGGCGTAGCCACTTTCACAATATGTGGGAAAATATGAAGGCCTTCTACTCAACTGACAAAGCCGAGGGAAAATTATCTCTTTAAGAATAGCCAAGTATGGGATTACGACCAAAATTTTAGTTCATGGGCAAAATAAATCCACCACACAAGGCCACGTTGGCCAGGTTCTGCATTAATTTATCCATCGGGCCAGGGGACCGCTTATCATGATCTAAACTCAACAATACAAAAGAAATTTTTATTTACTATTCACTTGATGGTTTTTAACATAATTGAATGAATGCAACTTGAACGTAAATTGAAGAAGTTGCCATAACCTAAAATTAAAACGAAATAAATGATTAAGATTTGATTAGATTGATGAATTCATAATACGTTGGCAACTGTTGATATAAAAGCTGTCGCAACCATCTGATGAGGACATTGAAATTTCCATTGACAATTTGAATGCTGGCGAAAGCGAAGACAAGCATATGTGACACGCACGTATTATATTCAACCCATTGATTAGGATCATCGATAAAGAATTGATAAAATTACCGGTAAAATTTGAAATATCATAATCAAATGAGAAGCACAGCTGGGTATTACATGGTGCTCATCAACCTCGGAAAGACCGCGCGGACAAGGGCCGTGAATGGAATTTCAATGATTACCTCCTCGAAATTCAGGAAATACTTTCTGATTTAATTTATTGTGATGGATTGGATTATTCTCTTTGTTCGTTCGTTGATCTGACATTTCCTCAGAATGGTCTGGAACGCAACTGACGTTCTCACCTATCTAATTTTCCACCGAGAAATGGGAACAAATGGAAGTGGAATTTGAGGTTAAAAAGTGAATTTCAAATTATTATTCAAATTTCAAAATTATAATTTTAATTACAAACGGAAATGGGCGAAAGTGAGTTCTGATGGGATAATAGGAGTAGAAATAGGTGGTGAATCATATAGGTATAGCTAGAATTTGGAATATTTGAATTTGAAAGTAAGGGATTTTAATTTGAAATTAAGATATTTTGAATTTTAAATTTGACTTTAACTTAATTGTGATGATAGCTAAGGGTAGGAAAAAAAAATATTGGTAGGACAAGAGAATTAGATGGGGAATCAGATAGATTTAGCTAGAAATTGATTGATATAGAAATATTTTAACTAGTCAGAAATTACAGTAATGCAATAGTTAAATCGTGAGTGTAAATTCAAAGAAAAATAGAGTGGAAAAATAAGGAAGTTCAAAGTTAGAATAAATGATAGAATTTTGGAAGTTTGATAAACATAACTTAATGTTAGTTTCAATTATGAAGTTAATAACAAAATTGAAACCAACAAAGAATTGTGAAATTTGAGATTGAGATAAATAAATAGTAAGTGACTGGTAGGCAAGTGTGTCATAGTCCGCCTGGCTGGTTTGAAGGGATGAGCACTGAGCAGGCCAATAGGTGTAAACGGTATGCCCTGAGTGTCAAAAGCTGGACGCATACTATGGAAAGCTAGTAACGAGCATTAAGATGTAGCTTGAAGATGAAAATCAGGGAAAAATATATATGGGATGAACCAATCGAATGCAGAGTCTTAAAGTATTCCAGGATGGGAGAAGAAGAGGACGATGGCAGAGGTTATAAGATGTGTTTGACAAAAGTTTAGGTTCTAGACACGGAAGGAATCAAATCTTCAAAGTTTGCATTCCTACACTGCTATGCAGAATGCCTGGTACAACATATTCTCAGTAAGAGGGATGAATTCCTACCTCCTGCTTCTTCAATCTTTGTCCCTTTCATAAATGGGTTCGGCTCGTTGTGATCGGTTCCGTCATTTGGTTCTATCAAATGCCTGATCTGGATGTAGTCACGAGGCTTTCAAATCTCCATCCAGCGTATCAAGCTACAGTTGTTTTTGCCGACCTTTCGGCCGTTTACCATCGATTTCGATGTTCAGACCAATGTTGGCGAGTGATTTCTCGTTAGCGCGAATTGCTTGACTATACAACCGAAGATGTCTCCCTCGTATTTTCTAACGATCGGTGTAACTTCACATCGATCGCGGATATCCTTATTTCGCATATGATGAAAACGTGTCACGCCACTGGTCCAACCTAACATCTTCATCTCCATTACCGCAAGACACCATTCGTTGTCTTTTGTAGTCAGCCAACACACAGAAGCATCGAGAACGACAGGACGGGCGACATTGCGGTAAATTTTAGATTTGAGATGTTTGTTAGTACGTCGCTCTTCGCTTTCTAGAGTTCAGTTAGGATGTCGGTAGGTCCTGTTGCTTCTCCCGATTCCACCCTTTAGGGAAGGGAGAGATTTGCGGGATAAGGGATTTAGATGGCGAATCAGGTAAATTTAGCTAGAAATTGATGGACAGGCAAGTAGCTAATTTGGTGGAAATTACCGTAATGCAGTACTTAAATGGTTAGTGTAAATTGAGAGAAAGATAGAGTGGAGGATAGTTTGAAGTATGATTAAATGATTGAATTTTGGACGCTCCTGAAATAAATAAATGTTAACGTCACGGAAGTGAGGTGACACATATATACGAACAGGTAATGGCTGTTGTTGTTAATAGGTCATTTCTTCAGGACGAAAAGCAGAGAAGGAATAGTGATAGTTTGATATCCGCGGGTGATGCCAGCCATCAATGTAGAAAATAGGTTGTTGTCCCCCCCCAGAAAAGGTTGAATCATTTACTGAGTCGCTGGGAGTAGATTGGATATCACTCAGCATAAAAGTAGGAGAGTGCCCTGTTTCCTGGCGCCTCAGGCTCAATGGAAAATTGCTGGGAGAAGCGAAATCCATACCTTGTACGGGCGATGCGTCCCTTTTGCACATTGACCACCTGGTTCGCTCGGAGCGAGGATAGGAGACCATTTACATGTTCTATTAAATATGAACAAATGGAGAATATCAAGAATATATAAATGCACATTACAAATAAATAACTAGCTAAAAGAGAAATAACGGGAATAAAAGTCATGATACTAGCCGCACACAATACCAGTACACTCTGAATAGCGTCAAATAAGAAGTAGCAGAAGCGTGCAGGCAGCAGGCAAAACCGCAAGAAGGTAAGTTGATCTAGTTTGAGGCGCTCGTTGATAACGATAACGATAACTTTCTATAAAACAACGTTTATGGAGTTTTTGCAGCCTAATGCCACTGAGGAAACTATTTGACAGGATTCCTTAGCCGCGTAGAATTACTTTGATAATGTGCGTACCTGAATTTAAAGGAGCGTTGACATGAGTGACAAAACCGAGAGAAAAGACTGAATTCTGATCTAATAATAGAAATGGAGTTATTGGGTGAATTATATAGGTGTAGCTAGAATTGAAATATCTGAATTGGAAAGTAAGGGGTTTGAATTTGAAACTAAGACATTTTCAATTTGAATTTGAGTTTAACTTAATTATGATGATGGTTAAACCCGTCGGGAAAGGGAAATATTGATAGGATATGGGAATTAGATGCTGAGTTAAATAGATGGTGCTACAAAGTGAAGTATTATAATTAGAATAAGCTAGAATAAGCAAGTAGATAAGTCTTCTCGTGCTCTAGATGCAAGCGCAGTTTTCTTATATAAATATGTTGCTTTTGCAATTATAAAATTTTTGAGATCTGTATGTAGAATAAATACACCATTTAAAGTTAGATCAAAGAAGGTTGGGCAGAGCAAACACTTTTAATAGCCACCCCCCATTTTAACAAATGTTTAAGATAGGTTTAAAAATAATATGTGTTCAATGTCTAACACTGGGAGAATTAATGATTAGAAATGATGGAAAGAGTTATCAAAGTATCATCAATGAATGGAACTTCAACGTAAATTGAAGAAGTTGCCATAACCTAAAATTACAACGAAATAAATGATTAAGATTTGATTAGATTGATGAATTCATAATACGTTGGCAACTGTTGATATAAAAGCTGTGGCAACCATGTGATGAGGACGTCGAAATTTCCATTGACAATTTGAATGCTGGCGAAAGCGAAGACAAGCATATGTGACACGCACGTATTATATTCAACTCATTGATTAGGATCATGGATAAAGAATTCATAAAATTTCCGGTAAAATTTGAAATATCATAATCAAATGAGAACCACAGCTGGGTATTAGATGGTGCTCATCAACCTCGCAAAGACCACGCCGACAAGGCCCGTGAATGTCATTCCTTTTGAAATTGAGTGTTGAACTACCAGAATGGAGTTTCAATGCTTACCTCCTCGTAATTCAGGAAATACTTACTGATTTTATTTATTGTGATGGATTGGATTATTCTCTTTGTTCGTTCGTTGATCTGACATTTCGTGGGAATGTTTTCGAATGCAACTGACGTCCTCACCTATCTAATTTTCCACCGAGAAATGGAAACAACTGGAAGTGGAATTTGAGGTTAAAAAGCGAATTTCAAATTATTATTCAAATTTCAAAATTATAATTTTAATTACAAATGGAACAATGAGTTAGGCGGGGGAAAGTGAGTTCTGATGGGATAATAGGAGTAGAAATAGGTGGTGAATCATATAGGTATAGCTAGAATTTGGAATATTTGAATTTGAAAGTATGGGATTTTAATTTGAAATTAAGATATTTTGAATTTTAAATTTGACTTTAACCTAATTGTGATGATAGGTAAGGGTTGGAAGAAAAATATTGGTAGGACAAGAGAATTAGATGGGGAATCAGATAGATTTAGCTAGAAATTGATTGATATAGAAATATTTTAATAATAATAATCGTTGGCACAACAATCCATATTGGATCAGGGCCTTGAAGTGTGTTAGAGCACTTCATTCAAGACCGTAGAAACATTTTAACTAGTCAGAAATTACAGTAATGTAATAATTAAATCGTTAGTGTAAATTGAAAGAAAAATAGAGTGGAAAAATAAGGAAGTTCAAAGTTAGAATAAATGATAGAATTTTGGAAGTTTGATAAACATAACTTAATGTTAGTTTCAATTATGAAGTTAATAACAAAATTGAAACCAACAAAGAATTGTGAAATTTGAGATTGAGATAAATAAATAGTAAGTGACTGGTAGGCAAGTGTGTCATAGTCCGCCTGGCTGGTTTGAAGGGATGAGCACTGAGCAGGCCAATAGGTGTAAACGGTATGCCCTGGGTGTCTAAAGCTGGACGCATACTATGGAAAGCTAGTAACGCGCATTAAGATGTAGCTTGAAGATGAAAATCAGGGAAAAATATATATGGCATGAACCAATTGAATGCAGAGTCTTAAAGTATTGCAGGATGGGAGAAGAAGGGGACGATGACAGAGGTTATAAGATGTGCTTGACATAAGTTTAGGTTCTAGACACGGAACGAATCAAATCTTCAAAGTCTCCATCCCTACACTGCTATGCAGAGTGCCTGGTACAACATATTCTCAGTAAGAGGGATGAATTCCTACCTCCTGCTTCTTCAATCTTTGTCCCTTTCATAAATGGGTTCGGCTCGTTGTGATCGGTTCCGTCATTTGGTTCTATCAAATGCCTGATCTGGATGTAGTCACGAGGCTTTCAAATCTCCATCCAGCGTATCAAGCTACAGTTGTTTTTGCCGACCTTTCGCTCGCTTACTATCGACTTCGATGTTCAGACCAATGTTGGCGAGTGATTTCTCGTTAGCGCGAATTGCGTGACTAAACAACCGAAGATGTCTCCCTCGTATTTTCTAACGATCGGTGTAACTTCACATCGATCGCGGATATTCTTATTTCGCATATGATGAAAACGTGTCACGCCACTGGTCCAACCTAACATCTTCATCTCCATTACCGCAAGACACCATTCATTGTCTTTTGTAGTCAGCCAACACACAGAAGCATCGAGAACGACAGGACGGGCGACATTGCGGTAAATTTTAGATTTGAGATGTTCGTTAGTACGTCGCTCTTCGCTTTCTAGAGTTCAGTTAGGATGTCGTTAGGTCCTGTTGCTTCTCCCGATTTCACCCTTTAGGGAAGGGAAATATTTCCGGGATAAGGGATTTAGATGGCGAATCCGGTAAATTTAGCTAGAAATTGATGGACAGGCAAGTAGCTAATTTGGTGGAAATTACCGTAATGCAGTACTTAAATGGTTAGTGTAAATTGAGAGAAAGATAGAGTGGAGGAATAGCAAAGTTTGAAGTACGATTAAATGATTGAAATTTGGACGCTCCTGAAATAAATAAATGTTAACGTCACGGAAATGAGATGACACATATATATGAGCAAGTAATGGCTGTTGTTGTTAATAGGTGATTTCTTCAGGATGAAAAGCAGAGAAGGAATAGTCACAGTTTGATATCCGCGGGTGAAGCCAGCCATCAATGTAGAAACTAGGTTGTTGTCCCCACCAGAAAAGGTTGAATCATTTACTGAGTCGCTGGGAGTAGATTGGATACCACTCAGCATAAAAGCAGGAGAGTGCCGTGTTTGCTGGCGCCTCAGGCTCAATGGAAAATTGCTGGGAGAAGCGAAATCCATACCTTCTACGGGCGATGCGTCCTTTCTGCACATTGACCACCTGGTTCGCTCGGAGCGAGGATAGGAGACCATTTACATGTTCTATTAAATATGAACAAATGGAGAATATCAAGAATATACAGATATATAAATACACATTACAAATAAATAACCAGCTAAAAGAGAAATAACGGGAATAAAAGTCATGATACTAGCCGCACACAATACAAGTACACTCTGAATAGCGTGAAATAAGAAGTGGCAGAAGCGAGCAGGCAACAGGCAAAACCGCAAGAAGGTGGGTTAATCTAGTTTGAGACGGTCGTTGATAGCGATAACGATAACTTTCTAGAAAACAACGTTTATGGAGTTTTTGCAGCCAAATGCTACCGAGGAAACTATTTGGCAGGATACCCAGCCCGCGTAGAATTACTTTGAGAGAGAAAAGACTGAATTCTGATCTAATAATAGAAATGGAGTTATTGGGTGAATTATATAGGTGTAGCTAGAATTGAAATATCTGAATTGGAAAGTAAGGGATTTGAATTTGAAACTAAGACATTTTCAATTTGAATTTGAGTTTAACTTAATTATGATGATGGTTCAACACGGCGCGAAAAGGAAATATTGATAGGACATGGGAATTAGATGCTGAGTTAAATAGATGGTGGTACAAAGTGAAGTATTATAATTAGAATAAGCTAGAATAAGCAAGTAGGTCAGTCTTCTCGTGCTCTAGATGAAAGCGCAGTTTTCTTATATAAATATGTTGCTTTTGCAATTATAAATTTTGTCGAGATCTGTATGTACAATAAATACACCATTTAAAGCTAAACCAAAGAAGGTCGGGAAGACCAAACACTTGTAATAGCCACCCATCATTTTAATAATTGTTTAAGATAGATATAAAAATAATATGTGTTCAGTGTCTAACACTGGGAGAATTAATGATTAGAAATGATGGAAAGAGTTATCAAAGTATAAGCGGACAGCGGCAGATCACAGAAATAAAAAGTGACCACAGGCGGTATGCATTAAAATATATGAAAAATCGTGAGCAAATCCGGCACCAAACCTGGTAAACAATGGACAAAGGGTGAAATGGCTGAGTATTGCTCGGAAAAATACCACTAAAAGAAGCGGCATTGGAAAGAGAAGAAGGCGACTAAACTGACCAAATAGAAAGTAGCGGAAGAGAGCAGACAGTGGGGAAATCGGATGGAAGGTGGTTGGAACAGATTTTTAATTTTGTCTTGACCTTCTCGTTTAATTAACGAGAGGATAGGATTAATATTCCTGCAATCGAGACTGAGTCGTGGTGAATTTCGATTCATAAATAACCTCTTCTGCCTCAAAGACAGGGGCCCATAGATAGGTTAACACGGGTCCTACCATAACTTTCTTAAAGGCGCCTTTTATTTTAGTTCTTGCTACGAAAGCCTACTGGACAGGGTGGAAGTGGATTTAGAGGTCCGCGTAGTCACTTTCACATTATGTGGGAAAATTTGAAGGCCTTCTACTCAAGTGACAAACCCGAGGGAAAATTATCTCTTTAAGAATAGCCAAGTATGGGATTACGACCAAAATTTTAGTTCATGGGCAAAATAAATCCACCACACAAGGCCACGTTGGCCAGGTTCTGCATTAATTTATCCAACGGGCCAGGGGACCGCTTATCATGGTCTAAACTCGACAATAAAAAGGAAATTTTTATCTACTATTCACTTCATGGTTTTTAACATAATTGAATGAATGCAACTTGAACGTAAATTGAAGAAGTTGCCATAACCTAAAATTAAAACGAAATAAATGATTAAGCTTTAATTAGATTGATGAATTCATAATACGTTGGGAACTGTTGATATAAAAGCTGTGGCAATCATGTGATGAGGACGTTGAAATTTCCATTGACAATTTGAATGCTGGCGAAACCGAAGCCAAGGATATCTGGAACGGAACTGACGTCCTCACCTATCTAATTTTCCACCGAGAAACGGAAACAAATGGAAGTGGAATTTGAGGTTAAAAAGTGAATTTCAAATTATTATTCAAATTTCAAAATTATAATTTTAATTACAAATGGAACAATGAGTAAGGCGGGGAAAGTTAGTTCTGATGGGATAATAGGAGTAGAAATAGGTGGTGAATCATATAGATATAGCTAGAATTTGGAATATTTGAATTTGAAAGTAAAGGATTTTAATTTGAAGTTAAGATATTTTGAATTTTAAATTTGACTTTAACTTAATTGTAATGATAGGTAAGGGTTGGAAAAAAAATATTGGTAGGACAAGAGAATTAGATGGGGAATCAGATAGATTTAGCTAGAAATTGATTGATATAGAAATATTTTAACTAGTCAGAAATCACAGTAATGCAATAGTTAAATCGTGAGTGTAAATTGAAAGAAAAATAGAGTGGACAAATAAGGAAGTTCAAAGTTAGAATAAATGATAGAATTTTGGAAGTTTGATAAACATAACTTAATGTTAGTTTCAATTATGAAGTTTATAACAAAATTGAAAACCAACAAAGAATTGTGAAATTTGAGATTGAATGAATAGAGGTAGTGTTAACAAAAATGGATAAATAGTAAGTGACTGGTAGGCAAGTGTGTCATAGTCCGCCTGGCTGGCTTGAAGGGATGAGCGCTGAGTAGGCCAATAGGTGTAAACGGTATGCCCTGGGTGTCTAAAGCTGGACGCATACTATGGAAAGCTAGTAACGACCTTAATCCTCGTAGCTCGTAGCTTGAAGATGAAAATCAGGGAAAAATATATATGGCATGAACCAATCAAATGCAGAGTCTTAAAGTATTGAAGGATGGGAGAAGAAGGGTACCATGACAGAGGTTATAAGATGTGCTTGACATAAGTTTAGGTTCTAGACACGGAAGGAATCAAATCTTCAAAGTTTCCATCCCTACACTGCTATGCAGAGTGCCTGGTACAACATATTCTCAGTAAGAGGAATGAATTCCTACCTCTTGCTTCTTCAATTTTTGTTCCTTTCATAACTGGGTTCGGCTCGTTGTGATCGGTTCCGTCATTTGGTTCTATCAAATACCTGATCTGGATGTAGTCACGAGGCTTTCAAATCTCCATCCAGCGTATCAAGCTACAGTTGTTTTTGCCGAATTTTCGGTCGGTTACCATCGACTTTGATGTTCAGACCAATGTTGGCGAGTGATTTCTCGTTAGCGCCAATTGCGTGACTATACAACCGAAGATGTCGCATTTCTTAACGATCGGTGTAACTTCACATCGATCGCGGATATCCTTATTTCGCATATGATGAAAACGTGTCACGCCACTGGTCCAACCTAACATCTTCACGTCCATTCATTGTCCTTTGTAGTCAGCCAACACACAGAAATCGAGAACGACAGGACGGGCGACATTGCGGTAAGTTTTAGATTTGAGATGTTTGTTAGTACTTCGCTGTTCGCTTTCTACAGTTCAGTTAGAATGTCGGTAGGTCCTGCTGCTTCTCCCAATTTCACCCTTTAGGGAAGGGAAATATTTGCGGGATAAGGGATTTAGATGGCGAATCAGGTAAATTTAGCTAGAAATTGATGGACAGGGAAGTAGTTAATTTGGTGGAAATTACCGTAATGCAGTACTTAAATGGTTAGTGTAAATTGAGAGGAAAGTAGAGTGGAGGAATAGCAAAGTTTCAAGTACGATAAATTTTAACGTCACGGAAATGAGATGAAACATGTATATGAACAGTTAATAGCTGTTGTTGTTAGTAGGTGATTTCTTCAGGACGAAAAGCAGAGAAGGAATAGTCAGAGTTTGATATCCGCGGGTGAAGCCAGCCATCAATGTAGAAAATAGGTTGTTGTCCCCCCCCAGAAAAGGTTGAATCACTTACTGAGTCGCTGGGAGTAGATTGGATATCACGCAGCATAAAAGCAGGAGAGTGCCCTGTTTGCTGGCGCCTCAGGCTCAATGGAAAATTGTTGGGAGAAGCGAAATCTATACCTTCTACGGGCGATGCGACCTTTCTTCAGATCGACCACCTGGTTCGCTCGGAGCGAGGATAGGAGACCATTTGCATCTTCTATTAAATATGAACAAAGGGAGAATATCAAAAATATGCAGATATATAAATGCACATTACAAATAAATAACCAGCTGAAGGAGAAATAACGGGAATAAAAGTCATGATACTAGCCGCACACAATACAAGTACGCTCTTAATAGCGTGAAATAAGAAGTGGCAGAAGCGAGCAGGCAACAGGCAAAACCACAAGAAGGTAGGTTGATCTAGTTTGAGGCGCTCGTTGATAACGATAACGATAACTTTCTATAAAACAACGTTTATGGAGTTTTTGCAGCCAAATGCTACTGAAACTATTTGACCGGATACCTAGGCCGCGTAGAATTACTTTGATAATGTGCGTACCTGAATTTGAAGGAGCGTTGACATGAGTGACAAAACCGAGAGAAAAGACTGAATTCTGATCTAATAATAGAAATGGAGTTATTGGGTGAATTATATAGGTGTAGCTAGAATTGAAATATCTGAATTGGAAAGTAAGGGATTTGAATTTGTAACTAAGACATTTTCAATTTGAATTTGAGTTTAACTTAATTATGATGATGGTTAAACGCGGTTGGAAAGGGAAATATTGATAGGACATGGGAATTAGATGCTGAGTTAAATAGATGGTGCTACAAAGCGAAGTATTATAATTAGAATAAGCTAGTAAACAAGTCTTCTCGTGCTCTAGATGCAAGCGCAGTTTTCTTATATAAATATGTTGCTTTTGCAATTATAAATTTTGTCGAGATCTGTATGTAGAATAAATACACCATTTTAAGTTAAATCAAAGAAGGTCGGGCAGACCAAACACTTTTAATAGCCACCCCCCATTTTAATAAATGTTTAAGACAGATATAAAAATAATATGTGTTCAATGTCTAACACTGGGAGAATTAATGATTAGAAATGATGGAAAGAGTTATCAAAGTATAAGCGGACAGCGGCAGATCACATAAATAAAAAGTGACCACAGGCGGTATGTATTAAAGTGTATGAAAAATCGTGAGCAAATCCGGCACCAAACCTGGTAAACAATGGACAAAGGGTGAAATGGCTGAGTATTGCTCGGAAAAATACCACTAAAAGAAGCGGCATTGGAAAGAGAAGAAGGCGACTGAACTGACCAAATAGAAAGTAGCGGAAGAGAGCAGACAGTGGGGAAATCGGATGGAAGGTGGGTGGAACAGATTTTTAATTTTGTCTTGACGTTCTCGTTTAATTAACGAGAGGATAGGATTAATATTTCTGCAATCGAGACAGAGTCGTGGTGACTTTCGATTCAGAAATAACCACTTCTGCCTCAAAGACATTGGCCCATAGATAGGTTAACACGGGTCCTACGATAACTTTCTTAAAAGCGGTTTTTATTTTAGTTCTTGCTACGAAAGAATACTGGACAGGGTAGAAATGCATCTAGAGGTCCGCGTAGTCACTTTCACAATAAGTGGGTAAATTTGAAGGCCTTCTACTCAAGTGACAAAGTCGAGGGAAAATTATCTCTTTAAGAATAGCCAAGTATGGGATTACGACCAAAATTTTAGTTCATGGGCAAAATAAATCCACCACACAAGGCCACGTTGGCCAGGTTCTGCATTAATTTATCCAACGGGCCAGGGGACCGCTTATCATGGTCTAAACTCGACAATAAAAAGGAAATTTTTATCTACTATTCACTTCATGGTTTTTAACATAATTGAATGAATGCAACTTGAACGTAAATTGAAGAAGTTGCCATAACCTAAAATTAAAACGAAATAAATGATTAAGCTTTAATTAGATTGATGAATTCATAATACGTTGGGAACTGTTGATATAAAAGCTGTGGCAATCATGTGATGAGGACGTTAAAATTTCCATTGACAATTTGAATGCTGGCGAAACCGAAGCCAAGGATATCTGGAACGGAACTGACGTCCTCACCTATCTAATTTTCCACCGAGAAACGGAAACAAATGGAAGTGGAATTTGAGGTTAAAAAGTGAATTTCAAATTATTATTCAAATTTCAAAATTATAATTTTAATTACAAATGGAACAATGAGTAAGGCGGGGAAAGTTAGTTCTGATGGGATAATAGGAGTAGAAATAGGTGGTGAATCATATAGATATAGCTAGAATTTGGAATATTTGAATTTGAAAGTAAAGGATTTTAATTTGAAGTTAAGATATTTTGAATTTTAAATTTGACTTTAACTTAATTGTAATGATAGGTAAGGGTTGGAAAAAAAATATTGGTAGGACAAGAGAATTAGATGGGGAATCAGATAGATTTAGCTAGAAATTGATTGATATAGAAATATTTTAACTAGTCAGAAATCACAGTAATGCAATAGTTAAATCGTGAGTGTAAATTGAAAGAAAAATAGAGTGGACAAATAAGGAAGTTCAAAGTTAGAATAAATGATAGAATTTTGGAAGTTTGATAAACATAACTTAATGTTAGTTTCAATTATGAAGTTTATAACAAAATTGAAAACCAACAAAGAATTGTGAAATTTGAGATTGAATGAATAGAGGTAGTGTTAACAAAAATGGATAAATAGTAAGTGACTGGTAGGCAAGTGTGTCATAGTCCGCCTGGCTGGCTTGAAGGGATGAGCGCTGAGTAGGCCAATAGGTGTAAACGGTATGCCCTGGGTGTCTAAAGCTGGACGCATACTATGGAAAGCTAGTAACGACCTTAATCCTCGTAGCTCGTAGCTTGAAGATGAAAATCAGGGAAAAATATATATGGCATGAACCAATCAAATGCAGAGTCTTAAAGTATTGAAGGATGGGAGAAGAAGGGTACCATGACAGAGGTTATAAGATGTGCTTGACATAAGTTTAGGTTCTAGACACGGAAGGAATCAAATCTTCAAAGTTTCCATCCCTACACTGCTATGCAGAGTGCCTGGTACAACATATTCTCAGTAAGAGGAATGAATTCCTACCTCCTGCTTCTTCAATTTTTGTTCCTTTCATAACTGGGTTCGGCTCGTTGTGATCGGTTCCGTCATTTGGTTCTATCAAATACCTGATCTGGATGTAGTCACGAGGCTTTCAAATCTCCATCCAGCGTATCAAGCTACAGTTGTTTTTGCCGAATTTTCGGTCGGTTACCATCGACTTTGATGTTCAGACCAATGTTGGCGAGTGATTTCTCGTTAGCGCCAATTGCGTGACTATACAACCGAAGATGTCGCATTTCTTAACGATCGGTGTAACTTCACATCGATCGCGGATATCCTTATTTCGCATATGATGAAAACGTGTCACGCCACTGGTCCAACCTAACATCTTCACGTCCATTCATTGTCCTTTGTAGTCAGCCAGCACATAGAAATCGAGAACGACAGGACGGGCGACATTGCGGTAAGTTTTAGATTTGAGATGTTTGTTAGTACTTCGCTGTTCGCTTTCTACAGTTCAGTTAGAATGTCGGTAGGTCCTGCTGCTTCTCCCAATTTCACCCTTTAGGGAAGGGAAATATTTGCGGGATAAGGGATTTAGATGGCGAATCAGGTAAATTTAGCTAGAAATTGATGGACAGGGAAGTAGTTAATTTGGTGGAAATTACCGTAATGCAGTACTTAAATGGTTAGTGTAAATTGAGAGGAAAGTAGAGTGGAGGAATAGCAAAGTTTCAAGTACGATAAATTTTAACGTCACGGAAATGAGATGACACATGTATATGAACAGTTAATAGCTGTTGTTGTTAGTAGGTGATTTCTTCAGGACGAAAAGCAGAGAAGGAATAGTCAGAGTTTGATATCCGCGGGTGAAGCCAGCCATCAATGTAGAAAATAGGTTGTTGTCCCCCCCCAGAAAAGGTTGAATCACTTACTGAGTCGCTGGGAGTAGATTGGATATCACGCAGCATAAAAGCAGGAGAGTGCCCTGTTTGCTGGCGCCTCAGGCTCAATGGAAAATTGTTGGGAGAAGCGAAATCTATACCTTCTACGGGCGATGCGACCTTTCTTCAGATCGACCACCTGGTTCGCTCGGAGCGAGGATAGGAGACCATTTGCATCTTCTATTAAATATGAACAAAGGGAGAATATCAAAAATATGCAGATATATAAATGCACATTACAAATAAATAACCAGCTGAAGGAGAAATAACGGGAATAAAAGTCATGATACTAGCCGCACACAATACAAGTACACTCTTAATAGCGTGAAATAAGAAGTGGCAGAAGCGAGCAGGCAACAGGCAAAACCACAAGAAGGTAGGTTGATCTAGTTTGAGGCGCTCGTTGATAACGATAACGATAACTTTCTATAAAACAACGTTTATGGAGTTTTTGCAGCCAAATGCTACTGAAACTATTTGACCGGATACCTAGGCCGCGTAGAATTACTTTGATAATGTGCGTACCTGAATTTGAAGTGTAGCTAGAATTGAAATATCTGAATTGGAAAGTAAGGGATTTGAATTTGTAACTAAGACATTTTCAATTTGAATTTGAGTTTAACTTAATTATGATGATGGTTAAACGCGGTTGGAAAGGGAAATATTGATAGGACATGGGAATTAGATGCTGAGTTAAATAGATGGTGCTACAAAGCGAAGTATTATAATTAGAATAAGCTAGTAAATAAGTCTTCTCGTGCTCTAGATGCAAGCGCAGTTTTCTTATATAAATATGTTGCTTTTGCAATTATAAATTTTGTCGAGATCTGTATGTAGAATAAATACACCATTTTAAGTTAAATCAAAGAAGGTCGGGCAGACCAAACACTTTTAATAGCCACCCCCCATTTTAATAAATGTTTAAGACAGATATAAAAATAATATGTGTTCAATGTCTAACACTGGGAGAATTAATGATTAGAAATGATGGAAAGAGTTATCAAAGTATAAGCGGACAGCGGCAGATCACATAAATAAAAAGTGACCACAGGCGGTATGTATTAAAGTGTATGAAAAATCGTGAGCAAATCCGGCACCAAACCTGGTAAACAATGGACAAAGTGAAATGGCTGAGTATTGCTCGGAAAAATACCACTAAAAGAAGCGGCATTGGAAAGAGAAGAAGGCGACTGAACTGACCAAATAGAAAGTAGCGGAAGAGAGCAGACAGTGGGGAAATCGGATGGAAGGTGGGTGGAACAGATTTTTAATTTTGTCTTGACGTTCTCGTTTAATTAACGAGAGGATAGGATTAATATTTCTGCAATCGAGACAGAGTCGTGGTGACTTTCGATTCAGAAATAACCACTTCTGCCTCAAAGACATTGGCCCATAGATAGGTTAACACGGGTCCTACGATAACTTTCTTAAAAGCGGTTTTTATTTTAGTTCTTGCTACGAAAGAATACTGGACAGGGTAGAAATGCATCTAGAGGTCCGCGTAGTCACTTTCACAATAAGTGGGTAAATTTGAAGGCCTTCTACTCAAGTGACAAAGTCGAGGGAAAATTATCTCTTTAAGAATAGCCAAGTATGGGATTAAGACCAAAATTGTAGTTCATGGGCAAAATAAATCCACCACACAAGGCCACGTTGCCCAGGTTCTGCATTAATTTATGCATCGGGCCAGGGGACCGCTTATCATGATCTAAACTCAACAATACAAAAGAAATTTTTATTTACTATTCACTGCATGGCTTTTAACATAATTGAATGAATGCAACTTGAACGTAAATTGAAGAAGTTGCCATAACCTAAAATTAAAACGAAATAAATGATTAAGATTTGATTAGATTGATGAATTCATAATACGTTGGCAACTGTTGATATAACAGCTGTGGCAATCATCTGATGAGGACGTTGAAATTTCCATTGACAATTTGAATGCCGACGAAAGCGAAGGCAAGCATATGTGACACGCATATATTCAACCCATTGATTAGGATCATGGATAAAGAATTGATAAAATTACCGCTAAAATTTGAAAAATCATTATCAAATGAGAACCACAGCTGGGTATTACATGGTGCTCATCAACCTCGGAAAGACCATGCCGACAAGGGCCGTGAATGTCATTCCTTTTGAGTTTGAGTGTTTAACTACCAGAATGGAATTTCAATGATTACCTCCTCGAAATTCAGGAAAAACTTTGTGATTTTATTTATTGTGATGGATTGGATTATTCTCTTTGTTCGTTCGTTGATCTGACATTTCGTCAGAATGTTTTGGAACGCAACTGACGTCCTCACCTATCTAATTTATCCAACGGCCCAGGGGACCGCTTATCATGGTCTAAACTCAACAATACAAAGGAAATTTTTATCTACTATTCACTTCATGATTTTTAACATAATTGAATGAATGCAACTTGAACGTAAATTGAAGAAGTTGCCATAACCTAAAATTAAAACGAAATAAATGATTAAGCTTTGATTAGATTGATGAATTCATAATACGTTGGCAACTGTTGATATAAAAGCTGTGGCAATGATGTGATGAGAACGTTGAAATTTCCATTGACAATTTGAATGCTGGCGAAACCGAAGCCATGCATATCTGGAACGGAACTGACGTCCTCACCTATCTAAGTTTCCACCGAGAAACGGAAACAAATGGAAGTGGAATTTGAGGTTAAAAAGTGAATTTCAAACTATTATTCAAATTTCAAAATTATAATTTTAATTACAAATGGAACAATGAGTAAGGCGGGGGAAAGTGAGTTCTGATGGGATAATAGGAGTAGAAATAGGTGGTGAATCATGTAGGTATAACTAAAGTTTGGAATATTTGAATTTGAAAGTAAAGGATTTTAATTTGAAGTTAAGATATTTTGAATTTTAAATTTGACTTTAACTTAATTGTGATGATAGGTAAGGGTAGGAAAAAAATATTGGTAGGACAAGAGAATTAGATTGATATAGAAATATTTTAACTAGTCAGAAATTACAGTAATGCAATAGTTAAATCGTCAGTGTAAATTGAAAGAAAAATAGAGTGGGAAAATAAGGAAGTTCAAAGTTAGAATAAATGATAGAATTTTGGAAGTTTGATAAACATAACTTAATGTTAGTTTCAATTATGAAGTTAATAACAAAATTGAAAACCAACAAAGAATTGTGAAATTTGTGATTGAATGAATAGAGGTAGGGTTAACAAAAATAGATAAATAGTAAGTGACTGGTAGGCAAGTGTGTCATAGTCCGCCTGGCTGGTTTGAAGGGATGAGCGCTGAGCAGGCCAATAGGTGTAAACGGTATGCCCTGGGTGTCTAAAGCTGGACGCATACTATGGAAAGCTAGCAACGACCTTAATGCTCGTAGCTCGTAGCTTGAAGATGAAAATCAGGGAAAAATATATATGGCATGAACCAATCGAATGCAGAGTCTTAAAGTATTGAAGGATGGGAGAAGAAGGGGACGATGACAGGGGTTATAAGATGTGCTTCACTTAAGTTTAGGTTCTAGACACGGAAGGAATCAAATCTTCAAAGTTTCTAACCCTACACTGCAATGCAGAGTACCTGGTACAACATATTCTCAGTAAGAGGGATGAATTCCTCCCTCCTGCTTCTTCAATCTTTGTCCCTTTCATAAATGGGTTCGGCTCGTTGTGATCGGTTCCGTCATTTGGTTCTATCAAATGCCTGATCTGGATGTAGTCACGAGGCTTTCAGATCTCCATCCGGCGTATCAAGCTACAGTTGTTTTTGCCGACCTTTTGATCGCTTACCATCGACTTCGATGTTCAGACCAATGTTGGCGAATGATTTCTCGTTAGCGCGAATTGCGTGACTATACAACCGAAGATGTCGCATTTCTTAACGATCGGTATAACTTGACATCGATCGCGAATATTCTTATTTCGCAAATGATGAAAACGTGTCACGCCACTGGTCCAACATAACATCTTCATCTCCATTACCGCAAGACACCATTCATTGTATTTTGTAGACAGAAATCGAGAACGACAGGACGGGCGACATTGCGGTAAATTTTAGATTTGAGATGTTTGTTAGTACGTCGCTCTTCGCTTTCTAGAGCTCAGTTAGGATGTCGGTAGGTCCTGTTGCTTCTCCCGATTTCACCCTTTAGGGAAGGGAAATATTTGCGGGATAAGGGATTTAGATGCGAATCCGGTAAAATTAGCTAGAAATTGATGGACAGGGATGTATCATAGTTAACTTGGTGGAAATTACCGTAATGCAGTACTTAAATGGTTAGTGTAAATTGAGAGAAAGATAGAGTGGAGGAATAGCAAAGTTTGAAGTACGATTAAATGATTGAATTTTGGACGCTCCTGAAATAAATAAATGTTAACGTCACGGAAATGAGATGACACATATATATGAGCAAGTAATGGCTGTTGTTGTTAATAGGTGATTTCTTCAGGATGAAAAGCAGAGAAGGAATAGTCACAGTTTGATATCCGCGGGTGAAGCCAGCCATCAATGTAGAAAATAGGTTGTTGTCCCCACCAGAAAAGGTTGAATCATTTACTGAGTCGCTGGGAGTAGATTGGATATCACGCAGCATAAAAGCAGGAGAGTGCCCTGTTTGCTGGCGCCTCAGGCTCAATGGAAAATTGCTGGGAGAGGCGAAATCCATACCTCCTACGGGCGATGCGTCCTTTCTGCACATCGACCACCTGGTTCGCTCGGAGCGAGGATAGGAGACCATTTGCATCTTCTATTAAATATGAACAAATGGAGAATATCAAGAATATACAGATATATAAATGCACATTACAAATAAATAACCAGCTAAAAGAGAAATAACGGGAATAAAAGTCATGATATTAGCCGCACACAGTACAAGTACAGTCTGAATAGCGTGAAATAAGAAGTGGCAGAAGCGAGCAGGCAACAGGCAAAACCACAAGAAGGTAGGTTGATCTAGTTTGAGGCGCTCGTTGATAACGATAACGATAACTTTCTATAAAACAACGTTTATGGAGTTTTTGCAGCCAAATGCCACTGAGGAAACTATTTGACAGGATACCTAGGCCGCGCGGAATTACTTTGATAATGTGCGTACCTGAATTTGAAGGAGCGTTAGTCATAGTCGACGAAGCAGATGCCAACCATCTGCGGCCACCATCAAACAATTCAATAGATAACAATATCTGTAGTCCTTCTTGGAATAATATCACATTAGGTAAATAAATCCCCGACCTTCGGGAAATAATATCACATTAGGTAAATAAATCCCCGACCTTCCTGGAACATTATCACCATGGGTAATAAAAGTCTTAACCCATATATAATAGTAATAAAGATCACAGGTCATAGGGAAACATGTTTTGTATAGTTTCCCTGTGTTAAAAATAAGAACCATGGGTCATAAGGAAATATGTGTTGTGTATTCCCCTGTCGATTCATTAGTAAATAAGACGTAGTATTTAAGGAGGTGTAGAAACGGAGATCAGCAGTTCCTCGAGTACTACCAGAGCGTAAGCACTCTGGCCCTCGTGAATGAATAAAAACGTATAAAACAAATATCGTTTTATTTGTTAACTGGCGCCCAATAAAGGATTTGAATATGCATCTCTTAGAGCAGGAACTTTCAACTCTTCGGCAGGGTAAATTATCTATAGTAAAGTATTACGATACCGTGGAAAAACAGCTCACTCTCAAAACAAACAAAGCGTTAATGCAATATTCCCAGAACCAAGAAGCATTGCAATTGCTGAATGAAAAATACAGGGGCGACGCACTGCGTGTATTTGTATCTGGATTGAATCGCCCAATAAGTGATATACTGTTTTCCAGCAGACCCGTAGATCTTCCTAGTGCTTTAGCGTTGGCTCAAGAATTGGTAATGAACCAAGAAAGGTCAGCTTTTGCTAGTGCATTCGCTGAACGAAAAACTTTCAATCCAATGCCTCGCAAACATTTTCCACAGTACAAGGTAAAGTCCCAAGCAAAGAAACAGATTTCACCTCCTCCCGAGCCTAAGGATATAGATCCATCATTTTCGAGATTCAATAATGTATCAAATTCTAAAAGAACTCAGAACAGGTATTCGACGACTCACCAACCAAATTTTAATACAGGTGGACCAAATAGAGTGATCCACCAAAACCAAGTGACAAACTTTTCCCGATAAGCCAAACCTAAGAATAAAGAATCCGGTAAAGACCATAAGAGATCACAACGTGCTAATTATATTAGTGCACAGAAATCTGGATCAAAGTCAGCTCAGAATTATCCTAATGTTTCAGATGATGAACAACATTCAAATGTTACTGACCAACTTCATTTGTTGAACACTAGCTTTCGACTACCTTTTATTGTGAAAACAGCAGCTAATGGAAAAAAGTTGGAGGTATTTATTGATACTGGAGCTGCAAAGAATTACATCAAGGAACTTTCATTTTTGAAATCTATTAGATCGGTACAGAATCCATTTTATGTCTCATCAATTAATGGGTCAAACAAAATTTCAAAAAAATGCACCATTCACATTCTAGGACCGGAATCCGAATTTTTCATTCTACCGAACCTGGTTGTCTTTGACGGAATATTGGGTTATGACTTCCTTAAGGAAATCAGCGCTACTGTTGATACAGGTTCAAGCTGTATCAGACACCAAAATGGCGTGGAACCTCTTTCCTTTGTGGAGTGTGCTCAGGTAAATACCTTGAGGATGGATTATAGTAAAATTCCTGAAAAGGTTCGTTCATAATTCAGATCAATTTTGAGATGTAATTCTAACGTTTTTGCTGATCCAAACGAAGCTCAACCATACAATACGGCAGTAGTGGCTACCATTAGAACTATGATTAGTGAACCCATTTATTGTCGAACATACCCATATCAAATGTCCGCAAAACAATTTGTTGAGAACGAAATTGACTCCATGTTACAAGCTGGTATCATACCTATAACAGCCCTGTATGGGTAGTGAATAAAAAAGGTCTCGACGAATCAGGAAATCAGAAACAACGGTTAGTTATCGACTTTCGTAAGCTGAACGATAAAACTATTTCTGATCAATACCCAATACCAGATATTTCAGTAATTCTAGCTAACCTTGGAAAGGCTAAATATTTCACTACTGTAGATTTGAAATCTGGATTTCATCAAATACTCTTACCAGAGAAAGATCGTGAGAAAACAGTTTTTTCAATCAACAATGGGAAGTATGAATTTTGCCGACTTCCATTTGAATTGAAAAATGCTCCTGCAATATTCCAAAGAGCAATTGATGATATATTACGTGGTGAAATAGGTGTACGTTGTCACGTTTATATCGATGATGTTATAATCTTCTCGGAAAATGCGGAAAAACACATTCAAGACATTGGAATTATTTTAAAAAAATTGCTTAACGCTAATATGAAAACCGCAGTGGAAAAATCAACATTCTTTAAAAGCAGTATAGAGTTTCTTGGTTTCACAGTATCTCAGGACGGATTGAAAACATCAGTTGATAAAGTTCAAGCAATTCTTCAGTATGAGGAGCCAACCACCTTGCGTTCCTTAAGATCGTTTTTAGGCCTGTCCGGCTACTATAGACGATTTATAAAAAACTACGCTTCAATTGCCAAACCGTTAACGGAAATATTACGAGGCGATAATGGAAATATTGGCACCAACCAATCCAAAAATAGAAAAATAGCGTTGTCCTCAACGGCTAGAGAAGCTTTCAATAAATTTAAAAAAAATCTTGGTATCTGAAGATGTAATTATCCTTTTCCCGGATTTTAGAAAGCCATTCGAACTGACTACTGACGCATCTTCAGTAGTTATAGGCGCAGTTCTTTCACAGAACAGAAAACCAATTACTTTCATATCTCGCACCCTTAGTACTACTGAAGAAAATTATGCAACTAATAAACGGGAAATGTTGGCTATAGTATGGGCACTTCAAACGTTACGGAACTACTTATATGGCGTTAGTGATCTCACAATATTTACCGATCACCAACCGCTTACATTCTCCATTTCCGACCGTAATCCAAACACAAAACTTAAACGTTGGAGAAGTTTCATTGAGGAATTTTCACCAAAAATTTTTTACAAACCTGGCAATAGTAATGTCGTAGCAGACGCTCTATCTCGTCAGTACATTCAACATCTCAGCAACGATAATTCCACTGGGAGAACTTGCACAAACAGTGAAGTATCTTTTACTCAGTATATACGGACCGTGTATGAACCGATAAATAGTTTCAGAAACCAAATATTTTTATCACTGGCAGAATCAACCGAAATAAAAACGACCGCACCGTTCGCCGGCTATCTCCGACACGATATTCAATTTAAGGATTTTCATTCACTATATATGGTTCTCAAAAATGTAATTAACTATAATATTGTAAACGGAATTTATTGTCCGCTTGATGTGCTCGGAAAATCCAAAACGAATTAGTGGAACTATTTCCATCAGTCCGATTTAGGCACACTACTAAATCCATTATTGATCTTCTCAATAGTAACGATCATGTGGAAACCATAGCTATAGAGCATGAAAGAGCACACCGTTCAGCAAACGAGAACTACCAGCAAATTTCAGATAGCTATTTCTTTCCCAAGCTTAGGCAGAAAATTAAGGCTTTCGTGGGAAAATGTGCTATTTGTGCGCAAGAAAAGTATGCAAGACATCCGAAGAAAGAGATGTTGACTCCTACTCCAATCCCCAACTACCCTGGTGAGACCTTGCACGTGGATATTTTTAACACAAATGGTATTTACTTTATCACATGTATCGACAAGTTCTCTAAGTTTGCCATTGTAGAACGTATATCCTCTCGATGCATAGTCGATACAAAGAATGTTCTACTCAGGATTATTGGATTTTTTAGGAAACCAAGAATACTGGTTACTGACAATGAACCTTCATTCTGTTCTCAAACTATCGAATCTCTGATTAAAAACAAGTTCAACTTATCTCACTATACCGTACCTGCAATGCATAGCGTAAGTAATGGTCAAATAGAGAGATTCCATTCAACACTTGCTGAAGTTGCGAGAACTTTGAATATGGAGAACCACACCGATGACACTGAGGAAATAATATTAACAGCCGCCATCAAATATAATGGTTCAATTCAATTTAAAAGAAGACCTGTAGACGTCTTATTCTCCCTACCTGAAAAGGAAACTAAGGAAGTAAGATATCTCCTCCAGAAAGCTCAAGAGAAACAATGTAAATCCAGAATAAGAAACGGGTATCCCGTGAATTCCACGCCGGTCAAGAAATATTTGTTAGAATAGACAAACGGCGAGGAACAAAACTGACTAGGAGATACGTAAAGAAGATTGTTCAAGAAGATTTAGGGACAACTGTATTAGTTGATGGCAAAAAGATTCAAAAAGATAATATTCGATAAAAATCTTTTCGGATTACTAGTCTTCACCACAACCAACGCACGACTATTAGACTTCTCAACGGCTATGTATATACCTTTCCAGAAGGGGAACGTCGCGATTTACCAAGAATTTATTTATATAATACACACCGTGAACCTAACCGAATTCGAAGTAATCGCAGAAAATATTCAGAACTTTGAAAAGATATTTAAAATGAAAGAAGAGAAAGCATCTCTTGAAGCTGATTTTAACGAAATTACGGAATTGCTAAACTCCTTCCGATTCTACAAACAGAAAAGATCAATTGATTTCATAGGCTCTGCATTGAAATTTATTACTGGCACTCCTGATCATAGTGACTGGACCATACTTCAAGAAAAACAATCTAGATTGCTTATAGTGGAAAATCAACAAATTGAGATCAATACAGAACTCACTACAAAAATTAACGAATTAACCACTCAAATTAATACGATTCAACGTAATTCCATTAGGGTGGACAATTCTGCAAGATCTAACCTATTTCAACTAATCTCAATAAGAAATGAAAGAGCAATAGGTCTATTAGATAATGTCGTCTGCTCGGTTACTTTTGCACGCTCAAACATCGACTTCGATGTTCAGACCAATGTTGGCGAGTGATTTCTCGTTAGCGCGAATTGCTTGACTATACAACCGAAGATGTCTCCCTCGTATTTTTTAACGGTCGGTGTAACTTCACATCGATCGCGGATATCCTTATTTCGCATATGATGAAAACGTGGCACGCCACTGGTCCAACCTAACATCTTCATCTCCATTACCGCAAGACACCATTCATTATCTTTTGTAGTCAGCCAACACACAGAAGCATCGAGAACGACAGGACGGACGACATTGCAGTAAGTTTTAGATTTGAGACGTTTGTTAGTACGTCGCTCTTCGCTTTCTAGATCTCAGTTAGGATGTCATTAGCTCCCGTTGCTTCCCCCCGATTTCACCCTTTAGGGAAGGGAAATATTTGCGGGATAAGGGATTTAGATGGCGAATCAGGTAAATTTAGCTAGAAATTGATGGATAGGCAAATAGTTAATTTGGTGGAAATTACCGTAATGCAGTACTTAAATGGTTAGTGTAAGTTGAGAGAAAGATAGAGTGGAGGAATAGCAAAGTTTGAAGTACGATTAGAGGATTGAATTTTGGACGCTCCTGAGATAAATAAATGTTAACGTCACGGAAATGAGATGACACATATATATGAGCAGGTAATAGCTGCTGTTGTTACTAGGTGATTTCTTCAGGACGAAAACCAGAGAAGGAATAGTCACATTTGATATCCGCGGGTGGAGCCAGCCATCAATGTAGAAAATAGGTTGTAGTCCCAACCAGAAGAGGTTGAATCATTTACTGAGCCGCTGGGAGTAGATTGGATATCACTCAGTATAAAAGCAGGAGAGTGCCGTGTTAGCTGGCGCCTTAGGCTGAATGGAAAATTGCTGGAAGAAGCGAAATCCATACCTTCTACGGGCGATCCATCCTTTCTGCACATCGACCACCTGGTTTGCTCGGAGCGAGGATAGGAGACCATTTATATCTTCTATTAAATATGACCAAATGGAGAATATCAAGAATAAACATATATATAAATGCACATTACAAATAAATAACCAGCTAAAAGAAAAATAACGGGAATAAAAGTCATGATACTAGCCGCACACAATACAAGCACACCCTGAATAGCGTGAAATAAAAAGTGGCAGAAGCGAGCAGGCAACAGGCAAACCGCAAGAAGGTAGGTTGATCTAGTTTGAGGCGCTCGTTGATAACGATAACGATATAAAACAACGTTTATGGAGTTTTTGTAGCCAAAGCTACTGAGGAAACTATTTGACAGGATACCTAGGCCGCGTAGAATTACTTTGATGATGTGCGTACCTGAATTTGAAGGAGCGTTCATATGAGTGGGAAAACCGAGAGAAAAGATTGAATTCTGATCTAGTAATAGAAATGAAGTTATTGGGGGAGTTATATAGGTGTAGCTAGAATTGAAATATCTGAATTGGAAAGTAAGGAGTTTGAATTTGAAACTAAGACATTTTTAATTTGAATTTGAGTTTAACTCAAACGCGGCGGGAAAGGGAAATATTGATAGGACATGGGAATTAGATGCTGAGTTAAATAGATGGTGCTACAAAGTGAAGTATTATAACTAGAATAGGCTAGAATAAGCAAGTAGATCAGTCTTCTCGTGCTCTAAATGCAAGCGCAGTTTTCTTATATAAATATATTGCTTTTGCAATTATAAATTTTGTCGAGATCTGTATTTAGAATAAATACACCATTTAAAGTTAAATCAAAGAAGGTTGGGCAGACCAAACACTTGTAATAGCCACCCCATTGTAATAAATGATTAAGAGAGGTATAAAAATAATATGTGTTCAATGTCTAACACTGGGAGAATTAATGATTAGAAATGATGGAAAGAGTTATCAAGGTATAAGCGGACAGCGGCAGATCACATAAATAAAGTAACCACAGGCAGTATGTAGTAAACTGTTTAAGAAATCGTGAGCAAATCCGGCACCAAACCTGGTAAGCAATGGAAAAAGAGTGAAATGGCTGAGTATTGCTCGGAAAAATACCACTAAAAGAAGCGGCATTGGAAAGCGAAGAAGGCGACTGAACTGACCAAATAGAAAGTAGCGGAAGAGAGCAGACAGTGGGGAAATCGGATGGAAGGTGGGTGGGACAGATTTTTAATTTTGTCTTGACGTTCTCGTTAATTAGATAGGATTAATATTCCTGCAATCGAGACAGGGTCGTGGTGGAAATGCATCTAGAGGTCCGCGTAAAGTCACTTTCACAATATGTAGCTAAATTTCAAGGCCTTCTACTCAAGTGACAAAGCCGAGGGATAATTATCTCTTTAAGAATAGCCAAGTATGGGATTACGACGAAAATTTTAGTTCATGGGCAAAATAAATCCACCACACAAGGCCACGTTGGCCAGGTTCTGCATTAATTTATCCATCGGCCCAGGGGACCGCTTATCATGATCTAAACTCAACAATACAAAAGAAATTTTCTATGTACTATTCACTTGATGGTTTTTAACATAATTCAATGAATGGAACTTCAACGTAAATTGAAGAAGTTCCCATAACCTAAAATTACAACGAAATAAATGATTAAGATTTGATTAGATTGATGAATTCATAATACGTTGGCAACTGTTGATATAAAAGCTGTGGCAACCATGTGATGAGGACGTCGAAATTTCCATTGACAATTTGAATGCTGGCGAAAGCGAAGACAAGCATATGTGAGAAGCACGTATTATATTCAACCCATTGATTATGATCATGTATAAAGAATTGATAAAATTACCGGTAAAATTTGAAATATCATAATCAAATCAGAACCACAGCTGGGTATTACATGGTGGTCGTGAACCTCGCAAAGACCACGCCGACAAGGGCGGTGAATGTCATTCCGTTTGAATTTGAGTGTTTAACTACTAGAATGGAATTTCAATGATTACCTCCTCGAAATTCAGGAAATACTTTGTGATTTTATTTATTGTGATGGATTCGATTATCCTCTTTGTTCGTCCGTTGATCTGACATTTCGTCTGAATGTTTTGGAACGCAACTGACGTCCTTAGCTATGTAATTTTCCACCCAGAAATGGAAAGAAGTGGAAGTGGAATTTGAGGTTAAAAAGTGAATTTCAAGTGAATTCGCTTTTAAATTATAATTTTAATTACAAATGGAACAATGAGTAAGGCGGGAAAAAGTGAATTCTGATGGGATAATAGGAGTAGAAATGGGTGGTGAATCATATAGGTATAGCTAGAATTTGGAATATTTGAATTTGAAAGTAAGGGATTTTAATTTGAAATTATGATATTTTGAATTTTGAATTTGACTTTAACTTAATTGTGATGATGGCTAAGGGAAGAAGAAAAATTTTGCTAAGACGAGAGAATTAGATGGGGAGTGAGATAGATTTACCTGGAAGTTGATTGATATAGCAATATTTTAACTAGTCAGAAATTACAGTAATGCAATAGTTAAATCGTCAGTGTAAATTGAAAGAAAAATAGAGTGGAAAAATAAGGAAGTTCAAAGTTAGAATAAATGATAGAAATTTGGAAGTTTGATAATCATAACTTAATATTAGTTTCAATTATGAAGTTAATACCAAAATTGAAAACCAACAAAGAATTATGAAATTTGAGATTGAATGAATAGAGGTAGGGTTAACGAAAATAGATGGATAGTAAGTGAATGGTAGGCAAGTTTCTCATAATCCGCCTGGCTGGTCTGAAGGGATGAGCACTCAGCAGGTGGTGAACGTGATAGGCCAATAGGTGTAAACGGTATGCCCTGGGTGAAAAGCTGAACGCATACTATCGAAAGCTATTAACGAGCATTAAGATGTAGCTTGAAGATGAAGATCAGGGAAAAATGTATATGGCATGAACCAATTGAAGGCAGATTCTTAAAGTATTGAAGGATGGGAGAAGAAGGGGACGATGGCAGAGGTTATAAGATGTGCTTGACATAAGTTTAGGTTCTAGACACGCAAGGAATTAAATCTTCAAAGTGTCCATCCCTACACTGCAATGCATAGTGCCTGGTACAACATATTCTCAGTAAAAGGGATGAATTCCCACCTATTGCTTCTTCAATCTTTCTCATTTTCATAAATGGGTTCGGCTCGTTGTGATCAGTTCCGTCATTTGGTTCTATCAAATGCCTGATCTGGATGTAGTCACGAGGCTTTGAAATCTCCATCCAGCGTATCAAGCTACAGTTGTTTTTGCCGACTTTTTGATCGCTTACCATCGACTTTGATGTTCAGACCAATGTTGGCGAGTAATTTCTCGTTAGCGCGAATTGCGTGACTATACAACCGGAGATGTCTCTTTCGCATTTTTTAACGGTCGGTGTAACTTCACATCGATCGCGGATATCCTTATTTCGCATATGATGAAAACGTGGGACGCCGTGCTATTAGCATAGTATGCTGGTCCCAAGTCCAGGTAAAGGAGGAGGGTTTGAGCCAACGTACTCTGTACTATCCTCAGTAAAACCAAAATAAAATGCTGAGATCAGGGAAAGAGATAAATAGAGTATAGTTGGAGTTATTCTACTATGCTAAATCCTACCTGATCTCTCTTGGTGCCAGGCCCCGCGACAGGTCGACCAAGAAAATGCATAGAATGTCGTTACAAACATGATGATCGGATTAAGTCACAGGCCTCGGAGAAATGCTAGGGCGTCCACCTCAGTCGACGCGGCAGGACGGGCCCCGGTCCTGTCGAGAAATGGGGAAGGGCTCTTGACGCATGGACGGCGTCAGGACGTAAGTAAGTTAGTCCGCAGACAACGAACAAAACAAATACGTGTCTGCACGTTAAATGTTGGTACCCTAACCGGAAAGAGGGAGGAACTCGCAAGAGCCTTTCGGAAAAGGTGCATTGACATCTGCGCTTTGTAAGAAACCTGATGGTCTGGTTCCAAAAGCTGCGACATTGAACGCGAACGCGGTAAAAATGGCTACAAACTTCTCTATTTTGGTAACCCACACACTCAATATGGTGTTGGCATTGCCATCTCACAAGGTTTCCGTGATGCCATTAAAGAAGTCGAACGATTTGATGATCGGCTGATGAAGCTTAGCATTATATCAGCTGATCGCACTATTCACTTCTTCACTGCGTATGCACCACAGACAGGTCGACCTGATGCCGAGAAAGATGCCTTCTGGCAACTTCTCGATGAAAAGACTTGTCACGTGCTCGCTGACGATTACATAATCATTGCCGGCGACCTTAATGGTCATGTGGGTGAAAAGGCAGACGGTAACAGGTGCCATGGGGGAAAGGGGTTCGGAGCGCGCACTGAAGGTAGCGAGCGTATAATCGATTTTGCGGACACCCATGACCTTGTACTTATGACTACATGGTTCATCAAACGATTGTCTCATCTTCCCACATTTTATAGTGGGAACAATAAAACGCAAATCGACTATATTCTCATAAGACGCCAACATTTTACCACTGTCACTGATTGCAAAGTCGTTCCCTATGAGACCATCGCACCTCAACATCGGCCGTTGATTGCCGTCCTGCGAATTAAGCCACCGATAAAACGGCGTGAGGAACGCACTGGCCCGCTGCGCATTAAATGGTGGCGATTTGGTGAGAAGAAAGAAGAAACGGTCTCACTCATACGATTGCCAACCATTACGAATGTGGAAGAATCATGGAACCAAATGAAAGACACGATCCACAAAGCGGCCTCTGCAACCCTCGGGGTCACCAAGTCGGGTAAACGGTGCACCAACCGAGAGACTTGGCTTTGGAATGATGATGTTGAAATGAAGGTCCGTGAAAAGAAACGCCTCTGCCACAAATTTCTCGACGATAAAACGCCTGCTAATTGGCAAATTTATAAGAATGCCAACCGGGAAGCAAAGAAAGCGGTCGCTGTCACCCGAGCGAACTATTTCAAAAATCTTTACGATAAACTGGACACTCGGGATGGCGAGAGAGATCTGTATCGACTTGCTAAAAGCCGTGATGAACGCACACAGGATATCGAACACTTCTGTTGTGTTAATGACAGGAACGGTACTTTGCTTATCAACCGTCGAGCCGCAACGGATAGATGGCGAGAATACTTCGAGCAGTTTTCAACTGAAGAATTTGCTCATCCTCCACTTCCACAATCATTGCCGACATTTGGAGCAGTTCCACCAGTCAGCGCAACTGAAGTCGAGGAGGCAATAAAACAAATGAAATCGGGGAAAGCAACAGGACCTGACGACATCGCATCTGAGCACTGTAAAGCGAAGAGCAGGGACCCAACATTGTGGCTCAGTGAATTCTTTAACCGGGTTATTCAGGAAGGAAGAACACCAGCTGACTGGCAAGAAAGTACCACTGTTCCAATATGGAAAAAGAAAGGTAGCCCAGCAGAATGTTCAAATTACCGTCCGATCCGGTTACTTTCCGATACCATGAAGATTTTTGAACGCATTCTTGACAACCGTATTCGCGAAATCGTTGAAATAACCGTGAATCAAGCCGGATTTGTCAAGAACTGCGGAACTACTGACGCAATGCACGCTGCGCAGTTACTCATGGAGAAACAAGAAGCATCGCCCTTTTTACAATGCCTTTCTGGATCTAGAGAAAGCGTTTGACCGTGTACCACACGAACTTATCTGGTATGCTTTACGACAACACTTCGTGCTCTACCACGATCCGAAAAGTAAAGTTCGAAGTATGGCGGGTGTATCAAAATCGCTTCGTGTCTCTGTTGGTGTTCATCAAGGAAGTGCCCTCTCACCACTACTCTTTGTCCTTGTTATGGACATCGTCACACGGGATATCCAACTTCCAGCGCCCTACACACTGCTTTATGCAGATGATGTTTTCCTAGCATCTGATAGCAAAAATGATTTCGAGCAACTTGTTCAAAAATGGAATGATCGCCTCATGCAACACGGTCTCAGATTGAATTTAAACAAAACTGAATTTTTGACGACCGATCCCCATGAAACAGGCACAATCACTGTCAGTGGCAGTGATCTGCCCAGAACTGAGCGATTTAAATACCTCGGGTCAACGCTATCAGCCAATGGAGAGCTGCGTTATGAAATTGCTTCACTCATTAACGCAACCTGGATGAAGTGGCGTTCAACAACTGGTGTCTTTCGTGATCGACGTATTAACGAACGTCTCAAATCTAAAATTTACCGCAATGTCGTCCGTCCAGTCGCTCTCTATGGTTCTGAGTGTTGGCCGACCATAAAAGACAATGAACGGCGGCTTGCGGTAATGGAGACGAAGATGCTACGTTGGACTAGTGGCGTCACACGTTTAGATCACATCCGAAATGAGGATATCCGCGATCGTTATGGGGTTGCACCGATCGTGGAAAAGTTGCGAGAGAGGCGTCTTCGATGGTATGGTTACGCAATTCGTGCAAACGAGAATTCACTTGCAAAGATTGGTCTGAACATCGAAGGCTATGGTAAACGACCAAAAGGCAGACCTAAGCAACGGTGGCTTGATACGCTGGATGGGGATTTGAAAGCCTCAAGATTGCACCCAGATCAGGCATTCGATAGGGCCAAATGGCGAAGCCGATCACGACGAGCCGACCCCGCTTGTGAACGGGACAAAGGCTGATGAAAAAGGAGAAGAAGAATTAATTGATCACCAGTTAAAATAGAAAAAAAATGGAGATCCAGGAGATCATTGAAGCTCAGCAAAAGCGGGTTTTGAAAATTGAAGAGGTTCGGGAGACGCTGTGCAAACTGCGGCAGGAGAAGCAAACTAAGGAACGCTTTGAAACCGCGTGGAGTGAGGTCCGGCAGATCTATTTAGAGTTCATTGCAGAACATAAACAGCTTCTATTATTGAATCCATCGGCAGATTTAATATATTTTCGAGAGAATAAGCTGGGACTCATGCAATCCGTTTATTTGAAAGCAAAGGAATTCGTTGAGAAAGTTCATCCCTCTCTTATTCCTGAAGAGAGACATACAGAGGTCGACCCGTTAACTTTGGGGCCAGTTAAACTCCCGCCAGTGACTCAAAATTATATACATCCCGGTGAGGGAAGTTCGAATAGGGGGGCCGTCCCAAGACACGTTGAAAGAGAGTTATTAGAACGAGACCTGGGCCTAGACGTTAACGACAGACTCCATGGTGAAGCGGCAGCTAGGGATCTGCCCAGGAGTTCAAGCAGGTGTGAAGTTGCGTTCGGAGGGGCATGGGGCGCCTGTGATAAGGATAGACAAAATTATCCAACGTGGAGAGCCGAATCTTGGGCCCTTCCCCACCCAACTACGATCGGACTATTTATTAGACCCTAGTCAGCCCCGCCTAGAATATTTTCGGACTCCTGGGCTAAACCGCTCAGAATCCTTCTTGGATCCCAGCCAGACACGGCCAAACCATTTTGGTCCTTCGAGCCATTTTTCCCCTTGGAACTCAGGATATCGTTTTAGACCCGCCCCACCAATCCCAGATATTCCAATATTCAGTGGGGATATCAGTCAATACAAACCATTCAAAAGCCTCTTTAACTCTGTATACGATGGTTCTGAAATCGGTTTTGCGGAGCGCTTAATGATGCTTCAGAGCAAGTTAAGAGGCGATGCAAAACGTGTAATCGACCATTTAGGGATATACGGAGAGAATTACCAACAAGCATGGGTTCTTCTTAACCGAAGATACAGTAATCGACGGGCCTTAATTGAAAAGGAAATTCAGGCGTTAGTTGACTTACCTCAGATAAACCAAAGGGAGGCGAGATCGCTGGGAAGAGCATTGGATACCATGCGTTCAGTTCAGAACCTACGGAAAGCAGGATTCAATGCAGATAGCAGGATTCAATGCAGATGAAGGTATTCCATTCATTCCGTTCGTCCTGACGAGGAAAATGGATATGACAACTCGGAGGGAGTTCGACTTAACGTTACGAGATCCAAAAATGCCCGTTACGATAAACGACATCGACCAACTCCTAGAAAATAGATATGTGGTCATGTCCCCCGGTTGGGATGGTCTAAGTGGGATATTCAAGGCGGAGGATCTTGGGAATAAGAGAAAAATCCAGAAGGAGATAGCCTTGCTCTCCAAGTTGGATGGTCAAAAGAGAAACTGGATTAAATGCTTCTTATGTATGGAGAAGCACTTCACAACCCAGTGTCCTCAATTCATTGAAAGAACCGACAAGGAGAAACTGCTCCGCCATTATCATGTTTGCATTTACTGTCTCTCCTACAAATATATCAGGGGGGAAGCGTGCAATAAACACAAGAATCTCCAATGCGAAATATGCAAAGGCAACATCTTACTGCCATGCATCCGTGCAGGAGATGCCGTTCCACTTCGGTGTTTGATCGATCAAGGCAGTCAAAGCAGCTATATAACCGAATATCTAGTACAGAAGCTTCGGTTGAAAAAGAAAAAGGCCAACATCGAAATTTCAGGGGTAGGTGGTGTGTCAGCAGGGAAAGTGTCAGTGGTTGTGTGTCTCACCCTTAAATTGGACGATGGTTCCGAGGTCAGCACTAGAGCGCTAGTAGTCAGACGGGTAACTAAAGGTTCCCTTCTACAGGTACCGCCGCAAGTAAAGGCGTTGTTTCAAGGGAAGAAGTTGGCGGACCTCGTAACGGAACAGGCATCTCACGTTTCAGTTTTATTGGGGTCTAGTATCTTTTTACAACTTTTCGTGAATGGAGTAGAAGCCGTAGATAGTTTCCTGCTCCAGAACACGAAATTGGGATGGATTGTGTCTGGTCCGGCGGAATCTTCGGTATCGAAGTTCACCTCAACACATGTCACTATCAAGGAATGGGAACAGGACTTAAGGGCTTTTTGGGATGTGCCCCTAAGTAGAGATGATTCTAGTCGCATAGATGACGAAATTTGTGAGGACCTATTCGTAAAGGGTTATTACCGAAAAAATGATGGCCGATACGTGGTACCGACCCCGTGGCGACAAGATAATATTAAACTAGGAAACTCCTACCACAAGACTGTGCAGCACTATCTCGGTCAGGAGAAAACGTGGTTGAAAAACAAAGACCACAAACTCAAATCGGATGAGTTTATGAAAGAATATTTTAATTTGGGCCACATGGCTGAAGTTCAAAAGGGTCAACAGTCTGACACTAGCGGCGAGGTATATTATATCCCGTATTTAAGCGTGGTTCCCCAAGAGGCCACTTCGACGAAATTGCGGAATGTCTTCAATGCTTCCAGTCCAACATCAAATGGTGTGAGCCTTAACGAAATGATCCATCCCGGTCCAAAGTTGCAAAACCATATTTTCGACCTTCTCACTAGAATACGCAGGTTTGCGTATGTGTACTCTAGTGACATTACTAAGATGTATCGGCAGATACTTTTGAGACCGGATGATCAGATCAGGCTTAAGATTCTCTGGCGGGAACAGCCTGAAGAACCGATAAGAGAGTTTTACTTGAAAACGGTGACCTACGGGTTAGACTGTCCACCCTGGCAAGCAATTCGAACGCTTCACCAGGTGGCAGACGACAATGCTCCTGATGAGGAGGTCAACTGGATCATCAAGAACGCGTTCTATATGGAGGATCTGTTGTACGGGGCGTCCAGTATAAAAGAAGCTCAAGAGGTCATCCGTAAAATCACAGAAACTCTAGGAAAAGGCAAACTTCCGCTAACGAAGTGGGCGACTAATTGCCCTGAAGTTCTAAAATATATTGACGAAAGTCACGGAATTAGTTCATATGTTGAGGTTGATAAGGCAGATAAGGATCTTAAGATCCTTGGCCTACACTATAGCCCCAGGGATGACTCTTTCCTGTACAGCATCAAGCCAATTTTAAATGTTGGGTATACCAAACGAAGAGTGCTTAGTATAGCCGCTTCTATTCTCGATCCTATTGGTTGACTGCTCGAATAGAAATTCGAGGTTTATGGCAGGAAGGTTACGACTGGGGTGACGTTATTGAGGAACCGTCCCAAAGGCAACTAGAAAATGTGTTCTCATCCCTAGAATACGTGAATGAAATTCGGGCTCCACGTTGGAGTGGACACACCTCCAAGGATGAAAAGATGGAGCTAGTAGGTGATGGTTACGCCGCGGTCATCTATAGCCAACGCAAAATTGAGTCGGGTTACATCGTGCGGTTGATCGCAGCCCGAGGACGCGTCACGCCTTTAAAGACACGATCGAGTATAAGTTCCAAAGGATGCACGATCCCCAAATTCGAGTTGGAAAGTGTAGTACTATTAACCGAATTGTTCAACGACGTCCATAAAAAACTAGGGACTAGCCCAGTAAAGTTCACGGCGTATATCGATTCCGAAGTGGCTCTCTGCTGGATTCGGAGTCGGAAGGATATCGAAAACAAACTGGTTAAGCGACGAGTAGCTGCGATCCATAAGTATTTGTCACCCACAGATATCCACCACGTTAGGTCAAGCCATAACCCTGCAGATTGTGCATCTAGGGGCATGTGTCCCCGGAAATTTGTAGCTCACAAGTTGTGGTTCCATAGACTGCAATTCTTGCAAGGGGAACTCCCTCGCACGGAGGTCGTCAGTTCTGGCGCTGAAACAGTGACTCATCTAGCAGAAGTTGGTTCCGAGCCTGCGCCTGAACCAGATTTCATTCAGCGATTCTCAAGTTTACCTCGATTGATAAACACAATCGCGAGATGCCGTCGATGGAGATCGGGAATTTCCGGTACGTTCTCAGCCCAGGAGTTGAAGCAAGCGGAGTGGGCAGTCGTCAGGTATCAACAAAAACTACTCTTCGGGAGGCAAATTTTCAGAATTCAGAAGGGATTGAATATCGAGAAAAACCATTGGCTGTCCACGCTAAACCCTTTTGTCGATCAGGTATCTGGGGTTCTCCAAGTAGGAGGAAGATTAGAGCAGGCGCTCATCCCGTCTGAGCAGAAACACCCTATAATTCTCGGGAAGTGTCACCTAGCTGACCTCATAATTCAACATGTTCATAAGTTTCACCAACATTGTGGGACAGGACTCACAATGGGTTATCATTCGAGAAAGATATTACATTCCAGCGTTGCAACAGAGGATGAAGAAGTGGATTAGGGGATGCGTTAGGTGCGTTCGAATGCGAGGAGCCACTATAATTCCGAAAATGGCAGACCTCCTTCCCGAGCGAATCAGGCCATCCGCTGTTTTTGAAAATGTGGGAACCGATCTGTGCGGACCATTTCAAATAAAGGCATCAAATTTACGGACCACAAAATCTATGAAGGTCTACATAGTGGTCTTCGTATGTATGTTTACTAAAGCGTTACATTTAGAGCTCTGTACGGATCTTACCACAAATGCATTTTTGGCTGCGTTTCAAAGGTTCGTAAGCCGGCGAAGCCAGCCGAAAATGGTTCGCTCCGACAACGGCACAAATTTAGTAGGGGCTTCCAAAGTGCTTAGGGAAGCCGGGGGAAAGTTGACCAGCGAATGCGAGGAGAGGTTCGCTCAGCGTCAGATCGTATGGCATCACAACCCCCCAAGAGCCAGCCACTACGGAGGGCTGTTTGAGGCAGCAATGGGGAGTCTAAAACACTACATAAAGCGGATGCCTTCAATTTCCAACCTGACATATGAAAATCTTCAACCTACCGTCTGCACATGAGAAGCAATATTAAACAGCCGACCATTGTATCCGCTGGCTGATAATAGTCATGACCTACAGGTACTAACTCCTGCACATTTCATCACTCAAAAAAGCCTATTGTTGCCTCCGGCTGGGGAAGGTCTAAATGAAAGTCTCCCAGCAACCAAAAAATGGCTTCAGATCCAGATCCGAGACTGACTATTTGGGGTATCTGCAGAAGCGGTATAAATGGAAGGCCCCCAGTAGGCAACTGAGGCCAGCTGAACTTGTTCTAATCAAAGAAAGTGGTCACAGGCCATTACATTGGAAGACCGGGCGAGTGTTAGAAGTTTTTCCAGATCTACAGGGCACCATCCGTCAAGTAAAACTAAAAACTGCTGGTAGGGACAGTATACATCGGGCCGTGCATCAGCTCGTTCCCCTCCTTCCAGAAGAGGAAGCTGAGCCCTCTCAAACGCAGAAGGCAGATGATAATGCGTTAGAACCGGACAGGGTTCCACCTAACATTCCCTCCCGAACGCGAAGCGGAAAAGGATGGAAGCCGTGGTCTCTGGCGCAAGTGACCACTCTGCTGTATATATGCCTAATGCCCGCCACAGTGGTGTCCTGGGCAGTGGACCCGGTCTTGGAAACCAGAGTTTTGGAATTGGGATTAGTGCAGGTAAAGGCATTTGACCTAAAATACACTATTGCAACCTCAGTAAACCTCACGCGTGATCTCGACATAATATCGCAACAGTTGGAAAAGTTCCATAGGATATGTGAGCGGCAGATGGTGGAGGAAGTCCAAGAACATTGCAACGAGCTGAAACTTGCAAGCGAACTGCAAGTCGCTGATGTTAATCGACGGTTGACCGCTTCCTATAAGGTCAACCGAGTTAGGCGGTCCTTTGGTATAGTCCCCATTATATCAAGTAGTTTATTGAAAACAGGTGCCAAGTATATCCCAGGTCTCTTAGCGGCGGGGACAGTAGCTTACCTTAGTTATCGAGACGTAGCTATTCGCGAGGAAGTGAAAGCTCTTAGACATCAACAGACAAAAATCGCACCGTTGACGTTGAACATCACGGACCTAGAGTACCATCAGGTGGAGAACCAGATAAATCAGCTAATGGAGCAACAGGGGAAAGAAATGTTGAGGCAGGAGCTGTCGGAGTTCTCCCTGGGAGTTAAAACATTGATTAGCGAAATCGTCGCCAAACATGAGCAATTACGAAAAATTCGACCCACCAAGGAACTGGCGGCTTTTATAAGCCAGGTTAATAGGGAGGTCCCTGGGGTAGTCCTGCCGAAACAAGATGAGCCAGAAAGAGTATTCGAGGTTAATCCAGTGTCTGCATGGCTTCAGAATGATCTTGTTACGATCGAATATACAATTCCTCTTGCGTATAAGGAGGAATTTAAACAGGTACCAGTTATCACCCCTCCAGATTCTGAAAATAACACTTGGGACTTGGGGACAACGACGCCATTCCGCATCCTATTCGTTGGGCCCAATGCGGACAAGTTTTTCTTCGAGGAAGAGTCTACAGAGATTCTTCCTCGTCTATATGAGACAAAATTGTTATGCTCTGGACCATCATGTATTAAGGAAATTATACGGGGAGGCCAACAATTAAAGGATTGGTGTTCGACCACGCGGTGGAGCAATGAGACCTACATCGGTCGCATTAGCCCCCATGTAGGACTGATATTCAAAAGGCAAGTTGATAAAATACCAATCACTTGTAATGACACTCAGTTAGAAATTCGGTTTCCTGTTTCTCTCGTAGAGCTCGACTATTGTACCATGGGCGAGGTCCCCTTCCAGATAAAAGAGATTCCACGAGCCATCACAGTAAACTGGACAAAGGTGCATAAAACAGTCACCCCTCGGTTTAATCTTCCATCAACCGAGATCAGTCTCGTCCAGGACAACGAGCACATTATAGCCACATTAAAGAGAAAACTCGATGGAGTAATAAATGATGATAATGTGTTCAAACAATACATTCCCCACGGTTGTACTTTGGCAGGGTTATTAGTAGGGGCCGTTATCGTAGGAATTTGGGTATGGTTGGCCAGAAAGAAGCGAAAGAGGGATGACGATCACCCTACCTTTATAAGCCATCTAGCAACAGCGGATCGGCAGCACGGGAGATGGGGTCAAGAATCGACAAATCCTATAGGTACCGCGTCACCCGCAAATTCCTCAGTCTAGACCTCTCGTATATACATTCCCATGTAAAAAACAGAAAACCCATAGTTGGATCCGAAATTGTATTGTAAATTAATGATATTAAATAATAATCACTAACCCACGTAAAATTCTTGTGTATAAATGACTTGTAAATAAATGACTAATCCAAATTAACAACAGACCGCCGGCAGAAAGTCACGGCCAAGAACAGTAGCATGGTTTCAAAGTATCAGATTTGTTTTGTTTTTGTTTTCTGTTATGTTGGGTGACGGTTGGGAGCCAAGTATGGGACTACGACCAAAATTTTAGTTCATGGGCAAAATAAATCCACCACACAAGGCCACGTTGGCCAGGTTCTGCATTAATTTATCCATCGGGCCAGGGGACCGCTTATCATGATCTAAACTCAACAATACAAAAGAAATTTTTTATTTACTATTCACTTCATGGTTTTTAACATCATTGAATTAATCGAACTTGAACGTAAATTGAACAGGTTGCCATAACCTAAAATTAAAACGAAATAAATGATTAAGATTTGATTAAATTGATGAATTCATAATACATTGGCTGCTATTGATATAAACCCTGTGGCAACCATGTGATGAGAACGTTGAAATTTCCATTGACAATTTAAATGCTGGCGAAAGCGACGTATTGTATTCAACCCATTCATTAGGATCATGGATAAAGAATTGATAAAATTACGCGTAAAATTTGAAATATCATAATCAAGTGGCAACCACAGCTGGGTATCACACGGTGCTCGTGAACCTCGCAAAGACCACGCCGACAAAGGCGGTGGACGTCATTCCTTTTGAATTTGAGTGTTTAACTGTTAGTCTGGAATTTGAAAGGTTACCTCCTCGAATTTCAGGAAATATAATACTTTGTGATTTTATTTACTGTGATGGATTGGATTATTCTCTTTCTTCGTCTGTTGATTTGACATTTCGTTAGAATTTTTGGACCGAAACTGACGTCCTCAGCTATGTAATTTTCCACCTAGAACTGGAAAGAAATGGAAGTGGAATTTGAGGTTAAACAGTGAATTTCAAATGAATTCGCTTTTAAATTATAATTTTAATTACAAATGGAACAATGAGTAAGGCGAGGGAAATTGAATTCTGATGGGATTATTATCCCATTGGTGTAGAAATAGGTGGTGAATCATATAGGTATAGCTAGAATTTGGAATATTTGAATTTGAAAGTAAGGGATTTTAATTTGAAATTAGATAAGATCTTTTGAATCTTTAATTTGACTTTAACTTAATTGTGATGATGGGTAAGGGTAGGAAAAAGAATATTGGTAGGACAAGAGAATTAGATGGGGAGTGAGATAGAGCTAGCTAGAAACTGATTCATATACAAATATTTTAACTGGTCAGAAATTACAGTAATCGTCAGTGTAAAGAAAAATAGAGTGGAAAAATAAGGAAGTTCAAAGTTAGAATAAATGATAGAATTTTAGAAGGTTGATAAACATAACATAATGTTAATTTCAATTATGAAGTTAATACCAAAATTCAAAACTAGCAAGCAATTGTGAAATTTGAGATTGAATGAATAGAGGTAGGATTAAAAAAAATAGCTAAATAGTATGTGAATGGTAGCCAAGTGTGTCATAGTCCGCCTGGCTGGTTTGAAGGGATGAGCACTCAACAGGTGGTGAACATGATAAGCCAATAGGTGCAAACGGTGTGCCTTCGGTGTCTGGACGCATACTATCGAAAGCTAGTAACGAGCATTAAGATGTAGCTTGAAGATGAAAATCAGGGAAAAATATATATGGGATGAACCAATTGAAGGCAGATTCTTAAAGTATTGAAGGATGGGAGAAGAAGGGACGATGGAAGAGGTTATAAGATGTGCTTGACATAAGTTTAGGTTCTAGACACGGAAGGAATCAAATCTTCAAAGTTTCTATCCCTACACTGCAATGCAGAGTGCCTGGTACAACATATTCTCAGTAAGAGGGCTGAATTCTTACCTCCTGCTTCCTCAATCTCTGTCCCTTTCATAAATGGGTTCGGCTCGTTGTGATCGGTTCCGTCATTTGGTTCTATCAAATACCTGATCTGGATGTAGTCACGAGGCTTTCAAATCTCTATCCAGCGTACCAAGCTGCATTTGTTTTTGCCGACCTTCTGGTCGCTTACCATCGGCTTCGATGTTCAGACCAATGTTGGCGAGTGATTTCTCGTTACCGCGAATTGCGTGACTATACAACCGAAGATGTCTCCTTCGTATTTTTTAACGATCGGTGTAACTTCACATCGATCGCGGATATCCTTATTTTATATTTGAGACGTTTGTTAGTACGTCGCTCTTCGCTTTCTAGAACTCAGTTAGGATGTCGGTAGGTCCTTTTGCTTTCCCCAATTTTATCCTTTAGGCAAGGGAAATATTTGCGGGATAAGGGATTCAGATGGCGAATTAGGTAAATTTAGCTAGAAATTGATGGATAGGCAAATAGTTAATTTGGTGGAAATTCCCGTAATGCAGTACTTAAATGGTTAGTGTAAATTGAGAGAAAGATAGAGTTGAGGAATAGCAAAGTTTTAAGCACGGTTAATGATTGAATTTTGGACGCTTCTGAAATAAATAAATGCTAACGTCACGGAAATGAGATGACACATATATATGAGCAGGTAATAGTTGTTGTTGTTAATAGATGATTTCTTCAGGACGAAAAGCAGAGAAGGAATAGTCACAGTTTGATATCCGCGGGTGAAGCCAGCCATCAATGTAGAAAATAGGTTGTAATCCCCACCAGAAAGATTGAATCATTTACTGAGTCGTTGGGAGTAGATTGGATATCACTCACCATAAAAGCAGGAGTGTGCCCTGTTTGCTGGCGCCTCAGGCTCAATGGAAAATTGCTGGGAGAAGCGAAATCCATACCTTCCACGGGCGATGCGACCTTTCTGCACATGGGCCAACTAGTTCGGTCGGAGCGAGGATAGGAGACCATTTACATCTTCTATTAAATATGAGCAAATGGAGAATATCAAGAATATACAGATATATAAATGCACATTACAAATAAATAACCAGCTAAAAGAGAAATAACGGGAATAAAATTAATGATACTAGCCGCGCACAATACAAGTACACTCTGAATAGCGCGAAATAAGAAGTGGGAGAAGCGAGCAGGCAACAGGCAAAACCGGAAGAAGGTAGGTTGATCTAGTTTGAGGCGCTCGTTGATAACGATAACGATAACTTTGAATAAAACAACTTTTATGGAGTTTTCGCAACCAAATGCTACTGAGGAAACTGTTTAACAGGATACCTAGGCCGCGTGGAATTATTTTGATAATGTGCGTACCTGAATTTGAAAGAGCGTTCACATGAGTGACAAAACCGGTCGAAAAGACTGAATTCTGATCTAATAATAGAAATGGAGTTATTGGGTGAATTGTATAGGTGTAGCTAGAATTGAAATATCATTTTCAATTTGAATTTGAGTTTAACTTAATTATGATGGTGATTAAACGCGGCGGGAAAGGAAATATTGATAGGACATGGGAACTGGATGCTGAGTTAGATAGATGGTGCTACAAAGTGAAGTATTAAAATTAGAATAAGGCAGAATAAGCAAGTAGATAAGTCTTGTCGTGCTCTAGATGCAAGCGCAGTTTTCTTATATAAATATGTTGCTTTTCCAACTATAAATTTTGTCGAGATCTGCATGTAGAATAAATACACCATTTAAAGTTAAATCACAGAAGGTCGGGCAGACCAAACACTTGGAATAGCCACCTCATTTTAATAAATGTTTAAGATAGATATAAAAATAATATGTGTTCAATGTCTAACACTGGGAGAATTAATGATTAGAAATTATGGAAAGAGTTATCAAAGTATAAGCGGACAGCGACAGATCACATAAATAACAAGTCGGGAAACCGGAAGCTGGGCGCTTCAGGTACGAAAGGTTTTGTGTATTTCTTAGTACGTAGCACGTAATAAGTGCATATATTATCTGAGAATATTCACTTTCGGATGATATTGACATTCATAGTCTTGAATTTGCAAGGAAGCGACAACTTTGACGTATTATAACTTTGTTAGTAATAGTGCTATTTCAACCAAACTTGGTGAGATCGTGCTCTATGGTATAGCCTATATTATTGCGAAATTTCATGGTGCTAACGTGAACTTAAGGGGGGTTTTGCAGCCAATTACTAAAAATTATGGTAATATACTATTATTAACTTTATTTGTACAGATATCAGTATGGAAGGTATTTCGGAGCCCAGGCACCATATAGTGGCAGCCTCCTGATTTTGTTCAGATTTTTCGGTTTGGTAGTTTCTGAGAATGGCCCCCTTAAAGGAATGGTCACTTTCAACCCCCCGCACTCCCCACCTTTCCAACAGATGTCAAAACTAAGACCGGCTTCGAAAAGTACTAACCGAGACCTTTAATTTGATACCCCACATGACTATATTTGATGCAAAAAAAATTTACACCCCCCTTTTGCATGTATGGGGACCCCTCCTTAAATTCGACGTAAAAGGATGTAGCTCACTGTATGCGTGAGCGTTCACAGTTCCCATCTTTCTACCAAATTTGGTGTCAATCGCTATAACCGTTTCCGAGAAAAATGCGTGTGACGGACAGACAGACAGACAGACAGACAGACGGACAGACAGACAGACAGACAGACAGACAGACGGTAAACCGATTTTAATAAGGTTTTGTGTTTACACAAAAAGTGACCACAGGCAGCATGTAGTAAAGTGTGTGAAAAATCGTGCGCAAATCCGGCACCAAACCTGGTAAACAATGGACAAAGGCGAAAGGGCTAAGCATTGCTCGGAAAAATAGCACTAGAGGATGCGGCATTGGAAAGCGAAGAAGGCGACTGAACTGACCAAATAGAAAGTAGCGGAAGAGAGCAGACAATAGGCAAATCGGATTGAAGGTGGGTGGAGCAGATTTTTAATTTTGTTTTGACGTTCTCGTTAATTAGATAGGATTAATATTCCTGCAATCGAGACAGAATCGTGGTGACTTTCGATTGAGAAATAACCACCTCTGCCTCAAAGACAGTGGCCCATAGATAGGTTAACACGTGTCCTACCATAACTTTCCTAAAAGCGCTTTTTATTTTAGTTCTTGCTACGGAAGCCTACTGGACAGGGTGGAAATGCATCTAGAGGTCCGCGTAGAGTCACTTTCACAATATGTGGGTAAATTTCAAGTCCCTCTACTCAAGTGATAAAGCCGAGGGAAAATTATCTCTTTAGGAATAGCCAAGTATGGGATTACGATCAAAATCTTAGTTCATGGGGAAAACAAATCTACCACACAAGGCCACGTTGCCGAGGTTCTGCATTAATTTATCCATCGGGCCAGCGGACCGCTTATTATGATCTAAGCTCAACAATACAAAAGAAATTTTTTTTTTACTATTCACTTCATGGTTTTTGACTTAATTGGAAGAATGGAACTTGAACGTAAATTGAAGATGTTACCATAACCTAAAATTAAAACGAAATAAATGATTAAGATTAGATTAGATTTACGAATTCATAATACATTGGCAACTATTGATATAAAATTTGTGTCGACCATGTGATGAGCACGTTGAAATTTCCATTGATAGTTTGAATGCTAGCGACAGCGAAAACAAGCATATGTGAGAAGGACGTATTACATTCAACCCATTGATTAGGAGCATGTATAAAGAATTGATAAAATTACCGGTAAAATTTGAAATATCATAATCAAATCAGAACCACAGCTGGGTATCACATGGTGCTCGTGAACCTCGCTAAGACCACGCCGACAAAGGCGGTGAATGTCATTCCTTTTGAATTTGAGTGTTTAACTGTTAGAATGGAATTTCAATGATTATCTCCTCGAAATTCAGGAAATACTTTGTGATTTTATTTATTGTGATTTAATGGATTATTCTCTTTGTTCGTACGTTGATCCGACATTTCGTCAGAATGTTTTGGAACGCAACTGACGTCCTCAGCTATGTAATTTTCCACCTAGAACTGGAAAGAAATGAATGAATGAAGTGGAATTTTAGGTTAAACAGTGAATTTCAAATGAATTCGCTTTTAAATTATAATTTTAATTACAAATGGAACAATGAGTAAGGCGGGGGAAAGTGAATTCTGATGCAATAATAGGAGTAGAAATAGGTGGTGAATCATATAGGTATAGGTAGAATTTGGAATATTTGAATTTGAAAGAAAGGGATTTTAATTTGAAATTAAAGTATTTTGAATTTTCAATTTGACTTCAACTTAATTGTGATGATGGGTAAGGGTAGGAAAAAAAATATTGGTAGGACAAGAGTTTAGGAGCTTGCATTTTTTTATAATTCGAAATAGGTTTCTAAAATTTTTTTCGTATTTAACAAAGTTCTTGTATTTAACATAGTTCAATACACAATTTCAAAAAAGTACTTCTATTATAACTCCGAGACATTTGAAATTATACTGATTTGCGTCCGTAACTATTTTCTTTCTGCACAAACTCGTTCTTCTCACAATGACTGCCAACTGTCTTTTTTTTGTATTCTATTATTTTTTGTCTGACGTTTCTCGTCACCTACTCTGCTCTTCACTCTTGTAGCGAGGTCTGAACTGAGTGGAGAGCCGGTGACGTCATCTGTCCGCTGGTATCCTGCCGCACCACATCACTCCGCTCCCAGATGAAACCGAGGGGTTTCAGCGACCGAATCCGGAACTGTGTTCCCCATCAGTCCTTGAAGCGAACGCGCCATTGTTTAGGAATGCACACGGGCTTCAGCCTGGACAGGGAGACCGCCTTGTTGTGTCCACCGATCTCGGGTTGGGAGAAATGTTCTCCCCGCTGGAGAACGCGGTGCGGGCCTTCATAAGGAGGCTGCAGCAGCTTTCGGACGGCACGTCTACGCACGTCCTGGTGGGGACGTGCGTACACGTGTCCAGTTCCTTGGGCGCACAGACAGGTGTGGACGAGTATTGGGTGGCGGAATTCAACTGATTCGAGAAGAAGCTCAACGGCTGCCGAACTTGATCCACCTTTTGGTGAAGAGCAGCACCTACTGTGATGTTAGAGGCATCAACAAAAACGGCTAGGGGTGCATCTTGCAGAGGGAATGCCAAGAGTGTAGCTTCGGCCAGTTGTTGACGGGATTTGTCAAACGCGCGAATAGCCTCTTCAGACCACACGATCTCTCGTGTGTCCTTAGTTTTGGGGTCAGACAAGTACGCGTTCAAAACGGACTGGTGATGGGCGGCCTTGGACAGGAAACGATGGTAGAAGTTTAGCATGCCGAAGAACCTCCGCAACTGCTTCACTGTCTTTGGACGCGGGAAGCCTGTTATAGCTTGCACCTTGTCTGGTTCGGGCTGTATTCCTTCAGGGGAAATGAAGTGGCCGAGGAGTCTGACCTATTTTTGAAGAAATTGGCATTTCTCAACGTTTAGGACTAAACGGGCCTCAAGGAGACGTTGAAAAACGCACTGGAGATGGGCTAAGTGCTCAGACTCAATGGAAGAAGCGACCAAAACATCATCCAAATATACGAAACAAAAATGGAGGTTTCGCAGGACTGAGTGAATGAACCTTTGAAAGGTTTGCGCCGCATTGCACAATCCGAAAGTCATTTGGGTGAACTCGAAGAGTCCAAAGGGTGTACATATTTTTGGAATGTCTTCAGGAGTTACTGGGATTTGGTGATAAGCCTTGGTTACGTCCAAGGTCGAAAAGATGCGGCAATTCGCGAGGTGATGCGCAAAGTCGTGGATGAGTGGAATTGGATATCGGTCAGGAACAGTCTGTGCATTTAGCCTTCTCTAATCCCCACATGGGCGCCATTCGCTGTTTGGCTTAGGGACCATATGCAGTGGGGAAGACCAACAGCTGTTTGAGGGCCTGCAGATACCCTGTTGAACGAGTTGTTCAAACTCTTTCCGTACAATAGCCAGTTTCTGGGATGGTAGAGGACGCACCTTCGAGAACTTTTGGAGAAGTGCCCGAACGAGAGAGTGGGTAATGTCTTCTAAAAGAACGGAAAGATTATTACCTGGGTGAGATACCATTTGTCCCAAAGAATTAAGGTTGGTCGTGGAATCTATAAGAGACTTGTTTTGCAAGTCTACCAGCAATCCATTGTGACACAGGAAGTCTGCGCCTAGTATGGGGAAGCTGACATCCGCCAGGATGAAACGCCACGAAAACGTCCTACGCAAGCCAAGACTCATGTCCACTTGCCTATACCCGTATGTGTTTATGCAGGAGGAATTTGCTGCCGCCAGTTTGAGCGGTTGTGGAAATAGTTGATGTTGCCGGCGTACGGGAAGAAACGAAACCTCCGCACCCGTATCGATGATTGTTAGGCGACGTAGCGCTGCGTTCTGGGTGGCCGTCGCCAGGACCCCCCGCGGACCTAGTTTTTTGCGGCAGGCGTGAATTTACAAGGGATTGTACACTTAGTGGCTTTATCGCCGAATCTGCGGTGGTACCAGCAAATCCCTCGGTCCGTGGACTGTCCTGACGACCTGCTACCTGATCGCCCTTTTCGAGTGGCAGACCGCGAGTGAGCTCGTGATCTGGCGCCCGAACGCTGAGCGCCCAGCGTCGCCCGCATCTTAGCCACACTGACTGATAAGGCGGCTATTTCGCGGCTTAAGTCGCCCACCTCGTCCGATGGCTGTTGAAAGGCCGCTATGGTCGGGCGTACGTGCACCTCGTGCACATCGTCGGCCGCAGCTGCCAGTGCCTCCAAGGAACCTGAGACACACGCGGGGACTGCCTGGGTGCCTCCCGGGAGCCGACGCAGCCAAAGGGATTTCATCAATTCGTCGTCGATCTTACTCCCACCCAATTGCTTCATTTCGCGCAGCAATTGGCTGGGAGTCGGATCTCACAACGTTAGCCTTGCCAGCAAGTGATCCAATTTTGCTGACTCACTTACTGACAGGCGCCTGATTAGTTCGGTCTTGAGCAGTGAATATGAAGCCGATTTCACTACGGCAGACACGACCACGATGGACTCCTCGTCCAGGCCGACCACCGCGTTATTAAAACGGGTCGCGTCCGCTGTGTTTCCGGACATCTGGAACTGTGCTTCCAAATGCACGAACCACAGTTCGGGGTTCAGACGCCAAAACGGAGGGACGCGCACGGCGAGGGCGGTCACTTGCGGGTTTGATGGCCTGCCGCGCCTTTGTTGTCGATCGACATCTTGACTAATAAAAGAAAACTTGTTTTAGACGCGAGTGTTAAAGCGAAGACGTGGTGAAACTGATCTAGTCGACACGACAGGCCGAACTCACAAATGCACGCACGAGCGAAAAAAAGAAAGCGACACCACCGACGCACCTTAAAGCAAAAAGCTCGCTAAAAGAGCGGAGAACAAGCGAAAAGCTGCCGATGAAAACGCCTCGACGCTGTCTCTTCCGGCGATTTTGTTTTTATTCTCACGGCCTTTTTTTTCAAACATAAAATTTTAATGAAATTATTAATAATAACGCGGCGGTATCTATTTTGTTGATGCTTATGGCAACGGCTGCGGCGGTGACGCTGGTTTTGACGGCGCGGGCTGCAGTGACGGCGACGGCTTCAAACTCTGGAGCGATGGTGCAGACGATTCCGGCGGCGAAAGAGGCTGCGGCAGCAATGATGGCGTCTGGTGCTTCGGTGATGGCGTCTGGGGCTGCGGTGTCTGTAACGACAGGGATGGCAGCTGCTGCGTCCGTAACAACAGACGTGACGGCGACGGCGACGGCGACGAGTCTATTTTAAAACGGCAGCGATAAAACGCACATCACACACTCGGGATTTGCATCACGGAATCTTGCTGGCACGGCGAAAGGCTTCCCAAGATCTCCTCAATTTTCATTCAATCCCAAATTTCACAATTCTTTGTTGGTTGGTGTCCGGATAGCTCAGTGGTTAGAGCACTAGGCTGTCATACGGAAGGTCGCGGTTCAAATCTCACTGGTGGCAGTGGAATTTGCATCGTGATTTGACGTCGGATACCAGTCGTCTCAGCTGTGAATGAGTACCTGAGTCAAATCAGGGTAATAATCTCGGGCGAGCGCAATGCTCACAACATTGCCTCTTAGTGTATGGTTACGGTCTTGACTCAAGTGCTCTAACACACTTGAAGGCCCTGATCCAATATGGATTGTTGCGCCAACGGATATTATTATTATTATTTGTTGGTTTTTAATTTTGGTATTAACTTCATAATTGAAACTAACATTAAGTTATGTTTATCAAACTTCCAAAATTCTATCATTTATTCTAACTTTGAACTTCCTTATTTTTCCACTCTATTTGTCTTTCAATTTACACTGACGATTTAACTATTGCATTACTGTAATTTCTGAATAGTTAAAATATTTCTATATCAATCAATTTCTAGCTAAATCTATCTGACTCCCCATCTAATTCTCTTGTCCTACCAATATCTTTTTTCCTACCCTTACCCATCATTACAATTAAGTTAAAGTCAAATTCAAGATACAAAAGATCTTATCTAATTTCAAATTAAAATCCCTTACTTTCAAATTCGAATATTCCAAATTCTAGCTATACCTATATGATTCACCACCTATTTCTACATCAATAGGATAATAATCCCATCAGAATTCACTTTCCCTCGCCTTACTCATTGTTCCATTTGTAATTAAAATTATAATTTAAAAGCGAATTCATTTGAAATTCACTGTTTAACCTAAAATTCCACTTCATTCATTCATTTCTTTCCAGTTCTAGGTGGAAAATTACATAGCTGAGGACGTCAGTTGCGTTCCAAAACATTCTGACGAAATGTCGGATCAACGTACGAACAAAGAGAATAATCCATTAAATCACAATAAATAAAATCACAAAGTATTTCCTGAATTTCGAGGAGATAATCATTGGAATTCCATTCTAACAGTTAAACACTCAAATTCAAAAGGAATGAGATTCACCGCCCTTGTCGGCGTGGTCTTTGCTGTGGTTCTCATTTGATTATGATATTTCAAATTTTACCGGTAATCTTATCAATTCTTTATCCATGATCCTAATCAATGGGTTGAATATAATACGTCCTTGTCACATATCCTTGTCTTCGCTTTCACTAGCATTCAAATTGTCAATAGAAATTCCAACGTGCTCATCACATGGTTGCCACAGCTTTTATATCAATAGTTACCAATGTTTTATGAATTCATCAATCTAATCTTAATTTTTTAATTTTAGGTTATGGGAACTTCTTCAATTTACGTTGAAGTTCCATTCATTGAATTGTTAAAAGCCATGAAGTGAATAGTAAAAAAAAATTTCTTTTGTATTGTTGAGTTTAGATCATGATAAGCGGTCCCCTGGCCCGATGGATAAATTAATGCAGAACCTGGCCAACGTGGCCTTGTGTTGTGGATTTATTTTACCTATGAACTAAAATTTTGATCGTAATCCCATACTTGGGAAATCGTCGATCGATTTGCCTCTGCCCTGGTAAGAAACCGTAAAGCCGCCATCGCTTCACTTTTTTGAGAAGTTTGGGTGCAAGCCCTAAGCGAGGGGTCCGTGGACCAGGAAAGAGGGAGTAAGTTGCTTCCCATTTGGTCCAGTCCAGCATTAAGTTGATGCGGACTTAGGACCCCATCATTCTTAAAACAAGAACTTTGTTAAATACGAAAAACATGTCAGAAAGCTAATTCGAATTATAAAAGAATTCAAGCTCCTAGATTGGTGACCCCGGAGCGAACATCGCCGCAGGAGTCAAAGCACCAGCTCAGCCACCGTACCACAGAATAATTTAAAACGGCAGCGATAAAATAGGCATCACACACTCAGGATTTGCATCACGGAATCTTGCTGGGACCGCGAAAGGCTTCTCAAGATCTCCTCAATTTTCTCGATTATTCTGTGGTACGGTGGCTGAGCTGGTGCTTTGGTTGCTGCGGAGATGGTCGCTCCGGGGTCACCAATTTAGGAGCTTGTATTCTTTTATAATTCGAAATAGGTTTCTGACATGTTTTCCGTATTTAACAAAGTTTTTGTATTTAACAAAGTTCAATACTCAATTTCAAAAAAGTAACTCCGAGATATTGGAAATTATACTGATTTCCGTCTGTAATTATTTTCTTTCTGCACAAAACTCGTTCTTTTCACAATGTCTTCTTTTTTATTCTATTATTTTTTATCTGACGCTTCTCGTCACCTACTCTGTTCTTCCCTCTTGTAGCGAGGTCTGAACTGAGTGGAGAGCGCCGGTGACGTCATCTGTCCGCTGGTGTCGCGAATCCTGCCGCGCCACTAGAGAATTAGATTGGGAGTCAGATAGGTTTAGCTAGAAATTGATTGATATAGAAATATTTTAACTAGTCAGAAATTACAGTAATGCAATAGTTAAATCGTCAGTGTAAATTGAAAGAAAAATAGAGTGGAAAAATAAGGAAGTTCAAAGTTAGAATAAATGATAGAATTTTGGAAGTTTGATAAATATAACTTAATGTTAGTTTCAATTATGAAGTTAATACCAAAATCGAAAACCAACAAATAATAATAATAATAACCGTTGGCGCAACAATCCATATTGGATCAGGGCCTTCAAGTGTGTTAGAGCACTTGAGTCAAGACCGTAACCATACACTAAGAGGCAATGTGGTCAGCATTGCGCTCGCCCGAGATTATTACCCTGATTTGACTCAGGTACTCATTCACAGCTGAGACGACTGGTATCCGACGTCAAATCACGATGCAAATTCCACTGCCACCAGTGAGATTTGAACCGCGACCTTCCGTATGACAGCCTAGTGCTCTAACCACTGAGCTATCCGGACACCAACCAACAAAGAATTGTGAAATTTGGGATTGAATGAAAATTGAGGAGATCTTGGGAAGCCTTTCGCGGTGCCAGCAAGATTCCGTGATGCAAATCCCGAGTGTGTGATGTGCGTTTTATCGCTGCCGTTTTAAAATAGACTCGTCGCCGTCGCCGCCACGTCTGTTGTTACGGACGCAGCAGCTGCCACCCCTGTCGTCACAGACACCGCAGCCCGAGACGCCATCATTGCCGCATTTTAGTTCATGGGCAAAATAAATCCACCCCACAAGGCCACGTTGGCCAGGTTCTGCATTAATTTATCCATCGGGCCAGGGGACCGCTTATCATGATCTAAACTCAACAATACAAAAGAATTTTTTTTTTACTATTCACTTCATGGTTTTTAACATAATTCAATGAATGGAACTTGAACGTAAACTCAAGAAGTTGCCATAACCTTAAATTAAAACGAAATAAATGATTAAGATTAGATTAGATTGATGAATTCATAATACATTGGCAACTACTGATATAAAAGCTGTGGCAACCATGTGATGAGGACGTTGAAATTTCCGTTGACAATTTGATTGCTGGCGAAAGCGAAGACAAGGATATGTGACAAGGACGTATTATATTCAACCCATTGATTAGGATCATGGTTAAAGAATTGATAAAATTACCGGTAAAATTTGAAATATCATAATCAAATGAAAACCACAGCTGGGTATCACATGGTGATCTTGAACCTCGTTAAGACCACGCCGAAAGGCCAGTGAATGTCATTCCTTTTGAATTTGAGTGTTTATCTGTTAGAATGGAATTTCAATGATTTCGAAATCGAAATTTAGGAAATGCTTTGTGATTTTATTTATTGTGATTTAATGGATTATTCTCTTTGTTCGTCCATTGATCTGACATTTCGTCAGAACGTTTTGGTACGCAACTGACGTCCTTAGCTATGTAATTTTCCACCGAAAAATGGAAACAAATGGAAGTGGAATTTGAGATTAAATAGTGAATTTTAAATGAATTCGCTCTTAAATTATAATTTTAATTACAAATGGAACAATGAGTAAGGCGGGGGAAATTGAATTCTGATGGGATTATTATCCTATTGGTGTAGAAATAGGTGGTGAATCATATAGGTATAGCTAGAATTTGGAATATTTGAATTTGAAAGTAAGGGATTTTAATTTGAAATTAGATAAGATCTTTTGTATCTTGAATTTGACTTTAACTTAATTGTAATGATGGGTAAGGGTAGGAAAAAAGATATTGGTAGGGCAAGAGAATTAGATGGGGAGTCAGATAGATTAGCTGGAAACTGATTGATATAGAAATATTTTAACTATTCAGAAATTACAGCAATGCAATAGTTAAATCGTCAATGTAAATTGGAAGAAAAATAGAGTGGAAAAATAAGGCTGTTCGAAGTTAGAATAAATGATAGAATTTTGGAAGTTTGATAAACATAACTAAATGTTAGTTTCAATTATGAAGTTAATACCAAAATTGAAAACCAACAAAGAATTGTGAAATTTGGGATTGAATGAATAGAGGTAGGATTAACGAAAATAGATACATAGTAAGTGAATGGTAGGCAAGTTTCTCATAATCCGCCTGGCTGGTCTGAAGGGATGAGCACTCAGCAGGTGGTGAACATGATAAGCCAATAGGTGTAAATGGTATGCCCTGGGTGTCTAAAGCTGGACGCACACTATGGAAAGCTAGTGACGAGCATTAAGATGTAGCTTGAAGATGAAAATCAGGGAAAAATATATATGGCTTGAACCAATTGAAGGCAGATTCTTAAAGTATTGAAGGATGGGGGAAGAAGGGACGATGGAAGAGGTTATAAGATGTGCTTGACATAAGTTTAGGTTCTAGACACGGAAGGAATCAAATCTTCAAAGTTTCTAACCCTACACTGCAATGCAGAGTACCTGGTAACAACATATTCTCAGTAAGAGGGATGAATTCCTGCCTCCTACTTTTCCAATCTCTGTCCCTTTCATAAATGGGTTCGGTTCATTGTGATCGGTTCCGTCATTTGGTTCTATCAATACCTGATCTGGATGTAGTCACGAGGCTTTCAAATCGCCATCCAGCGTATCAGGCTACAGTTGTTTTGCCGACCTTCTGGTCGGTTTACCATCGACTTCGATGTTCAGACCAATGTTGGCGAGTGATTTCTCGTTAGCGCGAATTTCGTGACTATACAACCGAAGATGTCTCCATCGTCTTTTTTAAGGATCGGTGTAACTTCATATCGATCGCGGGTATCCTTATTTTACATATGATGAAAACGTGTCACGCCACTGGTCCAACCTAACATCTTCATCTCCATTACCCATTCATTGTCTTTTGTAGTCAGCCAACACACAGAAGCATCGAGAACGACAGAACGGGCGACATTGCGGTAAGTTTTAGATTTGAGACGTTTGTTAGTACGTCC